>NC_069501.1:458294557-459494557 GCF_027579735.1 Bombina bombina | reverse complement strand
TCTCAGATTTACCTTCTTCTAATGTATTTGTTGTTGCTATTGTAGCATTTCTTTCTTTCTGTGAATGTTCAACTACATTCTCTGTCTGGCTAGATTCACTTTTGTGACAAACACCATGCTTAGCATAATTACTGTTTACATATCTATCTTTTTCTGATAAAACAGGGGACAATTCTAACCTTTCCAATGCACCTTTGTACTGTACAATAAGTTTTGCTAAATTACCATTATACTTAACTTTCTTATTCAACACAGACTTCTTTATTTTACAAACAGCATCCTCAAATTGTTGCAACAAATCATTAAATAATTCTAATGCATTTAAATTATTTTTACACACATATTCAATAGTACTATTATTTGCACATCTGTTAATAACTTCCATCTCACCTGCTCACAATGACCAGTCCAGAATTCTTGTTTTGATATAGCCTTCCAGTGCGCTCACGTCTGAGTCCTGCCACAACTGTTGCTTGTACTGGGTTCCCCAATAGTTTGTCGTCTCAAAAAAAAAACTGGAACGCTAACCTGCCTGGCTTCGCCAATGTGAAAAAGCCCCTTTTCTAATATTGGGTCAGTGACTAAAATCAGTGTCAGGCTTTTCCTTATAATACATTTACCTTATTTAAAGAATGATACTTACACCAGTCTTATAAAAAGGGATACATTTATTAAATGACAAATCTATACATGAGTGGTGAGAGAAGCGGCTAACATACAAGGCTCTATTCGTCTAACCTGTCTACACTATAAACTAATGCCTGTGGGTGGGTGCATGCGAAGATTGCTGCAGTCTGTCTATTACCTGTTGGTGTTATGTGTCCTTCCTACCTGTCTGTTCTTTCCACAGCATATTTAAAGAAATATAGCCCCACCTTGAAGAATTTCTTAGCCAATCAAATGCTTAAATGTCCAGTTGATAATTGCTTAAATGTCCAGTTGATAAGTCCCAGCAAAAGTAGCCAGCTATCTGTAGGTGTCACCGTTGTCCAAGAAATGACATTTGACTGTACTCAAGGGCATAAGCTGTTATTGCTTAAATGTCCAGTTGATAAGTCCCAGCAAAAGTAGCCAGCTACCTGTAGGTGTCACCATTGTCCAAGAAATGACATTTGACAGTACTCCAGGGCATAAGCTGTTAACCTCCTTTGATTTTGGACAACACACTTGACAGGACTCCAGGCGTACACTGTTTGATTGTTGGACAATGCTGTTTATGATCCTTTGAAGTTCCAGGAATGTGTTGGACAATGGTGTTTATGATCCAAGGACTCCATAAGCCTTTATCTCTGTGGTGATTGTGAAACGACAACATTTGAATTTCTGTTCAAAGATACAATCTGTTGTATTTCAGTCTAGTACATATTTGCAATGAGATACCACTCTCTAGTTAGTTCAATTTGTTCCTAGAAACTGGTTTAGATATTAAGTCTGAATTCAACAAGAAATTGTAATCCAAACTATACTTCTTACAGAACTGCATTTTATTCAATGTTTTTTAAGCATTCTTTTGATGTAGGCCACCATTATTTTGTGGGAGAAGCAGGATCACACCTCTATTGTAGACAGGACCAAAGGGGTTCATGGGAAGGGCTGCCTGAGTATGGGTGTGCTCTGGGAGGACTTGTCAGTTCCTAAAAAAGTGACATTTGTCCTGGCCAGTAAAGGTGCAGGTGGATAAGCAGGCAGACTTCCCAACTATTAACAATCTTGCAGGATCCGGGAAGGTTGGGAGGTCTGGATTTATGTGGATTTATGGTGCAGTCACATAGACTATCCTGATAGGCTGAGAGAATGCCAGCAGCTATTCTGCAGGGAAAAACAGATGTCATTTTAAAAAGTAAATTTTTAGGGGGCACTGGCAAGCTCCAGAGGCAGATAAGATATTAGCATCTTAAAGTCTTAGAGTCTTAAGGGCTGAATACTCAAAGCTTCAACTGTGAATGCGCTGGAAGTCTGCGTCAAATTAGACGCAAATTGATCCGCCCTAGTTAACACAGCGTTAATGTTTAAATGTTCGACATAATATATGCTCCCGCAAGATCAATCCAACGCAAATCATTGTTTGCGTTATTTGAGCGTAATACAGATCACCCGCCTTCACATTCAACTCTATTTGAGCGTATTACTGCTGATCCGCTTTCACATTCGACTCTATTTGACCCTCTTACCAATTTATCAAACATTCAACAGGTATGCTCATGTCTATTCCGACGCAACGTAACTATCCTTCAAACTGCCACCTCTGAGCCGCGAATGCCATAGAAATCAATGGGAGTCTGAAAAGGTTTTTTCTATGCTGATAGTTATCAATGAACATGCAGAATATTTTTAAATTTGTGATACTTTCATATAAAAAATGTTTCATGTTCCTTTAACCTTTTGTTATAAAAAATATATTAAGATCTGCCCTTATTACTAAATAAAATCAAGTAGGGAGATGTTACCCTACTTATGGGTTATGTTTCATCTCTCTGTCGTAGAGTTCATTACAAAGCAAGGGGACACATTATTTATACAGTAATGAAAGAAAGGAACACAGTCCTGACCTTTCAGATGCAGAAGAAGGAGATTAATAAACCAGCAACAGGCTGCACAAGTAGATGTGTGTCACCAAATGCAATGATAATGTGTCACAGCTGAAGAAACTCTTTCTGTAATTCCCTATGAGGGAGGAAAATATATACAAGATAGAACCCAACTGTGGTTAAGTAATAAGGTAAACACAATTGATGTGTTGGCCTGCTGATATTAAAGGTGGAAACTACTATCTGTAAGACTCATAACAGATATGAATAATACCAGCAGTACTGTTTGTTGTAGGTGTAATTAAGATCAGCAGACTCTGATGGACCAACGGTTATATGGCTGCAGAGGTGCTGATGGTTAACACCATAAGTAAGGGTTTATGCAAAAAACGTAGCAGATATTAAAGTATACTTTAGTATGAGAAAAAATGTACTAAGTTGGAGTTTAGTAAGCATACTTTGAAATAAGGATGTTTGGAAACTGTTCGATAGTCTGTGGCAGAGCTGACAGGGCTGCAGCTTGTCAGGGAGAGAGGTTCCGTGCAGCGTCAGCGTGTGATGTCACCGCAGATGAATCCAAGAGATCTGGCACAGCAGCAGAGAAGCAGAGTGTAACAGGAGCCTTCCGGACACATTCAGTGTGCAGGCAACTAAGGTAGGAAGCTTGGAATAAGGAATACCAAGCAATGAGTGAGAGGAATAGAAGGAATATATAGCGGAATGCAAAGTGTAATTATACACACCAATTACACATATATGTGACAGAATGCCCCCCCAAAAAGATCCACTCCGGGGATCATGGACGGGGTCTATCAGGATGACGCCTATGAAAGAGCGAAACCAATCTCGGTGCAGACAAATTACAAGCAGGTTCCCAGGAATCATCCTCCACTGGGTAACCCTTCCAATGAATGAGATATTGAAGAACTCCTCGACGGCGTCTGGAGTCCTTGATGGAATGCACCTCATAATCCTCTGTGAGACGAGCAAAGTCAGTGGGAACAGTTCGAACTGGTTCCCCCTCATGTACCGGCACATAAGGCTTCAGGAGGGAGACGTGGAAGGTAGGATGAAAAGACAAACCAGCAGGTAATTCCAAAGTGACTGCGTTTGGATTAACGACTTTAGCTATACGATATGGTCCTATGAGCAAAGAACCAAGCTTTCTGGAAGGTAACTGCAACTTCAGGTTGCGAGTGGACAACCAGACCTTATCACCCACAACGTAAGTAGGTGGAGGTATCCTGGTTTTATCGTAGTACTTCTTATAATAACGTTTTCTTCGGTCAATGTTATCCTTGACTAGGGTAAACGTCTGTGAGATGGAGTTAGTAAGATCATCAACCAAAGGACATAAGGAGTCCTTAGTGTTATCATAAAGAAAAGTCGGGTGAAAGCCATAATTAACGTAAAAAGGTGAAAGCTTGGTGGTGGTATGCACAGTGTTATTATAGGCAAATTCGGCATAAGGTAACATAGTGGACCAGTTAGATTGATCAGAGGTTGAGAAACAACGTAAATAAGTCTCCAACCATTGATTTGTCCTCTCTGTCCGTTTGTTTGCGGATGGAATGATGTGCTAAGTCTTCGTTGAATGTATAAGGATCTACAGAGCTCCGACCAGAACTTGCTGGTAAATTGAGAGCCTCTGTCAGAGGTAATGCTAAGGGGTACCCCATGGTAACGTACTACATGTTGAAGAAGCAGTTGCACAGTTTCCAAAGCAGTAGGCAATTTCGTCGTAGGTATAAAGTGTGCCATCTTGCTAAATAAGTCCACTACCACTAAAATAGTATTATGGTTATATATATCTGGGTAGCTCCACTATATAATCTAGTGCTATATCAGTCCAAGGTCTTGTAGGAGTGGGTAAGGATAGTAACTGACCGTAGGATGAGTGAGTACTGTGTTTAGAGATGATACATGTCTCACAAGTCAGTACGTATTGTTTAATAGTTTCAGTCATGTGTGGCCACCAATATGATCTAGCAATTAAATCTATTGTCTTTTGACAACCTGGATGTCCTGCTAATGGATTGTCATGGTTTGAGTGTAACACTTTGTCACGTAAGGAAGGAGGTACATATAGAGTGTCCTTATGGTACAGTAAGCCATCCAAACCCAAATGTAGTTGCTCAACTGGTTTAGTCTCATCTGTATTCTGATGGTCTCGAAACATAACGGTAGTATTTTGAGTAAGACCTATGATATGATCAAGAGGTATAACAGTTTGAGTGGGGACCTCAGGTGTAGGGTTGTGAGACAATCTGGACAGTGCATCAGCTTTGTGGTTTTTGTTAGCCGGTCTGTAGGTAATGAGGTAATTAAACCTATTGAAATATAAGTTCCAGCGTACCTGCCTGGATGTGAGAGTTCTATTGGTTTTTAGATATTGCAGATTCCTATGATCTGTATATATCAAAATTGGAAGCTCTGTGCCCTCTAGAAGATGGCGCCAGTGCTCGAGTGAAGCTTTTATGGCTAGAAGTTCTTTCTCACCTACCGCATAATGTGTTCCTGCTGTATTTAGAACTCTTGAATAATATGCTACTGGATGTAGGGGATGTTTTAGAGAGAGTCTTTGTGATAAAACTGCTCTGATAGCCTGATCTGACGCATCTACCTCCAGAACATATTGAAGTGATGGGTTTGGGAACCTTAATATTGGTGCGCTAGTAAAATGCTGTTGAGAAGATCAAACACCTGTTGACATTGTGGTGTCCAACTAAACTTAGTGCTACCTTTGGTTAAATTAGTCAGGGGTTTAGTTAGGGTAGCAAAATGTTTAATGAATTTGCAATAGAAATTTGCAAATCGTAAAAAAACTTTGAACCTGACGTTTTGTTGTCGGGACAGGCAATTGTAAGATAGCTTGTATTTTACTTGACTCCATGTTAATACCCTCAGGGGAAATTACATAACCTAAGAATGTTATCGTGTCAGTGTGGAAGATACACTTCTCGGGTTTAGCATACAGGTGACTTTCGCGTAGTCGTGAAAGTACAGATCGTACATGTTTAATATGGTCCTGCTTATTCTTAGAGTAAATAAGAATGTCATCTAGATAAACAACTACGTATATATCAAGTAAGTCTTTAAAGATATCATTTATCAGGGGTTGAAAAGTGGCAGGAGCATTGCAGAGACCAAATGGCATCACAGTATACTCGTATAGTCCATATCGAGTATGGAATGCTGTGAGCCATTCGTCCCCTTTGCGCACACGCACCAAGATATATGCTCCTCTTAAATCAAGTTTAGTGAAGTAAGAAGATCCCTCTAATCGCTCTATAAGTTCTGGGATTAGAAGGAGAGGGTATCTATTCTTTAGAGTACGCAAATTGAGTTCCCTATAATCAACTATTGGTCGAAGGCTAACATATTCGTTGTTTACAAAGAACATGCCAAACCTGCTGGAGAGGTGGATGGCCTAATGAACCCTTTTTGTAAGTTTTCCTCAATGTAGTTCTTCAAATGTGTTAACTCAGAGCTAGAAAGAGGATAGATATGTCCGCAAGGAATATCAACACCTGGTAGTAGGTCTGTAGGGCAGTCATACTTGCGGTGAGGTGGTAAGTTTTCTGACTCTTTCTTACTAAATACTTCATGGAAATCTGTATATTCAGAAGGAATATTACATTGCAAAGTTTGGAGAATATGTTGATGAAGTTGACAAGTTGACTTACAATAGTCTGAGTTAAATGTTAATGTAGATGTGCGCCAAGAGATTTGTGGATCATGTAAACATAACCAAGTACACCCTAGGATAAGAGGAAAAATAGCTAAAGGTATTACATTAAAGGTTATGTATTCAATATGGTTTGTCTCAGTGGTAACCTTGATGGGTATGGTTTGATAATAGATAGGACCTGATGACATCTGGGTACCATCAATAACTCTTACTGAGACAGGTTTATGTTTTTTAATGAGTGGGATTTTATTAATACGTGTATAGTTTAAATCTATATAATTAGAACTGGCTCCTGAGTCAACGATCACTTTGGAGTGGAGTCTCTGGGTCTCCCACTGTAAAAGAACAGATAAGGAAAAATGACTAGAGTCTGTTTTGTCAGAGGGGGAGGAAGTGCTCATAACACAGGTCTTACCCGTCTTCTGGCGTGATAGGGATGGACAGTACTTTACATTATGGTCGGGGAACCACAGTATAGACAAAGATTCTTGCATCTTCTGCGTAGTTTCTCTTGTGGCGTGAGAGGACCTCTAATGACCCCAATCTCCATAGGTTCAGATGTAGCCCTGGATGGAGACCTGCTGTATGTGGGTGTGGGTAGTCGCCTAGTGGTAGTGTCAGATAGAGTACGTTCATGTCTGTGCTCTCTTAGACGCCTATCAAGGCTGATGGATAAATTAATAAGCTCCTCTAGAGTGTCTGGTAGGGGTACCCTTGCTATTTCGTCCTTGAGTGAGTCTGATAAACCCAGGCGAAATTGGTTTTTTAGGGATAGCTCATTCCAGCCTGTATCCTTAGACCATCTTTTAAATTCAGTGATATAGTCTTCCACAGGGTGTTTATGTTGCATTAATGACCGCATAGCATTCTCAGCTGTTAGCTGTTTGAATGGATCGTCATATAATTGAGACATTGAGGTGAAGAAAGCATCTAATGAATATAACACAGGGTCATTATCTTAGAAAAAGGAGTTAGCCCATATATGTGCCTCACCCCTGAGGTATGAAATAACAGTAAGGACCTTAGTATGATCCGTGGAATAAGTCTTAGGCTTTAATGTGAACATTAGGTAACAGGCATTCCTAAATTCTCTGAAGTGCTTAAGTTCTCCAGAGAATTTCTCAGGTGGGCTAATTTGTGGTTCAGGTAGACTCTCACTCATTTGTTTGTCAGCTATTTCCTTAATTTAAGCTTTTAATGCAGTATTTTCCTGTTGTAAATTAGTAAGTGCCAAAGACATGTTTTCAACTTTGTCTGTTAGTGATTGCACATGTGTAACTAAATCCACTGGGTTCATTTTCTGGCTTGGTATTAATGTCACAGCTGAAGAAACTCTTTCTGTAATTCCCTATGAGGGAGGAAAATATATACAAGATAGAACCCAACTGTGGTTAAGTAATAAGGTAAACACAATTGATATGTTGGCCTGCTGATATTAAAGGTGGAAACTACTATCTGTAAGACTCATAACAGATATGAATAATACCAGCAGTACTGTTTGTTGTAGGTGTAATTAAGATCAGCAGGCTCTGATGGACCAACGGTTATATGGCTGCAGAGGTACTGATGGTTAACACCATAAGTAAGGGTTTATGCAAAAAACGTAGCAGATATTAAAGTATACTTTAGTATGAGAAAAAAGGTACTAAGTAGGAGTTTAGTAAGCTTACTTTGAAATAAGGATGTTTGGAAACTGTTCGATAGTCTGTGGCAGAGCTGACAGGGCTGCAGCTTGTCAGGGAGAGAGGTTCTGTGCAGCGTCGGCGTGTGACGTCACCGCGTATGAATCCAAGAGATCCGGCACAGCAGCAGAGAAGCAGAGTGTAACAGGAGCCTTCCGGACACTTTCAGTGTACAGGCAACTAAGGTAGGAAGCTTGGAATAAGGAATACCAAGCAATGAGTGAGAAGAATAGAAGGAATATATAGCGGAATGCAAAGTGTAATTATCGCCCCTTAAAGGTATATACACACCAATTACACATATATGTGACATAATGACAGGTAATGCCTGTCTGGCAGCAGCACTAGTAGATATAGGGATACAAAGGAAATAAATGCATTACATAATATAGCTAACTTCCTTTTTTGATAAATCTATTTGCACCATGTTTAACGCATGTAATACAAGTCCCACTCTCCACTTCACATCAAATTTGATGCAATACTTTGCACCAAATTTGACACAATACTCAAACTCCTAAACAACCTACAAACTAGTAACATTTTCCACCACTTTTTATTGGGAAATGCATAATCACGTTATTAATGAAATAAGCCAATCTGATTTAAATATACATTTTCTACTATCTCTAAGGAATCCAATTGCTCTATACTTGTGCCATTGATCACTCATCAGAACTTTGTTACATTGTGTATTATACTTTGAAAGCATGTATTTGTGAAATTAGTATTAAAGATAAACATTGATGATGACATTAGGCCACACAGTGTAATCATTTTGACAATGCTTTTAATAATCAAATGATGTTTGACTCAATATAATCTTAAACTGATAGTTCAAAGGGATAATCTTCCTAACATTAAACTGTCATGAATCAGATACAGCAGAAATTAAAATCACCTCTTTAATGTCATCCTATTTTCTTCCTTTTCTTGAATTTCATTTTCATTAAGAAATGTCATCTTAAATACCAGCCCATTTTTTAACACCTGTGTAGGAGTGGTGTTTAAAATCAGGAAGTGATACACAGGTGCAGAAAGAAAACTGGCCCATCTCTTAAAATATCCATTGTTTTCAAACAAATACATATGATACCCTGATGACATGTTATATTCACAATTATTCTTGCTCTAAATAATAATATATTTACAATATATACATATAGTGGTATAAATAAACACAGAGATATGAAAGACAACCAACATTGTTTAGAAGAAAAAAAAGAATTTAGGGACATGTAAATATTTTTGCAAAAGTTTTTTGATATAACATATATATATATATATATATATATATATATATATATATATATATATATATATACATACACACAAGTATGTGCAAAGATATATGTACACATTCTAGCATTAATAATCATTTTAAAAAACAAAAACAAAAAACATGAGCTAAACATATCATGATTTCTAGAAATACAAATACACATTAATTTATGGGAAAATATCATATCAGATTTTTTGTATAAAAAATAAATAGAAAAATAACTTTCTATTAGATATTTATTGTTTGTTCAGGAATAAATCTAGCTATTTCTTTGACATTAACAGATAAAAAATAGAAGATTAGCTTTAGAAAAATGTACTTGTTCATAGACAATAACGAAATGGTATAAATAAAGTTGGAAAAAACAGAACAAACTGTCTTCATTTGATGGACATTCAGGGTAGATCATTTGAAAAATAAGGATATTCGCAACATCGATTACTCTTATTTATCAATAGTCTGATGCTAATCGCGCCGGATTAGACGTAAGTATTTTTGACAGACTTGTTGATAAATAAGGCCATTAAATGTAGATGTATGGCAAGCGTATAGCCCATCGCGAATGTGTCGAGATTGACGCCTTGATAAATCGACCCCTTAGAAGAGAAGCTTTTGACAGTAAAAAATAATAATATTAAATAATATATCTAAACATTTCTAAAGTCTTAAACATTTCAAGTCTAAACATTTTGAAAACAAATCTTGTTTGCTGCATTTGTTTTTCAGGAGCCAAACTACATTAACCACTTGCCTCATTTAGAGGAGCCAATCCAGGCTTGAGTCTGTAGACAACAAGGCTAGCCAAGTCATTATGTTAGTATAAAGTTCATTGTTTTAAAGTTTATATCTGCTAAAGCCAATTAGGGAGAGATAAATATCAGGGCTAGCTTTGAGAAAAGCTGCATTTTTACATTAAATGGGGCAAAATAATGAATTAAATGAAATCTTTTTTACTATAAATAAATAAACCTTTTATATTAAAATCTCAAGATTGTCATTTTCCTTTTAAAGTGCTTACCTGTAAACTCTATATCAACTTCATTTTGTTGTAAGTGGCTCCATTTAACATTTTGTTGATCAACATATTTTTACACATTCATTTTTTTTTTAATTAAAAGCCATATTTATTAAAGATTTCATATTACAGTACAACAGAAGCTTAGTCTGTTGAATGCATACATATTTACAAAGACTTACAGAACAATATCAAACAGCCAGGCAGATAGAACAGTTGGAAAAAAATATCAGGCTTTGATTTTGACAAGTCTGTTTTACAGGGGAGTCATGCAGCGATCTGCCCACCTTGTTTTATATTTACAGTGACTTGAAGGCTTTTGTTTTCAGAAAGCACCATCTTTTACACTCTTGAAAAAGACAACTAGCACAAATATATGTAGCTGCTGGCTTGACGTTCATACACATCAACATACAATATAGATTGACAATAAATTATCCACAGGCAACTACATTATCTTATTTTCATCCTTAAAAAAATCATTTTATTTTACGTATCAGAGGAATGAAATTGATGGATGCACTGTTTTTCAAGAAAATCATATATTAGTAGAAAATAAAAAAAAACACAGATTCTTATAAAGTTATATTAAAAATCAGTTAGAAAAACTGATAAACTATACTAATTCAAACTCTTCTTGTTTTTAATCATATATTTCTTTTATTGGGAAAATGATTATATATAGTGTAACTTAATATCTAAAGCTGATGTTCACTGTGTTGGAAGTCAATAAATCTTAGTTTTAAAGGAACACTATAATTAAATTTAAACTCTCATGATTCAGATAAAACATGCAGTTTTAAACAACTTTCCGTTTAATTTCCATTATCAAAATGGGCACAATATTTTTATATGCACACTTTCTGAGGCATCAGCTGCTACTGAGCATGTGCAGTAATTCATACATATAGGCATTTTGTGATTGGCTGATGGCTGTCACATGATGCAATGAGAAGGAAAATTAAACTACCTTGAAATCTGCCAGAAAAAAATCTACTAATCTGAAATTCATTGAATTTGAAAGTGCTGTTGCCTTGTCTTTTTAGTATGCTTTTTTAATATTATGCAATTCTGCTGTCCTTTAAATAAATCAACAATCTCTTCAACATGAGTGTCTTGTGAATGGGGTCAAGACAAAGCAAATGATCCCTGGAGTATGCAACTTATATCTAAGCATAAGCAAACAATTGACAAGCCACCATTTTTAACATAATGTGCAACTCATGTGGACAACAAGCAATTCTTTTCTTCTGCCCATTTTCCTACTGTTTTATATTCTTGCCATTTTAACTTTTCAACCTGGAAAATTTTCTTCAAACACCCATATACACATTTTTTTTGTTATCTAGTACTGGAGAAATCTATGAAACACATTCAAAGTTTAGACACGACAAGTAGTAGCCATGTTGTTTTCTTTCCTTTAAAGCTTTATTAAACTAACAATGTACCACTAAAATCTTTTATAAATTATGTAAATTCCTTTTTATAGTGAGGCAACATTTGTGGCCTAAGTCTGCTATTTTCTTAAGCATAGAATGCCTGCTTCTAATTTCTCACTTAAAGTTTACATAAAGAAATATACACAATCAAAAATATTCTTAGCATATAGCAAATGAGAATATTAATTACCACTTGTCAACCTAAACTGAAATACTAGCAGATATTTTACAGTTATGCACTGTCAACTCAACATACATAAAAATATCTTCAGTTTTTCTTACAGTTGTATTTATATAAGAAATAAAAAAAAAATGGTGCTACACCCGGATTCCTATTCCTGGTGATGTCCATAAGTGCTTGACGATGGTAATCAAGTCTAGCCATATAGCTTGCAGGATATATGTGTCTCTGAGTCGAGCCCTTATCCTGTGCCTGACAAAAATCGCCGCCATGTCCCTCAGAAAACTCCCACGTTAACCATGAGGTGTTCACAAGAGGAAGTGAAAAGAAGCTTCGTCCACTCCCTTCTGAAGCGCGATCAATGTTTGGCTTTTAATGCACAAATTCTAGTGCAGCCCTTCTGCAAGGATCAAAGAGAAAATGACTTTACTGTATAATATTGCACATTTATATGAAGAAAAAAAAAACAACTGTCAAATCTTAGGACGTATACAGAAATGTTAACTTTTGCAAAAAACTAAAGCTGAATGTTTGTTATTGAATGTCATGGTAATTCTAGCGATATTAAGAGATACAGATACCATGACTATATTAATTTATGCTTAATTTATAGTTTAAAGGAATAATTACAACTGTATTAGGATATGATATTGTATGGGAGTATAAACAATCAAATCTTATCACATGGGGTAGATTTACCAATGTCTGTCCGACATGATACACTGTAGTGCATCATGTCTGACAGACATCGCTGAATGCCAACAGCATACGCTGTTGGCATTTATCATTACACAAGCAGTTCACCAGAACTGCTTGTGCAATGCCACTCCCTGCAGATTCACGGCCAATTGGCCGCTAGCAGGGGGTGTCAATCAGCCCGATCGTACAGGGAGTGCAGAATTATTAGGCAAATGAGTATTTTGACCACATCATCCTCTTTATGCATGTTGTCTTACTCCAAGCTGTATAGGCTCGAAAGCCTACTACCAATTAAGCATATTAGGTGATGTGCATCTCTGTAATGAGAAGGGGTGTGGTCTAATGACATCAACACCCTATATCAGGTGTGCATAATTATTAGGCAACTTCCTTTCCTTTGGCAAAATGGGTCAAAAGAAGGACTTGACAGGCTTAGAAAAGTCAAAAATAGTGAGATATCTTGCAGAGGGATGCAGCACTCTTAAAATTGCAAAGCTTCTGAAGCGTGATCATCGAACAATCAAGCGTTTCATTCAAAATAGTCAACAGGGTCGCAAGAAGCGTGTGGAAAAACCAAGGCGCAAAATAACTGCCCATGAACTGAGAAAAGTCAAGCGTGCAGCTGCCAAGATGCCACTTGCCACCAGTTTGGCCATATTTCAGAGCTGCAACATCACTGGAGTGCCCAAAAGCACAAGGTGTGCAATACTCAGAGACATGGCCAAGGTAAGAAAGGCTGAAAGACGACCACCACTGAACAAGACACACAAGCTGAAACGTCAAGACTGGGCCAAGAAATATCTCAAGACTGATTTTTCTAAGGTTTTATGGACTGATGAAATGAGAGTGAGTCTTTATGGGCCAGATGGATGGGCCCGTGGCTGGATTGGTAAAGGGCAGAGAGCTCCAGTCCGACTCAGACGCCAGCAAGGTGGAGGTGGAGTACTGGTTTGGGCTGGTATCATCAAAGATGAGCTTGTGGGGCCTTTTGGGGTTGAGGATGGAGTCAAGCTCAACTCCCAGTCCTACTGCCAGTTTCTGGAAGACACCTTCTTCAAGCAGTGGTACAGGAAGAAGTCTGCATCCTTCAAGAAAAACATGATTTTCATGCAGGACAATGCTCCATCACACGCGTCCAAGTACTCCACAGCATGGCTGGCAAGAAAGGGTATAAAAGAAGAAAATCTAATGACATGGCCTCCTTGTTCACCTGATCTGAACCCCATTGAGAACCTGTGGTCCATCATCAAATGTGAGATTTACAAGGAGGGAAAACAGTACACCTCTCTGAACAGTGTCTGGGAGGCTGTGGTTGCTGCTGCACGCAATGTTGATGGTGAACAGATCAAAACACTGACAGAATCCATGGATGGCAGGCTTTTGAGTGTCCTTGCAAAGAAAGGTGGCTATATTGGTCACTGATTTGTTTTTGTTTTGTTTTTGAATGTCAGAAATGTATATTTGTGAATGTTGAGATGTTATATTGGTTTCACTGGTAAAAATAAATAATTGAAATGGGTATATATTTGTTTTTTGTTAAGTTGCCTAATAATTATGCACAGTAATAGTCACTTGCACACACAGATATCCCCCTAAAATAGCTAAAACTAAAAACAAACTAAAAACTACTTCCAAAAATATTCAGCTTTGATATTAATGAGTTTTTTGGGTTCATTGAGAACATGGTTGTTGTTCAATAATAAAATTAATCCTCAAAAATACAACTTGCCTAATAATTCTGCACTCCCTGTATAGGATCGGGCAGATTGAAGACCACAACCTCAGAGGCCGTCGACAAGTTATGGAGCAGCAGTCTTTAGACCGCTACTTCATAACTGCTGTTTCCGGCAAGCCTGAAGGCTCACGCGAAAACAAGGGGAACAAGGGCCATTCGGCCCTTGTTAAATCTACCCCATTGTCTAAATGGGGTACACGTATCTAAAATTTGATGTTATAAATATCATAGTAATTCTAGCCATATGAACCCAGAACAAATACTACAGTAATATTGATATGTTTTTCATTTATAGCTTAAAGGGCCTCTAAACCCAAAATCTTTCTTTCATGATTCAGATAGAACATACAAATTTAAACAACATTACAATTTACTTCTATTATTTATTTTGCTTCATTTTTTAGATATCCTTATTTGAAGAAAAAGCAATGCACATGGGTGAGCCAATCACACAAGGCTTCTATGTGCAGCAACCAATCAGCAGCTACTGAGCATATCTAGATATGCTTTTCAGCAAAGAATATCAAGAGAATAAAACAAATTAGATCATAGAAGTATATTAGAAAGATGTTAGAAATTGCATTCTCTTTCAAAATCATGAAAGAAAAAATGTGGGTTTCATGTCCCTTTAAAAGGGCAATGTACTCAGGAAAATAGCTGATTAGAGTTCATTGTATTGAAAGCTGCTTTAGGGACACCTTTTTATATGGACTGGCTCTCTGTACCCTAACCTCTTCTGGAAAGTTGATTTCTGTTTTTTTTATAGCTGATATTGCAGCACTGATATTTTTTCTTTATAGGCTTTAAAGGAATAGTCTAGTTGAAATTAAACTTTCATGATTCAGATAGAGCATGCAATTTTAAGCAACTTTCAAATTGAATCCTATTATAAATATTTCTTCATTCTCTTGGTATCTTTATTTGAAAAAGGAGTAATAAAAGCATAGGAGCCGGCCCATTCACATTCAAATAAAGATACCAAGAGAACAATGAAAAAATTATGATAGGAGTAAATTAGAATGTTGCTTAAAAATCTGAATCCTGAAAGTTTAATTTTGATTAGACTATCCCTTTAACTGGAAAATAAAAGGGCAGAACATTTTACAGGACATTGTCTCTTTTGAGGAAGATTAAAGCTAATAAATAGATAGATATATAGATAGAAAGAAAGATAGATAGATAGATAGATAGATAGATAGATAGATAAACACCTAATAATCACTGCATATCTACAAAATCCTTAAAAAAAAAGGATTTAGAATTCCTACTAGTTGTTTGTTAGCAAAATTTTTATTGACGTTTCTTGAGTATGTTTACCTTGTCTCCCTTACTGTGACCCCATTTAGGATGTACATGAGCTCTTGCACTTATCTAAGCATTATGTAGCACACTGCAGGTTGAGATTAACTGCAGCATACTGAAGTATGCAATATGAACTCCAACATCTCTACAAGAGTGGAACGCTAAATTACAACAAAAGGAGGGAAGATAAATATTGATGCTTATTGCATTTGCTAGTATACTTAACTTTATGGGGGCTTCATGTTTGAATTTATTAATGCTCCTTAAGCTATCAATACATAAATGTATTTTAGGCTTAGTGGCATCTAAGCCAGAGAAAAACTATGCAAACAATTTATTTCTGAGGACAATAAGAAATTGCATTGTAAACAAATGTGCAGATATTGTTTTACGAATTTGAACTCTGAACTTTTGCGGATGTGATAAAGCTAGAATGTGCTTTAAAAATTGGGATTAAATAGTTTATTACCAAGTACCAAGAAAGAAGTTAAGTTTCAACAAAGGATATCAGGATTTTTCGTAGAACTATTTAAACCACAAGAGTTTAATTATGACTTTAATGTCTCTTTAACATATATTTTCAAATATTTATCTTATACATAAATATATATTTTTTGATGATAGTTAAAAGTACCTAAAGTACAAAATCATCTAATCTAGCAACCGTATTATTTTTTTAATTTAACCTGTTTAAATCTTAAATGGGCCATCAGGGGCTTTTAAAAGGCTATTTGAATTATTATTATTATTATTATTATTATTATTATTTTATTAAACAGTATTTTTGTGTCCTATGACTTGATAATGTTAAGACACTGGTCATGAATGCTTTACTTACTATGAAATATGAAATGATGCATTTCATAGTAGTGCGGGTCACATGACTGAGCAAACCCCTGTTTGTCCACTGCCACAATGTGTGTAGTTTGTTCCTTTAGCCGAAGGGGTAACAGCACTAAAAGGCCTGTGTAAAAAAAGCAATAGCATAATAAAAAAAATGCATCTTGAGTGAAAAACAATATTCATTAGCTATTGTATTACTTTAGATGTCTGTGCTATAGGTTTGATTACTTGCAAAGGGTAACATATAGAGGTATGTTTTTTTTTCTATAACATTCATTTGCTTTTACATTTTCACATTTCAAAGTTACAAAGGTTAAGAAAAACCCAGGCTTGTAATTGTGTTTCTACTATATACAATGAGAAGCAACATTGTTTCTCTATGTCACTTTAATTTAAAATCATTAAATATATAGGTAAACACACACACACACACACACACATATATATATACAGTATTTAGAAAATAATGAAGAGTGCACTCACCAGGACTTTTCAGAAATTTTATTCCAAATACATACATATTTGGAATAAAATTTCTGAAAAGTCCTGGCGAGTGTACTCTTCATTATTTTCTATTTGCCTCTCTGTTGCACCCTGGGCATTGGAACTGGATTTCTGGAGTGCTTGTCTACTTTGAACTTTTATATTTAGTATTTATATATATATATATATATATATATATATATATATATATATATATATATATACTGTATATACTAAATGTAATGTGTAAATATGCATCAAATACACTCCTTTTTTGAAATTTAGAATTGTATTATTACATGTTCATACAACTGTGCATTGATTTTATCATTCACTCTGTATACAGATATATAATGTGAGAATGAATTGTCTAATTCTTAATTATTAGAGTACTTTCTTATTGGACTACTGCTTGCCTATACCTATGTATTTAACCCCCACAAATGCATTACATTTATAATTTTAATTAAGTTCCTGATAAGTAATGCACTGCTTGACCAGAACTAAATGGAGCTATTGAGCCAATCAAGGGTGGCATATGTGCATAGCTCCAATCACTGACCATGTTCAGCACAGAAAAGGTAGCAGATTGTGCTCAGGAGGTTATGTTACCTATGTGTTTAACTTATTAGCATTGGTTAAACAAACCCATATTTATATTCAAGCAATAGTCCAAAAAGAAAATGCTCTATCCCTTTAGACCAGTCTCTTACTACAACTTTATGTTCCTTTAACTATGACTCTTCTTAACAGTGATACTAAACTATTCTATCACATCAAAGACTGCATGCAAAACATACAAGGTGCATTTGGTTAACACCATTACAAATTTACAGTGTAGCTACTTTTTTTGATGTGGATTAATTTTTTTTTTACTTACTGCTTTTTGTGTACTTTCTTTGGCATGCCAGGTTCAGAACAAGATATGGGTTTGCCCTTCTCGTATGTCTCACCAGAAATCCCATTTGAAACATACAGGTTTGTAGGAACTGGAATTTTATCAGTCTTAATGACACAATTAGTTAAATCCAAAGACCTGGACGGGGAGATATCCATACACAAAATATCATAGTCCATCGTGTTCTTCTTTGGGGTTGTATTCTTTTTGCCTGAGTTTTCTTGAACCGTTACTTGGACATTAACCTTCTTAGATGATGTCTTTGGAGACAAATTGGTTTCCTGTACTGATGTCCTTTGGGACATAGGAGCTAGGTTTGTCTGAGGTGAGGGCTTTTGTGTGGTGTTAACAGTAGTGCTAATTGGTACGGCTGATTTCTTCGAAGTATTTGTTGATGGTGATTTATGGCATGAATTCCTCCTCACTTCATTATTTTCATTTGGTGGCATGGGAAGATCAAGAGACTGAGAAATGTTCTTGTGTTTTCCTTTAATCTGCCCAACCTCCTTTGAGTTTGTATCTACTACTTTGGTTTGAGAATTCCCACTGGCTGTCTTGGATGCTTGACTGCTCTGTGTCTTAGAAGCAGTCTTTGTTTGTGAATGTCCGTCTTTTGTGATAGAGGTTGTATCATTAAACAACTGGTTATGTTCAGTGGGGGTGTTGTGCACTGGGCTAGTTTGTGTAGCACTGTTTTGAGTAATGTTTTTGGAAGCAGTTTTTTTAGAAGTCGTGTTGAGATTCTTGACTTCTTGACTTAAACGGAGTGAAGCAGTCTGCATTTCAGCTTGTTTCTGTCGAGTTGAATTCTTTTGGACAGTGTTAGCTTGTTCAGCCTGAGCTTGAACCACATTCAAGGATGAGGAGTCTTTCTTGTTGATGCTACAAGGTTCCTTCAACTCTGCATTTTTAATTTCGACTTTCTGCCCAATAACTGCACTTTCAGAAGATATCACTGCCCCTGAGCTGCTTAAAGGGATTCCAGTGGAAATGAAAGGGTGAAGTTTGCTCATTTCATGGCTGTTTGTCTCTGCTGTGCTGGAATGGGGACTGTTGGGTCTTGTAGAAACAGATACATTGATAGTAGGAACCTCATTCTTTATCTCTGTGGCTGAGTTGGTGCTAGTTTGGCTGTTCATGTGCAGTTTCTTCATGTGATAAACCACAGTTGCTGCATTAAAGGCTTGCTGAAAAAAACAGCAAATAACTGGTTGTTAATTATATGAAAATAATACATGAGATTAGTACAAGTTCCTAAAGGGACATAAAAACACAAATTGTTCTTTCATGATTCAGATAGAACATACAATTCTAAACACATTTCCAATTTACTTCTTTTATCAAATTTTCTTATCCTTTCTTATCCTTTGTTGCAACAATGTTATACATAAGCCATAGCACTAGATAGCAGAACTATTTCCTGTCATGTAGTGCTCCAAATAATATAACCATCTAATTAGCTGGTTAATTTACAGTAAATAGATAAGTAAATTCAATCCAAAACAGACAAATAATTCAGTCTTACATTGCACAACCGATGCCTTATAAGAATAAGTATATAATTAAATTTTGACCATCCTTGTATACTCATATGTACGCAGTGCTATGACATTTCTTGTTGCCTTACAAATAAATTATAACAATAATGTAACAATTAGCAGTAAAACCGTACCTTCCATTTGCTTTTGGCAAAATTTTTCTTGATTTGGATGCTCACTGAACGATAAATATCTCTGTGAAGAGCTGTGTTGCCAGCAATCCTGTAAATAAGGGGGGCAAATATTTATTATATATAAAATAATAGCATGGCACTGGGCTTCTAGGACATTAAAGAAATAAATATAGAATATCACTTAAAGATAACTGTATAGACAATAAAGTATGGACCATTAAACACAATAGAATAATCAATAAATGCATAATAAAAAGACATTTCAAAAGCACTTAGTTTGAATTTCAAATGAGTAGTAGAGTTCTTTCTTTTAAAAATACGTTCTATTTTGCCTCCCACTGCATTATGTGACAGCTTTTAGCAAATCACAAAATGCATTTACGCATATCGTGTTTTCTTGCACATGCTCAGTAGGAGCTGGTGTCTCAGAAAGTGCGCATATAAAAATATTATGCACATTTAGATAATATAAGTGAATTGGAAAGTTGTTTACAATTTTGTGCTCTACCTGAATCATAAAAATTTAATTTTGACTTTAGTGTCCCTTTAAACAATGAAAATGTAAAGGACCATTGTATACAGTCGAATTGCATAATAAAAGACAATGCAATATCACTTGCTTTTATTACTAAATGTTCCAATTTCAAAATTGTATGAAATTAGCCAGTCCTCTGTTTCAGGTGACAGCCATCAGCCAATCACAGACTAATATAAGTATTCATTCTGGCACACGCTGGTGCCTCAGAAGTGTGCATGTAAAAAAACAGAGCACAATCTGATTGTGTCTGATGGTATCCCTTTAAAGGGATATGAAACACAAACTTTACATTTAGCCACCAATCAGTAAGCACTACCCAGGTGCTGAATCAAAAATGTGCTGGCCCCTAAGCTTACATTCCTGCTTTTCAAATAAAGATACAAAAAGAATAAAGAAAAATTGATAATAGGAGTAAATTAGAAATTTGCTAAAAAAATGCGTGTTCTATCTGAATCAAGAAAGAAAAAATTGGGTTTCATATCCCTTTAATATTAGAAAAAAATATTATGTATTTTAACTGAAAATAATAATACAAATACTACTGGAAATAATAAATAGTTATAGGCAAGCAAAAGTGCAATAAGAAAATGCTTAGAGCATTATAACATTTTCTTTATCAGTAAAGTAAGTACTAAACCATTATCAGTAAAGTAAGCAATAAAAACATAAAAGTGCAATAAAGCAGATAGGGATATCAATTTGTAATCCTGTCTGTACATTTTTCTACTCTTGTATTAAAGATCAAATTGTTTGAATTTGGAATAGTATCCTGTTAGCAATATACATAGGCCAACGTCTATTAAACTGCAGGAGGACAAAGTTCTCTGGTAGGGAACCTGTCTGTCCATGTTCATTGGAACAAGACATCATGTGCTGCTTGAGTTTAAGATTGCAATCACTTTTTCAGCCCCACACCCTGCTCCAATAAAAAAACAATTGCCTGAGAGCAGAACTTATCAGTAATTCTGGATTAATGAGTCCAGTAAGCTTAAATGGATAGGAATGTCAAGATTAAATTTGGATGATTAAAATAGAGCATGCAATTTTAAGACACTTTTAAATTCACTTCTATTTTCAAATGTGCTTCATTCTCTTGGTATCTCTTGCTAAAAAAGAATATGCACATATCCTACACAAGTGTGAGCGGGCTGCTGATTGGTGCCTGCACACATTTGTCTCTTGTGATTGGCTAACTAGATGTGTTCAGCTAGCTGCCAGTAGTTCAATGCTGTTCCTTTAGCAAAGGATAACAAGATAATTAAGAAAATTTGATAATAGACGTACGTTGGAAAGTTGTTTAAAATTGTATGTTCTTTCCAAATCATGAAAGACAAATTTGGGGGTTTTCTGTCTCTTTAATTATGCATAGTAAAATAACTTTATGAAATAATTTATTTATTTTTGTCCATTTTTCCTGTAATTTAAGCCTGAAAATTGTGGATTTTCCAATCCTGACAACTGGAAGAGCACATAACAGACTTCACAAGTCTAACCCTGCCACATATCACTTCCTAATCCAGTTCTTATCTTTTCTGCTAAAACAAAACAATAAAGATGACAGTGGAAGTGGTGGGAGTAGTTTGACCATTGATACACAACTGATATAGTTTAGATTTTGATGATATGTTAATCTACTGGAAGAATGCAGAAAATGTAATTACAAGGTGATTACCATCCCTTTAATTCTGCCATGGTGCCCATGGTTTACATCAATAAATATGTAATGTAATGTGCACACATTTTCCTCCAATATAACTCCTTAGCACAAAATGACAAACATTCCAAAATATACAAAAACGATAGTGATTTAGCTGGATATGTATTTGAAAATACACAAAGCTTTAGCAATGGTTAGCTGCTTTCTTTCAAGATGAAAGGTAGAGGGTATACTCTCTTTTTGCTGTAGTTTCACTTTCCTAAGGGCTAAGTTACAAGTAGCGTGCTAAATTTAGCTTGGGTTGCAATAAACAACGGGCGCGATCAAATATACGGCGCAGGTTTCGGCGCAAGCGTGGGAACCTGCGCCGTCCGTAATTTCACCTCGGACATCGGGGTATTACATAAACCCCGCCGGCAATTCATAAAGCTCTGTAAGTCTGATAAACTAGCGATGTCCAGAAATGAGCGTAAATACAAATTTCTGGAGTCGCCAGTGACTTACGGCACTTTAGAAACTGCCGGCGCCTAAGAAAAGTAAAGAAAATAACAAATCTCCCGTAAAAGTCTAACACGCCTCCCAAAAATAAGCTTGACATGTAAAACCCCTATATCCGCAATCACCCCCTCTCATTACTAATATTAAATGTATTAACCCCTAGACCGACAACCCCCCACAACGCAATATGCCTATTTAAACTATTAACCCCTATATCCGCCATCAAACCCACACCGCAAGTAATAACTAAATTATTAACCCCTAAATCCGCCAACCCCAACATCGCAAACTACCTATTAAAACTATTAACCCCTAATCTGCCATTAACCCACAACGCAATAAACCTAATCAAGTATTAACCCCTAAACCGCCATAGCCCACAAACTGATTTGAACAGCCAATAGGATTTCAGTAGCTCTTATCCAATTGGCTGATTTGAACAGCCAATAGGATTTCAGTAGCTCTCATCCGATTGGCTGATTTGAATTTGAAGGCTCAAATCAGCCAATAGGAATTCAAGGGATGCCATTTTTAATCGCGTACCTTGAATTCCTATTCAGTGTACGGCGGAGATCATATGAAGAGGATCCTCCACGCTCCATGGCTCCGCGGTCACCGGTCTTCAGTTCCAGAGTCGCCGTTCTTCAGTTCCAGCGTTGCCGGTCTTCAACTCCGCCCTCCGCTCCGCGCTGGCTGGTTCCTGGAAGAAGAAAGAAGAGGCTGCTGCTTGGAAGAACACTTCACCGCCTGGAACAGGACCTTCTCCGCTGAACTTCAGGACAGGTGAGGACCACTTGGGGGTTAGACTTAGGGTTTTTTAAGGGTTTTTTGGGGGGATTTATTTTATTTAGATAGGGTGGGCAGCAAAAGAGCTAAATGCCCCTTTAAGGGCAATGACCAACAAATGCCTTTTTCAGGGCAATGGGTAGTTTAGCATTTTTAGTGTTAGTATTTTTTGGGGGGGGTTTGGTGGGTGAGGGGGTTTACTGGTAGGGGGGCTGTGTGTATTTTTTTGGCAAAAGAGCTGATTATCTTGGGGCAATGCCCTGCAAAAAGTCATTTTAAGGGCTACTGGTAGTTTATTAGATTATGGGGTGTTTTTATTTTGTGGGGACTTTTTTATTTTCATAGGGATTAGGTGTAATTTATTTAAAATTTGGTAATTTTATTTTTTATTTTCTGTAATCTTAGATTTTTTTATTTTCTGTAATTCTTGCTTAAAGGGACAGTCTACTCCTGAATTTTGATTAGACTGCCCCTTTATTTATACTTAGTTTATTTGTATTTTAAAAGTAGTGTAATTTTTTTTATATTTAATAGTAACTTAGTATTTTGTAAATGAGGTAATTTTAGTTTATTTAGGGGGGTTAGGTTAGGTGTTAGATTTATTGCGTTGTGGGCTATGGCGGTTTATGGGTTAATACTTGATTAGGTTTATTACGTTGTGGGCTATGGTGGTTTAGGGGTTAATAGACTTTATTAGTTATTGCGGTGGGGTATTGCGGTTGACAGGTAGATTGCGCATGCGTTAGGTGTTAGTTTATTTTTGCAGGCATTTTCGGGAGTTACGGTGCTCCCATACTCAGCGCAAGGCCTGCTACGGCTGCCTTTTATGGCGAGATAAAAATGGAGTAAGATTTCTCCATTTTCGCCACGTAAGTCCTTGCGCTGGATATTGGATACCGATTTGCGACGCGGTTCTATGTTAGCCTATGGGAGTAATAATATACGCGCGTAACTTGTATGCTACGCCGTATATGTAATACCAAAATCGCGTAAAATCTGGCGGCGGAGGATTTTGCGGGCGACGCTGCATATGTAATGGAGGCCAGTATTGTGAAAGCGCTAACTTGCGAACCTACTACACGATTAAAGTAAACAGATGCCCTCGAGCGCATAGATATATATATACATATATATATATATATATAAAAAATAAAAGCAGTGCAGGACTTTCGCAGAGTCTGGTTAGCACGAGCGAAAAGTGTCAGATTTTTTGGAAAGCGCACTCAATCTAAGTCTATGGGCACCATCTACTAAGCAGTCAGCGAGCTACCCGCAAAAAATCTCGCGTTCAAACTCGCATCTTTAAAATTGCGAGCGTACTTATCCGCCAAACCTCGCTACCTCTCCATTTTTCACTGTAATTAGACACATTTGACCAACAACTCGCCAAAAACGAATGTACTAAAAAATCTATTTGTCCGCTCGCAACAATTTCCGCTCCCACCTTGTTATTTTTGCTTCGCCACCTTTTAGGTGGTGGGCAAGGTACAAAACAATAGAAAAGTCATTGTAGACGCCAGTCTAGACATATATAAAAGGCAGTAATATCAGCATTGTACTTACATTGTTCATTTCGGCAGCTATGGAGACACTTCTGTATTTGTTTATTCTCCGTGTGATGCAAATGCGGTCTAGAAGACAGAATACTGGAAATGTCGCTAATCGATTGGTTCGATTGGTTCGTGTCCCCTGTGTATTCCTTCCATGGGTTGGTTTGCACGGCCTTTCTGACCGAGAGATCATACAAAGATTCCGGCTTGATCGTGAATCCATATTACACCTGTATCGAGAGATTGAAGATCATTTGGAGCCGATGACGGCTCGTTCACAAGCTATTCCGGGACTACTGAAACTATTAGCTGCATTGCATTTTATGGCAACAGGCTCCTTTCAGGCAGTTTCTAGCGTCATTATTGGAATGAGTCAATCTGCTTTTTCACGCCACTTATCAAAAGTCATAGAGGCTATGATGGTTATTTTTCATCGATATGTTTGTTTGCCATCTACCCCAGAAGAATGGCAATCTATAAAGTCGAATTTCTATAGGATGGCTGGGATGCCCAATGTCCTAGGGGCCATAGACTGTACCCATGTTGCTGTAAGACCACTTCAAGCTCGTGAGGAGATCTATAGGAATAGAAAGCATTTCCATTCCTTGAATGTTCTGATGGTCTGTGACCCCAACATGAGGATAATCAGTGTCCGTTCAAACTTCCCTGGCTCATGTCATGATTCTTACATCTTAAGGCAGATGGCTTATACCGGAAGTTCGAGGATGGAGATATGCCTGAAGGATGGCTTCTAGGTAAGCATATATGGCGTCTAATTTGTCTCTCATTTCCATGTACATAAATTGCGCCCAATTTGTCGACTGTAATTAAAGAGTAATCTGTATATTTTAAATTTGTATCGTATAGTTGTCAATCTTTATAATTATTTTTAGAATAATATTTATATTAATTTTATGTCCTATTAGGAGATGGAGGCTACTCATGTACAGAATGGCTGTTGACTCCCTATAACAACCCACAGACCAGAAATCAAGTACGTTTCAATGAAGCTCACCGATCTACCAGGGGGATAATTGAGAGGACTTTCGGTCTTTTGAAAATGCGGTTTCGATGTCTTGATCGTTCTGGCGGCGCTATGCAGTATGCACCTGAGAAAGTGGCAAAAATTATATTGGTTTGCTGCATACTGCACAATATAGCAATCAAAAGAGGCTGTCCATTAGAAGAAGAAAATACCATAGATGCTGATGAGTTAACAGAAGAAATATGTGTAGAACAAGCTAATAGGTGTGGTATGGCAACAAGGGACATGGTTTCCGAACAATATTTTGATGATTAAAATTCCTGTTTTAAGTTGATCAATAAAAATAATTTGCTTTATTAAATTGTCTTCTAAAAATTTTTTTAATAATAAAGGTTATTAAAAATCCCTGTTGATAAACAGATAAATACATTACAGTTGTTGCTCTTCAATTATCAAAGGTGTCAAATAAATCAAGTTTATGATCAAAGTAATTACAGACAATATATTTTAGTTAATACATTGTCTTTGTGACATCACACTACTGTCTATAGCTTCTCAAACTCTTTTACATAATGTGATTTGTGTAATGTAATAATCATGTCAATCAAAACAAGGTTTTGCTGATGCGAAAAGTGAGGATTCTTGGATTTTGAAGTGGTATCAGATCCAGATGAAGCCATATCCAATTTGTAAATAAAGATCACAAAAAATAACGCTCTGTAATCACTCTACAAAAAAATTTGAACAATAATAAAGTTGTTTAGAAAAGTTGAAGTTTTATAGGGGCAAAATTCCTTTCCCGCGACTACTATGACGTTTCTGACACCTTGCATGTCACGTGTTAATAATTGGCCAGACAATTCGACTGAAAGTTAAGTACATTAGCTTAGTCGCGGCGAGCGAGGCGTCAAATTTATCAATAATCCGCCACTGCTTGCGGCGGGCTAGACATGTCTATTTATTGGGGGATTATTAGTACATAGCGGCAGCGGACACCATTTTGCCCGCGGCGAGTAACGGCAAGTTTATCCACGTCTACAATGACGGATTAATTGACGGCTTAGTACATGGAGCCCTATGGGGAGAAGATGCTAATGCAGTCGTGATATCTGAAGTCCTGAAGTTTGTTCTTGCGGTAACTATTTACTTTCAACTTGTAATATTCGCGCTAACCCGCCCACATTAACAGTTTATTTTGAGTGCAGTTAGCGCTCAAGCAAAAAATTCTTATAATGCGCAACTTGTAATCTGGCCCTAAATAGGTAATGGATGTGTGAAATGCTGTTCCAGTTAAAAGGTACATGAAACCCAACATTCATGACTAAGATAGAGAATACAATTTTAAATAATTTTCCAATTTACTTTTATTATCTAATGTGCGTTATTATCTTGGTATCCTTTGTTAAAGAAGCAACAATGCACTACTGGGAGCTAGCTGAACACACTGCGTGAGCCAATACCATAAGGTATATATAAGCAGCCACCAATCAGCAGCCTACCTAGAAATTGTTTTAAACAAAGGATATCAAGAGAACAAAACACATTAGATAATAGAAGTAAATTGAAAGGCTAGTTAAACTGCATGTTAAACTGCATCTAAATCACAAAAGAAAAAATATATGTTTCAGTAATAGATAAACAAAAAGCACCTACAATATACATAAAGCAATTATTAACACTCAAATTAGCATAAGATTTTAAAAAGAAAAAGTAATGTTATTTCAATGCTGTTCTACACAGACTCTGGGTGTTTTTATCAAAAGGTGTTAAACATTCAGTTAAATATTTTTCAACCATCTGTTTTATTATTTGATATTTTGTGAAAAATATTTTACTAAGATTTTGCCAATGTATCTTCTTTTGAAGGGAAAGACAAGAGCAATAAGAAAAATATCTAATGTGTTTCGATGTTGCTTGGGTGTGACTATGTGTTTAACCCATGCAGAGGGGTTAAACACATACTTACTATCAGCTCTAGCAATTCTCTTCTGCTCCAGAGCTGAACATGACTTATTGGTTGCTACGCACATATACATCTTTTAAGTGGCTCACCAGCTGTTTTAAGCTATAAACCAGTAGTGCATTGCTGCTCCAGAGCTGAATTTACCTATGTGTTTAACCTTATTCACAGGGCTTAAACAAGTACTTCTAAGCAGGGAATAGTGCAACAAGGACATACTTTGATAAATTAGAGCATTTTCTTATTGCACATTTATGTCCCTTTAATAATGAGCCTGTTGAATATGGAAAGTTACCTAGTTCAGTGAGCTTAAAGGGATAGTCTAGGCAAATTTAAACTTTTATAATTCAGATAGAGCATGCAACTTTAAGCAGGTTTCTAATTTACTCCTATTCTCAATTTTTCTTGGTTCTCTTGTTATCTTTATCTGAATGTAAGCTTAGGAGCTGGCCTATTTTTGGTTCAGCACCTGGGTAGTGCTTGCTGATTGGTGGCTACCTTTAGACACCAATTTAGAAAGCGCTACCCAGGTGCTGAACCAAAAATGGGCCAGCTCCTATTTTTAGATTCTTGCTTTTTCAAATAAAGATGCCAAGAGAATGAAGAAAAATTTGATAATAGGAGTAAATTAGAAAGTTGCTTAAAATTGCATGCTCTTTCTGAATCATGAAAGTTAAATTTTTGCTAGACTAATACTTTAATGGGACGATTTATTGCAATAGTAAAATGCTCTGATTCAACCCCCAGAAAGGGATTAAAACACATTTAATCTTGTGCTCCTCACACACTCCAAATTTGTTCCTAAGCGGGACACAGATGGAGTTTGACAGCTAAGTGATTATGCTGATCCTAATTGACCCACATTGCTTAGGCATGGCAATGCATACTAATCCTGACTGGAGTTTCACTATAAATTTAACCTCCACATAGTTATTAAAGAATATTTATGCAGTAATTAAATGTTCTAAGGAATTACATTTTTTTTAATATTGTATTAGTATGACCTTTCAACTACACTTTGTTCTGCCTAGGATACACTGATATTTTTTTGTTATTCCCTTGACATCCCTATGGAATATTTCCTGCTTGGACAGAAAGAAAACCATTCTACAGAAGCTCAAGTATACTTTGCATTATAAAAAAAACATACATTCGACAGGCTTATCTACAATGTGTGTTGCAAACTAATTAGCTGAACGTAAGCATGAAGCACAGTCATTACACTCAGATCCCTTCAAATTGCTGCAGTAACTTAGCACACTCATTTATTTCTGTTTGACAGAGCAGGGACACTTATGATGAAGCTTAGGGGTGATGTGCAGAATTGATTTGTGAAGTGCCACTTCATATTCAACTACCAGCTGTAGATGTTACTAGTGTCATTTCATTTTCCTGCAGTCTGTTAGGCAAAAGCTTATTTCCTCACAGAAAATATGTAAGGAACTTTAGTGGTGCCTGCTAAGAATAGGGCTTACCATGGATGTTTTAGGGCTTTTTCACAGTTGTATCTCATTTTTGGATCTTTTTCTAGCATGCAGCTAATGAAGTCTTTTGCTGAAAGAAAAAAAAAATGTAATTATAAAATGCAGTGATTATACACAGTACACAAACAGCATTAATATATGTATTGCATAAATCTGCATGATCATATAAAAAGGGACATGAAACACAAACTTTTTATTTCATGATTTAGAAAGAGCATGCAATTCCAATGTACTTCTATTTTCTAATTTGCTTCATTCTCTTGATATAATTTGTTGAAAATCATAGCTAAATAGATGCAGTAGCTGTTGATTGGTGGCTGCACATAGATGCCTCATGTGATTGGCTCACCCATGTGCATTGCTATTTCGTCAACAAACAATATCTAAAGAATGAAGCAAATTAGATAATAGATTTAAATTGGAATGTTTAAAATTGTATTCTCAAACTGAATCATAAAGAAAAATTGTGGGTTTCGGATCCCTTTAATAGCTATTTTTCTAACTTGCAAAGCTTTTAAATATATAGTGGTCCTCAGAAAGTATGGCTATGATAAAGTTTTGATCCATTTTGTAGTCAACATGTATCCTATTTTTAGGAAATACAAGCCCCTCAAATTTCATGTTTGTTCCAATAGGAGGACAGTTCTAGGAATCCAACCAAAGAAATGTATTTGTCTAGTAAAAGCAGGTCTGGGCAGTGTGACCAATAAAAATAAATGCTTCCTGGGAGATAGAGGAATTATTAGAGAAACATGACTGAATCAAAGAAAGTGGCAGAGTCATAACTAAAGAAATAAAGTCAACAAATATGACACACCTGGAAAAAAAAACAGGTAAAAAGTAGGGACTACAGTAGTTGACAAATCAATCTCAAGTGTGAAAGCTGCATGGAGTGTAAACAGTGCTGAAGAGCAATACATTCCGCTTGTATTTCTGAGCTGCTTTTACAAGTCTATGGTTACTATTTAATGTGCAGATGGTAGTATAGTGTGTGCTACACTTTTCATGGGCAGTTGTGCAATTTGCCTCAGATAATAGATTTCTATGAGGACCTGAGTTAAAATTCATGTCAGATCGTGCTCAAGTGTAAATCTGATGGAGCGCAAAAATTTCATCTCAAGAAGTAGAGTTTTTGTTTAAGTTCTTTGCAAGACAGCCTCCATGTTTCTGAATGCACAATAGCAAGTGATAACACCTCATACGTGGGGCCACATTAAATTAATTTTGGACAGACAAGGTTCCCTACTTGGGAACCTGTCTAAATGTGATTGTGGCTAGCAGGAAGTTTTGGGTGTCTGAACTTCGCTACTTCTGAGGTGGCAGAGAGGTTAAGAAGTTATGGTCGGATGACATGGCTTCCTAACTTGTGGTAAACAGCCATGCAAGGGCTCCAAAGCAGCTTCCGCTGCTTGATAAATTGAGCCCCCGGGCAATATCGTGTTTTTGTGGCAGTTTGCTCGCAAGTTAAATTCCGCCGTATTACAAGTTGAAAGTAAATACAAATGCGTAAGTGCAATTGCGATTTACGCTGGAATGATTACAGCAACTTCAGAGCTCTGGTTAACTGTTACGCAAGTTAAAAAAGTGTCACAAAACACATAAAAATACATGTAAAAGTACAGGTACACTCATAATAACACGATCTAATAAAAATTATCTAAAAAAATTGCATTAAAATGTTATAAAGGCTCAACGATCCATCAGATATATATTTAAATATCTCTTTAAGAATAAAAAGAACGTATTCTTCTATGTGCAGAACATTGGAATATGAAATATGGAACATTATCCTCTTATGTTGTGCATTTAAATAATCGTAATTGTGTTTTTATCAACTTTTTTCTGGCTCCGTTGAAGTCTATACAAGAATGTGATTTTGAGTTCAATTTAATACCGTGACTTTGTGAACGCGAGAGTGCAACTTTTTACTTTCAACTTGTAAAACGAGCGTGAATCGCTGTTAGCAAAAAACAAAACAAAAAAACAGCAGTTTTAATGCTCAAACGAGAACGGAACATACTGCTTCACTCATAGGGCTCCATGTACTAACAGGCGGGCGGACAGCTTCTCAACTTGCGAAGCTGTCTGCCTGTCTTCACTACATAGGTCAGCGGATCTGTTTATCCAATGGCCCGTATGTATCATTACACACTCATCGCAGTGTGTAATGCTGCCCCTTCATTCGCGCCACCAATCATGCAACTAAAGGGACTTCTGTCAATCACTGAAAGCGAGCGAGCTCTCCATGATTTTTCTTTGCCACCTCAGAGGTGGCGTAGGGTGTGATGAAGCAGCGGTCTAATAACATTGCGGGAAGCAGGCTTGCATATGCGAACCTGCCCCGCAAGGGCTCCAGAGCAGCTCTCGCTGCTTCGTACATGGAGCCCCTAATCTAGCCCTAAGAGAGAAAGCATTTCAGTTTACACTCAAGTGTGACACTTAACCAGTGACAAGTAATATGAGCTCAAAACTACAGCTTCCTATGGAAATTATAGAGTGTGTTATGTAAGTATCAATTGCATTAAAAATACTTCAGTTTAAAGTTTTAACTAACAACTTGTAATACCAAATTGTACATTACTAATTGCATAAGACCTAGTGCAAAATAGCCCACCACCATGCTTTACTTAAAGGGCCATGAAATCCAATTTTAGTTCTTTTTTGATTCAGATAGAGCATGCAATTTTAAATAACTTTCTAGTTTATTTAAATTATCTAATTTGTTTATTCTCTCTGTATCCCTTGTTGTAAAGTATACCTAGGTAGACTCAGAAGCTACTGATTGGTAGCTTCACATATGCATCTTGCTTTCATCTTACTCCCAGAAGTACATTGCTGCTCCTTCAACAAAGGATACCAAGAGAATGAAGCAAAATAGGTAATAAAAGTAAATTTAAAAATTGTTTAAAATTGCATGATCTATCTGAATCATGAAAGAAAAAAAAATGGGTTTCATGTCCCTTTAATTGCTGTGGGACGTCCTAGCTTACTTAGGACCATTGTGTGCACTAACATGCTGTTCATAAATACCTGATTTTGAAATGTCATCCCAGAATGGTGACTCAAATTCATAGCTCCCTTCTCTTATTTTCTCAAAAAGTTTGGATTCAGTTTCCTCATAAAAGGGAGGGTATCCACACAGTCTGAAAAGAGATCATGCAAACATAAAAGCGTTACTACCATGAAGTCTGAAGCCTATAAAATGTACTTTTACCTTCCAGCACATATAGCTTACTTCAAGATATTTAAAAGTTTTAATAGTGATGAATGCATTGCTAGTGCATTGCTAATATTGTTGTGAAGAAGCCTTATGTTTTTTTCTAATTAATGTCTTATCATTACTTATTTTAACACTACAAATACATGATTATTATTATTATCATCAGGTATTTGTAGAGCGCCAACAGATTCTGCAGCGCTGTAAACATAGTCGATGTACAGGATAGCTTTTGCAGGGATCAAGTGGGTAGAGGGCCCTGCCGAGAGTTTCACTGTTGTAGTCGGCTCTTATGAAGGTGATCTGCAAACAGCTGGGCTCATAGGCTTACATTCTAAAGGGTTCAAGGGGAAAGCAATGGAGTTCGTGTTGGTTGTAAGCATCCCTGAATAGTAGAGTTTTTAGGGAGCGCTTGAAGCTGTTAAAACTAGGGGAGAGTCTTGTGGAGCGAGGCAGGGAGTTCCACAAGATGGGGGCCAGTCTGGAGAAGTCCTGTAGATTGGGAATGTGAGGAAGTAACAAGAGAGGAGGAGAGTAGGAGATCCTGAGCTGATCAAAGGGGACGGGAGGGAGAGTATCTGGAGACAAGTTCTGAAATGTAGGGGGGAGCAGTGCAGTTGAGAGCTTTGTATGTCAGAGTGAGGATTTTATGTTTAATCCTAGAGGCAAGAGGAAGCCAGTGAAGGGATTGGCAGAGAGGCGCAGCAGATGAAGAGCGACGAGTAAGGAAGATGAGCCTGGCAGAGGCATTCATAATGGATTGTAAAGGAGCTATGTGACAGCTAGGTAGACCAGAGAGGACAGAGTTGCAGTAGTCGAGGCAGGAAAGGATGAGAGAGTGGATTAAAATCTTAGTTGTATCTTGTGTAAGGAAATGTCTAATTTTAGCGATGTTTTTAAGGTGGAAGCGGCAGGCTTTAGCCAAGGACTGAATGTGAGCAGTGAAGGAAAGATCTGAGTCAAGTGTGACCCCAAGACATCGGGCATGCGGGGTAGGAGTAATGATGGAATTATCAACAGTTATAGAAATTTTGGGGGTGGAGACATTGGAAGAAGGGGGAAAAATAAGGAGTTCAGTTTTGGAGAGATTTAGCATTTTTTTTCCCCATTCATATTATTTCCTATAAAATTACTTTTCGAGAAGAAAAAAAACCCCTAAAAACAAACAAACAAAAATCAACATAGAACATCAAAAAGCAGAGAGACACCACATGTGTATCTCAATTAAAGGTTATTCTCTCATTGAGATACACACATGTGGCGCCTCTCTGCTTTTTGAAGTTTTCTAGAAGTCTATCACTGTAAGTGGAAGGAAGAGTGCTGCCTGAAGAGTGAAGATGTTTGAGGGGACTTTTCTGTGAAACAACATTCCGCTGGATTACCTATATACAGGACTTATTGGGGCCGATTTAACAATGTACAGACGGACATGATCTGCTGTAGCAGATCATGTCTGCCGCACATAGATAAATGTCAACACTGTCGGCATTTATCATTGAACAAGCATTCCTTGTGAAATGCTTGTGCAATACCGTCCCCTGCAGATTTGCGGCCAATCGGCCTCTAGCAGGTGGTGTCAATCAACCCAATCGTATCCAATCAGGCTGATTGTTGTCTGCCACCTCAGAGTTGGCGGACGAGTTAAGGAGCAGCGGTCTTAGGACAGGTGCTTCTTAACTCCTGTTTCCGGAGAGCCTGAAGGTTCGCACGAAAACAGATGCATTAAAGTGAAGGTCAATTTAGATGAATCGGTGCCCGGTTTTTAATAATAATATTAAAAACAAGGGCACTTTAATTCATTAAAACTGACATTTCACTCTTTTTCTTTAAATACTTATCTTTTAATCCTGACAGACGCTGCAACGCTTCCTCCGCCCATGGCAAGCCCTCTTTGCGGGTCCAAAATGACGAATCCGACTTCCTCCAATCATGGCATTGCCTCAGGCCAAGATTCCTCCGGGGGGGGGGGGGGGAGCCGTGATTGGAGGAAGCTGGATTCATCATTTATGACTTATGAAGAGGCTTCCAACAGCCGGGGGAATCGCTGTAGCGGCTGTGAAGATTAAAATGTAAGTATTTGCAGAAAACGAGTGAAATGTCAATTTTGAATTAAAGTGCCCTTGTTTTTAATAGGATTATTAAAAACTGGGCACCGATTCATCTAAATTGACCTACACTTTAAGATGCATACGGGGCTTGTTAAATTGCGCGTGCAATTTCTGTCCGGGGACTGGATTCTGATTTGATGATGATTTGAAGAAGAAGGCAGCTACGTAACGGTGGGGGGAGTCCGGCTGCCATATTTACCCGGTATTACACAAGTTACCGAAAGTGATTACTACAGAAGCAAGGCGGCATGGCAGGAGGGATATACTGCAGGCGGATCTTCGGTTCTTATATTTCTAGCGCAAATAATGTTAAGGGAAGTGTTGAATGTCCCTTTAACTTTGGGTTTGGTGCTTGCATCAAGTGTATATAAAATAATATTGTTTTTATTGACATATGTTTAGTTTTTACATATGGTCAGTGTATTATATAAAAAAAAGAAACATAAGTCTTACTTACAGAATATAGGTTATTACTCCAATAGACCAGCAATCCACTGCTTTGCAGTATGGCTTTTGTGCAAGGACCTCTGGGGCTAGAAGATATTAAAGAAAAAGAGGGCCGTTTAAAAGGACATCAAAAACAAACATTGTCTTTTATGATTCAGATAGAACATGGAATTTTAAACAACTTTTTAATTTACTTCTATTATCAATTTTACTTCTTTCTGTTGGTATTATTTGTTAAAAAGCATGGACGTAAGCTCAGGAGTGTGCTCGTGTCTGGAGCCCTATATGGCAGCAGTTTTGCAAGAATGTTATCCATATTCAAGAACACTAGATGGCAGCACGATTTACTGCCATTCACTGTTCCAGACATCTACCTAGGTATATATTCAACAAAGAATACCATGGGAACAAAGAAAATTGGATAATATAAGTCAATTTAAACTTTTTTTTTTTAAACGGTATGCTCTGTCTGAATCATAAAATATTTTTTTTGTGTTTCATATTTCTTTAAAGATTTTACATGAATAAACCCTTTAAAGGGACATGAAAGTCAAAATTAAAATTTTGGGATTCAGATAGCAATGTGCTTTTAAACAACCTTCCAATTTACTTCAGTTATCAAAAAAGCAAGTAAAAACAAATGAACAGTAGCAACTATATATTTGGTATTCTGCGCTGTTTTTGCTGTGACAACGCTGGATTCCGCTTTTTAATGAAGTAAGTTACTACTCGTTTTATATACAGAGTATTTTACCACTTCACCAACAGAGCATTCCTCCTTTTATCCACAGTTTAGTTTTGCTTCGGGAACGGAGGTTGCTTTTACAGACGGGCCGAATATTAGGGATGGGCGAATGTGTTTATATCCGAATTCGAATGTTAGAACGAATGTTATTGTAGAAATTTGATTTACATAATAGAATGTTGCTAAGAACGAATATTCTTAAAAATTCGATTTTCGAATGTTATTTACAGTTTTTGAATGTCACATTCGAATTTGAATGTCACATTCGAATTCGAATGTTACATTCGAATATCACATTTGAATTTGAATATTACATTTATAAAACACAATTGTAGACTAGAAACACTATTTCGAATGTCAAATTCGAATCGAATATCACATTTGAATTGAATGTCACATTCAAATTCGAATATTACATCTATAAAACACAGTATTAGACTAGAAATACTATTTCGAATTTGAATGTGACTTTCGAATCGAATATCACATTCGAATCGAATATCACATTTAAAACACAGTATTAGACTAGAAATACTATTTCAAATTAGAATGTGACATTCAAATTCAAATGTAACATTCGAATTTGAATATTACATTTATTAAACACAGTTGTAGACTAGAAATACTATTTCACATTCGAATTCGAATGTAACATTCAAATTCGAATATTACATTTCAAAATTGAATGAATACATAGCTAAACATTCTATTATTAGAACGAATATTTTCGAAAAAACGAAAATTCAAAAATAGAATGTTAGAATGTTATATAAACATTCGAAATTCGATTCGAACGAATGAATGTATCAAAATTCGTTTTAAATTTAGAATTTTTAGAAACATTCGCCCATCCCTACCGAATATACAGATTATATGGAGTGAGTATATTGCACTCTTGTTACTGAATATTTACAAACACAACAAGCCTTTCTCCTTTACCACCAGAGATCTGCACAAGCCAGATAAGGGGTCAGACAAGAATCCTACAAGACCTGCGCCATCTATATCACAAAACGCTATTTACTACAGTCCTTTGAGAGAGACTGCAAGAAGGCAGCGGTCCATTCTATAAGGAGAGTATTGTTCTTATATCATTTACATACAGATTTTTGTGGTAACATCTGACATTATCTGTGCATCAGTTGTTTTATATCAAATTTAGGGGTCAATCATAATCCTTTAGAAAACTATTACGCAGATTTTTGTAGATAAATAATTTGAAAATTTGTTGATTGTGATCAACAACTTGTTTTCTTGGTATGCTTTGTTAAAGAGCATACCAAGATAAGTTCTGTATATATGGCAGCAGTGCTGGGCTCTTCGTTTAGCTTACCTAGGTATGCTCTTCAGCAAAGAATACCAAGAACACAAAGTAAATTTGACAATAGAAGTAAATTGGAAACTTGTTTAAAATGGCATGCTCTATCTGAATCATGAACGTTTAATTTTGACTAAAATGTCCCTTTAAATATGTGTTACCTAAAATGTAACAAAGTATATTTTGGGTACGAGATTGTACAAAGTATTAAACAATTTGTGCTAAATTGGCTAAAAAACAAATTATACAATTTCCAAAGTCATATGTAAACTCAACCTTTAAGAGGAAATCAGTCAAATCGTTATTGCAAGCATAAAATATTTGCTGGTCACGAAGTGCCATCTCGTAAAATCCAGCCAACTAGACAGATATTTATGCATGTGCTACACTTACCCACATATCCAGGAGTACCACAAGCGGTAGACATGATTCCACTCTCTTCCATCTTGGAAAGGCCAAAATCTGTTATCATGATCTTTGAGTTTTCATCAGGGGTGAGATACAACAGGTTTTCTGGCTGCAGAGCACAAAGGTAACTAATATATACAGTATATTCATCATGATATATTGTATTGCAGAATGAAAGTACATTTTTAATACAATACCTCTTATATTTTACCTTATTTGTCACAGTGATATGCACATGCACACACATATACACATCAATAACAATTTATTACTGATTTTGATTAAGTAGCGTCTTCTCTAAAGGTATATTTCCTTATGTTATTATTTTTCTTGTTCAAAAGAAAACACCAAAAACTAGTGCATGGGTATTACACTTAACAAAAGGGCCACTGTGACATTAAAATATTTGTGCTGTTTAAATATTTTGGCTAATCCTAAATGGGTGTGTATATATATATATATAATAAATATGCATACATATATTACCTAACTAAATGAAACTGGAAGGGAACAAACAGTATATTATGGTGATCAGAACATCACTCATTTTTCTAGGACCTATATATCAATTATGTCACAAAAAATATCTAATTTAAAAACAAAACAAAATATGTGATAGTTTTTTTTTTAAAATACTTTCTCAGCTATTTTATAACAACCTAGTTGAAGCATTATAGATACAGCTATGTAGATGTGCTGGTTGTAATATTGACTGCTTCCTCTTTGAGCATTCAAAAGGGAGTTCAATAAAGTCACTATTATTAACAACGCTTATAGTGTTACCAAGACAACACCTACTCAGTCTGTGAATGATGCTACTTACCACTAAAAAGATGGGAAATGTTATAAAGGTAATTGGAAAAATAAAGGCTATTTAAAAAAAAAAAAATACAATATACAAAAAAATAAACCGTCTAACCTGGCTAAATGTTAAGATATGCATAGCCAAAAGCAGTTGCAGATATTGTATAATTACAAACATGCTACAAAACTGTACCTACTGATTTTGTCATCATTTAGGGATGTTAGTAAAGAATATATACAGTATAGTACAATGTATAGATATTTTGTAATGCTGTTTAAAACTAACTAATTTTGTTTTTACACATTTAAAAAATGGTCTTCATATTTTTTTATTAAAGCATAACTTCCTGTTACCTTCAAGTCTCGATGAACTATTCCGTTGTCATGGAGATATTTCACAGCAGATAGGACTTGATGAATCACATTACTGGCATCTTTCTCTGTATAAACTCCACGCTCTAAGATACGGTCAAACAATTCTCCTCCCGACACCCTACAGGATATAATATGTATGGTATTGTGAGCAAAACAAATGCAATGTGGTTAAAAGTGTCCAATAATTTAAATACTGTTTTAAAATTTGTTTTAACAAAATCAAAACCCTCTGAACAAATATATATATTTATATTTTTATAATCTGGAAAGTTAGTCACACTGACCAATCAGTAGGCTGTAACAATAAATTACTTTAGGCTAGATTACGAGTTTTGCTGTATGAGTGAAAAAGCAGCGTTATGGCTCTTTTTCACTACCGCTGGTATTACGAGTTTTGCAGGTTTAGCTGCACCGCACACTTTTTTGGTCATAACACAACGTAACTACCGCAGCATTCAAAAAGTCCTTTTTCAATGGGACTTCCATAGCGCCGGTATTACGAGTTTGCCTAGGAGGCCAAAAAGTGAGCGGTACAGCCTATACCATCAAGATCCATACCGTAAACTGAAAGTCAGTAGTTATGGGTTTTACGCTACATCGCCGTAACATAAAACTCATAACTAAAGTGCTAAAAAGTACACTAACACCCATAAACTACCTATTAACCCCTAAACCGAGGTCCTCCCGCATCGCAAAAATAAAAATAAAAATATTAACCCCTAATCTGCTGCTCCCGACATCGAAGCCACTAGAATAAACATATTAACCCCTAAACCGCCATACTCCCGCATCGCAAACACTAGTTAAATATTATTAACCCCTAATCTGCTGCCCCCAATGTCGCCGCCACCTACTTACATTATTTAACCCCTAATCTGCCGCCCATAGCATCGCCGTCACCTACCTACATTTATTAACCCCTAATCTTCCACCCTCAACGTCGCCACCACTATACTAAAGTTATTAACTCCTAACTCTAACCTTAACACCCACTAACTTTAAAGGGACAGTAAACCTAAAAAATAATGTTATATAATTCTGCACATAGTGCAGAATTATATAACATTATTTTAGTGCTATTGTTATAAAAGCTTTTTTTCCATTTTAATTTTTTAAAAATATGCCGGTTTTACAGACCCTCTCTCTGCTCTCTGCTGAGAGGGTCTATTTTTTTTACACAGCGCATCGGGCCAGCTGTCTAGTCACAGCCCGGCCCGACCGCGCCATAACATTAAGTGCAGCTCGCTCCTGCTCTGTCTGACAGCAGGAGCAAGCTGCACTTTGTGTTATGGCGCGGTCGGGCCGGGCTGTGACTATACAGCTGGCCCGATGCGCTGTGTAAAAAAAACAGACCCTCTCAGCAGAGAGCAGAGAGCGGGTCTTTAAAACCGGCATATTTTTAAAAAATTAAAATGGAAAAAAAGCTTTTATAACAATAGCACTAAAATAATGTTATATAATTCTGCACTATGTGCAGAATTATATAACATTATTTTTTAGGTTTACTGACACTTTAATGTAATTAAAATACATCTATATAAAACCTACTATTAATAACTAAATAATTCCTATTTAAAACTAAATACTTACCTGTAAAATAAACCCTAAGCTAGCTACAATATAACTAATAGTTACATTGTATCTAGCTTAGGTTTTATTTTTTTTTCACAGCTAAGTTTGTATTTATTTTAACTAGGTAGATTAGTTAGTAAATAGTTATTAATTATTTACTAACTACCTAGCTAAAATAAATACAAATTTAACTGTAAAATAAAACCTAACCTGAGTTACACTAAAACCTAACCTTAGACTACAATGAAATAAATTACATTTATTAAATACAATTAACTAAATTACAAAAAACACACTAAATTACACAAAATAAAAAACAAATTATCAAATATTTAAACTAATTACACCTAATCTAATAGCCCTATCAAAATAAAAAAGCCCCCCAAAATAAAAAAAACCCTATCCTAACCTAAACTTCCAATAGCCCTTTAAAGCTATTTAATTGTAGTCTAAGGTTTTAGTGTAACTCAGGTTAGGTTTTATTTTACAGGTAAATTTGTATTTATTTTAGCTAGGTAGCTAGTAAATAGTTAATAACTATTTACTAACTAGTCTACCTAGTTAAAATAAATACAAACTTAGCTGTGAAATAAAAATAAAACCTAAGCTAGATACAATGTAACTATTAGTTATATTGTAGCAAGCTTAGGGTTTATTTTATAAGTAAGTATTTAATTTTAAATAGGAATTATTTAGGTATTACATTTTTATTTAGATTTATTTTAATTATATTAAAGTTAGTGGGTGTTAGGGTTAGTGTTAGACTTAGAGTTAGGGGTTAATAACTTTAGTATAGGTGCGGCGACGTTGGGGCGGAAGATTAGGGGTTAATAAATGTAGGTAGGTGGCGGCGATGTTAGGGACGGCAGATTAGGGGTTAATAAGTGTAATGTAGGTGGCGGCGACATTGGGGGCGCCAGATTAGGGGTTAATAACTGTAATGTAGGTGGCAGCAGTGTCTGGGGCGGCAGATTAGGGGTGTTTAGACTCAGGGTTTATGTTAGGGTGTTAGGTGTAAACATACATTTTGTTTCCCCATAGGAATCAATGGGGTTGCGTTACAGAGCTTTACGCTCCTTTATTGCAGGTGTTAGGCTTTTTTTCAGCCGGCTCTCCCCATTGATGTCTATGGGGAAATCGTGCACGAGCACGTAAAACCAGCTCACCGCAGCGCTGGTATTGGAGTGCGGTATGGAGCTCAATTTTGCTTTATGCTGACTTATTGCCTGCTAACGCCAGGTTTTTGCAAACCTGTAATACCAGCGCTGTAGGGAGGTGAGCGGTGACAATAACTTGCAAGTTGGTACCGAGCAGCTCTTACCGCAAAACTCGTAATCTAGCCGATTATCTTTGCTTTTGTAATTATTTAGTCATTGTCTTAAAATAAGTTAGTGGTCACATATTATTACCTTGTAGATTGGTATCACCAAAAAAGTGAAAAGTATTAGTAATGATGGAAAACAAGTCACTTTAAGTTTCAATAAAGAGGGAAAATGTGACTAGTTCTCTTGTTAAATATAAGAAAAAGCCAGATTTCTTACTCAAAGATATAATTTCTTACTAGGTGGTGGAATAGTCTGTCCCTGTTATTGATGATATTACTGCTTAATTTTATCACAGGTGATATGAACAGTTTATTTCATAAAATGAGATATTCCCACTTTTTCTCATCCAAACTGTCTTGCCACATATATGACTAACCCAGTTCCGTTTCTACAATGTTCTTCGGTTTCTGCAGTGCTCCCAGCTGTCCCATATTTTAAGGGATGTCCTTACTATATTTCACCATACAAAAGTAACAACTGCTAAAAGGCAACTCTGTGTTAACACTGTAGGAGTAACTACATTATATCAAGAATGTGGCCCTAGGGAGCATCAATGAATACTCAAACACACTCTGGAGCCACACAGAAAAATGTGTTAAAATGAAGTACCACTATATGACAGGGCTTTCCTCTTTCCCATTGAGGCCCCAGAGCTTCATTATTGCTGACCAGGTCAGATTTATGGCCTGATGATCTAAACCTCTCCACTTAGGTGAGATGATCTAAAATGATCCTCCAGCACTGAGAGATCCTTAGTGAAATTCTTAAAAGGCAGTTTTTGCTAAACAAGAGACGTTCCCTGCATAGCTGTATGTGAAAAAGAGAGACAAGCCCAGTGCAATATAACACTGCATGACATTAGAGTTCTGCTGCATTTATACTTTGTGCTTTGTAATTTATATTACTTTAAGCTTCATATTATTCTATTACATTTAAACTTTGCACTTTCTATTTTGTATTTTATTCTGTATACAGCTGTGTATTTAGAATTGTAATTTTGCAAATTCTAATTATGCTTTCAGAGTTTCTGTGTAACATTAACAATACACTTTGTATATTTATATGTATCTTTTAAAAATAATATTGCACTTTGCATTTCTTCTATTTAAAATAAAACTACTGACAGCTTCAGTTTCCCAGAGAGCTTCATTACTTTTTATTGGCCAGAAAAGCAAATATTCTCTAGTTTGGAGAGAAATTTCAGTCCAGACTTTGCAGGGGCTAAACTCGCTGAATTCTATAAGGAAAAGGATGGAACCTGGGAGTCCCAGAGTGATGAGAGATGCCTTTTATAGAAAATAATGAAGCTCTCTTAGATGCAGACTTTCACACGGTAGTAGAAGGTAACTGTAAAACACCTGGGGCTGATACAAATGCTCAGTTTGCATCAATTACAAATTTTACTGAAATGTTTTTGCTACAATTACACTTTGTTTTGACTATAGTTTAGTATATATTACTTTTCTGTAAGTTAAATATGTGTATTGTAATTTTTTAGCAAATTTCACCTGCATACATGTGGTGATAAAAATCAGCGAGAGCAGCTTGTTTAAAATCCTTAATGCACTTCACATGACTTGTGAGAGAGCTTCAGACATACCAGAAAACACTTCTGTCCTTCCCACCTTCTGAAGCTGTGTTTTATTTTGCAATAAAGAAAATACCAAGTGCAAGGGAAGTTGTAAAAGATACACTGAAATATACAAAGAATGATCCTTATTTGTTAAAGTAACAGATAAATTTCTAAGCATAATCAGAATTTGGAAAATTACTGCTGGATCTAAATCGAAATGTATTAAAATATAAAATAGAAAGTGCAAAGCTTGAATTTAATAATACTTAAAGGACCCAATCTGAAGTGTAAAGTAATATAAAATATAATGCACAAAGTGTAAATATAACAAAACTCTCATATCATGCAGTGCTATATTGCACTGGGTTTGTCTCTCATTCAAATACAGAAATGAGAGAGATCTCACAGTGCTGGAGAGTTCCGCCCTTTTTCTTTGAGCATTCAGAGAGTTCAGCCTCTGTGAAGTCGGCACTACAATTTCTCTCCATGCAGGAGAATCTTTAATCATCAGGCCTTTAGAGTTAACGTTCTATGCCACTTGCCAACAGTAAGATGTAGACATAAAGCATAGTACCTTATTTCCTGTAGCAAAATCTCATGTTTATATCTTTGTGTTACCTATTCAATAAAATACTACAATAACGATAATAATAGTTCCTGAGGAAGATTGACTGCTTCAATATATTATTTATGTTATTATACATTTTACCTAGAAAGATTGGCTCTAAGTAAAAACTGATGCCAATAAAATGCCATCATTTTGGATAGTAAAGCTATATGTATGAACATTTCTCACACTGGCATAAAGGTTCAAGGCACAAGCCAGGTCAAGTTTAAAAAAAATGAAGTAAATTTGAGGTTCCATCTTTTTTAACCATTTGCTGTCCCTAGGACATTATTACTAGTGACGACTTACAGCTGCATGACAAGGTAGAAATGGGAAGTACTCTCATAGATATCCTCAAGCGTCACAATGTTATCATGTTTGATCCTAAACAGAAGAGAATAAAGCAAAACATATTTGTTACAATTCATCTGAAGATTATATATAAATATATAAACAAAATCTGGTAAAGTATTTAAACAGTCACAAAATTAAACATTAAGAGCTAGATTACACGTGGAGCACACGATAATTAATCAGTGGCTGGTTATTGCTACTGCAAGCAATTTGCTCTTATAAAATTAACCTGAGATTAGATCTCTGGTTAATTTTATTAACCTGCCCCAAATGCCCCTAAAATACAGTCTAGTGTATTGTATTAAAAAATAAAGATAGCAGCATCTTTATTTTTTTTATAAAATAACTGAACTAGGCAGTATTTTGGGGCTGATGTTAGCGGGAGTGGGGTGTTTAAAAAAAAAAGTGCTTTACATTGCGGTCTATGGGAACTGTGTGTTCCCAGTAAAAATATATGTATATGCTTACATACATATATATTTATGTGTTAATATGTGTATATATACATTTTATATATTCATATATATTTAAATTTGCTGCCATTGCTGTGCTACTTACCCCATTCACTGCGCTTAGGTTGGAGCCTATGGAAGCACACTCTTGTGAGTGCAATGCTTCCCAGCAATGCGAAGGCGAGCTCGAGTTTGCATTGCTGACAACTTGTAATACCAGGGCACATTAGCATGCGCTGATATTACACAGTGGAGCACAAATATCGCTTTTATAAAAGTGGCATTTAGCTCTCCACTTGTAATTTGGCCGTTATCGTTTGTGCTATTGCTTTTTATATTTTTCTATAGTAAGTTACCTTCTTAAAAACTTTCAAGTTAAGAACTTTCTAAGATACAAACATGCGTTTGCATATCAAATCACGGAAGTTAGTTACATTTTTGTTCACGCCATGCCATCCCTATAAGCTGTTTTACTATACAGGGTAAGATTAAAAATGTTTTCTTTACAGTATTGTTTGTTTTTTATGTACTACTGTACTGTAATTTGTGTGAAAAGAATTACAAAGTGAGGGTTAAAATACTTTTTACACAAATTACAATACAGTTGACCTTACAAACAAATTGGACTTACAAACGTGCTCCCGGAACAGAACAGGTACGTAAGTAGGAGACTTACTGTATTTTGAAATTTAGTTTGTGATTTTCCATATATTTGAACTTGATTTATAGCTAATTAAAGGGACATAATACTCATATGCTAAATCACTTGAAACTGATGCAGTATAACTGTAAAAAGCTGACAGGAAAATATCACCTGAACATCTCTATGTAAAAAAGGAAGATATTTTACCTCACAATCTCCTCAGCTCAGCAGAGTAAGTTCTGTGTAAAAAGTTATACTCAGCTGCTCCCAGCTGCAGGTAAAAAAAAATAAAAAAATGAAGAAATGAACAGCAGCCAATCAGCATCAGCAGTGCTGAGGTCATGAACTCTTTTACTGTGATCTCATGAGATTTCACTTAACTCTCATGAGATTTCATAGTAAGCTGAATAGGGAAATAATATGAGAGTGCACGAGGCTCATCCCCTTAGCTGTCCCAGGACAGACATACTAAAATGCTTCTTAGAAATCCTTTACAATGGGATGTGGCTACTGAGGAACTTTTGAGGTAAAATATCTTCCTTTTTTACATAGAGATGTTCAGGTGATATTTTCTAGTCAGCTTTTTACAGTTATACTGCATCACTTTCAAGTGTTTAAACATTTGGGTATTATGGCCCTTTAAGTATTATAATCATAGCATAAGTAACATCAATTGTAAAGGGGTTGGGATGTCATTAGAGCATATTTCATTTTCTTATTTTTAGTGCTTCAAAATATTATGTGTGGATACATTTAAGGAGACATACAAGTCAAAAACATATTGTTTCCCCCCTCTATTTCCCCCCTAAAATTAGTGTTTTTCTCCCCACTACACTCAGAGAGGATGGCGGATCCATTTGAAACCTGGTCCTGCAACATGCTACACAGTGAATTCTTGGTTATCAGAGGAGCTCTTTTATATATGTCCCTAATTGGCCACAGGAAAATTGATAATATAAGAAGATTTACAAGGGGTATGCTACTTGATTGCAAAACAATGCACATTTTACCAATACGTACATAATAAATACAGTTGTTTTACAAGACAGTTCTTAATTGATAACTTATTGTATACAATATATATTATCAACAAATTGTATTTGTATTACAGCTTACTTTTTCAGCACAGCTATTTCGTTTTCCAGGCTCTTGTCTCTGGAGTTGTGCGCCTTCTTGATGCACTTCAGTGCAAAATGGTGCCCCGTGGACCGCTGTTTTACCAGGAAAACCTCAGAGAAAGCTCCTCTGCAATAAAAAGTAAAAAATAAATAATTATATAACAATTTTACTATAACTAGGGAGATGCCAAAAAATACCGGTACAGTTATATTGATTTTGGTATAATTCATTATTAAAATCAAAGTAATAGGAGGTTTTTCAATAAGGATGAGTAAACTTAATGGAATATTTGAAGGGGGGGGGGAAGCATTTTAGCAGTATTTATTCCTTCTAAACAAGTATTGGATGATTCATAAACATTTTTGCAGAAAAATTATTTTTTGTATAATGTAATTTTTTGTTGACTACTGAATGTAATATTTAATTAGTGAATGTTAGATTTTAATGTTGGCTATGATTCAGATGTACTAACTATTCAAATGTTACATTTGAATATTCACTTGTTATATTTAAAATAAAAATGTTGCCATTTGTTCTATAGAAGCAATTAGTTGTCAAGGGGAACATTTATTCTACTATTTGAATTATAAAACACAGGCACATCTCTGTCCTTCAGATATATGCTGTTCATAAACCACCTCTATAAAACTATTAAAACAACTAATAATGCTACTAGCCTATCATTTTAAAGTATACATCTCAATAAATATGTGCTTACAAATATAAATCTCAGTAGAGACATTAACTAATCTATACTATAATCGCGTTTGTAACCAAAAGAATCCACCTTGATGCAACGTAGGGAAACCCGAAGCCTTTAAAAAACAAAACAAAACATGCAACCGCCCGCACAAAATAAATAAAAAACACGTAACCGCCCGCAAGAAATAAAAATAAAAACACGTACAGTATAACACCCGTAGTATAACTAAAAAACCTAACCTATTAAGTTATTAACCCCTAATCCGCAAATAACATAATTAAAATATTAACCTCTAAACCACCAACCCCGCACATTGCAATAAACCTATTTAACTTATTATCTCTTAAGCCACCAACCCCCCACATCACAATAAACCTATTTTACCTATTAACCCCTAAACCACCAACCCCCCACATTGCAATAACTCTAATTAATATATTAACCCCTATACTGCCAAAGCCCCCACAATGCAAATAACTAATTTAATTACTAAGCCCCCTAACCTAACGCCCCCTAAATTAACCCCAATTACTACTAAATTACAATTAAAATAAAAAAAAACATAACATTAAATTGCAAAAAAATAAAAAAGTATAACATTACAGATACAAATAAACAAAATTATCAAAAATAAAAATAAATTATACTTAATCCCTATGAAAATAAAGAAGCCTCCGCAAATAAAAACACCCCCTAATCTAAACTACCAATAGCCCTTAAAGGAACAGTAAACACAGTAGATTTGCATAATCAACAAATGCAAGATAACAAGACAATACAATAGCATTTACTCTGAATTTCAAATGAGTAGTAGATTTTTTTTCCAACAAATTTTAAAGTTATGTATATTTCCACTCCCCCTGTACCATGTGATAGCAATCAGCCAATCACAAATGCATATACGTATAGTCTGTGAATTCTTGCACATGCTCAGTAGGAGCTGGTGACTCATAAAGTGTAACTATAAAAGACTGTGCACATTTTTTTTAATGTAAGTAAATTGGAAAGTTGTTTAAAATAACATGCTGTATCTGAATCATGAAAATTTAATTTGACCTCAGTATCCCTTTAAAAGGGCCTTTTGTAGGGCATTGCCCTAAGTTAAACAACTCTTTTACCTCTAAAATATACCCCTAATAGTAAAAAAAAACCCACCCCCAACCCCCAAAATAAAAAAACTAAACTGCCCCTTGCCCCTAAAGGGTCATTTGTATGGGCATTGCCCTTAAAGGGACAGTCTAGTATAAATTAAACTTTCATTATTCAGATAGGACTTTTAATTTTAATCAACTTTCCAATTTACTTTTATCATCAAATTTGCTTTTTTCTCTTGGTATTCTTAGTTTAAACTAAACCTAGGTAGGCTCATATGCTAATTTCTAAGCCTTTGAGGGCTGCCTCTTATCACATGCTTTTTAAATCTCTTTTCAACACAAAGACAGAAAGTACACGTGGGCCATATAGATAACACTGTGTTCAGGCACAGGGGGTTATTTAAGATCTAGCACAGCACAATGCTAAATGCAAGACAATAGATAAATTAATAAACAGTCACAGTCATGTGATCAGGGGGCTGGAAGAAGGTTCCTAGATACAAGGTAATCACAGAGGTAAAAAGTATATTAATATAACTGTGTTGGTTATGCAAAACTGGGGAATTGGTAATAAAGGGATTAACTATCTTTTAAAACAATAACAATTCTATGGTAGACTGTCCCTTTAAAGGGCATTCAGGTCTTTTTCATGCCAAAAAAAACCCCTAATCTGAACCCCCCCCCCCCAAAAAATAAGAATAAAAAAGCCTAAACCTAAGCCCCAAATAGGTAGTCACTGTTCCTGAAGTCCGGCGAAAAGTTCTTCTTCTAGACGGATTTATCATATTCTATCTTCATTCAGAGTGAAGACGGAGCTGTGTTCCTGATGCCTGGATCCTCAGCGGCGGTCCTCAGTGGTGGCGGTCCTCGGCGGCGTGGAGGCTCCTCTTTATGCGATTGTCCGTCGCACACTGAAGATTAAATGCAAGGTACCCATATTTATTGGGTACCTTGCATTTCTATTGGCTGAAATTTTAAATCAGCCAATAGGATAAGAGCTACTGAAATCTTATTGGCTAATTTGAGCAGCCAATAGGATTTTAGTAGCTCTAATCCTATTGGCAGATTTCAAAATGTCAGCCAATAGGAATGCAAGGTACCCCAAATTGATTGCGGTGCCTTGCATTCAATCTTTAGTGTACGATGGACATCGGATGAAGAGGAGCCTCCATGCCGTCGAGGACCACCACGAGGACCGCAACCGTTGAGGACCACCACTGATGATCCACACATGGGGGAAGACAGATCCGCACCTCCATGGAGATAGAAGATCATGGAGTACCTATTTGGGGCTTAGTCTTAGGCTTCTTTTTTATTTTTTGGGGTGGCTTTTTTTTAGATTAGGGTTTTTTAGTCTGGAAAAGAGCTGATTGCCCTTTTAAGGGCAATGCCCATACAAATGCCCCTTTAGGGGCAATGGGTAGATTAGTTTTTATTTTAGTGTTATTTTTTTTATTTTGGGGGGATTGGTGGATGGGGGGGTTTACTGTTAGGGGGTAATTGTTAATTCTTGTAAGTAAAAGAGCTGTTTAACTTAGGGCAATGCCCTACAAAAATATATTTTTTAATAATTGTCTTTTACATTTGGAGTATTAATTAATTTATTTATAGTTATATTTAAATACATACATATTTATGCATACACCCCCCCCATATGTTCATGCATCTACAGATAGAAAGATAAATGATAGATAGATAGATACACAAGCGCACACACACACACTTATATTTAGAGAGAGAGAGAGGTGTGTCTTTTCAGTGAACCTGAACAGTGCTATGACCTCAATCTGAATACATTTACGTAGAAGCAACAGCGATTCAGATAAAAAGAACAAACATTGACCTTAAGAGCTGTATGTATAAAACAAACAAAAACGTCTTTATTTAAGTGCATCTGCAAATGTGTGGTATCAAAGAGATTTTTTTTTTTTACGTTTATTGTACATCTCAGTCTATTTTGTTTATCTTTAAATGCACCGAATGCCACTCCAATTCAGACATTTAATGACTGAATAAAACCCTCAGTAAAATGAAGGATATTTGGCACATGAGTTTTTTCATGCCAATCAAATACAGAGTGCTTATTTAGAGGACAATACACCATTTAATTTAAGATGATGGTACAAAGTGTATACAATGAAAATATGACATCTATCTAGTCTTGTGGCACCTCAGAAGCTTCATTCATTGCTTTGCAACACCCAGCGTGTGTCTGATAAAGCGCTGCTTTCATTAGCCAAGTAACCTGCTGTTTCAATGTGTTCTCTCGTTACAGTTTAATAACCTGGACAATCTGCCACTCAAAAAGACAAGGATACTAATTAAGCAAACAATATTAAAGTGATCAATTTTTAAAAAAAGGGGAAATTATATGAGGGTTTATCATTTGACTTGTGAACTGAAATAAAGTTGACAAACTATAAAAACTAAAATGCGTACTTGCTGCCCAACAAAAGGCAATGGGGATTATCAGTTGGAACATGCTTTTGGTGGGTAGTGGAAAGTGTTGGACACGGAAGTGCAAATTTAGCTTTATAAACTTTTAGCCAAGGCAAGTACATATCTTCAAATATACATACATTTTTAAGAAGCTAAAGAATATTACAAATGAGTGGGATTTAAAGTTAGCATCACAAACTGCACTATTCTGTAATTAGGATGCAAAAAACTAAGCAAAAAACTGTAAATATCACTTTACAGATATAAATAAACAGGAGAATCTGGACGTAGGAATTATTATTTCTTATAGTTTGGAGTTTTGTAAGCAATGCAATAGAGCAGAAGGAAAAGTCAGTGGGATGTTTGACCGTATATAAAGAAAGCTTAGCAGCAGAAAAAGTGAGGATCCTTGTTACCTTATAGATCTCTTAAATATTGAGTATAGTTCTGGAGACAATGCCCCCTGTTTATTAATGGGCTGGCTGACAAGGTTCCAGGCAGGTAACCTGTCCATTTAAGCTAGCATTGAGTGAGGCACCATTTGTTGCCCACATTTATCATTGCATGAGCAAATGTTTGTGCAGCCCTGCCCCCTGTTCTTGCTCAATCAATCATGAAAGAGCAGGGCCTGTCAATCACCTGGGAAGAAGCAGAACAATCTAAATACAAAGACAATATTTTTATACATTTTAAGACTATTTTGTGCTTGTTAAAAAAAGACAAATGATTCTGAATATGTATCTGGATTGACACAAATACCAAATTCTATATTCATGCATATGCCTATTACATACATGTAAATGTCCCTCCAGTATCTTACCAATAATATTTCTGTAGAATCTTCAGAAAGAGACATTTTCTTACATCTAAATTAATTTAAAAATGATTACTTTTGTTTATTAAAAAACAGTGGTTCCAGTACAGAATGTACTTCTCTTTCTTGCCAAGCTAAAAGAGGTTTGTTCACATTAACAAATACAACTGTTAGAGCGTTGGATACTACAGTATCAGTTACACACAAACATGCATTTTCTTTTGGCTTCTATTTAAAGGTACAGTCTAAAAATGTTATTGTTATAACATTTAAATCTCTAAATGTCTGCCTGTTTTTAAGCCACTATAGACAGCCTCTTAATTACATGCTTTTGTATTTGCTTTTCACAACAGGAGACTGCTAGTTCATGTGGGCCATATAGATAACATTGTGTTAACGCCCGAGGAGTTATTTAAGATTTAGCACAACACGGTACTAAATGCAAGTCAATAGATAACAAATAAAAAGTTACGTGATCAAGGGGCTGTCAGAAGATGCTTAGATACAAGTTAATCACAGAGGTAAAAAGTATATTAAAGGGACATTAAACCCCAAATTTTTCTTTCATAATTCAGACAGAGAATACAATTTTAAACAACATTCCAATTTGCTTCTATTATCTAATCTGCTTTATTCTTTAGATATCCTTAGTTAAAGAAATAGCAATGCACATGGGTGAGCCAATCACATGAGGCATCTATGTGCAGCCACCAATCAGAAGCTACTGAGCCTATCTAGATATGCTTATCAGGAAAGAATATCAAGAGAATGAAGCAAAGTAGATAATAGAAGTAAATTAGAAAGTTGTTTAAAATTGTATTCTCTATCTGAATCATGAAAGAAAAAAAAGTGGGTGTAATGTCCCTTTAATATAACTGTTGGTTATGCAAAACTGGGGAATGGGTAATAAAGGTATTTTCTATCTTTTAAAACAATACAAATTCTATTGTAGACTGTCCCTTTAAGTTGAAATATACTTCCTTTAACACTTTTTTTTAATGTAAAAGAAACTATTTTAATTGAATTGAGATTGTTTCATATGTGTGATAGAAAATGTATCTCAATGCTCTGATGCAAACTTTGCAAAACAAAATGTAGCCACGTATAAGAATGTTCATCCTCGATTGTTTGCAGTGATATTAATAAGATGTTTGCTGAATACTGCAAGTATTTCCCACTAGGCACAGTTAATTGAAATAGTAGCGAAGATATAATTCATGCAAAAAGAACCATCCCAATGAAAGCAACGATTTAATTGAGCTGATGCTGTTAATTCAGTAGTATACAAAATGCTATTAATATTTCTTGTTGTTTCAGTCTTTAAAGCAGCTATACTGGTGTATCACAAACCAATTCAATTATGGGGCTTAGTCCAATCTGTTAGAGAAGCTTTTCTCATGGGCAATAAGCCATTTCCAAATTCAAAACCATTCTAATCCAAGAGAAAAACAGTTTTTTTTAATGATGTTTAAATTACTTTGTACTATGTAAATTAATATGATTCTTTGTTCATCCATTAATAGTGGCTTTGCCGGGGAGCTGGCCCCTCAATGTATTACCCAACTTTAACTTTCTCCCTACGTTTCCTACGTCAAACCTCATATGCTCCTATGCCTGACCTAAACCCTGCCTGGGCTTGTCCAAGACATACCAACCCGTGACATGCCCTCTACCCTGCCGATAACATGCCCAGCCCTTCAGTGGCACACCCCTGTAATAGACATGTACAATGCTAAACATTTTGTTTAGTTTTGTTTAGTTTTCATTAGTTAAATAAATAATGTCGTTTCGGCAAATTAGTTTAGATAAGTTTAAAAAAAAATTGTTTCGGAAAATTAATTACCTTAAGTTAAATAGTTTTTTCGGATCCGTTCGTTTTTTCGGATCCATTCTTTATTCATATTCATTATTCTATTCTGAAGTTTAGAATAGAATAATGCATATGAATAAAGAATGGATCCCAAAAAAACAAAAGGATCCCAAAAAAACGATTTAACTTACCATAATTAATATGCCGGCAATTGCTGAAACACATCGCCAACATCGCCAACACAGCCTATTAACCCCTAAAAAGCCCCCCCCACAATGTCGACACTAAATAAACCTATTAACCCCTAAACCGCCGTTCCCCAACACTAATTAAATCTAATAACCCCTAAACTGCAGTTCCTCGACATTGTCAACACTAACTAAACCTATCAACCCCTAAACCGCAGTTCCTCAACATCGCCAACACTAACTAAAACACAAAATAAACCTATTAACCCCTAAACCGCTGTTCCCAAACATCGCCAACACTAACTAAACCTATTAATCCCTAAACCGCAGTTTTCCGACATCGCCGACACTAACTAAACCTATTAACCCCTAAACCGCAGTTCCCCGACACTGACAAAACCTATTAACCCCTAAACCGCAGTTCCCCGACATTGTCGACACTAACTAAACGTATTAACCCCTAAACCACTGTACACCCACATTGCCAACACTAACTAAAACACTAAATAAACCTATTAACCCCTAAACTGCCGTACACCCACAAGACTAACACTAACTAAACCTATTAACCCGTAAACCGTTGCCCCCACATCGCAACAACCTAAATTAAACTATATTGACCCCTAAACCTAACACCCCCTAACTTTAACATAATTAAAATAGACCTAAATTAAAGTTACAATTATTAACTAACTACCTATTTAAAAATAAATACAAACTATAATAATAATAAATAATAATAATAATAAATAAATACATTTTATTATTTTTGGATAATTTAGTTTGTTATTTTTTGTAATGGGATTTTTAGATTAGGCATTTTTTTATTTTTAATGGGCCGAAAAAGAGCTGAATGCCCTTTTAAGGGTAATACCCATACAAATGCCCTTTGCAGGGCAATTGGTAGATTAGGTTTATTTTTATTTTGTTGCTTTGGGGGGTGGGGGTTTGTAATGTTAGGGGGTGCTTTTATTTGTTTGCAAAAGAGCTGTTAACTTTAGAGCAATGCCCTACAAAAGGCCTTTTTAAGGGCCCTTGGTATCTTATTATAGATTAGGGTTTTTTATTTTGGGGTGAGTTTTTTTTTTTTTTAAACGGGGTATTAGAATAGGAATAATTTTTATTATTTATTATTTTGTTATTTTTTGTAATTGTAGTTTTAATTTTTTAGTAATGTTAGGTCTTTTATTTTTAGTAATGTTAGGTTATATTAGTTTAAGCTTAGGTTTTATTTTTATTTCACAGGTAAGTTTGTTTTTATTTTAACTAGGTAGTTAGTAAATAGTTATTTTGTAGCTAGCTTAGGTTTTATTTTTATTTCACAGGTAAGTTTGTATTTATTTTTAAATAGGTAGTTAGTTAATAATTGTAAATTTAATTTAGGTCTATTTTAATTATGTTAAAGTTAGGGGGTGTTAGGTTTAGGGGTTCATAGTTTAATTTAGGTTGTTGCGATGTGGGGGATGACGGTTTATGGGTTAATAGGTTTAGTTAGTGTTGGCAATGTTTGGGAAAGGCGATTTAGGGGTATATAGGTTTATTTACACCTAGATTTAGAGTTTTGCGGCCAAAGGGGTGCGTTAGCTACGCGTCTTTTTTTTCTAGCGCTGCTTCTAAACAACGCTGGTATTGAGAGTTCTCTGAATGGCTGCGTTAGGCTCCAAAAAGGGAGCGTTGAGCCGAATTTACCGCCACTTCAACCCTCAATACCAGCGTTGCTTACGGTAGCGGCTAGCTGGAAAAATGTGCTCGTGCACGATTCCCCCATAGGAAACAATGGGGCAGTTTGGGCTGAAAAAAAATCTAACACCTGCAAAAAAGCAGCGTTCAGCTCCTAACGCAGCCCCATTGTTTCCTATGGGGAAACACTCTCTAAGTCTGCACCTAACACCCTAACATGAACCCAGAGTTTAAACACCCCTAACCTTACACTTATTAACCCCTAATCTTCCACCCCCGCTATCGCTGACCCCTGCATATTATTATTAACCCCTAATCTGCCGCTCCGGACACCGCCGCAACCTACATTATACCTATGTACCCCTAATCTGCTGCCCCTAACATCGCCGACACCTACATAATATTTATTAACCCCTAATCTGCCCCCCCCCCAACGTCGCCAATACCTAACTACACTTATTAACCCCTAATCTGCTGACCGGACCTCACCGCTACTCTAATAAATGTATTAACCGCTAAAGCTAATTCTAACCCTAACCCTAACACCCCCTAAATTAAATATAATTTTAATCTAATGAAATAAATTAAATATTATTAACTAAAGTATTCCTATTTAAAGCTAAATACTTACCTGTAAAATAAACCCTAATATAGCTACAATATAAAGAATAATTATATTGTAGCTATTGTAGAGTTTATTTTTATTTTACAGGCAACTTTGTATTTATTTTATTTAGGTACAAGAGCTATTAAATAGTTATTAACTATTTAATAGCTACCTAGTTAAAATAATTACTAAATTACCTGTAAAATAAATCCTAACCTAAGTTACAATTAAACCTAACACTACACTATCAATAAATTAATTAAATAAATTACCTACAATTAAATAAACTAAACTAAATTACAAAAAACAACAACACTAAATTGCAAAAAAAAAAGATTACAAGAATTTTAAGCTAATTACACCTACTCTAATCCCCCTAATAAAATAACAAAGCACCCCAAAATAATAAAGGTCCCTACACTATTCTAAATTAAAAAGTAACCAGCTCTTTTACCAGCCCTTAAAAGGGCTTTTTGCGGGGCATGCCCCAAAGTAATTAGCTCTTTTGCCTGTAAAAAAAAACACAATACCAGCCCCCAACATTACAACCCACCACCCACATACCCCTACTCTAACCCAAACCCCCCTTAAATAAACCTAACACTACCCCCCTGAAGATCTCCCTACCTTGAGTCGTCTTCACCCAGCCGGGCACCGATGGACCAAAAGAGGACATCCGGAGCAGCAGAAGTCTTCATCCTATCCGGGCAGAAGAGGACATCCGGACCGGCAGACATCTTCATCCAAGCGGCATCTTCTATCTTCATCCATCCGGAGCGGAGCAGAGCCATCTTCTTCCAGCCGACACGGATCCATCCTTCTTCACCGACGCCTACTCGCCGAATGAAGGTTCCTTTAAGGGACTTAATACAAGATGGCGTCGCTTGAATTCTGATTGGCTGATAGGATTCTGTGAGCCAATCGGAATTAAGGTAAGAAAAATCTGATTGGCTGATTATTTTTTAATTTAGAATAGGGGAGTTATCTTTATTATTTTGGGGGCTTTGTTAGTTTATTAGGGGGCTTAGAGTAATTAGCTTAAAATTCTTATAATCTTTTTTTTTTTTTTTAATTTAGTGTTTGTTTTTGTTTTGTAATTTAGTTTAGTTTATTTAATTGCATGTAATTGTAGTTAATTTATTTAATTAATTTATTGATAGTGTAGATTGATAGTGTAGTGTTAGGTTTAATTGTAACTTAGGTTAGGATTTATTTTACAGGCAATTTGGTAATTATTTTAACTAGGTAGCTATTAAATAGTTAATAACTATTTAATAGCTATTGTACCTAGTTAAAATAAATACAAAGTTGCCTGTAAAATAAAAATAAACCCTACAATAGCTACAATATAATTATTCTTTATATTGTAGCTATATTATGGTTTATTTTACAGGTAAGTATTTAGCTTTGAATAGGAATACTTTAGTTAATAATATTTAATTTATTTCGTTAGATTAAAATTATATTTAATTTAGGGGGGTGTTAGGGTTAGGGTTAGACTTAGCTTTAGGGGTTAATACATTTATTATAGTAGGGGCAAGGTCCGGTCGGCAGATTAGGGGTTAATACTTGAAGTTAGGTGTCAGAGATGTTAGGGAGGGCAGATTAGGGGTTAATACTATTTATTATAGGGTTTGCAAGGCGGGAGTGCGGCGGTTTAGGGGTTAATACATTTATTAGAGTAGCGACGAGGTCCTGTCGGCAGATTATGGGTTAATAAGTGTAGGTAGGTAGCGGCGACGTTGGGGGGGCAGATTAGGGGTTAATAAATATTATATAGGTGTCGGCGATGTTAGGGGCAGCAGATTAGGGGTTCATAGGGATAATGTAGGTGGCGGCGGTATGCGGTTGGCAGATTAGGGGTTAAAAATATTTATTATATTGGCGGCGATGTGGGAGGACCTCGGTTTAGGCGTATATAGGTAGTTTATGGGTGTTAGTGTACTTTAGAGCACAGTAGTTAAGAGCTTTATAAACCGGCATTAGCCCAGAAAGCTCTTAACTACTGACTTTTTTCTGCGGCTGGAGTCTTGTCGGTAGAGGGTCTACTGCTCACTTCAGCCAAGACTCTAAATACCGGCGTTAGGAAGATCCCATTGAAAAGATAGGAAACGCAATTGGCGTAAGGGAATCTGCGGTATGGAAAAGTCGCGGCTTGAAAGTGAGCGTTAGACCCTTTCCTGGCTGACTCTAAATACCAGCGGGCGGCCAAAAGCAGCGTTAGGACCCCTTAACGCTGCTTTTGACGGCTTCCGCAGAACTCTAAATCTAGAGGTTAGTGTTTTAGTTAGTGTCGGCAATGTCACTGAACTGCAGTTTAGGGGTTAATAGGTTTACTTAGTGTTGGCAATGTTTGGGAATGGCGGTTTAGGGGTTAATAGGTTTAGTAAGTGTCAGCAATGTCGGGAACTTTGGTTTAGGGGTCAATAGGTTTAGTTTGTGTCGGCAGTGTCAGGGAACTGCAGTTTAGGGGTTAATAGGTTTAGTTAGTGTCGGCAATGTCGGGGGAACGGCGGTTTAGGGGTTAATAGCTTTATTTAATTATTTAGTTAGTGTCTGCGATGTTGGGGAACTGCGATTTAGATTAGAACGATGAAAAATTCAGAATATGAATAAAGAATGGATCCAAAAATTTGGAAACTGATTTATTCATTTTTGAAATTTTTTGGGATTTTAGTTATGGTGCCGATTCGGAAATTTGGATTCATTCGAATATCCGAATTGGCCAAAATTTGGCCGAAATGAATTGCACATGTCTACCCTGCACCACCCCTCACATTACAGACCCACAAACCTCTTCAGATAAGTGCCTCCCTATTTATTCTGGCAACACCTCTGCTCATTGCATATTATTATTATTATTAGCATTCATTTATGTATTATTAAGTACGGTTTGGAAGTTGTCACAGACCAAAATACATTAAATTTTATTTGATACAAGGCTATCCTGTTAATTAAAGAGAGATGAAAGCCAAACCTTTTTCTTTCATGATTCAGAGAAAACATACAATTCATTTTTATGTTATTCTTTCTTGAAGAGAAATCTAAATAGGTAGCATGACAGGAAAAAGTGTTTATATCTAGTGCTCTTACAAATTTATAACATTTGTGCAAAACGGCTCCCTGATTTTCAACAAAGGATAAGAAGAAAACAAACTCAATCTGATAATAGAAGTAAATAGGAAAAAAATAAATTGTATGCTCTGTCTGAATCATAAAAGAAAGAAAATTGAGCAAATTTTGAGAAAATGTATGTCCCTTTAAAAGAGCCTGCACTTTAAAGGGATATGAAACCCAATTTTTTTTTCATGATTCAGATAGAGCAAGCAATTTTAAGCAAATTTCTAATTTACTCCTATTATCATTTTTTCTTCGTTCTCTTTGTAATTATTTTTAAAAGAGGAATTTAAGCTTAGGATCTGGCCCATTTATGGTTCTGCACCTGGGTAGCGCTTGCTGATTGTTGGCTACATGTAGCCATCAATAAGCAAGTGCTACTCAGGGTTCTGAACCAAAAACAGGTTGGCTCCTAAGATTACATTCCTGCTTTTTCAAATAAAGATACAAAGAGATTAATGAAAACTTGATAATAGGAGTAAATTAGGAAGTTGGTTAAAATTGCTTGCTCTTTCTGAATCATGAGACTGCATTCACCTGAGAAGGGAAGTTTATTTGTTTTATATCAATCGGTTTTTCTGTCTATCTGAATCAAGAAAGAAAAAAATTGGGTTTCATATCCCTTTAAGAAGGACAATGAAAATAAAAACTGATTCTAGCTGCCATCAAAGACTATGTTTATACGATATTCATTTCCATAAATCTGATTTTTGGATTTGTAATCTTAGCAGTGCAAGAACATTTAGCTAAAATGGATTATATTATATTATTTTCTCATAATCTCCTCTTTATAAAATGATCATGATGTGTACTACCCAGCAGGCATGAAATTATATCCTACCTTAAATAAAGTTTTATGAAATAAGCCTTTAACTCACCATGGTAACAGAGAATTTTTGATGTTTTAGACTGTAAAAGTGATTAGCGTGGGAATGAATCTTGGAATGGTGCTGTGTTATCTAAGACACAGGGAAGGTCATACACAAGAAGCTTTCTGTTTCATGTTCTGGTTTCTAAGCTCAGGGTTTAAGCCTATAGTTAGTGGATGTTACCATATCACAAGTCAAAGCTTAGATCCAATTACACAGAGTGAGTTATGCAAGAGACCTCAAGTACAGTATCTGCAAAGATGGATTTTCTAAGCAAAGCTCCATTTTGTCTATTTAATGTATCACTGTTTCTAAGTCCCACTTTGTAAACCTCAACACACCTCAGAAAGAACATTTGGTTGCATAAATATGTTTTTATAACTGTCATGAGTAAGAAATATATATGTAATAGCTATGGTTTAAAGTCCAAAATATTTACTTAAAGGGACACTGAACCCAATTTTTTTTCTTTTGTGATTCAGATAGAGCATGCAATTTTAAGCAATTTTCTAATTGACTCCTATTATCAAATTGTCTTTATTCTCTTGGTATCTTTATTTGAAATGCAAGAATGTAAGTTTAGATGCCGGCCCATTTTTGGTGAACAAACTGAGTTGTTCTTGCTGATTGGTGGATAAATTCACCCACCAATAAACAAGTGCTTTCCATGGTCTGAACCAAAAATATAGCTTAGATGCCTTTCAAATAAAGAAAGCAAGAGAACGAAGAAAAATTGATAATAGGGGTAAATTAGAAAGTTGCTTAAAATGGCATGCTCTATCTGAATCACAAAAGAAAAAATGTGGGTTCAGTGTCCCTTTAAACTAAAAGAAGGAATTTATAAAAATATGAAAAACAATGATATAAACAATGATATAAATTAATGTATTATTTGTTTTAGCATGATTATGCAAAAATAATTAAATGGTTATGGCTTATCAGCTAATGTAGATAAATAAACCTTAAAGAGATACTCAAGTCCAGAAATTCATGTTTATGACAGACTAGGAATGAAATATGTTAAATATATTTTTTTGCACAATAAGAGGCTCACTTATAGGCAATCTGTACTCGGCTACTATGAAGAAACAGTGAACTGCATATGCTATACATCTTGCAATCTATTTGCCTTTTAAACTAATACTGCCAGGAAATTAATGTTTGAACACAATTCATACCTGCGGTTTGATTGCTCACAGGCTATTATGGACCACCAATAGCTTTGTAGGTACAGACACACCTCCACAGCCATGGCAACATAAATAGGTGTTATTTAAATCATAAAGAAACTTTTTTTTTTTAGAATGAGCATAGGAAGCTGACTTGAATGCTCTGTCTTTTAAACAACAACCATGATATTTTGTCCCTTTGATTCTCTAATTCACTTCATTCCCACTTAAGACAGTATTAGAATGCACAGGTCAGATTGCTACAATGATGGTGATTCCAGAAGATAATCTATATATCTATATTTTGCTTGTGATTTAGGCCAATAAATTCTACTTTTCTTCTCATTCCTTAAAGGGACAGCCTACTCAAAAAATATTGTTGTTTAAAAAGATAGATAAAGCTTTTACTACCCATTCATCAGCTTTACACAACCAACATTGTTATATTAATATACACTATAACCTTTAAACCACTACATTTCTGCCTGTTTCTAGGCCCCTGCAGACCACCTTTATTTCAGAGAATTTTTAAAGCTTTTACAGCAAGACAATGCTCATTCATGTATGCCATATAGATAACATTGTTATCACTCCCATGGAGTTATGTATGAGTCAGCACTGATTGGCTAAAATGCATGTCTGTAAATAGCATGGAGATAAAGGGTCAGTCTGCAGAGGCTTATATACAAGGTAATCACAGAGGTATTAGTATAACAGTGTTGATTATGCAACACTGGGGAATGGCAGGTAATTAAGGGATTATCTATCTTTTTAAACAGTAACAATTTTGGAGTAGACTGTCCATTTAGCTTTGTAATTTGAATGTATTTTTGCTACAAACTATAAACAAATATATTGATCCCACTACCACTACATAAAGGCACATAAAACCCAAAAATTGCTTCATTCTCTTAGTATCTGAAGGAGCAGGAAAGCACTATTAGAAGCACATCTCAAAAGGCAATGACAGGAGGCATATATGTGATCGGACCAATCAGCAGCTAATACCCAGTAGTGCGTATCTATCCATGAAGGCGCAAAATAACGACCTACTTCAAGGTGTGCAAAAATTTTAAAAAGACACATGTATTGAAAAAGGTTAAAAGCAATCTAAGGCATGTCTTTATATTGCTTTTAACTTTAACCTTGGAGTGCATCGTTATTTTGTGCCTTCCTGATATACCAGTGGCCTGATCCGCACAATAACGGCACTCTGAGCTTGCAGGAGATTAGTATTAGAACTTTATCTCCAGTAGCAGAATCTTAGGACTTGCCAGGAGCCGCGTCTCTTGTGGATTAATTAGCTATTCCTGAGCATACCTAGTTCTCCTTTTCAACAAAGGATATCAAGAGAATGAAGTAAATTAGATAATAAAAGTAAAATGGGAAGTTGTTTAAAATTCCATGCTCTATCCAAATCATGAAAGTTTAGTATTGCCTTTACTTTTAAGGAATAAGCATTCGTACAATGCATGAAAGCAACACACAAGAAATTCCCAAAACACACCATTCCTCATGCACTGCAGTGTTATACAAAATAAGAATACATACACTGATGTCATATGGTTTGATAGCATAGAGATCAATTCCTTATGATATATTGTTAACCATTTCACTTACCTGATATACAAGTACATTCATTAGACTTACACACACTAATCTTACATGATAAGCTAGTAAAATACAACACTTGCATAAGGTGGTGCATAAGTCTTGCAATATTAGTTGTCAATGTCTACTAGACTTTTTTTTGACAAATATATATAAAAAATTAACAAACAAAAAAGTTGAAAATGACTAATGTGTTCATATACATTGCATTTGCCAAAAAGCAATAAATGAGGGATCCTTTAAGAAAAAAAAAAAAGCATACCAAATGCAGGTGAGGAAAAAAATGATTATTTTGCGTGGTTAAATCTGCTACTCTGAAGTTTGGAAATGTTTTTTCTTATGCAGATGTGAAAAGCTTTTTTGCAGACACAAAAGGATTTAAAAAGTAGAATTTTACACTATTTAGGCTAAATTGTATACTATTTAATAACAATTTAGCAATGTCAGCCATTAAGTATATAAGCTTCACGTTTGTTCTTGCCCAGTCTTCTTGACTACATTAAAAAAATTATCTTTTTTTTTGGGCAGCAGCTGGCTTGTAGCATTAGCACTATCCAATACTTTAACTTTATTTAAAGCTGCTGTCTAGCTTTTCCACTGCTGCTCAGTAGAAGTTACCTATAGGAAACAAGGGGATAAAACATTTCTGATAAAAAAATAAATAGAGAAATTAACAGAAAAAAATGAATTTTGTTAGCAAATGAATTCTTTAAAGGATATTGGACAAAATAAAATAAAAAATGTTGTGACAAATGATTCGTCAAAAACATTTATTTTTTGTTTGTGCACGTCTACACTTTATATTTAAAGGGATATTGTTTTTGTTTTATTTCATCTAATAGAGGATATTTAAAATAAATTTTAAAAAAAATAAACCTCCATGCTTGTGTACTGAATTTTTCTTTTTTTCTGGTCTCTAGAAAGCTTTGTCTCTGCTGTAAGGCAACTGCCTTCTGCCGTCTGCAACCTCCGATTGCCAAAAGACCTCAGAAGGAATGAGCATCTGACAGTATAGACCATACACAGACTGGGTAACACAATCTTGTTTTAATATACTGTATAGTGCTCTTGCAAAGATCCATTAAAATGGATTGAGCAATTTTACTTGAGCTGTTTATTTTAATATATATATTTTGTGACAAACCACAATTTGATTGGTGCTGAATTTAATTTTGGAAAACGAAATATTCAAGACTTCTGTCTCGCATGAGTACTTTCCATTTAAGTATTTTACCCAGTCTGTGTATGGTTTATACTAGAGCTTCTTAAATAGACACAAAACCCCAATTTTTTCTTTCATGATTCAGATAAGGCATGCAGTTTTAAACACATTTCCAATTTCCTTCTATTACCTAATTTGCTTCTTTCTTTTGGTATTCTTTGTTGAAAAAAAATACCTAGGTAGGCTCAGGAGCTGGGAGCTAGCTGCTGATTGGTGGGTGCTCGTGTATGCCTCTTGTTATTGGCTTACAGATATGTTCAGCTAGCTCCCATTAGTGCATTGACGCTCATTCGATAAAGAATGCTAAGAAAAACATAATTTATGTAAGAACTTACCTGATAAATTCATTTCTTTCATATTAACAAGAGTCCATGAGCTAGTGACGTATGGGATATACATTCCTACCAGGAGGGGCAAAGTTTCCCAAACCTTAAAATGCCTATAAATACACCCCTCACCACACCCACAAATCAGTTTAACGAATAGCCAAGAAGTGGGGTGATAAGAAAAAAAGTGCGAAGCATATAAAATAAGGAATTGAAATAATTGTGCTTTATAAAAAAAAATCATAACCACCACAAAAAAGGGTGGGCCTCATGGACTCTTGTTAATATGAAAGAAATGAATTTATCAGGTAAGTTCTTACATAAATTATGTTTTCTTTCATGTAATTAACAAGAGTCCATGAGCTAGTGACGTATGGGATAATGACTACCCAAGATGTGGATCTTTCCACACAAGAGTCACTAGAGAGGGAGGGATAAAATAAAGACAGCCAATTCCTGCTGAAAATAATCCACACCCAAAATAAAGTTTAACAAAAAACATAAGCAGAAGATTCAAACTGAAACCGCTGCCTGAAGAACTTTTCTACCAAAAACTGCTTCAGAAGAAGAAAATACATCAAAATGGTAGAATTTAGTAAAAGTATGCAAAGAGGACCAAGTTGCTGCTTTGCAGATCTGGTCAACCGAAGCTTCATTCCTAAACGCCCAGGAAGTAGATACTGACCTAGTAGAATGAGCTGTAATTCTCTGAGGCGGAATTTTACCCGACTCAACATAGGCAAGATGAATTAAAGATTTCAACCAAGATGCCAAAGAAATGGCAGAAGCTTTCTGGCCTTTCCTAGAACCGGAAAAGATAACAAATAGACTAGAAGTCTTACGGAAAGATTTCGTAGCTTCAACATAATATTTCAAAGCTCTAACAACATCCAAAGAATGCAACGATTTCTCCTTAGAATTCTTAGGATTAGGACATAATGAAGGAACCACAATTTCTCTACTAATGTTGTTGGAATTCACAACTTTAGGTAAAAATTCAAAAGAAGTTCGCAACACCGCCTTATCCTGATGAAAAATCAGAAAAGGAGACTCACAAGAAAGAGCAGATAATTCAGAAACTCTTCTAGCAGAAGAGATGGCCAAAAGGAACAAAACTTTCCAAGAAAGTAATTTAATGTCCAATGAATGCATAGGTTCAAACGGAGGAGCTTGAAGAGCTCCCAGAACCAAATTCAAACTCCAAGGAGGAGAAATAGACTTAATGACAGGTTTTATACGAACCAAAGCTTGTACAAAACAATGAATATCAGGAAGAATAGCAATCTTTCTGTGAAAAAGAACAGAAAGGGCGGAGATTTGTCCTTTCAAAGAACTTGCGGACAAACCCTTATCTAAACCATCCTGAAGAAACTGTAAAATTCTCGGTATTCTAAAAGAATGCCAAGAAAAATGATGAGAAAGACACCAAGAAATATAAGTCTTCCAGACTCTATAATATATCTCTCGAGATACAGATTTACGAGCCTGTAACATAGTATTAATCACGGAGTCAGAGAAACCTCTTTGACCAAGAATCAAGCGTTCAATCTCCATACCTTTAAATTTAAGGATTTCAGATCCGGATGGAAAAAAGGACCTTGCGACAGAAGGTCTGGTCTTAACGGAAGAGTCCATGGTTGGCAAGATGCCATCCGGACAAGATCCGCATACCAAAACCTGTGAGGCCATGCCGGAGCTATTAGCAGAACAAACGAGCATTCCCTCAGAATCTTGGAGATTACTCTTGGAAGAAGAACTAGAGGCGGAAAGATATAGGCAGGATGATACTTCCAAGGAAGTGATAATGCATCCACTGCCTCCGCCTGAGGATCCCGGGATCTGGACAGATACCTGGGAAGTTTCTTGTTTAGATGAGAGGCCATCAGATCTATCTCTGGGAGCCCCCACATTTGAACAATCTGAAGAAATACCTCTGGGTGAAGAGACCATTCGCCCGGATGCAACGTTTGGCGACTGAGATAATCCGCTTCCCAATTGTCTACACCTGGGATATGAACCGCAGAGATTAGACAGGAGCTGGATTCCGCCCAAACCAAAATTCGAGATACTTCTTTCATAGCCAGAGGACTGTGAGTCCCTCCTTGATGATTGATGTATGCCACAGTTGTGACATTGTCTGTCTGAAAACAAATGAACGATTCTCTCTTCAGAAGAGGCCAAAACTGAAGAGCTCTGAAAATTGCACGGAGTTCCAAGATATTGATCGGTAATCTCACCTCCTGAGATTCCCAAACTCCTTGTGCCGTCAGAGATCCCCACACAGCTCCCCAACCTGTGAGACTTGCATCTGTTGAAATTACAGTCCAGGTCGGAAGAACAAAAGAAGCCCCCTGAATTAAACGAAGGTGATCTGTCCACCACGTTAGAGAGTGTCGAACAATCGGTTTTAAAGATATTAATTGATATATCTTCGTGTAATCCCTGCACCATTGGTTCAGCATACAGAGCTGAAGAGGTCGCATGTGAAAACGAGCAAAGGGGATCGCGTCCGATGCAGCAGTCATAAGACCTAGAATTTCCATGCATAAGGCTACCGAAGGGAATGATTGAGACTGAAGGTTTCGACAAGCTGTAATCAATTTTAGACGTCTCTTGTCTGTTAAAGACAGAGTCATGGACACTGAATCTATCTGGAAACCCAGAAAGGTTACTCTTGTTTGAGGAATCAAAGAACTTTTTGGTAAATTGATCCTCCAACCATGATCTTGAAGAAACAACACAAGTCGATTCGTATGAGACTCTGCTAAATGTAAAGACTGAGCAAGTACCAAGATATCGTCCAAATAAGGAAATACCACAATACCCTGTTCTCTGATTACAGACAGAAGGGCACCGAGAATCTTTGTGAAAATTCTTGGAGCTGTAGCAAGGCCAAACGGTAGAGCCACAAATTGGTAATGCTTGTCTAGAAAAGAGAATCTCAGGAACTGATAATGATCTGGATGAATCGGAATATGCAGATATGCATCCTGTAAATCTATTGTGGACATATAATTCCCTTGCTGAACAAAAGGCAATATAGTCCTTACAGTTACCATCTTGAACGTTGGTATCCTTACATAACGATTCAATAATTTTAGATCCAGAACTGGTCTGAAGGAATTCTCCTTCTTTGGTACAATGAAGAGATTTGAATAAAACCCCATCCCCTGTTCCGGAACTGGAACTGGCATAATTACTCCAGCCAACTCTAGATCTGAAACACAATTCAGAAATGCTTGAGCTTTCACTGGATTTACTGGGACACGGGAAAGAAAAAATCTCTTTGCAGGAGGTCTCATCTTGAAACCAATTCTGTACCCTTCTGAAACAATGTTCTGAATCCAAAGATTGTGAACAGAATTGATCCAAATTTCTTTGAAAAAACGTAACCTGCCCCCTACCAGCTGAACTGGAATAAGGGCCGTACCTTCATGTGAACTTAGAAGCAGGCTTTGCCTTTCTAGCAGGCTTGGATTTATTCCAGACTGGAGATGGTTTCCAAACTGAAACTGCTCCTGAGGACAAAGGATCAGGCTTTTGTTCTTTGTTGAAACGAAAGGAACGAAAACGATTGTTAGCCCTGTTTTTACCTTTAGATTTTTTATCCTGTGGTAAAAAAGTTCCTTTCCCACCAGTAACAGTTGAAATAATAGAATCCAACTGAGAACCAAATAATTTGTTTCCCTGGAAAGAAATGGAAAGTAGAGTTGATTTAGAAGCCATATCAGCATTCCAGGTCTTAAGCCATAAAGCTCTTCTGGCTAAGATAGCCAGAGACATAAACCTAACATCAACTCTAATAATATCAAAAATGGCATCACAGATAAAATTATTAGCATGCTGGAGAAGAATAATAATATCATGAGAATCACGACTTGTTACTTGTTGCGCTAGAGTTTCCAACCAAAAAGTTGAAGCTGCAGCAACATCAGCCAATGATATAGCAGGTCTAAGAAGATTACCTGAACATAGATAAGCTTTTCTTAGAAAAGATTCAATTTTTCTATCTAAAGGATCCTTAAACGAGGTACCATCTGACGTAGGAATGGTAGTACGTTTAGCAAGGGTAGAAATAGCCCCATCAACTTTAGGGATTTTGTCCCAAAATTCTAACCTGTCAGGCGGAACAGGATATAATTGCTTAAAACGTTTAGAAGGAGTAAATGAATTACCCAATTTATCCCATTCCTTGGAAATTACTGCAGAAATAGCATTAGGAACAGGAAAGACTTCTGGAATAACCGCAGGAGCTTTAAAAACCTTATCCAAACGTATAGAATTAGTATCAAGAGGACTAGAATCCTCTATTTCTAAAGCAATTAGTACTTCTTTAAGTAAAGAGCGAATAAATTCCATCTTAAATAAATATGAAGATTTATCAGCATCAATCTCTGAGATAGAATCCTCTGAACCAGAAGAGTCCAAAGAATCAGAATGATGGTGTTCATTTAAAAATTCATCTGTAGAGAGAGAAGATTTAAAAGACTTTTTACGTTTACTAGAAGGAGAAATAACAGACAAAGCCTTCTTTATGGATTCAGAAACAAAATCTCTTATGTTATCAGGAACATTCTGCACCTTAGATGTTGAGGGAACTGCAACAGGCAATGGTACATCACTAAAGGAAATATTATCTGCTTTAACAAGTTTGTCATGACAATTAATACAAACAACAGCTGGAGGAATAGCTACCAAAAGTTTACAGCAGATACACTTAGCTTTGGTAGATCCAGCAGGCAGTGGTTTTCCTGTAGTATCTTCTGGCTCAGATGCAACGTGAGACATCTTGCAATATGTAAGAGAAAAAACAACATATAAAGCAAAATAGATCAAATTCCTTATAAGACAGTTTCAGGAATGGGAAAAAATGCCAAATATCAAGCTTCTAGCAACCAGAAGCAAATGAAAAATGAGACTGAAATAATGTGGAGACAAAAACGACGCCCATATTTTTTAGCGCCAAATAAGACGCCCACATTATTTGGCGCCTAAATGCTTTTGGCGCCAAAAATGACGCCACATCCGGAACGCCGACATTTTTGGCGCAAAATAACGTCAAAAAATGACGCAACTTCCGGCGACACGTATGACGCCGGAAACGGAAAAGAATTTTTGCGCCAAAAAAGTCCGCGCCAAGAATGACGCAATAAAATGAAGCATTTTCAGCCCCCGCGAGCCTAACAGCCCACAGGGAAAAAAGTCAAATTTTTGAGGTAAGAAAAATATGATAATTCAATGCATAATCCCAAATATGAAACTGACTGTCTGAAAATAAGGAAAGTTGAACATTCTGAGTCAAGGCAAATAAATTTTTGAATACATATATTTAGAACTTTATAAATAAAGTGCCCAACCATAGCTTAGAGTGTCACAGAAAATAAGACTTACTTACCCCAGGACACTCATCTACATGTTTGTAGAAAGCCAAACCAGTACTGAAACGAGAATCAGTAGAGGTAATGGTAAATATAAGAGTATATCGTCGATCTGAAAAGGGAGGTAAGAGATGAATCTCTACGACCGATAACAGAGAACCTTATGAAATAGACCCCGTAGAAGGAGATCACTGCATTCAATAGGCAATACTCTCTTCACATCCCTCTGACATTCACTGCACGCTGAGAGGAAAACCGGGCTCCAACTTGCTGCGGAGCGCATATCAACGTAGAATCTAGCACAAACTTACTTCACCACCTCCCTTGGAGGCAAAGTTTGTAAAACTGATTTGTGGGTGTGGTGAGGGGTGTATTTATAGGCATTTTAAGGTTTGGGAAACTTTGCCCCTCCTGGTAGGAATGTATATCCCATACGTCACTAGCTCATGGACTCTTGTTAATTACATGAAAGAAATGAAGCACAATTGATAGAAGTAAACTGGAAAGTTGTTTAAAACTGTATGCTGTATTGGAATCTTGAAACAAACATTTTGGGTTTCATGTCTCTTTAAAATGTATTCACCTGGGAGTCTGGGACCCCTTTTTGCATTGGACATTTTTGTGTGGCCCCATTATTATAACATAGTCTAAAACAAACCCCTTGTTTATTTTGTATACCTCTGAATATACAAGATGCAGAAATATTATTACATGTTCATTTCCTCTGTTCATTGGCAACAGGTATGGTGCAGATGAGAGTCAGTGAGACTCATAATTACAGCGCCCACCAAGCTTTATTTATTTATTTTTTAAATTACACAGCACTGCAGTCTCCTTGGGAAATTAACCATGATAGTAGATGTGTTGCCAGGAAACAAGAGTCAAAGCATCTATCCTCAAAGCTTCAATATCTGTGTATTCCAGGCAGTGAGGCCTACGCTTAGCAATGATCTCTGCTATAGCTCCAGGACAATTCTTGTGCCAAGTTTTTCTAGCACGGAACACAACATTTGGCTTCTAAAGTTACAAGATTATTATATTTTGTACTGTAATGCTGGGAATAATCCTTATGTGTTTTTTGTGTCCACTGTCTAGCTTTCTTCATACTTTTTATACTCAATAAATTAAAGGGACGTGAAACCCACATTTTTTCTTTCATGATTTTCAAAGAGCATGCAACTTTTTCTTTTACTTCTATTATTTAATTTGCCTAATTCTCTTGATATCCTTTGCTGAAAAGCATATCTAGATAGGCTCATTAGTTGCTGATTGGTGGCTGCATATAGATGCCTCGTGTGATTGGCTCACCCATGTGCACTGCTATTTCTTTAACAAAGGATATCTAAAGAATGAAGCAAATTAGTTATTAGAAGTAAATTGAGATGTTGTTTAAAATGATATTTTCTATCTGAATCATAATAGAAAAATTTGGGGTTTAACCCTTTCGTGACAGGGCTAAAGTGTCTACATCGGAACACCTGTTCCGATGTAGACAAAATTGAAAGTACGCGATCGTGCATACGATCGCGAGATTTCAATTATTGGATCGCATCTGGGGGGCGTCCCTACAACCCTAGGAACGCCCTCCAGACCGCGATCAAGTCCTTGAAGCACAGAAGGCTTCAGGACAGCCGTTTGTTATGACGTTCTATTCCGTCATAACGACTTTAAAGCCCAGTGTAAATATGACGGAATAGAACGGCATAACGGCGTTAAAAGGTTAAAGTCCCTTTAACCTCTTGGTCTTTTTAAACCTCTCTTTTGGAAAGCTCTGTCTCTATACCCCTTTTATAGTTCTTCTGGTTTCCTGATTTTCTCTTTCTCTAGCTTTAAATGGGATAATGTAAGGAAGCTGCTGCTAAGAGTTCATCACATTCAAAGGAACTGCAAGAACGTGCTTTCAAATGGGCTGTGCTTCCCCGACAGGTTATATTCTGCTGCTGCCTCTTGTTTACATAGATTTTCTATATCCAATACTGAGGTGTTGACATTTTTAGCATCAATGCTGCTTTCAATAGGCAAAAACAGCTATTTTAGCTGGTAAAATAAATGTAAAAGAGCTATTTGTAAACCATTTAATAAACTTCAACAGGTAAAATGGATCATTGGAAACTCATTAAAGGGACAGTGTACACTATTTTCTCCCCTTTAATGTGTTTACAAGTATCTGAAGTCCTCATTTTAGCGTGCGTCAGCTTTCACTCTCACGCAAACATTTTACTATTAAAGGGACATTAAACACTTTGAGATAATAATATAAAATGATAAGTCATATATATATATATATATATATATAATACTTGTATTATTTATTTAGTTCCCTTTTCCTGTAATTCCATTCTGAAATTGTGAGCATTTTAGTTGCTGTTAGAAATGGAAGTCCAGAACACTGTTATATTCCACACAGTCATTGGCTGCAAACTCTAGTGACATATTTATAACTGTTCCTTATTGGCCACAGCAGAGAAGGTAACCTAAGTTACAACATGGCAGCTCCCATTGTTCTATAGACACTAAAAGTTTACACTTATTTTGTTAATATTAAAACAGCTAATTAAACTTTTAAAAATACATCTATATGTTATTCTCAGACTAATCTTTTCTTTGAATGCATCAATCTATCTAGCAATTATTTAGTGTTTAATGTCCCTTAAACTTGTAATACGCGGGCTGACATGCGCACGTTAAAAGTGTACTTCTGGCAGTGTTTTTAAGCTAGCTAAAGCACTAAATAGCGCATCACTTGTAATCTGACCGTTTGGGGCCTATTTATGAAATGTCTGTCCGAGATGATCCGAACACCGGATCGTGTCCAACAGACATCGCTGAATGCGGAAAGCAATACGCTCTCCGCATTCAGCATTGCACCAGCAGCTCTTGTGAACTGCTGGTGCAACGCCGGCCCCTGCAGATTTGCGGCCAATTGCCCGCTAGCAGGGGGTGTCAATCAACCCGATCGTATTCGATCGGGTTGATTTCACGCGATCTCTGTCCGCCTCCTCAGAGCAGGCGGACTGGTTATGGAGCAGCGGTCTTTAGACCGCTGCTTCATAACTGGTGTTTCTGGCGACTCTGAAGGCTCGCCAGAAACACAGCCCTTCAAGCTCCATACGGAGCTTGATAAATGGGCCCCTTTGTCTTTTCTTTCCCTACCCATACTGAACATTTCTGAACTTATGTTCTGGTTAGACAAAAAACCTATAAACAAGAAGATTTAGATAAAATGATGCTCCAAGTTAGTGTCTGTGACAGAGAGGTACTACCATTTTTATTTTCCATTGTTCTTTCTAAGTATTAGCATTTTAATAAACAGTAAAAAAAGAAGATCAGTAAATAATTAGAAAAGATAAAGAGGTCTGCTTTACCTGCTAGCCCATTTCATTAGGTTGTGGTTTCATTTAGCAGTAACATTCATTTCATATACTAACTTATACCTAAAGGTGCAATTTCCCATGCATTTTAAACATGGCAACTGGTATAACAATAACAAGTCACTCTAAACATATTAAGGAGAAACCAATTTTACAGGGGAGGGGGGATTTTATAGTACAATGTCCCTTTCAGCTTTGCTCCTTTAATTCTAACATTTAAAAAAATGCTCATTTATTATAAGGTCTCTATAAAGTAAAGGCCCCGGATGACAGCATGGAAGAAGGGCACCTGTGACCCCACTTCCCACCCAGGAGTGGATTATTCCAGGTGGGTGGGGTTGGGGAACTTTGATAAGTCCCAGCACTGGAAGTGAGGTCACAGGTGTCCTTCTGAACAGCACGGTAGGAGGTGTGTACACTGACTTACCTGAAGATGGAGGCCTTGTTGCAGGAGTTGCTGTCGGCGGCGAGGAGGAATGGCGAAGGATGGATCCGGCAGCAGTTATCCACGGCTGGGGAGGCAGCCACGACAGGCCCGGTGTTGGAGTCAGCAGTCGGGAGCGGAAGACGGCCGGCCAGGAGGTCGAGGCCACCGGAACGCTTGAGCCCGGAGGTCGGCAGGAGAAGATCCGGTCGGGAGAGGAGTCAGCCGGCGGGTCCACAGGAGCAGGCGAGGCTGGAGAGCGGCGGAGGTCTACGGTCCGGAGCGGGAACGGAGGCCCGGTCGCGGGCGGCGCTGCGGTCTGACGTCATCACGGCACGTCAACGGTCGGAGCCTCAGACAGCGAGAGGAAGCGGCAGATCAGGACGGACCGGGAGAAGAGGTCGGGAGTCAGGTAAGCGGCTGAGCTATCGAAGTATGGGGCATAATGGCTGAGCTATCGCAGATAAAAAAAAAAAAAAGGGCGCAAAAATTTTTTATTGGAAGGACACGGGTTATTAAGGTTGGGGGGGGGGGAGCTGCACTTACAGGTGGCGCCCAATGGCCGGGGGGGGGGGGAGGTTTACCTGACAGAGTGCGACAAAATGGCCAGGGGGAAAGGGGGAACCTAGATTTGTCAGTGTGCGCCAGATCGGTTACTAAAAAAAAAAAAAGAGGGGGGAGGGAGAGTGTTCAGGGGATCGGGGAATGAGCCCGGGGGACATATTTGGCCGTTAATAAGGCTGGAGAGGGGGGGCTTTTAGCGACAAAAAAAAAAAAAACACATTTCAGGGACATAGTATGAGGGAGCATGTGGGTTTTATGCCAGCCTTGGTGGCATAAAGGCTGACGGAACCACTTTGCAAGCAGTAGTTTTGGGGTTATAACCCAGCTACTCTCGTTGACTGTGTAAAAAAAAAAAAAAAAAAGAAATATAAATAAAATTGCTTCTCTGCAAGTTTTAGGCGGCTTCCTTAGGCCAGGTACCAGACTACTAGGGGTGGGTGTGCCTGATAGGCCCTTCCCGGTTGCGCATGGCGAGGTGCTAATTTTGGGCCCCCCCAAAAAAAAAAAAAAAAAGGGAAAGAGAGAAAGAATGTAGCCTGGGGTCCAGCTTTCATGACAGGTCCGCTGGTATTTCGGTTTGGTTTATAGCGGCTCCCCTCCCTTTGGGGAGCATGTAGATTTAGCGGGCCATTGGGATTGGGGGTCTCAGATGCAGGATGGTGGTACCTTCCCCTATGGGGGTACGCCGAGCAAGGGGGGGGGTTTGTAAAGTTTTCTAAGGAGGGGGTGACGGGTAGGGTCCTCTGGGGCGGGTAGGGGGGGGGGTCCTATAGTGGGGAGCTGTACGCAAAAAAAAAAAAAAAAGAGTGGTCATATGGAGGCAAAATATAGGGAAGGGGGGGTGTTTATTGCTGGTGTGGACAGTTTTGATGTTTTATTGTGCATTACAGGTGGGACCGGGGGAGAACTGAGGGAGGAGGCTCTGGACGCCTCTGAAGGAGTCATCCCGGCACAGCAGGACAGGCTTACGGAGCCACCACTCGAGCTCAACGCCAGTGGGGACTTTGCGGATGAGGAGGAGGATCCCTTAGAGGGCACCTCGGCGGGACCGAGAACGGCGAGTCAGGTAGGAGATCTGTCCGCCTTGGCGCAGATCTTACAGTTATTGTCTCCTCAACGGAGTGGGGGAGGGCAGGGAGCAGGATCTCAGGAGGGAGAGTTAGGGGGTAGAGGGGTTTCTGTGGGGAGAGAGGTTATGTCTATATCTACATTACAGGCACCGGTAGCAGGAGGTAGGACAGATCGAGGGGCTATGCAGCCGGCCAGGACGGCGACTGCAAGAGGAGGCAGGAGGTCTAGGTCGCCGCGAAGGAGGACAAGAGGAGGCGGATCATCGGCATCGCCTACTTGGGCCAGATTGGATAGAAGCCGGGACCGGAGCAGGTATGGCAGGGGGAGATCCCCGGCCAGGAGAGAAACGGTTCGGAGGAGACTGGACGTGAGCAGAGGAAGGGAGGAAGATAACAGTGGCCGAGGCCGCAGGGACGAGGCGAGGCCGGTTCGAGAGGAGCGCACAGAAGCAAGACCTGTACGGGAGGAGCATACAGAAGCAAGGCCAGTACGAGAGGAACGCACAGGAACGGTGCAGCAGCCAGCAGGTGAGATGGCTGGTGGGGCACCAAGTGTGAATGGGGCTGTGTCTGGTGAGAGGGAAACGTTGGTGTCAGGTTTGAAAGCTTTACTTGCGTCTTTGGAAAACCCGGGTGGGAGTACATCGGTTGCGGCGGCGTGGGCCACGCCAGGGGTTACCCCAGCTGTGGCGGGGTCGCTGGTACTGGCGGCAAGCACGGGAAATACAGCGAGCAGTGTAGGAGAGGTGGTTCGGGTGCCTGAAGGGGCTATGCGGAGACCATGTCTCTGTTCAATTGGCCCTTTAGGGATTCACTTAACCAGTGAATTGAGGGAAAAGATTGGAAAACGGGAATATATGGAGATTTTCTCCCTGTTGCCTTTGGAGCACGTTCTGGAGGTAAAGGAGGACGAGAAGGAAACAGGGAAAAAGGAGGAGCGCAAAAAACGTTGGCGCAAATTGCCAAAGACTTTTAGTAATTGGTCGCGTGCCTTTGGCATCTTGGCTAGTGTCACATGCGAGAAGACCCCGGATCAAGGGTCTTCATTGTTCTGTTATTACGATGAGATTTCCAGTGCGTATAGGACCTACGGGGGAATGGCGTGGTGGCGGTACGACGAGGGCTTTAGGCAACGGTTGGCGGTTCGGCCAGAGATGCGGTGGGACGACAGAGATATGAGCATCTGGCTAGAGATTATGACTCCCTTGAGGGGTAGTCATTCCTTTCGGGGCTATGGGCAAACACCATGTCAGGTTGTCGGTGGAGGTCAAAGAGGACTTGAAGGTCTGGCGGACTTTCTTGGAGGATTTCAACGGGCAAGTGATCATGCAGGAAATAGGCTGGTCGGACGACCAGCTGTGCTTATTTACAGACGCTGCAGGAGCTCACGGTTTTGGGGCCTATTTGAACGGCCAGTGGTGTGCGGGTAGATGGCCCGAAGTGTGGACCGAGTGGGGTTTGACTAAGAACCTGACTTTCTTGGAATTATTCCCGTTGGTTGTGGCATTAAAGATTTGGCCGGAGCAGCTGGGCAACAAAAGGGTTTGTTTCCATTCTGACAATCAGGGAGTGGTATGGGCCATCAACCGTTTAACGGCAAACTCGCCGGCGGTGATACGGCTCCTAAGGGTGTTTGTATTGGAGTGCCTGAGATGCAAAATATCTTTCAGAGCAGTGCATGTCCCGGGTCGATTTAACGTTATTGCTGACGCTTTGTCACGATTTCAGTGGGACAGGTTTCGAGAAGTGGCCCCGGAAGCGGAGCGGGATGGAGTAGCATGTCCCAAGGATCTGTGGTACCTGGGTTGCCAGGAATGTTGAGATTAATCAAAAGGGCATTGGCTCCTAACACATGGAGGGCTTACGCCCGAGTGTGGAAGTTGTGGGAGCGGGTGCTACAGGAGGAGCAGTATCAGGAATGCAGGAGGAGTAATTTCTTGTTATGGATGAGCTGGGTAGGTTCATGGGAGAGGGAAGGGCTATCGCCCTCTGAAGTGCGAAAGAGGATGGCAGAAATGGCATTCCTTTTTCGATTGCTGGGTATGGAGGATCTTACAAAAAATTTTGTTACTCGGATGGCAGTCAGAGGGATGTGTAAAAAGCGATTCCGGACGGATGGTCGGAGGCCAGTTACTTTTGCGATTCTGCAGGGGTTGGTGGCGGAGCTAAGTAGGGTTTGTTTATCAAGGTATGAGGAGCTGTTGTTCAGGGCCGCTTTTGTCCTGGCTTTCTTTGGAGCGTTCAGGGTGTCGGAGCTGGTGGGAAAAAACCAGTGGGACGTGAGCGGGATGAGTAGGCAGGATGTTGTGGTGACAGAAGGGATGGTCGAGTTATGGGTTCGGAGGTCTAAGACGGACCAAGAGGGTAGAGGATCAGTAGTGGTGCTGCGGGCAATTGGCGGGGACTGTTGCCCAGTAAGGGCTGTGAAGGAATATCTTGAGATGGCCGGTTCTGGGGCAGGCCCGTTGTTGGTTCATGCGGACGGAATGCCATTGTCGCGTTTTCAGTTTGTGGCAGTAATGCGGAAGGTATTGGGGTTGATGGGAATTGTGGGCCTGGAGTTTGGTTCTCATTCTTTCAGGATAGGTGCGGCGATGGAGGCGGCTAATTTGGGGTTAGAGGCTTCAGTGATTAGGAGGATTGGGAGATGGAGATCAGAGCGATTTCGGGGGTATGTGAGACCGGGTTTGGTGCCCCGAATCGGGGGGAACTGATAACGTTTTAATTTTTTGGCAGAGCCGGGGAAGTGTTGGATCGTAGGACATTCCTATGTGTACTGGGCGAGGAAGGCAGCAGCAGTGAAGCCGGATGGGACCCAGTTGGGCTTTGGAAGGGACCGGCTTATCATCAGATGGTTTGGGATCAGGGGCATGAAATGGTCACAAGTGGTGGGCACGGTGGTGGAGCATGCCAGGCTTTTCTCCCCCCGGAAGGTATTGGTGGTGCACTCGGGCGGAAACGATTTGGGATGTATGCCACAGAAGGTATTAATTGAGGACATAAAAAGAAGTTTTGATAGATTGTGTCAGCTGTTTCCGGGTATGGTCCTAGTATGGTCTGAGATTGAGAGTAGAGTAGTATGGAGATCGGCGTGGGACGCAAACAAGCTGGAGGCTTCCAGACGGAAGGTCAATAGAACCGTATCTGGGTACGTAAAGGGGCTGGGGGGTGTTGGCTTACGCCATGTAGAGTTTGAAGGGGAGTCGGGTAAATGTTTTTACCTGAAGGACGGAGTGCACCTCAATGAAGTCGGGCTACATTTATTTAATTTTAATCTTCGTGAGGGGATAGAAAAGGCCTTAGCTTTGGTTGGCGGTACTCGCTAGGGAGCGAGTTGTGGCGGAAGTGCTTTCTAGTTTCTGTTGAGGCTTACGCCTAATGGAACATGGTGGTGGTTATGTGGGGTAAGCAAAGGAATGTGAGGAACGCCCAGCCCTGGAAGGGGTGGGGGCTTAGGAGAAAATAAAAGCAAGCACTGAGGTGGATTGTAAATATTGTTGAAAAGTTAAATAAAGATGTTAATTTATTGGTTTGTTTAATAAATAAGCTGCAGCCTTTTCTCTCCCAATCAGGTGTTGTGTATTTATTGATCAAGGAACGAATAGTGGGAAAATGTGGGGTCAAGTAAAGGCCCCGGATGACAGCATGGAAGAAGGGCACCTGTGACCCCACTTCCCCCCCAGGAGTGGATTATTCCAGGTGGGTGGGGTTGGGGAACTTTGATAAGTCCCAGCACTGGAAGTGAGGTCACAGGTGTCCTTCTGAACAGCACAGTAGGAGGTGTGTCCCGCCCTCCCTCCCTGTATGGTGAGCTAGGTGATGTCGCAGCGCAAGCGGAAGTGCTTGCTAGTTTCTGTTGAGGCTTACGCCTAATGGAACATGGTGGTAGTTATGTGGGGTAAGCAAAGGAATGTGAGGAACGCCCAGCCCTGGAAGGGGTGGGGGCTTAGGAGAAAATAAAAGCAAGCACTGAGGTGGATTGTAAATATTGTTGAAAAGTTAAATAAAGATGTTAATTTATTGGTTTGTTTAATAAATAAGCTGCGGCCTTTTCTCTCCCAATCAGGTGTTGTGTATTTATTGATCAAGGAACGAATAGTGGGAAAATGTGGGGTCATGTTCTTTATATTGAAAACTTCTCACATAAATGTACCTCTTTATTTTCTCACATTTGTAAGCTCTGTTCTATGTCCCTTTCTTTTGATAGCTGCCTCCAAGTGTTTTCACAGTTTTAAATTCTGCTATCAATGCTCTTTCTCTTTTAATCTCATCCCTTCTGTCATTCTTAAAGGGCCTATATTATAAAATGTGTTTTTTTAACCCCTCTAATATCTTTTAATATACATTTTTAAAGTTTATTAATATATTTTACTTCAAGATTCCTTTTACACAACCCAGAGCAGAACTCAGGGAGTAGAAAGCTATTTATCGACACCTACAGTAAATATTATTAAAAATGTGTTTTTTGCTTGATAAAATTACAAAAGTAAATACAATTTAAAGGGACATTAACCACTTGATAAATGCTACAAAAAATTAAAAAATAAAAGATTAGCCTGAGAGAATAATTTTTTTAATTAAATTTGTTTTTTGAAAACTGAAAAAATAAGTGTAAAGTTTAAGTGACCATAAAGCAATGAGGGCAGCTATAAATTGGTCACTAGAGTGTGCAACCAATCACTGTGTGGACAGTGTTAAAGGGACATGAAACCCAAATTTTGTCTTTCATGATTCAGATAGAGAATACAATTTTAAACAACTTTCTAATTTACTTCTATTATCAAATTTGTTTCATTCTCTTGGTATCATTTGTTGAAGTAGCAGCAATGCACTAAGGGTTTCTAACTGAACTCATGGGTGAGCCAATCACAATAGATATATATATATATATGCAGCCACCAATCAGCAGCTAGAATCTAGATTCTCTGCTGCTCCTGAGCTTTCCTAGATAAAACTTTCAGCAAAGGATAAAATGAGAAGGAAGCAAATTTAATAGAAGTAAATTGGAAAGTTGTTTAAAATTGTATGTTCTATCTGAATCATGAAAGAAAAAAAATTGGGTTTAATGTCCCTTTAAGTCCTCTATATAGGAAATCCCACAATTATCAGATGTAAATTTCAGTAAAAGGGGACAAGGTTTTACTACATATAATGAAACATTTTATAATTCAGTATTAAAAGGACACTAATGTAAAAATTAAAGTTTCATGATTCGGATTAGGGCATGCAGTTTTAATAGATTTTACTATTTATTTCCATTATGAAATTGTTCTCAGTCTTTTTATATACTCACTTTCTGAGGCATCAGCTACTACTGAGCATGTACAAGAGTTCACAGTGTTTATACGTATATCAGTTTGTGATTGGCTGATGGTTGTCACATGATACAAGGAGCAGGGAAATTGAAGTACATTTTAAAATACATCAGAAAAAAAAATCTACTGCTCATTTAAAATTATTTTGCAATGTCTTTTTATCATGCACTTATTGATTACGCAATTCTGCTGTAATAAGGTGTTTAATAAGGTTCTTAATAAAATAAAGTCCTACTTAATAAAAATTCCAGTACTGTTCCCACTGTGCAAAGTTTTTCTATTACGCTTACTTTTGCATTGGATGATAAAAATTGTGTTATCTAATTTATAGGGAACTAATTAATTAGTTAATGTGAGCTTTATTTATTTATTTCTCAGGTATTATAGTAAGCAGACCAATAAAATAGAGAAGTATCTCAAGAGGTGGAAACAAAATATTTTTTTTTATGTGGGTATAGAAATTACAGAATTTTAAAATATACTATTCAGACTGCAGGGCTTCTCAAATGCAACCCTGCATTATGCATTTTTCATACAAATGTATTAACTGTAGTAGTGCTTAGTTGTCTATAATGCCTTAATATACATTTTGTTTTTAAAATGTATGATAAGCAGTGTGAACATAAAACAAATAATTTCTTAGCTTTATGAGGAATAAACCATTTCCCCAAATGTTTGAGTCTTAGCCTATTGGAATTACATTGATGCTGTTCATTGGCACTTTTGCATTGTAATAGCCCTATTTAGCATTTAATACCTTAATAGGATTGCCGGGATTCCTGACAGGCAGATGGCAATCAGAAAATGCTAAATGCATTTGGTACTGCTAGATAAAACATGCTGTGCCTCGTGATTGAAACACGTAAAGTTCTCTCTACATGTTCAATATAGTCTATGCAATCCATGTACTATAAACAGAGATAGGGAGGTAGGCAAAATAACATTTTGTTCATTCAATCGATCCACTATCTACACCTAAAGTCTCCATTTCTATATATATTCAGTCCAGCACACTTTGGAAATAATGAAGTAAATTTATCAAAGATGCTCACTTATTTTTAATAACAATATTAGAAACACTTTATGACATTTTTTTATCTACATTTTTTTGATAAATATGCTTTCTTAAATAACCTATTAATAGGTTCAAGATAGGAACATGAGAACAATATGTAAATAATACCCTCAATATATCTTATCCTGCATTTTAAAGGGGTAGTAAATGCTTTAAATTACTCCAATCTTAAATAATTATTTAGCCACAAACCTTAAAGGGACAGTATACACTCATTTTCATATAACTGCATGTAATAGACACTACTATAAATAATACAATGCACAGATACTGATATAAAAATCCAGTATAAAACTGTTTAAAAATGTACTTAGAAGCTTTCAGTTTAGCTCTGTTGAAAAGGTAGCTGGAAAGCCCACTGCAAGTGGGAAATAAGACACTCCCCCCCTCCCCCTTCTTTTGCATATGAAAAGACCCTTTACACAAACAGGAGCAAGCTGGAGTAGGTAGCTGACGGTATTCACATAAAACTTTGGGGCTTGGTTAGGAGTCAGAGCAATGTTATTTAAAAATAAGCAAAACTAAACATTTTTTACAAAAAAAATCTTCAAGGGGTATATAAACAGATCATCTACAAAACATTTATGCAAAGAAAAAAATGAGTGTATAATGTCCCTTTAAACAGAACATGTGTTTTGCCCCACACTCCCTAGAGAAGCCAAAAAGCAAATTGCCAAAACCAGCTGTTTTATTTGCAGCATTTTTAGGTTACAAAATTGTGTGACAAGTACAATTTTTCACAAAAACAATAGATATTTACAACACTTTTACTCTGAATTGAATATATCAGTGTGTGAAACTGAAGTCTATGAGTAGTTAAATGGACAATATAGTCAAAATTATACATTCGGGCTTGGGTTAAAAATCTAGTGCATTTTGACAGTTTTTCACAGTTAGACACCGCTAGTTTGTGTGTACCATATAGATAACATGGTGCTCACTCCAGTGGAGTTATTAAATAGCCAGCACTGATTGGCTAAAGTGCAAGTATTTCAAAAGAACTGAAAAAAGGGGCAGTCTACAGAGGCTTAGATACAAGGTAATCACAGAGGTAAAAAGTATATTAATATAACCATGTTAGTTTATGCAAAACTGGGGAATGGGTAATAAAGGGATTATCTATCTTTTTAAACAATAAACATTCAGGATTAGACTGTCTCTTTAAATCTAATAAATGAAACAACAGACTAATTTACTTACGATCCCAAGACTTCCATAAACACAAAAGTATCTCGAATGTTGTTAGTTTGTTTTTTCCAGGCACATCCGTCTTCCTCATCTTTACGCCCCATTTTATCCAGAGTTGACACAGTGAATTCTAAAAAACAAGATATACATTTTAATGTTACTACATAAAAGAAAGGTATTGTATAGATGGGAAATTAGAATATCATAATTGTAATACATTTTTCTATTGAAATTTATTGATGAGATTTGAGTCTAAAATATTTTTCTGTTTAATGCAAACTAGCTTTACAAACAGAAATATATAATATAATATTAATCATAATATTAACAATGTCAGTCTGGGCCCTTGGATATGTTTTGTTTAACTGAAAATGCATGTACAATAAAGTTTTTTGAATATGTAAATGTGTATGTGTCACTGCACATATTATTGTGCTGGAAATGGAGCTTACATTTCTCTTTTAAAAAGACATTCTAGTGTAAAACTAAAATGCTCTATTTGGTTATAACATTATACAAACAATTACATTTATTTTGCTGCTTATATACCCCCATGTAAAAAATTCCTACATATGTTAAGTAGCTCCATATTTAAGTACCTTCTCCCTTCCAGATGGTCACAAAAACCTAGTACAGAGGGAAATGGCTCTTTAAAAGGCCATAATACCCAAATGTTTAAACTTGAAAGTGATGCAGTATAGCTGTAAAAAGCTGACTATAAAATATCACCTGAACATCTCTATGTAAAAAAGGAAGATATTTTACCTCAAAAGTTCCTCAGTAGCCACATCCCATTGTAAAGGATTTCTAAGCAGCATATTAGTATGTCTGTCCTGGGACAGCTTAGGGGATGAGCCTCGTGAACTCTCATAATATTTCACCAATCAGGTAAAGGAAGCTTACTATGAAATCTCATGAGAGTTAAGTCAAATCTCATGAGATCACAGTAAGAGTTCATGACCTCAGCACTGCTGATGCTGATTGGCTGCAGTTCATTTCTTCATTTTTTTTTTTACCTGCAGCTGGGAGCAGCTGAGTATAACTTTTTACACAGAACTTACTCTGCTGAGCTGAGGAGATTGTGAGGTAAAATAGCTTCCTTTTTTACATAGAGATGCTCAGGTGATATTATATTATTAGGTGGTATTATGTCCCTTTAAGTAAGGCCTGAATCCTCCTTAGTGAAGAATTTTCCTTCAGAAAAACATTGAGCAACTTTAGAATGTTTATTTTTAAAAAAATAAATAAATACATTTTGGTACATTTTAAGAGATTAGTGCCCTAATTTGAGCAAGTCACTGGCTGATTTTAGTAGTACTATTCTATCAGACTCTCTGCAATCAAAAGAGGATAGAGGATTTAAAGGTCAGCCATTAAACAAGTGTATTTCCATGAGTCTATACAGAGTTGAAATACGTTTTAAAAAGCTTCACTACTGCTGCACTTGTCTATCTTTCAGGTTCACATGCTATTTAAAATGACATGAAACCCAATTTTTTTTTTCTTTCATGATTCAGACAGAGCAAACAATTTCAAACAACTTTCCAATTTACTTCTGTTATCATTTTTTCTTCATTCTCTTAATATCCTTTATTGAATGAGCAGAAATGCACTACTGAGAGCTAGCAAAACATATTGGTAAGTCGACGATAAGAGGTATATATATGTGCAGCCACCAATCAGCAGCTAGCTGCCAGCTTCTTAACCTACCTAGTTATTCTTTTCAACAAAGGATGCCAAAAGAACAAAGCAAATTAGATCATAGAAATAAATCAGAAAGTTGGTTAAAATTGTATGTTCTATCTAAATCTTCAAAGAATTTTTATGAGTTTCATGTCCCTTTAATGTGTTGATCTCATGAAGTCTTGACTTGGAGGGGTCAATTTGTGGGTGTGTTGTCAAATTTAGTGGTGGGATTCAGAAATTTTAGCAACAGGTTCTCTAACTTCTCTATAATACAAAAAGTTAGGAAATTTGCGCTGTGATGTTAGAACATTTACACTTTCAGCTTCACTGGTTAAGCTCCTTAAAAACAATTGTCTATATCAAATGGCAAGACGGTATCATGCATGATTGAAATAAGCCTAAGAACAATCATACATTGTATACTCTACTGCTGCTGGTATAACAAGAGATTGGAAACACATGAAGTATAATATCCCTTTAAGGAAGATGGCATTACCCAACCACCAATTCTTGAGCACCTGTGAAATTTTAGGAATGCATACCCCCCAACTGCCCCGATTTTCGCGGGACAGTCCTGATTTTAGGGGTTTGTCCTGGGTTGCTAGCCATCTGTCCCGCATTGTCCCATGCATTTAAAAAATTATTATTATTTTTTTTTAATTCTTTTGGGCACATACTCAGAAGCAGCTGGCTTTTCCCTCCCAGGGGGCGGGATTGTCCCTCTTTTGAATTTGAAATGTTGAGAGGTATGGGAATGGGTTTGCATGAACTGGTGAGAACTGACTGCATCTCACCACTGGCCATTAGACATGTGCGATTGCGGTAGTTCCGAATCTACCGAATAAATCCGAATCGATTTGAATTTATTCGGTAGATTCGGATGGATATGTATTACACTAGTATACTAGTATAGTAGTATACTAGTGTAATACACAGCACATCCCACTTTACAGTGACCGAATTTCCGAAAATCCGAATCGAACCGAACCGAAACGAATGCGAACCAATTTTTTTCGAATCCGAAAGAATCCGAATGAATCCGAAACAAATTCATTTGATTTCTTCCAAATTCGAATCGATCCGAACCGAAATTCGAATCGGTCCGAATCGATCCGAACCAAACCGAATTTTTTCGCGGCTGCACATGTCTACGTGGCCATATTAGACCACCTATGTATACAATTCTTAAAACATTTTTTTAAACTGGATAACTTAAAGGGACACAGAGAATTAGTAAAGTATTGCAAATCACTATACAGAACAAAATGACATGGGAACTTGTCCGCTTGCCTTTGCCACAAACAGGGAGTGTACACTGTACATCTGCTGCATGGATGTACTATTGCACAAGCACTTACTGTGCATTTGGCTGTCAGTCACCCTAAACAAATGTGTTCAGGGCTCTGAGACTGACAAGGAATGATGCATGTATTGCTGATCTCAATGCTATGTGCTTTGTATTGAAAAGTGGGATGTACTGCTTCAGCATACTATTTTTGTGTCCCATTTAACACTTTAAGATGGTAATATAAAATTATAAATCGTATGTATAAAAAAGTCGGCAATATGCTTTCACTATTTATTTTGTCCCCTTTTCCTGTAATTCAAATCTGAATTTGAATCTAAATAATGTAAAATAAAGATATATTCTACTATACACAATTTCTATAATCTTTTTTTGCTGTCCCATTTTATAAGATGAATATAAACAACTTGTTGCATGACAATGTGTGGCAGGTTTTGAATAACTGTTTATCGCTGAAGGTGAACTGCTTCCAGTCTTGTGTGTTGAATGAATATAACTTTGTTCTTTTGTTCTCACTACCAGAGTCATCATCTTTGTGTTTCAATAAAATTCATCAACATATTTAGCCTTGCCAGCATTGAAAGCCGGAATGAATGTGTTAGTGGAATATATATATATAAAAAATAACCTCTTTTTTTCTAGCCTTGAATGAGTAGGTGGAGCATCTGATGCAGTATTTAATGTGAGCAAACTGTGCCTTGGAAACACAAAAGGGATGAGTCAGGGAGGTTATTAAACTATTAATCCGAATTCTCAATTATTGAGGTCATGGTTTATTAACCCTATATCTACCACACTAAGCATCAAATTGCTGTGTTTTTCCAAACACAAAGAACTAACAGTTGTTAGGCTTGTTAATAACCACTTATGAAACTGACTTACCCACTGGGGAAAATGCAGTTAGTTTGGCACTTGGCATTTTATCTGCAGTTAGATCCAACCTGAAACAACAAAATGATGTTGATGAGCTACTTACAACAGTCAGCAATAATTATAATGGTGCTACAGTATAATATCTCTGCACCTCCCTTCTCCCAAATATGTATAGTCTGAAAAGGAATGAAATAGTAAACCGGTCTCTCGTCACTTTTAACTCTTTGTGGTAGATTTAACAACTGTTGCGCCCGACATCGCTAAATGCTTGTTCAAATCTAGTGAAATGCTTGTGCAATGCCGCCCCCTGCACATTCACAGCCAATCGGCCGCTAGCAGGGGGTGTCAATCATCCCAATCGTATCCGATCGGGATGATTGCTGTCGAGTTAAGGAGCAGCAGTCTTAAAATGAAGGTCAATTTTCATCAATGAGTGCCCGGTTTTTAAAAATATTTTTAAAAACAGGGGCACTTTCATTGATGAAAATTTACATTGCGCTGGATTTGAAGAAATACTTACCTTTTACTCCTGCAAAACCGGATCGCCGATCTCAGCCTCAGTACCTCTGTACTGACGTCAGAAATGACAAAACCGTCTTCCTCCAATCATGGCTTGCACCCCAGAGCGTCCAGCTCGTTATGCCCGGCTGTGATTGGAGGAAGCCAGTTTCGTCATTGCTGTGGTCTACAGCAGGAAGAAGAAGGAGGGGGATCGTCGATCCGGCTTTGCAGGAGTAAAAGGTAAGTATTTCTTCAAATCCAGTTCAATGTTAATTTTCATCAATGAAAGTGCCCCTGTTTTTAAAAGTATTTTTAATAACTGGGCACTCATTGATGAAAATTGACCTTCACTTTAAGAGTGCTGCTTCTTAACTTACATTTCCGGCGAGCCTGAAGGCTCTTGCGGAACAAGCTGCATGACATCCGCTGCTTTATAAATATACCGCCTTTTGTTCACTGTCTCTTTAACATCTGAAATGTGATCTATCTCATAGAATCAATGGTATCAATAGTGGATTAGAACCAAAAGAAGCCTACAAGTTTACATCAGTAAAGGTATGTGAAATCTGACATGTTTTACAATTAAAAAAATAAATAAAAACAACTTTTGAATTTGCTTTTGCTATTAAATTAACTTCAATTTTGGGAAGAGCATACCTAGGTAGGTAACATGCACGTTTGGTGCATTATAGGCAGCATTTTTTACACAAAAGCTTTTAATAATGCTATACATTGTGCAAACGCTGCTGTCATCTAGTGCTATAAAGTGTATTACATTGTTAAAAGTATTCTTGCAAAACTGCTACCATTTTGTACTCCAAATGTGTATGCTACTATCTAAGTATGCACTTAAAGGGACAGTTCACCCAAAAATATTCTCCCCTTTAAATTGTTCCCAATGATTCATTTTACCTGCTGGAGTGTTTTAAATTGTTTACAAGTAGCTCCTTTACCCCTATTTTGGCATTTGAAATAGCTGATTTAGCCTGTGGTATCCCAACCTATACTGAAAGTTTCTATACTGGAGTATATTCCATTAAATAGCCTAAGCAAACACAGCCAGCAGAAGAGATTACACTCTCAGTGGGGGGCATGATAGTTAATTAATAAAATGATCATTTTCCATTGTTCTCTCTAAGTATTGAGCTTTGGTTTTCTAGACAAATATAAGATAAGGAAGCAAGTCTGTGTACATAAAAGTGATAACATAATGAGATCTGATATTACCTGAAGCTAAACCCATTGCAATAGGCTGTGGTTTCAAAGCACAAAACCAGCTACTTCATATACACAAATAAACCGAAAAATGCAATTTCTCATACATTTTTTACTTTCCAGCTGGTTTATCAAGTCATTGAAAATACATTCATATAAAAACTATTTTACAGTGTACTGTCCCTTTAAGTAATAACATACAAATTTGATAATAGAAGTAAAATGAAAAGTTATTTTTTTTTTAATTGTATGCTCTATCTAAATCATGAAAGAAAAACAATGTGGTTTGATGTCCCTTAAAGGGACAGCCTAGTATAAATTAAACTTTCATTATTCAGATAGGACTTTTAATTTTAATCAACTTTCCAATTTACTTTTATCATCAAATTTGCTTTTTTCTCTTGGTATTCTTAGTTTTAACTAAACATAGGTAGGCTCATATGCTAATTTCTAAGCCTTTGAGGGCTGCCTCTTATCACATGCTTTTTAAATCTCTTTTCAACACAAAGAGACAGAAAGTACACGTGGGCCATATAGACAACACTGTGTTCAGGCACAGGGGGTTATTTAAGATCTAGCTCAACACAATGCTAAATTTAAGACAATAGATAATACACAGTCACAGTCATGTGATCAGGGGGCTGGAAGAAGGTTCCTAGATACAAGGTAATCACAGAGGTAAAAAGTATATTAATGTAACTGTGCTGGTTATGCAAAACCGGGGAATGGGTAATAAAGGGATTATCTATCTTTTAAAACAATAACAATTCTATGGTAGACTGTCCCTTTAAAATGCAGTACTGAAAAGTGTTATTAAATTTAGCTGGTGCAAAATATGATATTTATGGCTGCCATTTTGATTAGAGACATTAAACACTTTGAGATGGAAATATAAAATGATACATTGTATGTATATATATATATATATATATATATATATATATATATATATATATATATATATATATAAAAACCTCTGCAATATACTTGCATGATTTATTTTGTTCCCTTTTCACATAATTCCATTCTAAAATTGTGAGCTTTTCCTTTCCTGTTAGAAATGTGCAGAATACTGATATATTCCACACAGCCAGTGGCTGCACACTGTAGTGACCTATTTATAACTGTCCCTTACTGGTCGCAGCAGAGAAGGTAACCTACGTTTCAACATGGCAGCTGCCATTTTTTTAAGACACGAAAACTTTACACTTATTTTGTCAATAGTTAAACAGTTAATGACACTTTAAAAAAATACATCTATATGCTATTCTTAGACTAATCTTTTCTTTGAATGCATCATTCTATGTAGCATTTATTTAGGGCTAGATTACAAGTGAGGCACAAACGTTTTTGCTACAATTTTGGCACTCGCGATTTACGCTGCAATTCTTATCGCGATCTCAGAGCTGTAGTTAACTAAAACGTTGCACAAAACACTTAAAAACTACATTACAAAGTACAGTTACACTCATAATAACACCATCTAATAAAAATTATTGCAAAAAAAATATTGCACAAAAAACTTATAAGGCTCCAAGATATGGGATCTTGGGTGTGCAGAAAACAAACAGCCAAAGTACTTTAACATAGAGATACATACAGATACATTAATAAAGATGTATTTGTATGTACATATTTAACTGTGTATTTATTATTATTATTATTATTATTAGTTATTTGTAGAGCGTCAACAGATTCCGCAGCGCTATTTACTGTAAATATTTCCCATTCCAATGTTCTGCACATAGCAGAATATGTTCTATATATTTTTAAATAGATATTCCTATATATATATATATATATATATATATATATATATATATATATATATATATATATATATATATATATATATTTATATATATATATGTGTGTGTGTGTGTATATATATATATATATATATATATATATAATCATCTATATATAGATATAGGTATAAATATATATTTTACCAAAAAAATATCAGATATATGTAGAAATATTTATTTATTTATGAATAAATAGAACATATTTCATTATATTAAGAACATTGGAATATTAATTATTAATATTTTCATGTCGGGTTAGCGCAATTGCGAAAATGCGATTGTGTTTGTGTGATAGTCGGGTGTTTTTTCTCTTTTGACTTCTATGGGGGAATATGTGAACGCGCATGTGATATTTGATGTTCAGATTTTTGCGCTAGTCAGGTTACCGCTTGCGCAAAATAAGTTTTTGTTTAACTTGTAATACGAGCGCAAACCAGTTAAAACAAAAAGCTTAACACTAATATACCGCACCACTTGTAATCTAGCCCTTAGTGTTTAATGTCCCTTTAAGGTGTACATATTTCCCTATTCTGTTTTACAAGTTCATGAAAATCTTTTTAACCATTGATAATAGAAACAAAAAATCTTCATAGGTTTAAACTGAGATATTTCTACTACCAGTGGCATTTACAACTATAATGTAATCTCACCTTGTGTATGTTAGTATGTGCTGAACATCATATTGTGCAGTATAATGAAAAGTAGCTTTCCTCTTAAAGTGGGGATGCATGTTTGAATTACCTCATACAAATGTTGTATTCTGTTTTTAATGGGATTGCATTAATTCAATTATAAATGACTAGTCCTAAAGCCTGTGCACACGGACCATTTTTTGTAGTACAGCGGTCCCACCCCTTGCTCTCTCTCTTCCCCCTCTCTTTTGCTCTCTCTCATCCTCTATTTTGCATTCTCTCTCTCTCCCCTTTCTTTTGTGCTGTGCTCTTTTTTGCTCTCTCTCCCCCCTCTCTTTTTCTCTCCCCCCCTCTCCTTTGCTCTCTCTACCCCTCTCCTTTGCTCTCTCTACCCCTCTCCTTTGCTCTCTCCCCCTCTCTTTTGCTCTCCCCCCTCTCTTTTTCTCTCTCCCCCCCTCTCCTTTGCTCTCTCACCCTCTCTTTTGCTCTCCCCCCTCTCTTTTTCTCTCTCCCCCTCTCTTTTGCTCTCCCCCCCTCTCTTTTGCTCTCTCCCCCTCTCTTTTGCTCTCTCCCCCTTTCTTTTGTCTCTCTCCCCCCTCTTTTGCTTTCTCTCTCCCACCTATTTTGCTCTCTCTCCCCCCTCTTTTGTTCTCCCCTCTCTCCTTTGCACTCTCTCCCCCCTCTTCTTTGTTCTCTCTCCCCTCTCTCCTTTGCTCTCTCTCCCCTCTCTCCTTTTCTCTCCCTCTCTCCTTTACTCTCTCTCCCCTTCTCCTTTGCTCTCTCTCCCCCCTCTTTTGCTCTCCCTCCCCCCTCTCCTTTGCTCTCTCCCCCCTCTCCTTTGCTCTCTCTCCCCCCTCTCCTTTGCTCTCTCTCCCCCTCTCTTTCTCTCTCCCCCTTTCTTTTGCTCTCTCTCCCCTCTCTCTTTTGCTCTCTCTCCCCTCTCTCTTTTGCTCTCTCTCCCCCCTCTCTTTTGCTCTCTCTCCCCCTCTTATTTGCTCTCTCCCAACTCTTTTGCTCTCCCCCTCTCATTTGCTCTCTCCCATCTCTTTTGATCTCTCTCCCCCCTCTCTTTTGCTCTCTCTCCCCCTCTCATTTGCTCTGTCTCCCCTTTCTTTTGCTTTCTCTCCCCTCTCTTTAACTCTCCCTCCCCTCTCTCTTTTGCTCTCTCTCTCCCCCTCTCTTTTGCTCTCTCTCCCCCTCTCATTTGCTCTCTCTCTCCCCCTCTTATTTGCTCTCTCCCATCTCTTTAGCTCTCTCTCCCCCCTCTCTTTTGCTCTATCTCCCCTCTCTTTTGCTCTCTCTCCCCTCCGTTTTGCTCTCTCCCCTCTCTTTTGCTTTTTCTCCCCTCTCTTTAACTCTCTCTCTCCCCTCTCTTTAACTCTCTCTCCTCCCTCTCTTTTGCTCTCTTTCTCTCTCCCCCCTCTCTTTAGCTCTCTTTCCCCCTCTCTTTAGCTCTCTCTCCCCCCTCTATTTTGCCCCCTCTTCATCCTCTATTTTGCCCCTTCTTCCCCCTCTCTTTTGCCCCCTCTTCCACCTCTCTTTTGCCCCTTCTATATCTCCCCACTCTTTGTCGCTTTCAGGCCACTCCCACTCCCATGCCACACCCCCATCGCGTCACTCCTGCCGGTGACGCCCCTCATCACGCCCACTCCGTCCAGCCACGCCCACGACCATGCCCCCCGCAACGACCGATCAGATCTGAAGTTGATCCTAAAGGCCAGGTATGTTTGTCCTCGCGCATGACTGCATCTGACAAACATACCTGGCCTTTTATTATATAGTGTGACAGATACCCTGGCTACCCCAACTGGGTAGCTCCGCCAAATGGGTGCTGCTTCCTCCCTGGTGACTGCAGCTATGTAGCGTGCCAGTGACCACAGCCTGTAGCCACCCCTGATGCCCGACAGCACCAGTATTCAGGGTACCACCCTGTGGCAGACTCCAGCTACCCAGACTAGGTAGCTCTACCAGAGTGTCCTTCCTCTGCCTGGAACAGGCTGCTATGTAGCCCAGGAAAGTGATTTTAGCAGGAGCCCACCCAAATAACTAGACATACTAGCATTCAGTTGAAACAGGAACTGATTTTATTGAAAACACACACTCCTTTTATACACGCAGCTCATCTTGATAAGAATCTGGACAATCCCATTATTTTCCCGCTGTTCCCGCCTCTCCAGACAGCCCGGCACCTCCACAGTCCCACATAATCCCAGTACCTAGGGGTGGCGGTTTTGGGGTGCGGCGGCACTTCCAGTGTGTCATTTTAAAGCTCTCGGTCCCCAGATGCCACAGTCCAAAAATCAGCATGATTTGTTACTGTGGACTGGAGTTACAGTCCATTGAAGTTATGGGGGTAGGGGTGCCCAAAACCACCAGTTCCAAAAGGAGCTCCCCTCCAATAATTCCCCCAGCTCTTGTCCTCCCTAGGGGCTACCAATCCCCAAAAGAGCGGAGCTCTGGGGCAAAGGGCTGCTGGACCGACGAGGGGTAAATTTAGCGGGTGTCCTGCTGTCCTGTGGCCAACCGGGAGTTCCAGGAGCCTGGCCAGCCTGAGAGGAGTTAGGCAGGTGTCCGTTGTGAGGCAGCCGACCAGGAGTTCTAGGAGACTGTTTTGGAAATTTTTTGGAGTGTAGGCGCAAGTGAATGCTTTTACCCCTGTCTTGATTATTCAGTATCCTTATCTAAGGTAATTGTATAAAAAAAATTTTTAAAAATTTGACACTTGTTTAAATAACAAATATATTTATTTGAAAAATAAGAAAAGAAATCTCTTTAAAAATTCCAATATGGACTTTGTGACACGTGGTTTACAAGTTCTGATAGGTCTTGTAACCAATATGTGAAGTCTATGACTAGTGTTACAAGATTAATGGTATAGGTGTATAGTAACAATATGTTTGGTAATGATATATTTAGTGACAATATGTTCATAAGAAATGCAATGAAACAACCTATGTGTTTGGATAATGTTTTAAAAATTAGGACTCGTTAGAGTGTTGTACCTAGTGCATTGAAAACCTAGTACACAGTCTGAAAAGTCAAATTTACAGTTTGGAAGGGATCTTTATGTTTGTAGAGTTTTGCTAATCCAAATATTTCTAGTTTTGCTATATATATAGAAAAAAATATTCTTGGTGCTTGTTCCTGGTATCAACAGTTATTAGCTTTCACATAAATCACTGTCATATGAGAGAGGAAAGGAAAATGTTTGGACATTTGTTGCTTAAAATCTTACAAGTATTTGTTGCTTGAAATCTTACAAATATTTCATAAAACATATTTTGTTAAAAAATGTAAACACGTATATTTACGGTTAAAACTGTATTTCTGCAATTATAAAACATATATTGCTAAAAATGTAAAAATATATATTAAAGGTTGAAACTGTATTTCTGCAATTTTAAACTAGCTCATAGTCGGCCGACTAGTGTATGGCAATTTAAAATTGCACAGGAGATTTTTTTTATATATATTCGTTGGTAACCTAGTATCAATGTTAAAGGAAAGAAAAAAACCACCGGTGGATTTGTTATTTGAAAGTCGTTTTTCTTAAAAGCTTTTTTTGAATAATTTGTGTCGGTTTATATTAGACACTCCTATTTGCGCCAATATCCTTGAGTGTTTAACACTGTCAATATGTGTTGAAATAAGAACTATAATTACCACAGCTCTACGGTCTAGGGAAGTATTTAGAGTAAGGAGCGTTAAGACTTACTGTACTCCTAGCCGATTCTGGAGCCTGGTTCAAGTTGTTGCGCTCTTTTTTGGAGGATGTCGAGTTCCGCTGACTGTGTGCAGCTCCGTTTCTCTTCTGATGTGGGTAGTCTTTGTAACGGTCTGCTGGTATAGACTGAAGTGCTGGAGTAGATACAAATTGGAAGTGTTTTTCTTTGAAGGCTTTGATCCGTCTTTTACCGCTTATCCAAAAAGCGGAAGGTGTAAAAAAACTGGGCTTATATCAGGAATAGTTTATAGCCTCAGTAGGTGAAAACTTTTCTTTGTTAGTACCACAGTATTTCGCTACGCGTTTCGGCCGTTACACTGGCCTTTTTCAAGCTGTAATACTGTGTGTTGGTTTGGCGGTCTTTTTATTTGCACAATATCTTCAATTAGATACTTAGTGTTCAATCATTCAATATATTTTTCAATGAATGGGCATGCAGCTGTTTTAAGTTGTCTCTGTAGTTACATTTTATGTACCACCCATAGATGTAACAGTATTCGTTCCTAATTAAAAAGATGTAGGTAATTTTCTTTGTGGTTACATTTTGTAGCAATAATTATTCATAATTGTAATGAAGTCGAGAGCGAACAACTTTTTGCATGCAGATATAGTAGTAGTAGCTAATGCATGTTAAAAAATGCGTGTTAAAAATGTTTTTAAACTATTCTGATGTGAGAGAGTGTAAACACGAATTTCTGAAGATATAGGCAATATTTAAACAAAATTTAAACAAAATTTAAACCAATTTTCTGAAGAGATGAAAACTAGAATAAAGTATACTTGATAAAGTCAGAGGATAAAATGCTTTGTCTTTTGTTGAAGATCATTTGGTAATAATATATTTGTATATGGTATGTTTATACTTTTATTAAAAAAACTTATTTTAACCCTCATATTCCTTTGTTGAGGAGACCTATGATTATCTGAAAGAGGTTTTTTGAATATGTTTAAACAAATTCGTGATCCTTTGTTGAAGGGTTTAGAGATTTATGATTGTATGGAAAAAATGTATGATTGTATGGGAAAGAATGTAGGAAAAAAAAAAATGTTGAAGAAATATTTTTTCAGATATAATACGATCCAAAAAATATACATATATATATATATACTTCTCCAATCTTAGTTGTTTTTTGAAGAATTAGAGATTTTTCTATCTGAATTTTTTTTTCTTTTTTTGTTAAAAGATTTTTTCAAAATTCCATCATATTGTGAGGACTTATATTATTGACTATTTGGGGGTATTTTATTGTTTTAAGAAGCTGTTAAGGTTGAAATCTATATTCAGACCCTTTGGCTGTAGTGTTTGTAATTTAAAAATCCATTTTGCTTCTGCTTGTAGTAGTGCTGTGGATTGGTTACCCCCTCTGATGTTTTTCTTTATCTTTTCTATAGCTGTAAAATTAAAGAATTTTAGATTGCTGTTATTACATAGTCTGAAGTGTTTTGGGACAGGTAGTTCTAAATTTCTTTTCTCTTCTGAGTTTTCTATAGACAGGATGTGTTCACGTATCCTTTCTCTTATAGTTCTTTCTGTTTCTCCTGTATATTGTAGATTGCATTTTTTGCATTCTATAAGATAAATTATATTTTTGTCCATACACCTGATAAAAAAAGATCAAAAAGAACAACAATATCATCAGAGGGCACACTTTCAGGAAATGAAAAGAAAGAAGTAAAAACCCAACAGGGAATATATAATCTTAGCAAAATTCAGCTTAATGACGAACAAAAACAAATATTGAATAAAGGGCTATCTTTTGCACCTACTCAAACAATAGACAAATTTAATACATTTATAGATGCACACAAATTTGTCCGAAATTTGACATTAAAGAAATATTTTATAAAAAATCCAATAGAAACATCTAATGGTGAAACCAACAAAATAAGGGAAACAAAAACTTTCTTTAAAGATGAAAAAGGCTATATACACACTGACCTAAAAAGAAAATCAAATTTTTACCCCAAAATGAAAAAGGTAAATATATAGACACGTTCGAAAAATTAATAACAACTGACATAAGTAACTTAAAAGAAAAAAAGACAAAAAAACAAAACCTTACTAGAAAACAAAAACTATTAATAACAGAATTAGAGAAGAACAATGAAATTATCATTAAACCAGCAGACAAAGGGGGAGGTATAGTGATCCTGGACAAATCACAATATAATGATATGATTTTTAAATTATTGGACGATACTAATACATACAAGAAAATGACTAGTAACCCCACTAGAGTATATCAAATCTTCTTAAAACATCACCTAGAGAAGGCTAAAACATGTGGAATTATAACTGACAAAGAATACGACTATTTATACCCAACTTATCCGAGAATTCCTATTATCTATGGACTCCCCAAAATACACAAAGACTTAAAAAATCCTCCAGGACGTCCGATAATATCGGGAATAAACTCCCTGACATCTAATTTATCTGCATATATAGATAAGTTTCTTCAACTGCATGTGAAAAAACTAGACTCTTATTTAAGAGATTCTTCCAGTCTCCTAAAAATACTGGAGGAAATTCGATGGGAATCAGATTATTTACTAGCAACATGTGATGTTTCATCACTATACACATGTATAAAGCACAGTGATGGAATAGATGCAATCAAACACTATCTAACTGTGGAAGGTGGAATGCCACCAAATCAAATTGAATTCATCTTAGATGGAATCAATTTTATCTTAACACATAATTACTTCCTATATGATGGGGCTTTCTATGAACAGGTTTGCGGGACTGCCATGGGCACCAAATTCGCCCCCAGTTACGCAAACCTGTTCATGGGCCTATGGGAAGATAATTTTTTCAACAATAGTCCATACAAAAAGAACATTATACTGTACAAGAGATACATAGATGATCTCTTTTTTATATGGAAAGGCAATGAGGAAGATCTGACAAACTGCATACAGACCATGAACAATAACAATAAAAACTTAACTTTTACACACACCTTCAGTAAAGATAAAATCAGCTATTTAGATCTAGAAATCTCAACAAATAATGAAAAAATTAATACAAAAACATTCTTCAAAGAAGTGGATGCAAACAATTACATCCACTGGGAAAGCTGCCATTTAAAAAGATGGAAACAAAACATACCTAAAGGACAGTTTCTAAGATTAAAAAGAAACTGCAATGATCCCAAAGTCTTTGAAGAACAAAGTGAAATTTTTAAACAAAAATTTATAGATAGAGGTTACAATATATCACAAATAGAAAAAGATATAGAAGAAGTAAAGAACACTAATAGATCAGACATTCTGAATCACAATACCAAGAAAAATAAACTTCCAAACACAACAATAGACAGAATAAATGTACCATTTATCACTCAATATGGAGAAGATAAGCAGGCAATAGAAAAAATCATAAATAAACACTGGAACATCCTAAGCTATGACCCAGATATTGGACCTCTACTACCAAAAAGGCCAAGATTCATATATCGGAGAGCAAACACTTTAAAAAATAGACTAGCACCATCAATGAAGAATAACAGATGTAAAAACGTTGAGAAAGGGGTACTAGGAACTGAACTAAAAGGTTTTTATCCTTGCCATATCTGTAAGGCCTGCAGGCACTCAAAAAAGACCCACACATTTACATCTAATAATACGAAACAAACATACAAGATAAACAATACTATCAGGTGTACGGACAAAAATATAATTTATCTTATAGAATGCAAAAAATGCAATCTACAATATACAGGAGAAACAGAAAGAACTATAAGAGAAAGGATACGTGAACACATCCTGTCTATAGAAAACTCAGAAGAGAAAAGAAATTTAGAACTACCTGTCCCAAAACACTTCAGACTATGTAATAACAGCAATCTAAAATTCTTTAATTTTACAGCTATAGAAAAGATAAAGAAAAACATCAGAGGGGGTAACCAATCCACAGCACTACTACAAGCAGAAGCAAAATGGATTTTTAAATTACAAACACTACAGCCAAAGGGTCTGAATATAGATTTCAACCTTAACAGCTTCTTAAAACAATAAAATACCCCCAAATAGTCAATAATATAAGTCCTCACAATATGATGGAATTTTGAAAAAATCTTTTAACAAAAAAAGAAAAAAAATTTCAGATAGAAAAATCTCTAATTCTTCAAAAAACAACTAAGATTGGAGAAGTATATATATGTATATGTATATTTTTTGGATCGTATTATATCTGAAAAAATATTTCTTCAACATTTTTTTTTTCCTACATTCTTTCCCATACAATCATACATTTTTTCCATACAATCATAAATCTCTAAACCCTTCAACAAAGGATCACGAATTTGTTTAAACATATTCAAAAAACCTCTTTCAGATAATCATAGGTCTCCTCAACAAAGGAATATGAGGGTTAAAATAAGTTTTTTTAATAAAAGTATAAACATACCATATACAAATATATTATTACCAAATGATCTTCAACAAAAGACAAAGCATTTTATCCTCTGACTTTATCAAGTATACTTTATTCTAGTTTTCATCTCTTCAGAAAATTGGTTTAAATTTTGTTTAAATTTTGTTTAAATATTGCCTATATCTTCAGAAATTCGTGTTTACACTCTCTCACATCAGAATAGTTTAAAAACATTTTTAACACGCATTTTTTAACACGCATTAGCTACTACTACTATATCTGCATGCAAAAAGTTGTTCGCTCTTGACTTCATTACAATTATGAATGATTATTGCTACAAAATGTAACCACAAAGAAAATTACCTACATCTTTTTAATTAGGAACGAATACTGTTACATCTATGGGTGGTACATAAAATGTAACTACAGAGACAACTTAAAACAGCTGCATGCCCATTCATTGAAAAATATATTGAATGATTGAACACTAAGTATCTAATTGAAGATATTGTGCAAATAAAAAGACCGCCAAACCAACACACAGTATTACAGCTTGAAAAAGGCCAGTGTAACGGCCGAAACGCGTAGCGAAATACTGTGGTACTAACAAAGAAAAGTTTTCACCTACTGAGGCTATAAACTATTCCTGATATAAGCCCAGTTTTTTTACACCTTCCGCTTTTTGGATAAGCGGTAAAAGACGGATCAAAGCCTTCAAAGAAAAACACTTCCAATTTGTATCTACTCCAGCACTTCAGTCTATACCAGCAGACCGTTACAAAGACTACCCACATCAGAAGAGAAACGGAGCTGCACACAGTCAGCGGAACTCGACATCCTCCAAAAAAGAGCGCAACAACTTGAACCAGGCTCCAGAATCGGCTAGGAGTACAGTAAGTCTTAACGCTCCTTACTCTAAATACTTCCCTAGACCGTAGAGCTGTGGTAATTATAGTTCTTATTTCAACACATATTGACAGTGTTAAACACTCAAGGATATTGGCGCAAATAGGAGTGTCTAATATAAACCGACACAAATTATTCAAAAAAAGCTTTTAAGAAAAACGACTTTCAAATAACAAATCCACCGGTGGTTTTTTTCTTTCCTTTAACATTGATACTAGGTTACCAACGAATATATATAAAAAAAATCTCCTGTGCAATTTTAAATTGCCATACACTAGTCGGCCGACTATGAGCTAGTTTAAAATTGCAGAAATACAGTTTCAACCTTTAATATATATTTTTACATTTTTAGCAATATATGTTTTATAATTGCAGAAATACAGTTTTAACCGTAAATATACGTGTTTACATTTTTTAGCAATATATGTTTTATGAAATATTTGTAAGATTTCAAGCAACAAATACTTGTAAGATTTTAAGCAACAAATGTCCAAACATTTTCCTTTCCTCTCTCATATGACAGTGATTTATGTGAAAGCTAATAACTGTTGATACCAGGAACAAGCACCAAGAATATTTTTTTCTATATATATAGCAAAACTAGAAATATTTGGATTAGCAAAACTCTACAAACATAAAGATCCCTTCCAAACTGTAAATTTGACTTTTCAGACTGTGTACTAGGTTTTCAATGCACTAGGTACAACACTCTAACGAGTCCTAATTTTTAAAACATTATCCAAACACATAGGTTGTTTCATTGCATTTCTTATGAACATATTGTCACTAAATATATCATTACCAAACATATTGTTACTATACACCTATACCATTAATCTTGTAACACTAGTCATAGACTTCACATATTGGTTACAAGACCTATCAGAACTTGTAAACCACGTGTCACAAAGTCCATATTGGAATTTTTAAAGAGATTTCTTTTCTTATTTTTCAAATAAATATATTTGTTATTTAAACAAGTGTCAAATTTTTAAAAAAATTTTTTATACAATTACCTTAGATAAGGATACTGAATAATCAAGACAGGGGTAAAAGCATTCACTTGCGCCTACACTCCAAAAAATTTCCAAAACCTCTCCTGTACACCTAAGTAAGATATTTTTTGGGGAAAATATCCTAGGAGTAAAAGGCTTACCCCAATAGGCAGCGCAAAAAAGTTTTATATTTCACTCACCTAAACGTTCTAGGAGACTGGCCAGCCTAGGAGGGTTTTCCTGGTCATACACCAGCTCTTCAGAAAACAAGCAAACAAAGCTTCCAGAGATTGTGGTTGCTCTGAGGAGCCCAAAACCACTGAGAAACAACAGGGGTGGTGTTGTAGTGAGGTAGGGGTTTAACCCTTGCAGCCCAGTATCCGTGACATATAGAATTTATAAGGGATAGTAAAGCCCCACATTGGATAGTCAATGAATATTGTTCTTTATGTGCTAAATATCGTGAGCCATACAATTTGGATTTCATTAATGAGTTTGTTATCAGAGCATCAGGTAGGAATACATTTATAAATATATTTGCTACTGATGGCAATTGAAAACTCAGTTTTCAATTAGGCTTTTCAGCTTGATATATAAATAAATAAATAGCATTTAAAATGTTTCTAGATGATAAAATGTCATTGTGGACTGAACACAAATTGATGTGAGAATGCCATTCAAAATCATTGGCTCTTTACATGAATTTAGTAGGAGACCTCATGCAATCTGGTGTTTAAAATGTTTTTTGACATGTAACAGGTTCACAGAACAGTGAAGAGTTTTGGGGGATTAAAGGGACAGTCATTTTATAAATTGTTATTGTTTAAAAAAGAGATAATCCCTTTATTACCCATTCCCAGTTTGAAACAGCCAACATAGTTATATTAATACACTTTTAACCTCTGTGATTACCTTGTATCTAAGCCTCTTCTGACAGCCGCCTGATCACATGACTATTTATTTATTATCTATTGAGTTGCATTTTAGCCAATTAGTAAAGTGTCAGTCACTACTCCACGGGCATGAGTCTCCTGTTGTGAAAAGCTAATAAAAAAGCATGTGATAAGAGGCTGCCTGTAGTGGCTTAGAAACAGTTACATGACTAAGAGCCTGTTGAGGCTTGAAACGTTGTATGTTTGTTACTGAGGACCCTATGTGGAAATAAAAGTTCTTTTAAAGAAATTTGGTGGCTGGAATATACTTTGTTCTTGGATTGTTTGGGACCTGGCAAGTCCTTTATTCCATGCCCCATTGAAGAAGAAAAAGAAAAACAAATGTGTGCTGTTTTCCCAACTCCCTGGTGGCTTAGAAACAGGCAGACATTTAGAGTTTAAAATGTTATAAAGTATATTAATATAACAATGTTGATTGTGCAAAGCTGGGGAATGGGTATTTGGGTAATAAAGGTGTTATCTATCGTTTTAAACAATAACAATTTTGGTGTTGGCTGTCTCTTTAAAGCAATAACTTCTTTATTGCATACTAAGCAGGAAAGCTGTAGCACTGGTAGACTGAATACTAACAATATATATTTAGACAGAGATATTCTTCTGTAAGATGGTTAATATGAGATTTAAAAAACATCTTTACATTTTAGGAAACATCACCTTTGATATTACAGTTTTGTAGGGATGGATCATTTGGCAAGACTCAGATTCTCAGAAAGAATTGTGTTATTGAATAAGTTTATTAGCAAGAAATAAAAAGAATATTGATGTTACAGAATAACAAAAATGACTATCACAACCCTTACATAATCTACTCACTTAATCTTTAAAGCCATTTGGACAGTTTCTACATTTCTCTCTAATCTCTTCTAGTCTCACGGGGAGACAGCGAACGACAACCCATGAACGTTTTGTTTTTTTTACAACATGCAAGTGAAACCTTAAGGCATCTGTGAATATATGTGTATTTTATTGAAGCTGACAGTGGAAAAAATGAAATGTTAAGACATGAATAACACATGAGACATTCACTGCTATTCTTTCAATGGAACAAAGTACCAAATAATGATGGTTGTATAATGTTGTAAAGTGCATTACAATATGTTTATATTTTATACAGAAATGTTAATGGTTCTACAAGAAAATTTACACTAAAATGTTATTTTCTTTCTAAAATAGGTGAACAGAGAAAAAGTAAGGGGAAAATACAGTTGCAAAGTCTCTGTTGGGTGTTTCTTTGGGGAACCACAATACCCTCCTGTTCCAAAACCCAATAGTTGTGGTTTTAAACCATAAAATATGGGAAAATGTTAACCATAAATCTAAAAAATAATTATACAGGGGCTTGGTCTGTGTGTGTGTGTGGGGGGTGCCATATTCTATTACCTACCTATTTATTTCTATTATTTTTTTAAAACCCTGGCTCCCCTAGAATCACCATTAGTTGCAGCCAGTACATAACCAGTGTATAATATCCAGAAAAGCAAGGTGGTGTGTGTTAAGCACCAGGATCTGCCTACTTAATCTTTTTGGCCTGCTTTTAAACAAGATAAAGAAAGAGAGAAATAGATAGATAGATAGATAGATAGATATAGAAAGAGTGATGATTTTTAAATAAAAAATACAATTAAAATGTTATGAACCCTGCTTCACTGGCTATTTGCATTTTTAAACCTATGCACGAATATATTTTTGTTTACATTATATGTACACACATAACAGTGCCTCACTTGTAGAATCTAATGATCTTGCATATAATAAATATAGTTTATCCAAACATTAACATGACCAAGTTAGTATACTGCAACAAAATAAAAAGTAGCACGGGAGTGGTCCAAACTCAAATTAACATTAATACAACTTTACTTAAAATTGCAGTGAGCACACATTTATAAAAGCTTGTAGAATACCACCAAAAATCAGTTAGATATCTAATATTAATTCCTAACAGGGTTATAGTACATAATCATAGGCTGCAAGTAAGTATACTCAATGAATAAATGGATTCTAACCATAGGGAAGTTATTTTGTTCCAAAACTATATATGTAAGTTTCTTTATTTATAATTACACTTTATCATTTTGACAGCACAAAAATAATAATGCCCTATTAATACTGAAAGAACTATAATCACAAGACTGCCCTTCAAAAACAATAACAATTATTGTATGTATATTATTAGTTCCTATTTTAACCACTAACAAAGCCTTTTTCACATTGGAGGTTTTATATTTAAGGATTCTATGTTGGTGCAAAATAAAGTGATGCGCAATGAAACAGAATTACATTACTGCTTTGAGTATTATATTTAGAAAATGTACTGTTATCCAGTAAAAACAAATGAAATCACACTTTGCAATACATAAATCTAACAGAAGTATTGAAAACATAATTGTATTAGTGGTTAATGTGATATAATGAAACCCTTTATAACATTAAAATATAAAATCTGGCAATTTATCTAGGAATATAACAAGCTCATAAAAATGGTACGACCAATTAACTTTAAAGGTATTAACATATTTGAGCACTGTATTAAAAATAATAATTTAATACCAGCATATTGTTATGCAGAACTATGTGAACTAAACATGTGAAGGTTCATGAATGCTCACATTATTATCTGTATTTGAATTTAAGAAACTAATTTCGGTCCTGGGTTTTTAAATGTTTGTGTATTTATAAGGAAAGATAAATGACAAGTCAGTGGAAGAGGCTGATTAATTAATTCCTTTAATTATATTAATATAATCATCTAATCATACATAAGATTTATTTTTATATATATTTATATATATATTTATATATATATATATATATATATACATACATACATATATATATATATATATATACACACACACACATACATGTATATGAACTTAATTTGCTACCTATACAAGAGTGCATTTAACTTACTTGTGTTTCAGAAGAAAATAGTTGAAAACCAGAAACTAAATATTCTTTTAGAACTTTGCCCCGCATAGATTTTATTTTCTCCAGATTTTGAAGATGTATGAACCCAAGTATATTCCTACCTGGCAACAAGAGAGAATCAAGCAACTCCTGTGTGGTTGATGGTCACTACAGTACTGGACTAAACGTGACACTGAACTAGCAGCCAATACAGTCAAGGGGAGTGTCCTCATAGATTAACTGAGACATTCTAAACCAGACAGGTACATGTGATCTTAAGATACAAAGCTGTTGTATTGAAATCTTCTTATGTGTCCAATACAAGTATAAGGGGTGCTGAAAGTAGGCCAATTTATTTGGTCTCCTCTTCACTGATAATCAAACATCATTTTAGTCTATTTCTTTATTGTAACTTTTTGTATGTATCAAATATACCCAATTCAATTTTCGCTTTCAGATATTTACACAACATATAATTTTCTGATATTAAAGGACCAGTAAATACAGTAGATTTGCATAATCAACAAATGCACGATAAAAAGACAATGCAATAGCACGAAGGGCTTGTTTATCACGCTATATCGCATCATGTCTGCTGGACATCGCTAAATATAAGCAGCATACACTGTCAGCATTTATCATTGCACAAGCATTTCGCCAGAAATGCTTGTGCGATGACACCCCCTGCTCACTGGCCGCTAGGAGTGGCTGTCAATCATCCCGATTGGATCGAGAAGAATTAAATCGGTGGCGGAGAGGTTGAGTAGCGGACTTACAACCACTGCTTCTCAACTTTAATTTCAGGCGAGCCCTTAGTCTGATCTTCAAATGAGTAGTATTTTTTTTTTTTTTACAAATTTCAAAGTTATGTCTATTTCTCCAACATAGGTGTGTCCGGTCCACGGCGTCATCCTTACTTGTGGGATATTCTCTTCCCCAACAGGAAATGGCAAAGAGCCCAGCAAAGCTGGTCACATGATCCCTCCTAGGCTCCGCCTACCCCAGTCATTCTCTTTGCCGTTGTACAGGCAACATCTCCACGGAGATGGCTTAGAGTTTTTTAGTGTTTAACTGTAGTTTTTCATTATTCAATCAAGAGTTTGTTATTTTCAAATAGTGCTGGTACGTACTATTTACTCAGAAACAGAAAAGAGATGAAGAATTCTGTTTGTATGAGGAAAATGATTTTAGCAACCGTAACTAAAATCCATGGCTGTTCCACACAGGACTGTTGAGAGCAATTAACTTCAGTTGGGGGAACAGTTTGCAGTCTCTTGCTGCTTGAGGTATGACACATTCTAACAAGACGATGTAATGCTGGAAGCTGTCATTTTCCCTATGGGATCCGGTAAGCCATGTTTATTACGATTGTAAATAAGGGCTTCACAAGGGCTTATTTAAACTGTAGACTTTTTTTGGGCTAAATCAATTGATATTAACACTTATTTAGCCTTGAGGAATCATTTATTCTGGGTATTTTGATTTAATAATATCGGCAGGCACTGTTTTAGACACCTTATTCTTTAGGGGCTTTCCCAAAGCATAGGCAGAGTCTCATTTTCGCGCCGGTGTTGCGCACTTGTTTTTGAGAGGCATGGCATGCAGTCGCATGTGAGAGGAGCTCTGATACTTATAAAAGACTTCTGAAGGCGTCATTTGGTATCGTATTCCCCTTTGGGTTTGGTTGGGTCTCAGCAAAGCAGATACCAGGGACTGTAAAGGGGTTTAAAGCTTAAAACGGCTCCGGTTCCGTTATTTTAAGGGTTAAAGCTTCCAAAATTGGTGTGCAATATTTTCAAGGCTTTAAGACGCTGTGGTGAAAATTTGGTGAATTTTGAACAATTCCTTCATGTTTTTTCGCAATTGCAGTAATAAAGTGTGTTCAGTTTAAAATTTAAAGTGACAGTAACGGTTTTATTTTAAAACGTTTTTTGTACTTTCTGATCAAGTTTATGCCTGTTTAACATGTCTGAACTACCAGATAGACTGTGTTCTGAATGTGGGGAAGCCAGAATTCCTATTCATTTAAATAAATGTGATTTATGTGATAATGACAATGATGCCCAAGATGATTCCTCAAGTGAGGGGAGTAAGCATGGTACTGCATCATTCCCTCCTTCGTCTACACGAGTCTTGCCCACTCAGGAGGCCCCTAGTACATCTAGCGCGCCAATACTCCTTACTATGCAACAATTAACGGCTGTAATGGATAATTCTGTCAAAAACATTTTAGCCAAAATGAACCCTTGTCAGCGTAAGCGTGGCTGCTCTGTTTTAGTTACTGAAGAGCATGACGACGCTGATATTAATATCTCTGAAGGGCCCCTAACCCAATCTGAGGGGGCCAGGGAGGTTTTGTCTGAGGGAGAAATTACTGATTTAGGGAACATTTCTCAGCAGGCTGAATCTGATGTGATTACATTTAAATTTAAATTGGAACATCTCCGCATTTTGCTTAAGGAGGTATTATCCACTCTGGATGATTGTGAAAATTTAGTCATCCCAGAGAAACTATGTAAAATGGACAAGTTCCTAGAGGTGCCGGGGCTCCCAGAAGCTTTTCCTATACCCAAGCGGGTGGCGGACATTGTTAATAAAGAATGGGAAAGGCCCGGTATTCCTTTCGTCCCTCCCCCCATATTTAAAAAATTGTTTCCTATGGTCGACCCCAGAAAGGACTTATGGCAGTCAGTCCCCAAGGTCGAGGGAGCGGTTTCTACTTTAAACAAACGCACCACTATTCCCATAGAGGATAGTTGTGCTTTCAAAGATCCTATGGATAAAAAATTAGAAGGTTTGCTTAAAAAGATGTTTGTTCAGCAGGGTTACCTTCTACAACCCATTTCATGCATTGTCCCTGTCACTACAGCCGCATATTTCTGGTTTGATGAACTGCTTAAGGTGCTCGATAGTGACTCTCCTCCTTATGAGGAGATTATGGACAGAATCAATGCTCTCAAATTGGCTAATTCTTTCACTCTAGACGCCTCTTTGCAATTGGCTAAGTTAGCGGCTAAGAACTCTGGGTTTGCTATTGTGGCGCGCAGAGCGCTTTGGTTGAAATCTTGGTCGGCTGATGCGTCTTCCAAGAACAAGCTACTAAACATTCCTTTCAAGGGGAAAACGCTGTTTGGTCCTGACTTGAAAGAGATTATCTCTGATATCACTGGGGGTAAGGGCCACGCCCTTCCTCAGGATCGGCCCTTCAAGGCAAAAAATAGACCTAATTTTCGTCCCTTTCGTAAAAACGGACCAGCCCAAGGTGCTACGTCCTCTAAGCAAGAGGGTAATACTTCTCAGGCCAAGCCAGCTTGGAGACCAATGCAAGGCTGGAACAAGGGAAAGCAGGCCAAGAAACCTGCCACTGCTACCAAGACAGCATGAAATATTGGCCCCCGATCCGGGACCGGATCTGGTGGGGGGCAGACTCTCTCTCTTCGCTCAGGCTTGGGCAAGAGATGTTCTGGATCCTTGGGCGCTAGAAATAGTCTCCCAGGGTTATCTTCTGGAATTCAAGGGACTTCCCCCAAGGGGGAGGTTCCACAAGTCGCAGTTGTCTTCAGACCACATAAAAAGACAGGCGTTCTTACATTGTGTAGAAGACCTGTTAAAAATGGGAGTAATTCATCCTGTTCCATTAAGAGAACAAGGGATGGGGTTCTACTCCAATCTGTTCATAGTTCCCAAAAAAGAGGGAACGTTCAGACCAATCCTAGATCTCAAGATCTTAAACAAATTTCTCAAGGTCCCATCGTTCAAGATGGAAACCATTCGAACTATCCTTCCTTCCATCCAGGAAGGTCAATTTATGACCACGGTGGATTTAAAGGATGCGTATCTACATATTCCTATCCACAAGGAACATCATCGGTTCCTAAGGTTTGCATTCCTGGACAAACATTACCAGTTCGTGGCGCTTCCTTTCGGATTAGCCACTGCTCCAAGGATTTTCACAAAGGTACTAGGGTCCCTTCTAGCGGTGCTAAGACCAAGGGGCATTGCAGTAGTACCTTACCTGGACGACATTCTGATTCAAGCGTCGTCCCTTCCTCAAGCAAAGGCTCACACGGACATTGTCCTGGCCTTTCTCAGATCTCACGGCTGGAAAGTGAACGTGGAAAAGAGTTCTCTATCCCCGTCAACAAGGGTTCCCTTCTTGGGAACAATTATAGACTCCTTAGAAATGAGGATCTTTCTAACAGAGGCCAGAAAAACAAAGCTTCTGGACTCTTGTCGGATACTTCATTCCGTTCCTCTTCCTTCCATAGCTCAGTGCATGGAAGTGATCGGGTTGATGGTGGCGGCGATGGACATAGTTCCTTTTGCGCGCATTCATCTAAGACCATTACAACTGTGCATGCTCAGTCAGTGGAATGGGGACTATACAGACTTGTCTCCGAAGATGCAAGTAAATCAGAGGACCAGAGACTCACTCCGTTGGTGGCTGTCCCTGGACAATCTGTCTCAAGGGATGATGTTCCACAGACCAGAGTGGGTCATTGTCACGACCGACGCCAGTCTGATAGGCTGGGGCGCGGTCTGGGGATCCCTGAAAGCTCAGGGTCTTTGGTCTCGGGAAGAATCTCTTCTACCGATAAATATTCTGGAACTGAGAGCGATATTCAATGCGCTCCAGGCCTGGCCCCAGCTTGCGAGGACCAGGTTCATACGGTTTCAATCAGACAACATGACGACTGTTGCGTACATCAACCATCAGGGGGGAACAAGGAGTTCCCTAGCGATGGAAGAAGTAACCAAAATTATTCTTTGGGCGGAGTCTCACTCCTGCCACCTGTCTGCTATCCACATCCCAGGAGTGGAAAATTGGGAAGCGGATTTTCTGAGTCGTCAGACATTGCATCCGGGGGAGTGGGAACTCCATCCGGAAATCTTTGCCCAAGTCACTCACCTGTGGGGCATTCCAGACATGGATCTGATGGCCTCTCGTCAGAACTTCAAAGTTCCTTGCTACGGGGCCAGATCCAGGGATCCCAAAGCGGCTCTAGTGGATGCACTAGTAGCACCTTGGACCTTCAAACTAGCTTATGTGTTCCCGCCATTTCCTCTCATCCCCAGGCTGATAGCCAGGATCAAGCAGGAGAGGGCGTCGGTGATCTTGATAGCTCCTGCGTGGCCACGCAGGACTTGGTATGCAGATCTGGTGAATATGTCATCGGCTCCACCTTGGAAGCTACCTTTGAGACGAGACCTTCTTGTTCAGGGTCCGTTCGAACATCCGAATCTGGTTTCACTCCAGCTGACTGCTTGGAGATTGAACGCTTGATTTTATCGAAGCGAGGATTCTCAGATTCTGTGATCGATACTCTTGTTCAGGCCAGAAAGCCTGTGACTAGAAAGATTTACCACAAAATTTGGAAAAAATATATCTGTTGGTGTGAATCTAAAGGATTCCCTTGGGACAAGGTTAAGATTCCTAGGATTCTATCCTTCCTTCAAGAAGGATTGGAAAAAGGATTATCTGCAAGTTCCCTGAAGGGACAGATTTCTGCCTTGTCGGTATTACTTCACAAAAAGCTGGCAGCTGTGCCAGATGTTCAAGCCTTTGTTCAGGCTCTGGTTAGAATCAAGCCTGTTTACAAACCTTTGACTCCTCCTTGGAGTCTCAATTTAGTTCTTTCAGTTCTTCAGGGGGTTCCGTTTGAACCCTTACATTCCGTTGATATTAAGTTATTATCTTGGAAAGTTTTGTTTTTAGTTGCGATTTCTTCTGCTAGAAGAGTCTCAGAATTATCTGCTCTGCAGTGTTCTCCTCCTTATCTGGTGTTCCATGCAGATAAGGTGGTTTTACGTACTAAACCTGGTTTTCTTCCAAAAGTTGTTTCTAACAAAAACATTAACCAGGAGATTATCGTACCTTCTCTGTGTCCAAAACCAGTTTCAAAGAAGGAACGTTTGTTGCACAATTTGGATGTTGTTCGCGCTCTAAAATTCTATTTAGATGCTACAAAGGATTTTAGACAAACATCTTCCTTGTTTGTTGTTTATTCAGGTAAAAGGAGAGGTCAAAAAGCAACTTCTACCTCTCTCTCTTTTTGGATTAAAAGCATCATCAGATTGGCTTACGAGACTGCCGGACGGCAGCCTCCCGAAAGAATCACAGCTCATTCCACTAGGGCTGTGGCTTCCACATGGGCCTTCAAGAACGAGGCTTCTGTTGATCAGATATGTAGGGCAGCGACTTGGTCTTCACTGCACACTTTTACCAAATTTTACAAGTTTGATACTTTTGCTTCTTCTGAGGCTATTTTTGGGAGAAAGGTTTTGCAAGCCGTGGTGCCTTCCATTTAGGTGACCTGATTTGCTCCCTCCCTTCATCCGTGTCCTAAAGCTTTGGTATTGGTTCCCACAAGTAAGGATGACGCCGTGGACCGGACACACCTATGTTGGAGAAAACAGAATTTATGTTTACCTGATAAATTTCTTTCTCCAACGGTGTGTCCGGTCCACGGCCCGCCCTGGTTTTTTTAATCAGGTCTGATATTTTATTTTCTTTAACTACAGTCACCACGGTACCATATGGTTTCTCCTATGCAAATATTCCTCCTTAACGTCGGTCGAATGACTGGGGTAGGCGGAGCCTAGGAGGGATCATGTGACCAGCTTTGCTGGGCTCTTTGCCATTTCCTGTTGGGGAAGAGAATATCCCACAAGTAAGGATGACGCCGTGGACCGGACACACCGTTGGAGAAAGAAATTTATCAGGTAAACATAAATTCTGTTATCCACTCCTCCTGTATCATGTGACAGCCATCAGCCAATCACAAATGCATATACTTATAGTCTGTGAATTCTTGCACATGCTCAGTAGGAGTTGGTGACTCAACAAGTGAAAATATAAAAAGACTGTGCACATTTAGTTAATAACAGTAAATTGGAAAGTTGTTTCGAATTGTATGCTCTATCTGAATCATAAAAGTTTAATTTTGACTTGAGTGTCGCATTAAATATATTATGTGTAGACCATACAGTATGTCTATCCTTAGCTGCATTCTCTTCATCATGTCTATTGTTCTTTTGAGACTCAAATGAGGAATTGTGTAAAACATTAGAATGCTATAAATAATCTAGAAACAAGTTGTCAGAGCCTATAAAACTACACGTTTAAAGCAGCGACACAAATAATAATATATTTCCTAAGAATGTCCAGAGGCTCAGATTTAGTTATGGTTGCAGGATACACTCCGTATGCTGTTTTCCCCACAAAGAGCTTTTTTTTTTTAGTGGTAGCCACCTTGTTTACATAAAGACCCAAAGTACACATTTTTAGTTCTACTTTTCCAGAAGGGCCACAAAAACAAATGCAAAGGGCACACCAGTTGTCTATAGAGGGCACACCAGTTGTCTATAGAGGGCACACCATTTGTCTATAGAGGGCACACCATTTGTCTATAGAGGGCACACCAGTTGTCTATAGAGGGCACACCAGTTGTCTATAGAGGGCACACCATTTGTCTATAGAGGGCACACCAGTTGTCTATAGAGGGCACACCAGTTGTCTATAGAGGGCACACCATTTGTCTATACCTGGTTTAAAGAATAAAACTAACAAAGCTTCATTACCTTAAATGGACATGGAAATAAAAACATTGTTTTAAACATATACACAATACAATTAAAAGAATATTCAGTTCACTTCTATTATAAAATATACCTTTGTCTTATGAGTTGAACCTTAGCTCCTTTCCATGACAGCATACCAATGTATGCTCAGGAGCGTGTGTGCACGTGTCTTTTGTACTGTATGATAACATTTGTATAAAAACTGCTGCCATAAAGTGCTCAGAACATGTGCATGTCCCTAAGCCTACCTCAGTAGAAATAGCTAATCTTTCCCCTTAAAGGGACATGAATCCCAAAATATTTATTTTATGATTCAGATAGCGCATACATTTTTCTTTCATATAGGTGACGAGAGTCCACGATTTGTTACATATGGGATATACATTCCTACCAGGAGGAGGCAAAGTTTCCCAAACCTCAAAGCCTATAAATACCACACCCACCTCATTCATATCTCAGTTTAAACTTTGGAGGTGGTCAAAGTATGATGTGTTTCAATAATATGTGCTTCAATGTTTATTGAAGTCAGTTTTCTTCCCTCAGAGTTACAATGCTCGTCAGAGGGACATTAAAGGGACATGAAACCCACATTTTTTCTTTCATGATTTAGAAAGAGAATGCAGTTTTAAACATCTTTCTAATTTACTTATATTATCTAATTTGTTTTATTATCTTGATATTCTTTGCTGAAAAGCATATCTAGATATGCTCAGTAGCTGCTAATTGGTTGCTGCACATAGAAGCCTTGTGTGATTGGCTCACCACGTGCATTGCTTTTTCTTCAACTAAGGATATCTAAAAAAAATAAGCAAAATAAATAATAGAAGTAAATTGTAATGTTGCTTAAATTTATATTATCTATCTGAATCATGAAAGAAATATTTCGGGTTTAGTGGCCCTTTAAGGGAGTTTTTGCCTAAGGTTATCATGTTCTACCTCTGTTTAAAACATTTTTTTGGGCTATCTGTAAACCGGTCGCAGGAATTCATCTCCTGCCTCCCTTTATGGTTCTACATACTCCTATATCTGTACCTTTGCTGATATGTTTCAGCACTGGTTTAGCCTGTCTGCATTTGTGGACGAGTGTTTGCTTTATTATGGTAAGAATCATTTTTTACTAAGGCACTCCTGATTAATTTGGACATTTTTTTATAAGAAAGTTTATTGCTTTATTATCATATATTGCAGTCCAGGGACTTTAGTTTTTTCCTCTGCTTAAAAGACATATTTGCTAAATTGTTTTTGAGGATTTATATTCTGCTGCTATGCACTAAGGTTTTTGTGTTTTAAGATTTGAGCACATGCGTTCTTAAACCTTGATGCTTACCTTACCCGATTTTGCGCATTATTTTGGCCTTAAATCTTCAATTTATTTCTATTATCAAATGTACTTCATTCTTTTTTATCCTTTGTTGAAGGAGCAGCAATGCACTACCGGGACCTAGCTGAAGACTGCAGGGTGAGTTAATGACAAGAGGTATATGTATTCAAGCTTGCGGTAGCAATTAGCGCTCAGAAAATTAACCAGAAATCCGGTCTCTGGTTAATTTTCTAAAAGGGCCCCAAATGCCCTCAAAATAGAGGGCATTATAGTTTTTTTTATTAAAAAAAAAATTAGAATTTGTTTTTTAATAAAAAACAACGGCACTAGGCAGTTTTTGGGGTCTAAAGTTAGTGGGAGTGGGGTGTTAGAAAAAAAAACTGCACTGAAAAGTGCCTTTACATTGCGGTCTATGGGAACTGTGTGTTTCCAGTAAATATATATGTATAAGACTATATACACATATATATTTATGTGTTAACGTGTGTATATACACATATAAACACATAAATATATATGCTTATAATCATATATATTTAAAAATATGCTGCCATCAATGTGCTACTTACCCCTTTGTGGCACAAGGTTCTGATGCTGTCTCTGATGGTATCAGAATGAGGCTACCATTGGAGCCTAAGAAAGTGTGCTCTCATGAGGCAATGCTTCCCAGCAATGCGAACACGAGCTCGCGTTTGCATTGCTGTTAACTTGTGATACCAGCGCACATAGGGTGCTTTGGTATTACACAGTGGAGTGCAAATATTGCTTTCATGAAAGCTTTATATAGCGCTCCACTTGTAATATGGCCCTTAATAGGCTAAAATCATATTCTTATATGATGCATCTTTATAGGTTGAGATGCCCACTCGGATTCGAATATGCACCTGTGTACATCAATAACACTGTGTTTGGATAGGGATAGATCTGTAAATGGTTTTATATTTGCCAAAGCTAACAGTGATCGTTACTTGATTTAATATGCTGCAATTGATGTGATCTATATAATGATGTCATGGTCTATAAAACTAGCACAATATAAAAAAGACATTATTAGGTTCTGTGCAAATGCAAAATGCAAATCACATAAAGTAATTGGAGATTTATAGTAACATTATTATTCACAATAAGGTTGAATTTTTAATATAAACCTACTGCTGTGCCTGTAAGTCCTGTGTTTGCCAGGGAGACTGAGTGGGATTATAGTCTCTGTTGTGTAATTGTAAAGCCTTAAAGGGATATGAAACCTAACATTTATCTTTCATGATTCAGATAGAACATTTCATTTTAAACAACTTTCCAGTTTACTTCTATTATCATATTTGCTTTATTCTCTTGATATCGTTTGTTTAAAAGAATACCTAGGTAGGGGCATTATTAATTCAATGAAAAAGTGATATTCAGATGAAGCAAATGAAAAAATACTAACGAAATTCTGCAGTAGTAATTTGTTCTCTTTAAATTACCTTTAAAGGCTAAATACTTACCTTAATCCGCTCCTCTTCTTTACAGAGCCCTGGCCGTGCTAATGGGAGACTTAGCACAGCAGTTTCCAGGGCCTGCGCTAAAGTAGAAGGCCCTGAAAACCGCCACATTCCGCCTCCTATTAGTGTGGCCACTGGCCAGGGCTCTGTAAAAAAAAAGAGCTGGTTAGCACAGCTGTCCAACATGCTTAAAGGGACATAATACTCATATGCTAAATCACTTGAAACTGATGCAGCATAACAGTAAAAAGCTGACAGGAAAATATCACCTGAGCATCTCTATGTAAAAAAGGAAGATATTTTACCTCACAACTTCCTCAGCTTAGCAGAGTAATTTCTGTGTAAAAAGGTATACTCATCTGCAGCCTAGCTGCAGGTAAAAAAAAATAAAAAAAATGAAGAAATGAACAGCAGTCAATCAGCATCAACAGTGCTGAGGTCATGAACTCTTTAACTGTGATCTCATGAGATTTCACTTAACTCTCATGAGATTTCATAGTAAACTTCCTTAAACTGAATAGGGAAATAAGATCATAGTGCACAAAGCTCGCTCCTTTGCCTGTCCCGGGACAGACATACTGATTTGCTGCTTTATAAGTCCTTTACAAAGGGACGTGGCTACTGAGAAACTTTTGAGGTAAAATATCTTTCTTTTTACATAGAGATGTTCAGGTGATATTTTCTAGTCAGCTTTTTACAGCTATGCTGCATCACTTTCAAGTGTTTAAACATTTGGGTATTATGGCCCTTTAAGGTAAGTATAAAGCTACAGGTGATCTTTTTTACCTGTAGCTTTGGAACATTTACATTAGTTTTATATTCAGTATTTGTTTTGTTTAAAATGAAGCTACTGCTGAATAGTACCACCAACATATATTTGGGGAAACAAATTTCCCTGAATATTTGTGCTTAAAAATTTGGACAAACCAAATGTTGTGGAGCTGTACAAGACTAAGGAGCATCAAAGCATTACTAGGAGCTGCTGTTTGGTGGCTGGCCATATATGCCTCTTGTTATTTGCTCACCTCATGTGCTCAGCTAGCTCCCAGTAGTGCACTGCTGCTCCTTCAACAAAGGATACTAACAGAACACATCTAATTTGTTAACTGAATTAAACTGGAAAGACATTTAAAATAGTATGCTCTTACTGAATCATGAAATAATTGTTTTTAGTTTCATATCCCTTTAACTATCGGAGAGGAAAGACTGGGGCCTTAAAGGGACAATAAATAAAAAAGGTATCATACATTTGAAAGAGTACTATTTAAACATGTTAAGACATCTTTTTTGCATTAGAATATATTAAATATGTTGTTTATTTTGTTTTTCAAAAATGTTAATATCTTTTAAAATGCAAAATACATTCACTTTATTGTCAATTTAAAGCAAGTGTCAAATAGTTTAAAATAAAACTAGATTTTATTAAGCCTACTGGTATGTTTGTAAGTCATGTGTCTTGCAAAGGGATTGGTTGTAGCTACAGTAGTTAAGAGAATATGTAATGCATATCTCCCAACATTTGTGTCTAGGTATTAAGGACTCAGGAGGTTTAGGGGGGGTTGTTGCCTTTGTGTGGGTGGGACAGTGTCAGGAGGGGGTGGGTCACAGATATATAAAAGAAGGGATCATGAGCATGTCTGACCAGTTGGTGGGCTTGTCTGTAAAGTTTGTGAGCATGTCTGGGTGGTCTGTGGGCGGCAGTAATTGAAATTTTGCAAACTGGAACATATGGCTGTATCAGAGGGACAATTTGCAAAAAATTCTATAGTTGGTACTACAAAGAACAGTTACACATAGGCATAAAGTATATTGTAAATTGGGAATACAACAGGTGTAATCAAGGAAGCAACTTAAAAGCCTACATTCTATCACCAGTATCCCAGTTCTGCAAGGAGGTAACTTTAAAGCCTAAATTTTATCACCAGTATCCCAGCCCTGCAAGCAAGCAACTTTAAAGGTAATTCATCTGAATGATCTTTCCAATCAAGACAATGGGGCTTGACGGCCCGTGTTTGCTGCTTCATAACCCTGTCCGCCTGCTCTGAGCAGGCGGACAGGAATCGCAACAATTCAACCCGATCGAGTACGATCGGGTTGATTGACACCCCCTGCTGGCGGCCCATTGGCCGCAAGTCTGCAGGGGGCGGCGTTGCACCAGCAGCTCTTGTGAGCTGCTGGTGCAATGTTAAATGCGGAGAACGTATTGCTCTACGCATTCAGCGATGTCTTGCGGACCTGATCCGCACTGTCGGATCAGGTCCGCAAGATATTTCTTAAATATGCCTTGATGAGTGCATTTATTTCTTATAACTGGTGGGCTAATATGGACTTGTTTATAACCTTTATTATTGTAACACTCGAACCTCTCTCCTCTCCCCCTCTACTCTTTTTAAACTACACCCCCCCATATTTTATGAATAGGAAGCTTTACCTTGCCTCTCTCTTTCTCATAGCCTACATTCTATCACCAGTATCCCAGCCCTGCAAGCAAGTAACTTTAAAGGTAATTCATCTGAATGATCTCTCCAATCAAGACAATGAGTGCATTTATTTCTTATAACTGGTGGGCTAATATGGACTTGTTTATAACCTTTATTATTGTAACACTCAAACCTCTTTCCTCTCCCCCACTACTCTTTTTAAACTACACCTCCCCCCCCCCCATATTTTATCAACAGGAAGCTTTACCTTACCTCTCTCTTTCTCACAGCCTACATTATATCATCAGTATCCCAGCCCTGCATGCACTAGCCCTCCAATCCCCCCTCCACCACCCACCCTGGTGCTTACCTTAATATATAAACACCTATTAACAGAAATTAGGTGCAGCTGTTGAACCAGGATAGAGACACTACTTCACACTCACAGCCTCTGTACTGACACTTTACCATATTCTGTTACACTTTCCCAATCCTCATTTGCTCACTCACCACACAATTCACTCTCTCTCAGTTTACACTGCCTTATATCAGACATATTTCCCTTCTCCCTTACCTTTTGTGTCCATTCCCTCTCCTTTAGATTGTAAGCTTGAGAGCCAATCTACCTGTAGGCCACTTTATATTTAAAGTGAACTACTACTGATTGTGCTCAAGGGCAGGGAATTCCTCTCCTTTTGTAATTCTCAATTATTACTCCTACAACTGCATTGTACCCCTACAGTACTTGTTTATTTGTGTATGTAATGCAACCCTATAATGTTTTATTATTACTTGTATAGCGTTGCGTAATCTGTTGGCGCTTTATAAATACCTAATAATAATAATAATAATACCAAATGTCTAGAGTAGATACAAAAAAATGAAAAAAAAGAGAGAAGAAAACAGATAGTTTTAATGGTGCACTGTTATCACGTTAAAACAATAACTTTCACTCATGTAGATTAAAATTTGCACAAGATCTAAGGCTAATAAGTGATATACCCTTTTAAGGGTATATCACTGCAAATACTCCCTGCAAATACTCCCTAAATAATAAATACAAAGAGCTTCCCACCGGGAAAAACCTATTTAATACCCTAAAAAGCCGCTCCTTCAAAGGTGACGTCAGTGTCCGGTGTGGATACCCTTCCAGGGTAGAAAATGGGTATGAAAAAGTGAAAATAGAATAAAATTAAAAAGATAAGGCATTTTGACCAATATAGGGCCTTTTTTAAATGCAAAATGGAAAAAAAATCCACCTAAATGTCTACTGAAATATAATCAAAAAAGAAAAAAAGAGCAGGACAGCAGAACAGAGCTCATTATAAGGGACTGTCTCTCTCAAAAAGGGACAGTTGGGATGTCTCAAAAAGGATAGATTACAAGTGCACGATAACTAGCGCTATTATTACAAGATGAAAGTAAACGTTTTGCTTGAGCGCAATCAAATTTATGGCGACAGGTTAGCACCACTGAAAACCTTGCATAGAGGGTTAAAGATAAAATAAAAGTTGCACTAAGCACAACATAAATTCATTAAATAAACTGTTACACTCATATAAAACCTGATAAAAAATTAATAATGTAAATATTTTTTAAGGGTTTAAAGGTATATGGTAAATGGCATTTGACTGCAAAGGGTTATAATATATATATATATATATATATATATATATATATATATATATGTGTCTAAATAATAATTCTATAATAATATTAAGTAATGTGTTTTACTGTGTATTTACTGTAAATATTTAATATTCCAATGTTCTTCACATATAGGAAAATGTTATTTTGATTATTAAATATATATTTATATATATAGCTGTATACTCCTATACCTGTATATATTCCTATAGATATATATACTATAGGTATATATATATATTTTACATTAACATTATCAGATGTATATAGAAATATATATTTAATAATAAAAATTAAAAAAAATTCTATGTGAAGAACATTGGAATGTAAAATATGCGAAACTCGGTTCGGGTTTTGCTATTTAGGTCTAACACAGAGTCAGGTTTGTGCACATGAAGTATGAGTTATCTTAATACGAATTATGTAAAATATTAAAAAATATTAATAATGAATCATTATTTTAGATAATGTAATAAATATATATATATACAGTATATATATATATATACATACATACAGAGAGAAATGCACTCACAGGAACGAACAACCAGCTCAATACCATTGTTAGCCTGTTCTATGGCGATTTACCACCTGGGTGCAACTTCTTTTTAACCCAGTAATGCTTTTCACAGAGTAGAACTTTCCTGTAGTATATCAGTCTGATCCCGCCTCTATATATATATATATATATACTCAATGGATTATTTTGAATTTTATAGTACATCTATAATACTTATTTACATGAATTAATAATATTTTTCAATATTTTATATTTAATAAATACATAACACTCCTTAATAAAACTCATGTCGGGTTAGAACACATGAAGAATTAGTGTATGCCTGTTGGGTTTATGTGCGACATGAGGCATCTGCAACCTCTTCAATCATTCTATGTCCTATCCAATTCCATGGAGCGCATTTTCTAAAAGTATCATACACATCTCAGGTACGTAATTAATATATTTTATACAACATAGCAAAAAGCTAGAATAGATACAAGGGAGGAGTTGGAGTGGACTAGATTCTCTAAAATATCATGTTTCTCTTCCATTCTTATGTTATTCTATGTTATTTTCTATTAAAAATCACTAGTCTCTTCTTTTTTAAGTGAATTGATGCCAAAGAAAAGCATATGAAAAGTGGTAATTATAGAGAGCTTGGATCAGCTGGAGAGTTTAATGAACGTATCCCAATGAAAAATAAATAAATTCGTGCTTCCACTGGCATTAGTTAAGAAAGAAGTGTTAACCATGGGGCAATATTGTTTTTGGGTAATATTATAACTAATTCTTATTCTATCACTAGGTAAATATAGTCTGTTTACCTTTTTACTATAAATACTGAAAGGCCAAAGAGCCAAGCATGCTGGGACCTCTGCCCTCATAGGAATACTGAGTGATGTTCAGTTTTATCAGTTCCTGTATTTGACTGTATACACGTGCAGTGTGGAGACAACTGCTTAAGTCAGGTCACACTGAGAAGATGAGAAGAGATTTCCTTTTGCTGATTCAGGAGCGACGCTCCAAGCCTATACAGAAGCCGGCACAGAACACACGTTACCTGTAATTTCAATCCAACCTGATCCCAGATGAGAACAGCCTGTCGATTCAAACCTGAGAACTTATACAACTATGTAGGGCTTTCGGCAGCCTCATGTGAACTCAAACCAATCTGTTTTATTTCTGTATTCATAATTAGACTCTCTGCATGTCTACCAAAATATGAATCAAAATATATCAAAAGGAAACTAATATAGCATCTCTAGCCATTCTGTAGAAACTTGAAAGAGTTATGAAAATATTAATGTTAACTGTTGATTATAAAATGAGACAAGGTGACACACAATTTGAAGTCTGTTCTCCACATCACTTTGTATTTCTAAAATTAAAATATGGAGACAAAAAAAATCAAATTGTGCAAATCCCCTCCTAGATGAGCACCTATGACGCGAAATCTGCCAAAAATTTACATGTATCATACCTAACATATAATGTAATTCTATCGCATTAAAATCTAGTTCTGTATACAAATTTTTATATTTTCTAAAATAAAATAATTTGAATATAAAAAATAGATTACATATTATCAAAATTACAGTATATCAATATTATGTTTTTAGAACTATCCCCACCTCCATCACAATATATTTCATTTTTTTAAATTAAACTTTGCAATATTTTATTAATATTTTAAGATACTTAAAACATTATTATTAATATTTTAAGGTATCCAGAATACAAATTTTGTATACTTATATTATTAACAGATACTTTTTTTGTGCTAATTTTCTCCTGGATCATTTCATTATAAACAATATTGAGCGCTAGTTTAAAAATATATTAAGCAAAAATATCTTTCAAAAGATATTTCAAAGATTATAGTGCATATTAAATTATCAAAATACAATACTTCAATGATATGCTTTTAGTATCTAATGACGTCATTGTTATTAGTATTTTAAAGTATTAAGAGTAAGAATTAATGCAATTTTGTAAAGCGACATGGGACTAAAAAAATGTATTTCATTATAAGGAATGGGTGAATTTGCTGAAAGTGTAATTTGTTTGTTAGAACGAATAGTCTTGTGGACATTCATTTTGGACAATCGAATGTTGATAAGAATGAAAATCCATTCAAATTTGGTAATCAAATGTTACTTTAGTTTTTTAATGTTCATAATTAAATCGAATATCCACATTTGAAATTTCAAATGTAATATTCGATTAAACAAATACTATTCAGAAATTCAATAGTTCGTGTGGTAGGGAATTAAGTAAATTGATACATAATATATAAAAATATATCAAATGTTAATGTTTCTTTTTCAAATATTGCAGGTCTTAAAGGTATTTTAAAAAACTTTTATGTTGCTTATTTTTCTAGTGTCTAATAAATCGTGACATTCATTTTTAACCTGAAAAAATAAATAATCTAAAATATAGGTAGATTGTTTTGTTTTGTTCACTGTCACATAATCATTTTTTCAGTACCACCATAAATAACCTCAGTACCTTCTGCAATCGGTAAGTAAAGTAAGCAGTATATGTGGCTCATTAGTTTTTAATGACTTGAGCTTTCACTTCAGGTTAAAGGGACATGAAACCCAAAAATTTTCTTTCATGGTTCAGATAGAGAATACAATTTCAAACAACTTTCCAATTTACTTCTATTATTGTGTTCAGTTAGAAACCAGTAGTGCACTGCTGCTCCTTCAACAAATGATACCAAGAGAATAAAACAGATTAGATAATAGAAGTAAATTAGAAAGTTGTTTAAAATTGTATTCTCTATCTGAATCATGAAATACATTTTTTGGGTTTCATGTCCCTTTAAGTCACTTTTTCTCATAGATCTCAGTCTAAGTTTATCAATGTCTGTCTGACATGACATCATTGAATGCCGACAGCATACGCTGTCTTAAGGGCTAGTCCTCGAAACGTCGCTTGTTTTTATGTGTCTTCAATAAAAGATTCACGTTTACTTACAGTGCTGGTGACATTTTGTACATATCTTTGACAGTAGGGGCTTTGCAGTTAGCCCTGTCACTTGTGCACTCCACAGTGGTGCTGTTTTCCCATTTTCGGATTTTGCATTACAAGTTGTCAGCAATGCGAATGCGAGCTTGCGTTTGCATTGCTGGTAAGCATTAAGCACACAAGAGCTCGCTTTCATAGGCTCCAGTGGGAGCCTCGTTCTGATGCCATTAGAGTCAGCATCAGAACCTAAGCGCAGTGAAGGGGGTAAGTAGTTCAGCGATGGCAGCAAATTGTAAATATATATTTTTATAAAGTAATGGCCGCCACCATGTCTAAACTTAGGTTTTAAGCTTATCTTACTGTCCTGCTGAACAGATATAAAACAGGCAAATAAACCGACTAATACCAACAAGGTTTTCTGTGATTTCACACAGCCTTGTTTACACAAACTGGTTTATATATCTTTTCCTAATTGTTCTCCACAAAAGACAGAGATAAATAGAAAACGTTCAAACATGATGGCACCTATTGCTTTATAAAATCTAGAGCACTTTATAGAAACTAAACTTTTAGACTTATATAATGAATATTTAAACAACTAATATAATGGTAAACATACAGCTACATATTATTCTAAGACTAATTTTTTATTTGAATACATCATTATGTGTAGCTTGTATTTATTGTTTAATATCCTTTTAAGCACAGAAACTGTGAAAAACCTTAGTCCTAAAGGGGTTAAAGCAGAGATTAAAAAACGTTGAATTACACCTTTGGTTAAGTGCACCTTTAGAGTACCTTCAGTTTAGCACACCTTCAGTTTAGAGTACCTTCAGTTTAGCACACCTTCAGTTTAGAGTACCTTCAGTTTAGCACACCTTCAGTTTAGCACACCTTCAGTTTAGAGTACCTTCAGTTTAGCACACCTTCAGTTTAGAGTACCTTCAGTTTAGCACACCTTCAGTTTAGAGTACCTTCAGTTTAGCACACCTTCAGTTTAGAGTACCTTCAGTTTAGCACACCTTCAGTTTAGAGTATCTTCAGTTTAGAGTACCTTCAGTTCAGAGTACCTTCAGTTCAGAGTACCTTCAGTTTAGAGTACCTTCAGTTTAGAGTACCTTCAGTTTAGAGTACCTTCAGTTCAGAGTACCTTCAGTTTAGAGTACCTTCAGTTCAGAGTACCTTCAGTTCAGAGTACCTTCAGTTTAGAGTACCTTAAGTTTAGAGTACCTTCAGTTCAGAGTACCTTCAGTTTAGAGTACCTTCAGTTTAGAGTACCTTCAGTTCAGAGTACCTTCAGTTTAGAGTACCTTCAGTTTAGAGTACCTTCAGTTCAGAGTACCTTCAGTTTAGAGTACCTTCAGTTTAGAGTACCTTCAGTTTAGCACACCTTCAGCTTAGCACACCTTCATCTTAGCAATTGATAGCCAGGAGCTATGTATTTCAGAACTCCCCCATAGCAGTCTATTAAAGGGCCATAATACCCAAATGTTTAAACACTTTAAAGTGATGCAGCATAGCTGTAAAAAGCTGACTAGAAAATATCTCCTGAACATCTCTATGTAAAAAAGAAAGATATTTTACCTCAAAAGTTCCTCAGTAGCCACCTCCCATTGTAAAGGATTTCTAAGCAGCATTTTAGTGTGTCTGTCCTGGGACAGCTGAAAGGATGAGCCTCGTGAACTCTCATATTATTTCACCAATCAGGTAAAGGAAGCTTACTATGAAATCTCATGAGAGTTAAGTCAAATCTCATGAGATCACAGTAAGAGTTCATGACCTCAGCACTGCTGATGCTGATTGGCTGCTGTTCATTTCTTCATATTTTTTTTATTTTTACCTGCAGCTGGGAGCAGATGAAGTATAACTTTTTACACAGAACTTACTCTGCTGAGCTGAGGAGATTGTGAGGTAAAATATCTTCCTTTTTTACATAGAGATTCCCAGGTGATATTTTCCTGTCAGCTTTTTACAGTTATACTGCAACAGTTTCAAGTGATTTAGCATATGAGTATTATGTCCCTTTAAGTAAAGAATTTAGCATGACTGCACTATCCAACCTCCAGATGTTAGCCCGTTCTAGACTTTCGCTCAAGCACTAACATTCTACTTTCCAATAGCAATATGAAAGTAAAAGTGCTATGGATTACATTCTAGTGATAAAAGAAGGAGAGAGGGCGCCACAATAGCGTGATATCGTCTGGAATGCAGGTACAGATAAAAGTAAGTATTATGCTTACCAAATAGTATGGCACTGTGCTGTGACCAGTGCAAAAAAGCAGGCTAGCACTTATCAGTGGCTAGTACACTGTGGAAGCAAGGTTCCAAAGGCACTTGTCCTGGTTGCAACTCTGTGAATATCTCCTGTTGGCTGGACTTCAGGTGCTGCAAAGGTGTAATCTTTTATGTGTTGTTCAGTTGGTATTTGATGAACCACAACACAGACAACTTCAAATAAAAATGACTTTTAATACTTATGACGCGTTTCTCAACCTCCAGGGGTTGTTTCATCAGATAAAAAAGTGAATGTCATCATTACCAATTGTTAGCAATTTATACACATTTGTATATCAAAAAAGGAAGTTGTCATCAGATGTGTGATCCAATAGAAAAACATTTGTGTGCATTCAGCTGTGGAGCCTACACAGGATCCCAGCTGTTACAATTTAAAAATTAGACTGATTAACAAGGTTCAAATAGAATGTGTGTATATGTAGGAATCTGAACTTTTAACCTGTTGGTTGCCAAATGAAAAAATGAAAAAAAGTGAATGAAGCAATCTTATCACATTGTATTCACTACAAATAGTTGCATATATAACCTCACTAAATAGTTTGGTGTAATAGGCACTGTTTCTTTGGATTTACAGAAAAGATATTTAAAAATAATAATAGTATCAGGAGAAAAAAAAAAAAAAAAAGTGTGTACGTGGAAAATAAAATAATTCATTAAAAAGTATATAATGAGAATCTGAATGGAAGTCTGAATTACAAACCTATTGTTTGTATTGTGCATGTGAAGGTTGGAGAATTATGCTATTTTGTTATTAAGTTTTTATATAAGAAAATGATTGTATGGATTGTCACTTTGTTTTCATCAATAATTATTGTATAAACACACATGTTAATTTATTGTGATGAACACAATACTTGTGAATAATATATATTTAAAATTATTCATAAAAATGGAAGAGATGTGTATGTGTGAAAAAGACATGGTTCATTGGATAGTCAGCATCTAAATAGGAGTCTGAACTTCTAGCTTGTTGTTTGCATTTCTCCTGATACTATTATTATTTTTAAATATCTTTTCTGTAAATCCAAAGAAACAGTGCCTATTACACCAAACTATTTAGTGAGGTTATATATGCAACTATTTGTAGTGAATACAAGGTGATAAGATTGCTTCATTCACTTTTTTTCATTTTTTCATTTGGCAACCAACAGGTTAAAAGTTCAGATTCCTACATATACACACATTCTATTTGAACCTTGTTAATCAGTCTAATTTTTAAATTGTAACAGCTGGGATCCTGTGTAGGCTCCACAGCTGAATGCACACAAATGTTTTTCTATTGGATCACACATCTGATGACAACTTCCTTTTTTGATATACAAATGTGTATAAATTGCTAACAATTGGTAATGATGACATTCACTTTTTTATCTGATGAAACAACCCCTGGAGGTTGAGAAACGCGTCATAAGTATTAAAAGTCATTTTTATTTGAAGTTGTCTGTGTTGTGGTTCATCAAATACCAACTGAACAACACATAAAAGATTACACCTTTGCAGCACCTGAAGTCCAGCCAACAGGAGATATTCACAGAGTTGCAACCAGGACAAGTGCCTTTGGAACCTTGCTTCCACAGTGTACTAGCCACTGATAAGTGCTAGCCTGCTTTTTTGCACTGGTCACAGCACAGTGCCATACTATTTGGTAAGCATAATACTTACTTTTATCTGTACCTGCATTCCAGACGATATCACGCTATTGTGGCGCCCTCTCTCCTTCTTTTATCTACAGTTGTTCCACACTCTCTGGGATCAAGAGGAGCAGCCTGACCCACCATTCCCATTAGGAGGATATCCATATTCCTTTATTTTACTACCAGCTTATGGACAGTAAATAGGACTAACACGGTAGATCTGAGCTACTATATTTTAAGTCTATTATTTGGTTTTACATTTTATATTGTTCTCTTTTTCAAACATCAGCGCTCTTTTATATCCCTTTATTGGGATATTTCCATTTTTTCCTACATTCTAGTGATGTTAGTGCACCATAGCACTACCATTTTTACACTCCACATGTAATCTTGACTAAAAAGTTTTTATCACTGCTAATATGCTCAAGTGTAAATCATGATTTTCTTTCCCTATTAAAAACACTTTAAATATTTTTTTTTCTACAGATGATGTTCACAGGCTTCACAAAACCTGCAGTCTGTTCCCTGTAGCAATAAAGAAAAATAAATCGCTTATAACAAAAGACATTACCAAGTGCATACATAAGGAGCTGTCTTTGTCACTCTGATAGGACATCTATAATATAAACTAGCTGCAAGGCTGCCTTTCAAAGATAACAAGATGTTTGTTGTTGAAAACTCATTCATCTTGTCTCTTATTCACTGAAAGCATGTCATTCATTTAACTATTGTATCTGTAGATTTAGCCTCTCATCTGAATTACAATGAAATATATAACAGCAGGTAGGAAGAGCCAGTAGTGGACCTACTCAACAGATGGCCCTGGTGCAAATATTTTTTGGGCTCCCAAAAAGTAGCTCAGTGATAAGCAATAATAATAATAATATACATGATTCTCTATATAATGGTTTTGAGTAAATATATATATATATATATATATATATATATATATATATACAGTATATATATAGAACAAGAGAATGTTATTTGCGCTATAACACAAGAATAAATGTATATCACTTTAAGAATATATACATATATGTACCATCAATAAAGTCTACATAAATTAAGGTAGCTGTATGACATGTAAAAACCCCTAGTTATTTTATGTAAAAGGGATGTATGAAAAAGTCCACATATAAATACAGATCCAAGCAATGCAATGCAATGTGATGGCAAAGACAAGTTCATATAAATAAAACTGTTTGTCTTTCCAGAGGTTTGGGCAGCTGAAACCAATATTTGTGAAGCTTCCCAGATGCTTCACCAAAGATAGATAGGAGAAGCTTCATATCCCTCTGATGAAGAAGGTAACTTCGAAACGCGTCAGGGACTACTGACAGCTTTATACTCAAGTGTATTTTATATTCCTGGACTTGGTTACTCAGTACACGCATCCTGGTTCCCTACGTGGATTATTGTATATGCTTTTACTTACCTCAAAACGATTGAGGTCTGGTTTGTGAGTGCAAACTTTATATTGTTTGAGTTTTATGTTTGAATAAATAGAACGTACTTAACTATATAAGTGTTTGTTTACTTTCACAGACCTATTCCACTACCCGGGAAGACCTAAATGCGGACGTACAGTGAGCAAAGTATACTACCATACTTCAGGAGAAGCACAGCAGATCTGAACCCTTGGATTCCCTGTTCCCATATCTAGAGAGCAGTTTTTGTACCGGAGGGAGCTGTGCTCCACTTTCTCTACAGCGGATACTTACCTCATACTGATTGAGGTATTTTAACCCCTTAAGGACCAGAGCACTATATTTTCTGACCGTTTGGGACCAGGGCTATTTTTACATTTCTGCTGTGTGTGTTTAGGTGTAATTTTCCTCTTAATCATTTACTGTACCCACACATATTATATACCGTTTTTCTTGCCATTAAATGGAATTTCTAAAGATACCATTATTTTCATCATATCTTATAATTTACTATAAAAAATTATAAAATATGATGAAAAAATGGAAAAACACCCACTTTTTTTTAAATTTGAGCCCCAAAATCTGTTACACATCTACAACCACCAAAAAAAACCCATACTAAATAGTTTCTAAATTTTGTTTTGAAGGCGAACAATAAGGGAGATAGGGGGCAGCCTTGCCTTGCGCCGTTGGTTATGTTGAATGTATTGGATAGTGTGCCATTGATAAGTAATTTTGCATTGGGCTGGGAATATAAGGCAAATATTCTGTTAATGATCTTAGGTCCTAGACCCAGTTTAGTTAAAGTGGCTTTAAGGAAATCCCAGCCAACACGGTCAAAGGCCTTTTCGGGATCTATTGACAGAAGGATCCCTGGGACCTCCTTATCTTGCATATATTGAATTAAGTTGAGGGCCCTGACCGTGTTGTCCTTCGCCTCGCGCCTGGGGACAAATCAACTTATCTTGGTATCCTTTATTTAGGGTGCTTGTGTCTTGAGCAGCTGTGTTTGCAACAATATTTATAACAATGTTATACATTGTTGCAAACACTGCTGCTATATGGTACTCAAGACATGTGCATTCTTATGAGCCTACCTAGGTATGCGCTTCACCTAAGCAAAGCCATTTATTTTAATTTTTTTAAATCTGTTTTACTTTTATTATCAAATTTATGTGCTCTATTTCAATCACAAAAGTTTAATTTTGTGTTTCATGTCCCTCTAAGTTTGTTATTATAATTATTGTCTGTCTCGTTATGTATTATATCCTGGTATAAAACATGAGTAAAATGTTGTTGCTATGTGATACAAATAAGTGGAGCAGTATTTAACACTCCCGTTATTTCTACATTTATCTGATGGTATTTTCTTACAAAATGCTACTATACCTATATATACTGTATGTATATATATATATATATATATATATATATATATATATATATATAAAAGATAGATAGTTAGAGCCCAGCACCATAAATTTCAATAATGGCTTTCAGTCTGTGTGCCCGTCACTGTGGAGTATCAGCCACACTCCAAAAGATACAGTCCATATATACAAAGTGTAACAGCACCACAGGACAGTCTTTCTTCTTTAAAGGTGAAAAATTATTTTATTAAGGTACAACAACCATAAAAAGGCGATGTTTCGGATCCACATGGTCCTTATTCATGCATAGTTAAAAGACAAGTGAACAGACATTTAAAAAGGGTATCTGAGCCAATCAGGGTCTAATGCTGTAAGTTAATTGGTTTAACTCATACCTGTCCAGGTATTCCTATTTTCCTTACCTAAGAGGCCCCTGGTGGCACCAGAACACATAACATATTTAAAAAGAAAAAAAGTTTCATAAAAACAAATACAAATCATAGTCCCTATTCAGACCATAAGGGTGTAAGGTATTCAAACGTTTAATCCACCATACTTCTTTTTGCTTTAACTTTAATTCCCTATTTCCCCCTCTTCTATGTATGGGGATGTGGTCTATTTTTTGGAAGCGAAGTTGGCTAACTGTATGTCCCATCTGTGTAAAGTGTGCAGATACTGGCAATGACAAATCTTTAGATTTAATAAAGGCCTTGTGTTGGCTAAACCTATCCCTGGCGGCCTGAGTGGTCTCGCCAATATAGCAAAGCCCACATGGGCATTTAAGTAGATACATTACGTAGTTGGTCTGGCATGTATATAATTCATTTATAGTATATTGTTTCCTTTTGTCATTCTGTGCCAGGTATTTGCCTTTAATTATAGAATTACATTGAGCACAATGAAGACAGGGATAACATCCCTTATTTGGTGTAGTTAGATAATTAACATTAAATGATTTAGCAGTACCTACATCAGCACTAACAATATTATCCTTAAGATTTTTAACCCTTCTATATGAGGGCATGGGGGGACATACAGTTAGCCAACTTCGCTTTTTTTCTTTTTAAATATGTTATGTGTTCTGGTGCCACCAGGGGGCTCTTAGGTAAGGAAAATAGGAATACCTGGACAGGTATGAGTTAAACCAATTAACTTACAGCATTAGACCCTGATTGGCTCAGATACCCTTTTTAAATGTCTGTTCACTTGTCTTTTAACTATGCATGAATAAGGACCATGTAGGTCCGAAACGTCGCCTTTTTATGGTTGTTGTACCTTAATAAAAGAATTTTTCACCTTTAAAGAAGCAAGACTGTCCTGTGCTGCTGTTACACTTTGTATATATGGACTATATATATATATATATATACTGTATATATATATATATATATATATATATATACACACATATGAGAGATAAGGGATTAGTAATAAGCACTGTCTAAAACCCAGATGGGTGAGGTTTGGTATTCCTATTATTATTATTGGAGCTGCTATATTCTAAATGGGTGTACTTGAAACCACTAACAAGTAGGGTAAAGAAATGAATAGAAAGATATAGAATTAGCGCTAAAGGACCCAAAAATAATGATCTCAGTATGATTAACTGATATGGTGTTGGCTTATAAAAACCAAAACAATGTTTTTTTATGGTGAATAGGATATAATCCTGTTGAGGAATGTTGGGCTCAGTTTTACACTGACTGCAGTCGCTCTTTTTTTAAAGCAGTGCTAATGTGCTGAGTCCTATTGCTAAAAACAATGTTTTATTTAGTATGTATAAAAACACAGAAAAAAATGCACAAAAATATTTAAGTATTTTGGAAAAACATACATAAAACAAAGTTACTACAGCTGTTTTCTCTAGGTCTGGCTTTCTGACTGAAACTAACCCGTAGAAAGTATGTAACAGTCAGATGCCAGATCAGTTAATTGGAGAGTAACACATATTAATTAATCAGGGTAAAAACATATACTTTGGGATATTTTAAAAGTGAGTGGAAATTCATTTAAAGGGGGAGAGAATTCATTGGATTGTACCTATAAAAACGCTTATGTTTAAAGGGGGTAATATAAAATAGCCATTGAGTGTTTATTTAATATTGGGGGATGTTTAAAAACTGTTAGCTGCAGAATGAATTGGCAAACCTGTTAGTAGTGCGCACTACAAATAATATAAAACGATCGTTAAAAAATCTATTATAACAAAAAATTCCTGTGAAGTGCTTATTATAAAATATATAAGTACAATTGGTGGTCTAAAAATACAAAACTTATCTCAATGTGTTAGTTCAATCGTTGGTGTATAGTGGATGGAGCCCAAAGAGTGCACCGGCGTTAGCGGTTTTGGAGAAACCGGAAGTGGATCCGTAGCAAGAAACGGAAGTGACGTCACTGAGTTCTCGCGTGCTTATGCGTTTTGTGGGTCCTATGCCCACTTTGTCAGAGTTAGGATCCACTCCCATCCTGGCCCTCTATTTGTTTTAGAAAGCAGGAAGTGACTCCATATTGTTTTTTGAAACACTATCTAATTTTAGATTTGACCATTTACTGCCGTATCGTTTCTTTTGAGGATCATTTTGTCAACAATGTAGCACTATAGTGCAAAAAGAATGTTTGGTATTTCTTTGGGGTATTTTTACCTCCCCTGGACAAAATAAATGGCTCTAATAAACTTCTATAAAAACGACCTGGCTCCTATGATTCATTTTATAATAAGTATAGTAAAGGATGAGTTCATATATAATTCATAATCACAAGAAATCATTTGAAATAATTTGATTTGTGTCCAATAGAATCCATATATAATAAATAAAACTATTAGCTGATAATAATGAAAATATGTGTCTGGTATTTAATGATACATAGTTGATGCTTATTTTGTATATATAAAAATACAATAGGGAATTCATGTATATAAAAAGTATATAAAATATATAAATATATATAATGTATATATAATAAATACAATTGGTTGTAAAATATAAAAAATAGAAAAACAGAGTGGGTATATACAGGTGTGTGTTTTTACATGCATACATTAACTCTCTATGGGTGTTGTGTATAATCTTTTTATTTACTGTAGTTAGTTATAAAAAGGCTGCTAGATCTATGTCTCTGTTCAAGCCATATGGTTCCCTAGTATTCAAAGAATGGATCCAGTATGTCTCCCTTTTCCTTAATTGTAGAAGTCTATCTTTACCCCATGATTTGGGTATTTGTTCGATTGCCTTGATTTTAAATTCATTTGGGTTTTTTTTGTGGAATTCTTCAAAATGTCTACTTAGACCATATTCGGATGTTTCTTCACATGTTCCAGGAGTCTGGTCTTGAGGACTCTCTTGGTCCTACCAATGTAGATTTTTTTACACGTGCATTCTATACTGTAGACCACATACTCCGACTTACAATTCATGTAGGATTGAATTGGAATTTGTTTAGTGTCATTGTTGACGATCCATTTGTTTTCTAATTTGTTTTCACTGGTTCTTTTGCAGCATTAACAATTTTTTCTTCTACACCTATAAAAATCTTTAATCAATTGATGACTTCCTTCCATTTTTTTGGGTTTATTGGTTTTTAGTTTAGTTGGAGCTAGGATATTCTTGAGGTTTAGTTTTTTTTTGTACGTGACTAAAGGCCTCTGTGGTAATTTCTTCCCAAGAACCGGGTCTTTCTTTAAAATGTGCCAGTGTTCATTCAAGATTTTTTCAATCCGTTTGGATGCATTATTATACGTTGTGATAAATCTTGGTGTATAATCTGTGTTTGTAGGTTGTGGATTCTTCTTATTTTTATTTTTAGGTTTGAATAGGGAACTTCTCTCCATGGTTTTTACTTTATTGTATGCTTCCGATATATCTTCTTCTTTGTATCCTTTTTCTCTAAATTTTTCTTTTAGGATTGTTGAGGCTGCTTCAAAGTCATCAGTTTCGGTGCAGTTCCTTTTGATCCTTTGAAATTGTCCAAAAGGAATATTCTTTATCCATTTTGGATGATGGCCGCTCTCTGAATGTAGGTATCCATTTGTGTCTATTTCTTTGGTGAACAATTTTGTACTTATCCTCTCTCATTTGTTGAAGATGGTGATATCTAGGAAATGTATTTGGTTTTTATCCCATTCCTTAGTGAATTTCAGATTAAAGTTATTGCGATTAAGCATTTCAACAAAATCGTTAAAAGTGTCTAGGTCTCCTTTCCAGATTATTAAGACATCATCAATGAATCTGAACCAATGAATGATGTTTTCTGAGAAGCAGTTCCGTTGCCATATGTTGAAATCTTCAAACATGCCCATATACAAGTTCGCAAAGTTTAGGGCGAACTTTGTTCCCATTGCTGTTCCTGTTTTTTGAATGTAGATTTTATCTTCAAATGAAAAATAATTTCTGGAAAGGATAAATTCAATTGAATCACAGAGAAACTGTATTTTATTTTTATTTAAATCATTTTTTAATGCATATTCAACAGCTTCTATCCCCTTGCTATGCGGAATAGAGGTGTATAGAGCCGACACATCTAATGTAGCGAATGCATATTCTGCATCCCATTTTATTTCATCTAATTTGGTAAGTAGATGTGGAGTATCCCTGATGTGTGATCTGAGTGTCGGCACTAAAGACTGAAGGAAATGGTCGACATATTGTGATAAATTGTTTGTAAGACTTCCAATGCCAGATATGATTGGCCTGCCTGGTGGATTGATTGTGTCCTTGTGTATTTTGGGTAGATGATAGAATGTGGATGTTTTAGGATTTTCAATTTTCAGAAATTTGTATTCCCCTTCTGAACATATTTTCCTTTTCATAGCTGTATTTAGAAGAAGATAGTACTCTTGTAAGAATTTTTCTGTCGGATCTTGTTCTAATATCTCGTATGTGTCTGTATCTGAAAGAAGACGTAATGCTTCTCCTATGTATGTATGTCTGTCTTGAATGACTATTGATCCCCCTTTATCTGCCTATCTGCAGACGATTGTGTTGTCCTCACTGAGTGTTTTTAAAGCTTCCTTTTCTTTAATGCTAAGATTATTTTTCTTAATGTGATAGGATTCACAGAGTTTATCCAGATCATTGAGCACTAAATCTTTGAATATGTTTATAAATTTCCTTTTTGAATGAATAGGGTAGAATATAGACTTTGGTTTGAATAGACTATGTTCTATTTCCAAATCCACTGTTTGATCTGTTATGTTCCCCAGATCCATTAGATTTGTTATTGCTTCTCTATCACTTTGAGTTAGTGTTATTTCATTTCCAGTTGAGTCGTTGTTGGTTTCATTTACTTCTCCCGTTTTTTTCTTTGTTTTTTTGCTGTTCCTTAATGTAGTGTCTTTTCAAAGTCATTTTTCTGATGAATTTATTAGTGTCTATAAATAATGTGAATGAGTTTGGTCCTTTTGTTGGAGCATACGAAAGACATTTTTTTAGGACTTCCTCTTCTATTTTTTTGAGTGATCTTTTTGAAAGATTAAATAGTTCTGTCTTTTGTTGTTGTTGAGGTGTTTGGATTTCTTCTAGTTGGATGTTGTTTTTTACTGCCAATTTATTATTTTTCTTCTGTTGTATTCTTCCTCCTCTGTTTCCTCTTCTACGTAATCAAATCTTCTTTTTTGTGGTCGTGTATTGCTTTGTCCATAATTTTCCGGTATGGATTCGTTTCTCTCTCGCATTTCTAAAAAATGCGGTTGTTCACTTCTGTTGTCATATGATGTATATGGTCCTTGGTTGAACTGTCTGTATTCTTTTCTTCTCCAGTTTGGGGTATTCATCTGTGAGTGATAATCCTGTTTGATTTTGTTTACTCTTGGATGACTGTTTATTGAGGGACTGTAGTTTGAATGTCTATTCTTGTTTGACCTGTGTTCCTCTCTTTTGTTCGGATAGGTGCTATGAGTGCTATGATGATGTGCTGGTCTGTTATAGTTACTGTTTGTATGATTACTTTTTGGGAGGTTTTTAGGTTTGTTCTTATTAATCCTATTCATGTGTGTCCCTTGATGTCCTGAGTTTTCTCCTGTTATTGGCGTATTATTCGGAGGAATTTCCTCATTGAAGAAGGATTTAATGGGGTTGAGTTGTGTGATGTCTGGATTGGGAGTGTCCGTCATATCAACAAACTCATTTTCTGGATTAGTATCCTTTATCTTGTTTGAGTCCTCTTTTTAGTCTCTTAGTAGTTTGTTCTTTTTATTTTTTATCAGGTCTATCTCTAGTTTCTTCGTTCTAGTTTCTATTTCTCTAATTGTTGGTAGTATACATCATCTTTATACTGTTCAAGTTGTTGCCTGATCTCCATGATCTCTTCTCTAATTTTTAGAAGATTTTGTTCCCTAAATCTTATTAGAATATTCATGAATTTATTACAACATTCCTCCATTGCATCCTCCCAATCCATAATGAGTTCAATGTCTGCTGCATTGAAAATTGGTGTTTTGGTTAATCTTAATCCTTTGGGTATGAGTCCCTTTTTAATGTAGGTTTCTAGTCCTATAATATCGTGCCAGTTGCTAAGTTCTAGTTTTTTTAGTTTCTCTAATCTTCTAAAAAGATTCCTGGGGTTGATATCAGGTGTGATTATAACTGGTTCTAAATTAATGTTGTCTGTCTCCGACCAAATTCTTGGTCTGTCTTTAGTGTTCATGTAGTTTCCAAAAACAAAATTTTCAGTTAAAGTTTCCATTTCTTTCTATGTATATTAAACTTACTGATTTTGTATTATATATTGTATTATACTATATAATAAATAAAATTTACGGTTGGGATTTTTAGTTGTTATTATTTGTTTCCCCCCCCTTCTTTTTTGTAAGAGATATAAATATAACTGTTATAGACTGCTGCTCATAACTTAGTGGTATAAACAATAGGTGATGAGAGATAAGGGATTAGTAATAAGCGCTGTCTAAAACCCAGATGGGTGAGGTTTGGTATTCCTTGGAGCTGCTATATTCTAAATGGGTGTACTTGAAACCACTAACAATTAGGGTAAGGAAATGAATAGAAAGATATAGAATTAGCGCTAAAGGACTCAAGCCGAGAAACCCGGCGAAACATGTCAAGGGAGGAGTGGGAGCTAATGGGAGCTCTATTTTTATTTTAAAAATCTATACTTGCTGGTAGAATGTAACGAATAACTTGAACACTCTGTTCATTCTAGACTCGCATGCTCAGTATATTCAGCAGTTTGCTTAACTTGATTAGCATTCAATGCTGTAACCTAAGCAGTTTGTAACAAACAGCAAACATGTTACGTTACGTTTTGTATTAGATGCTGTTATTATGAGTGTATCTGTACTTTGTAATGTATTTTTTATGTGTTTTGTGTCATTTTTTTGTTTCTCTAAACATTTAACATTTTTTTTCTTTCATCATTCAGATAAAGCAAGCAATTTTACTAATTTACTCCTATTATCAATTTATCTTTGTTCTCTTGGTATCTTTATTTGAAAAGTAGGAATGTAACTTTAGGAGCCAGCCCATTTTTGTTTTAGTACCTGTGTAGCACTTGCTGATTATTGGTGGCTAAATAAGCTAAATGCCCTTTTAAGGGCAATGACCAGCCAAATGCCCTTTTCAGGGCACTTTTAGATAGTTTTTTTGGTGGCGGGGTTAATGTTAGAGGGTTGTAGTTTTAGTTGTTTTGTTTTTTAAGAAAAAGAGCTTGATCCCTTTAGAGTAATGCCCTACAAAAGGCCCTTGTATTGGCTATTTGTAGTTTAGTTTTAGAATAGGGATTTTTTTCGTGGGGTGTTTTTTTTTATTATGGGGCTTTAGAATAGGCATAACTCTTTTTATTTTTGGTAATTTGTTTGTTATTTTTTTTTAATGTTAGTGTTTTTATTTAATTATTTGTAATGTTAGGGTTTTTTATGTAAAAAGTAATAATTTTTTTGATAATGGTAGTTTTTTTATTCAAGTAATGTTACGTTATTTTATTTTAATAGTAATGTTAGGTTTTTTTTATTTTCAAAGGAAATATTTTTTTACTGTCACTGGGAAGTTTTTTTTTTTTTTTTTAAAGGCAGTTTTTGTTTGGTAAAGGTTAGTCTATTTTGGGTTAACTTAGCGGGTGTTAGGTTAGGGGGGGTTAGATGTTAGTGGGTTATTTTGCATTGAGGGGCTGGCAGTTTAAGGGTTAATAGTGTAGTGTTTTACTAAGCGTTGGGGGCGCTCCACTTGTAACCTAGCCCTATATCTATAATGACATACACATATTTCTATGGTTTTGAAGCACAACAGGTTAATGTCATGTCATAGCTACACACAGTTAAGAGGTATCAGTCAGCATACAGGCCAATCAACCTGTGAATTAATCTCTAAACTCCTGTTTAAGTCAAGACAAGAATGTATATACACACATACATACTGTACATACACATACATTATATATATATATATTAACACAATAAAAGCTGGATTTTTATTCTACAGCTACGAGGCCTAAAAAGGATCCAGCTTAACCAAGCTAAATTTTAGATGTGGCTGGTGGCAGTAGGCAGGGGGAGATAGGGGACGTCACCATGGGTGTATTGGGACTGTAATCCAGGGCACCAGGGCCTAATTTTAAGGCACCAGTGACTCCCGGGCACCTAGGTTTGTCGAGCTCTGGTATAGGGCCTGCTATTTGGCATTATCATTATTGTTATTTCCAAAGTCTAATATATGTTTTTTATAGAGGAATAGAGAATCTGTATTGTACTTTAAAATATCCTCTCCTTTAATGTGTTCCCGATTATCCATTTTACCCGCTTGAATTGCTTACGCATAGCTCATTTACCTTTGTTTGGTTTTGTTATTTGAAATAGCTGGTTTTGCCTATTGAAACTGCCATCTATACTGCCAATGGCAATGCTGCAGTACTGGCTACAGAAAAGCTATGTAAAATAAATGTAATATAGCATTTGTTAAAAATTTCACTACACGTTTAATCTGAGCTTTTATAGAGAATTCAATTATAAGTTTAATGTTCATTTACGGTGAGTAGTTTTTTTTTTTAAAAAAAAAAACATCTCTGCACACGCCTATAAATAATTGTGGACTTTATTGAAAAAAAAAATGTTATTTTCTCTAGTAAGTATTATATATCAAACCACAAGTTTCTTCATTTGAAATGTGTCAAGAGCATCTTCATCTTTTTTCCTCAAATCGCTAAGGCACAAAGCACCCTCACTATCCCACTAATTTGTTTTTAATTACCATTTTGTTTACTAAGAAGCTCCTTAGCTTGATTTTTATCACTGTTTAATTTATCAATCCTGTCCCAGCTAATTAAACAATCCATGGGATCTCTAGGACAAACATTTTTTTTTTCTGGCAAAATGAATATGGATGTTGCCTCTGACAGAATTTTACATGTTATGGGACACCCACGTACAGTACATAATGAGTGGAGCTATAATTTTCCTTTCAGAATTTGCTTTGCCTGTAAATCTTACAGGTATTGTTCTTGTTATATATTTTGTTCACATATAGTAGACCAAGTGAAGCATTGGACCATATAATAGCTTCTATGACAACAAGTAATGTTTGTATTTTTTGGCTTGTGGAATGCTGATAAATATATTACACACATCTCTTTAATTCTATTTGGCATTATCATTATTGCTATTTCCAAAGTCTAATATATGTTTTTTTTATAGAGGACTAGAGAGTCTGTATTGTACTTTAAAATATCCTCTCCTTTAATGTGTTCCCAATTATCCATTTTACCCGCTTGAATTGCTTATGCATAGCTCGTTTACCTTTGTTTTGTTATTTGAAATAGCTGGTTTTGCCTATTGAAAGTGCCATCTATACTGCCAATGGCAATGCTGCAGTACTGGCTACAGAAAAGCTATGTAAAATAAATGTAGCAGCAGAACTCAACCTCTCAGTGGGGAGCGGGGTAGAAAGAGAAAGCATCGCCTATTTAAAAGAGAGTTCCCACAATTAACTTTTATCAACTGCTTCCCTAAGGCAAAATGTTTTTAGTTTATTATTTTCTATACTAAGTTACATTCATTGTGCTGCCTGGTATAGCTAGTAATAAACTATACTGGGACATGTATAGAAGGGCATTAAACTCATATTGAAATCTTCCTAAAATGGTTAAAGGGACAGTCTAGTAAAAATTAAAAACTTTGATAATTTAGATAGGGCGTGCAATTTACTTTTTATTAAACATTTTTTTATTCTCTTGGTATTTTTTGTTGAAAGCTAAACCTAGGTAGGTCATATGCTATTTTCTAATCCCTGGAAAACCGCCTCTTATCTCAGGGCATTTTGACAGTTTTTCACAGCTTGACAGCTCTAGTTCATGTGGGCCATTTGGATAACATTGTGCTCACGTCTGTGCAGTTATTTATTAGTCAGCACTGATTGGCTAAAATGCATGTCTGTCAAAAGAACTGAATGAAATAAAGGGGCAGTCTGCAGAGGCTTAGATTCAAGATAACCACAAACAACTGTGTTGGTTATGCAAAACTGGAGAATGGGTAATAAAGGATAAATGTAAGAGCCTCTATTTAAGAACTGTGTCCTGTATTGCCCTATATTAGGAAGCGTATAAGTGAAACGCGACCGCGTCATGGGCTTTTTGTTTATTTTAACTGCACTCTGTTAATTTCAGACTATCTACTAATTGGAACTTTATTTGTTGTTGCAAACATTTGTTGTAACATTTGGGGCATATTGTGGGAAGGATGGGGAAGGGATATATATAGCATATTTAGTGAAAAAAAAGGTGTCTTATCTACCCTAATATAGGGCAATACAGGATACAGTTCCTAAATAGAGGCTCTTACATTTACCTAATATCGTTGATTATTCCCCTTCTCCTCATATGAGATAGATAACTTAAAATCAGCAACATTTAAGTACTTTATACAAGTCACAGTTACAGAGTTGTGTTTTTAACTATTTTTCTGGCACGCTAGATACAATTTCTATTTTTGCTGCCTTTTTAACCATAACTAGTAAAAGCTAAATTTTAAGTTGAAAAATATATACTTTATGTGTAGAAAGAGCATACTTTTCTCTATTCTCTCAATAGGGTTTTTTCCTTAATTCCAGTGCAGATGATGACCATATATCGTCATCCTCAGTCCCCCTTCCGATCTGGATCCTGGGGAACCTCCGTACAGGTTTCTGCTGGAACAGTCCATGATTTCACAGTGGGCACATGTGTAAATGTCACAAAGGGGTGGGAACTGCCTGTTAATACAGGGAGTTTAGAGAAGTGAGCATGGGAGTAGATATTTTAAAAACACAAATCTCAGCCCCAGAGAAGAGGGTCTAACTGTGCCCCTATTTTCCTTCCTATTTGTGGGAAAGAAGGGAGTCTTTCCTTTCAAATGAGGGGTCCCTTGTCCCTTTTGCACAAACATTGTGGGTGTTAGGGGTATTTTTGTGGATACTTCACAGAAAAAAAGGAGACATCTGTGTAAAAACAGCTCCAGCACAAGGGTGTGAAATTTGCTCAGCAGTGAAGAGCTTAACGTTTGTCAAGTCCCTTGTTATCAGTTGGGTTCAAAGAATAAATACTGCTATTCATGGGTCACCTCAAGTAAAGTCATTTTAGGATGGAAAACAGCTATATAAGTATTAGAGAGAAAAACATTCTGGATTTTTTTTTTATCTGCCTAGAACATTATTGTAATGTGACTTGGAGCTTTTTCTAAAAACATTTTTAAAAATGATCAATACATTTCCCCCCCCCCCCCATTATTTTAGATGTTGCAAAGTCTCCATTTTAAACACGACAGGTGCCATTTTGATTTCAGAGGCTTATCTGTACTTTTTTGTATAACATGCTACACTTGGCTTTTAATTTGAAACTTATAAACACCATAATGCTTGGTGCATACACTCAACAGAGGTTTCCTTTACACAGCTAAATGTCTTCTTTTTAATGTTTATGTCTTACATTCTTTGAGATTGTGTTTGGACAGTCTCTAGCATTGGTGTCTTTCTTCATAAATGTATTTAGGAGGTTATTGTAAATGTTTTTGTGAACTGTTTGTGTCTTTTTTTTCTTGCAAGTAGGTTTTATGAGACAATATACATAAATGTTTACATTCCAAATAAAATGGAATCTGGTAGGTCTGAGAGCTTTGCAATGGGAAGTGACATTACATAGTGTCTCTGACATTATGCAGTATGTTATGTTCATTAAGATTTCAAAGAGGCTAGACAAATCTCTCCTTTTTCACTATCAATGATGTGGAATAACTAGCCTTGTAGAGCCTTTTCACATTTATTTAATTCTCTCTATAAACTAACAAATACGTTGGAGCATTAATCAGGGCCAGTGTAAGAGATTTTCTATTGGTTTTTCAACCTCTCTAAGGTGACAACTATCTTATTTTGAATAGTCCAGTCACTAAAGCTAACTCAACTTGTGAAATATTTAAGGATTTGGTGGGTCTGTATAGACCGGAAATGCTGGAGGGTCTGTTAATGATTTCACCGCAGTGAGTATTAATAGATGTGTAAAACTGCAGTAACATTGACATTAATGCCAAAATGGTGTGGAAGAAGAATACAATTAACTAATTTATCCAGAAATAACACATATTGTCTGTCAACAGGACACATCACCTTTTTGGCAAAAGAGGAAATCCATCATGTATATCTATGGCTTGACTATATATATGTATATGTGTGTACAGATTTATTTATGTATTTATATGTGTATATATGTATTTACAGACATATATACATATAAGCACATAAATACATATGCATACACACACACATATACTGTATATATATATATAAATATAAATGCATTGCAGCCCTTTGCAGCCAAGTAGATTAAAACAAGTACAAACATATTTATCTACTGTAAATATTTCACATTCCAATGTTCTGCACATAGCAGAATATGTCCTATGTATTTATAAATAAAATAGCAAAATACCATTGGATATATGTAGAAATATGTATTTATGAATAAATAGAACATATTCTTCTATGTGAAGAACATTAGAATGTGAAATATTCATATTCTCATGTCTGGTAATCATCCTTGTGAATATGCCATCAAATTTGCGCGCAAGTAGGGTGTTTTTTTCCACTTTTTTTGCTTCATTGATTTCTATGGGGGAATACATTAACACGAACACAATATCCTATGTTTGTCTTTTTGCGTGCATCGGGTTAATGCGCGAGCAAAAACAATTTGCTTTCAACTTGTAATACGAGCAATACCCAACGTGTGCACAAAGCTTACTTCTGCGAGCAAGCGGAAGCATTAAATAGCTCTCCACTTTTAATCTGGCCTTTAATCTTTTTAAAGTCTTTTGGTGCCAGAAGATCTGTTGCACTTCTGCAATGTATTTATTGCTGTGGAGATTACATGTGCTGAATTCCTAACTTTCCCCTTCAGGAACAAAACAGGCCAGTCTAGTGATGTCGCAAACATAAAATTTTCCATTCGCGAACAGCGAACGCGAACTTTCACAAATGTTCGCGAACGGGCGAACCGGGCGAACCGCCATAGACTTCAATAGGCAGGCGAATTTTAAAAACCACAGGGACTCTTTGTGGCCACAATAGTGATGGAAACTCCAATGGAAAATTACATAGTTGATGCAGAGTCTGGTTTTAATCCATAAAGGGCATAAATCACCTAACATTCCTAAATTGTTTGGAATAACGTGCTTTAAAACATCAGGTATGATGTTGTATCGATCAGGTAGTGTAAGGGTTACGCCCGCTTCACAGTGACAGACCAAACTCCCCGTTTAACGCACCGCAAACAACCACAAACAGTCCATTTGCACAACCGCAAACTCCCCATTTGCACAAGGTTGGATACCAAGCTAGCCATGTCCTGTTCCTTGTCCTCACTGATGTCATTGAAGGTCTCTTCCTCCACCCAGCCACGTACAACACCAAGGGTCCCCGAAAGGTGACAACAAGCCCCCTGGGACGCCTGCTGTGTTTGGTCTTCCACCTCCTCAAAGCCACCTTCCTCCTCTGACTCCTCTTCTTCAGACTCCTCTCTCTGCGTTGCCTCTCTCTGCATTATTATAAGGTGTGTTAAGTAGTACTATTCCTATCAGTTTAATCCCTGTTATGTACCTTTTTTTTTGGTTTGATTTTTAAAGCCACAGTGCAGCACCAGAGGCCAGAAAAATTAGGCATGTACACATGCCTGAAAAATTAGGTATTGTTGCAGCCGCTGCTGTAGCAGCGGCCAGAAAAATTGATGTTTGTTTTCCAGGCAGAAAGTGCCCTAAAACATTGCGGCTTGAACCCTAGCTGGTGGCGGATAAGTCACGCAAGTCATCCGGCATTCAGAGATAAAATACAGCAGCGTGTGGACCATTTTTAGCCAAAGGCAGCTCATCTCATCAGGCCTTTTTTAGTCGAATGTATCGCCCACTGTCAGTCCCTTCGGGATCCATCCCTCATTCATCTTAATAAAGGTGAGGTAATCTAGACTTTTTTGACCTAGGCGACTTCTCTTCTCAGTGACAATACCTCCTGCTGCACTGAAGGTCCTTTCTGACAGGACACTTGAAGCGGGGCAGGCCAGAAGTTCTATCGCAAATTGGGATAGCTCAGGCCACAGGTCAAGCCTGCACACCCAGTAGTCAAGGGGTTCATCGCTCCTCAGAGTGTCGATATCTGCAGTTAAGGCGAGGTAGTCTGTTACCTGTCGGTCAAGTCGTTCTCTGAGGGTGGACCCCGAAGGGCTGTGGCGATGCGTAGGACTTAAAAAGCTCTGCATGTCCTCCATCAACAACACGTCTGTAAAGCATCCTGTCCTTGCCGGCGTGGTCGTGGGAGGAGGAGGATTACTTTCACCTCTTCCCCTGTTAGATTCCCGTTGTGCTGTGACATCACCCTTATACGCTGTGTAAAGCATACTTTTTAATTTATTTTGGAACTGCTGCATCCTTTCCGATTTGCGGTAATTCTGTAACATTTCAGGCACTTTCTGCTTATACCGGGGGTCTAGTAGCGTGGACACCCAGTACAGGTCGTTCTCCTTCAGCCTTTTTATACGAGGGTCCCTCAACAGGCACGACAGCATGAAAGACCCCATTTGCACAAGGTTGGATGCCGAGCTACTCATGTCCCGTTCCTCGTCCTCAGTGATCTCACTGAAGGTATGTTCTTCCCCCCAGCCACGTACAACACCACGGGTACCAGATAGGTGACAACGAGCACCCTGGGATGCCTGTTGTGGTTGGTCTTCCTCCTCCTCAAAGCGACATTCCTCCTCTGACTCCTCTTCCTCACAATCCTCTTCCAGCATTGCCGCAGGTCCAGCAAGCGATGCTGATAAGGCTGTTTCTGGTGGTGATGGTGACCACAACTCTTCCTCTTCCTCTTCATGCTCATCTACGGCCTGATCCAGCACTCTTCGCAGGGCACGCTCCGGGAAGAAAACAAATGGTATGATGACGCTGATGTCGCTGATGGGGCCTTCGGTGTGACTGACTAGGTTTGTCACCTCCTCAAAAGGACGCATGAGCCTACAGGCATTGCGCATGAGCGGCCAGTAACGTGGCAAAAAAATTCCCAGCTCCGCAGAGGCTGTCCTAGCACCCCGGTCATACAAATAGTCGTTAACGGCTTTTTCTTGTTGGAGCAGGCGGTCGAACATTAGGAGTGTTGAATTCCAACGTGTCGGGCTGTCGCAAATCAAGCGCCTCACTGGCATGTTGTTTCACTGCTGGATATCTGAAAAGTGCGCCATGGCCGTGTAGGAACGCCTGAAATGGCCACACACCTTCCTGGCCTGCTTCAGGACATCCTGTAAGCCTGGGTACTTATGCACAAAGCGTTGTACGATCAGATTACACACATGTGCCATGCACGGCACATGTGTCAACTTGCCCAAATTCAATGCCGCCAACAAATTTCTTCCGTTGTCACAAACCACTTTGCCGATCTCCAGTTGGTGCGGAGTCAGCCACTGATCCACCTGTGCGTTCAGGGTGGACAGGAGTGCTGGTCCGGTGTGACTCTCTGCTTTCAGGCAAGTAAACCCCAAGACGGCGTGACACTGCCGTATCCGGGATGTGGAATAGTACCTGGGGAGCTGGGGGGGGGGTGCCGTTGATGTGGAGCAAGACGCAGCAGCAGAAGAGGACTCAGCCGAGGAGGTTATGGAAGAGGATGGAGTAGGAGGAGTAGAGGAGGTGGCAGCAGGCCTGCCTGCAAGTCGTGGCGGTGTCACCAACTCCTCTGCAGAGCCACGCATTCCATGCTTGGCAGCCGTCAGCAGGTTTACCCAATGCGCAGTGTAGGTGATATACCTGCCCTGACCATGCTTTGCAGACCAGGTATCAGTGGTCAGATGGACCCTTGCCCCTACACTGTGTGCCAGACATGCCATTACTTCCTTTTGCACAATCGAGTACAGGTTGGGGATTGCCTTTTGTGCAAAGAAATTTCGGCCGGGTACCTTCCACTGCGGTGTCCCAATAGCTACAAATTTTTGGAACGCCTCCGACTCCACCAGCTTGTATGGTAAAAGCTGGCGGGCTAAGAGTTCACACAAGCCAGCTGTCAGATGCCGGGCAAGGGGGTGACTTTGTGACATTGGCTTCTTACGCTCAAACATATCCTTGACAGACACCTGACTGTGGGCAGATGAGCAGGAACTGCTCAAGGCGAGAGACGGAGTGGCGGATGGTTGAGAGGGGGCAAGGAGGACAGCAGTGGTTGACGTGGCTGAAGATGCTGGACCAGGAGGAGGATGGCGGCTTTGAGTTTGTGTGCTGCTTGTACTCATGTGTTGATACCATAGGCGTTTGTGATGTGCGATCATGTGCCTTCGCAAAGCAGTTGTACCGAGGTGGGTGTTGGACTTCCCACGACTCAGTTTCTTTTGGCACAGGTTGCAAATGGCATCGCTGTTGTCAGAGGCAGACACACCAAAAAAATGCCACACTGCTGAGCTCTGCAATGACGGCATTCTGGTGGTGGCAACAGCATGCGTTGATTGGCGGGCTGTCTGGCTGACCCCGGGTGCCGATGCATGCTGTCTGAATGTGCCACTAGCTCCTTGCGACGACCTCCCCCTGCTTCCAACTCGTCTCCTCCTCCTCTCTGTCTCCCCATCTGAACTTTCCCCCTGTTCTTCTTCTCTTCTAGCGGGCACCCACGTGACATCCACGGACCCATCGTCATCATCAACCGCTTCACTTGTATCTGACAACTCAGCAAAGGAAGCAGCAGTAGGTACAACATCATCATCATCATCACACCGTACGTCCATGTGTGTAATGCTGCCTGACTGAGACATATCCCTGTTATCTACATCCTCTGGCAATAATGGTTGCGCATCACTCATTTCTTCCAACTGATGTGTAAATAACTCCTCTGACAGATCAAGTGAAGCGGCTGTGGTGCTAGTGTTGGTGGTGGCGGCAGGCGGGCAACTGGTAACTTGAGAGGTGCCCGAAGCTAAGCTGGAGGAGGATGGTGTGTCAAGGTTCCGAGCGGAAGCTGTAGAAGATTGGGTGTCCTGTGTTAGCCAGTCAACTATGTCCTCAGAACTTTTCAAATTCAGGGTACGTGGCCTCTGAACACTGGGCATTATTTTAGGGCCAAAGGGAATCACAGCACCACGACCACGACGGCCCCTGCGGGGTGGCCTGCCTCTACCTGTCATTTTTTTTCGATTAGTGGTACTATGCGTGCAAGCTACTGTGACAACAGATATGAGTGGCACTGTGCACTGGCAGAAGTTAGTAGAGTAGACGCTGTAGGCCTGACACACACGCTTGCAGACAACTAACTGCTATTCAATCTATTACAATCAAAACTGTATTTTTTTTTTAAATGTACTCTACTGTTACACCAGATATGAGTTGCACTGGTGTGACACTGTGCCCTGGCAGGCCCTGAAACGCACACGTGTGAGGGAAACTGACTGCTATTATTTCACAGTCAAATTTCTAGTTTTTTTTTTAATGTACACTACTGTTACACCAGATATGAGTTGCACTGGTGTGACACTGTGCCCTGGCAGGCCCTGAAACGCTCACGTGTGAAGGAAACTGACTGCTATTATTTCACAGTCAAATTTCTAGGTTTTTTTTAATGTACACTACTGTTACACCAGATATGAGTTGCACTGGTGTGACACTGTGCCCTGGCAGGTCCTGAAATGCACACGCGTGAAGGAAACTGCTATTATTTCACGGTCAAATTTCTAGTTTTTTTTTTTTTAATGTACACTACTGTTACACCAGATATGAGTTGCACTGGTGTGACACTGTGCCCTAGCAGGCCCTGAAACGCACACGTGTGAAGGAAACTGACTGCTATTATTTCACAGTCAAATTTCTAGTTGTTTTTTTTTAATGTACACTACTGTTACACCAGATATGAGTTGCACTGGTGTGACACTGTGCCCTGGCAGGCCCTGAAACGCACACGTGTGAAGGAAACTGACTGCTATTATTTCACAGTCAAAAAAGTGTTGTTTTTTTTAAATGTACACTACTGTTATACTAGATATGAGTTGCACTGGTGTGATACTGTGCCCTGGCAGGCCCTGAAACGTACACGTGTGAAGGAAACTGACTGCTATTATTTCACAGTCAAATTTCTAGTTTTTTTTTTAATGTACACTACTGTTACACCAGATATGAGTTGCACTGGTGTGACACTGTGCCCTGGCAGGCCCTGAAACGCAACACGTGTGAAGGAAACTGACTGCTATTATTTCACAGTCAAATTTCTAGTTTTTTTTTTAATGTACACTACTGTTACACCAGATATGAGTTGCACTGGTGTGACACTGTGCCATGGCAGGCCCTGAAACGCACACGTGTGAAGGAAACTGACTGCTATTATTTCACAGTCAAAAAAGTGTTGTTTTTTTTAAATCTACACTACTGTTACACCAGATATGAATGGTGGCACTGGGCAAGTGGGCACAGTATACGCTGTGAGTCTGACACACACGCTGGCAGGCAGGCAACTGCAATTAGATTACACAGGAAAAAAAAAAAAGCAGACTGATGTTCTAGCCCTAAAAAGGGCTTTTTGGGGTGCTGTCCTTACAGCAGAGATCAGATGAGTCCTTCAGGACTGTAGTGGACACTGAATACACTAGCCTAGCTATCGATTTCCCTATTAAATCAGCAGCAGCTACACTGTCTCTCCTCTCACTAAGAATGCAGCTTCCGAATGAATCTAAAATGGATGCTGTCCAGGAGGTGGGAGGGTCTGGGAGGGAGGGTCTGCTGCTGATTGGGTGGAATGTGTCTGCTGACTGTGAGGTACAGGGTCAAAGTTTACTCAATGATGACGAATAGGGGGCGGAACGAACATTGCATATGTTCTCCCGCCGTGGCGAACGCGAACAAGCTATGTTCGCCGGGAACTTTTCGCCGGCAAACTATTCGCAACATCACTACAGGCCACAAATAATACTTAGTTGTGGTAGGTGGCGCAAAGCAAGTTGCTATTCCCAATGTGTCTTACTGTAAATATGTGTGATAATATGTGGGCTTAATATATGTTAATGTTTTGATGAGTACTATTTTATATTCTCTTATGGAAAAAATTGGATGTTATAAAGTATAATATATATTTTTTTTAAAAAAAAGTTTCAACATCCAATTTTTTCCATAAGAGAATATAAAATAGTACTCATCAAAACATTAACATATATTAAGCCCACATATTATCACACATATTTACAGTAAGACACATTGGGAATAGCAACTTGCTTTGCGCCACCTACCACAACTAACTATAACTCTTTAAACTTTGGGATAAAGTTTACTTCAGGTGTGCTAGATTCCCCACCAGCTAGACAGTCTAACCCTACCAAACACAAATAATACTTATCTTCTCCAAAATTGCAGAAAATGTACCTGCCTCATTGTCCTTTCTACTCCCATTTTGGGACTTGGTACCACCAAAATTCCCCCTAGAAATGCCCAAGCCATCGTAGAATGTCTAATCTACCCCTGGTACCCCTGGTCCACCTCAGGGCAAAATAATCAAAAACTCGCTGATATGGAAAGAAATTAGACAAAATCTTTAAGTTTTATTTTAGCGTTACATTATGTGTGTGTCTCCTTCATATCCAGAACTTGGGATGGGCGAATGTTTCGCAACATTCAAAAAATGAAACAAATTTTAACACATTCATTTGTTTGTTTCGAATTTTGAATGTTTGTACAACATTCTAACCTTAGTTTAATGTAATAGTATTTCTAATGCTTTCATTAAATGTAATATTAAAATATGCAATACTCAAAATAGAACAATTCAAATTAATATATTTTTTTAATTGAATTTCTAAAGCTCTCTTTAAATTTAATCTTCAAATTATACAATACTCAAAATAGAAACATTTAAATTGATATGTTTGTATCTATTATGTATCAATTTACTAAATTCCCTACCACATGAACTATTGAACTTCTGAATAGTATTTGTTAAATTGAATATTACATTTAAAGGGATAGTCTACTTCAGAATTTTTATTGTTTTAAAAGATAGATAATCCCTTTATTACCCATTTCCCAGTTTTGCATAACCAACACAGTTATATTAATATACTTTTAACCTCTGTGATTATCTTGTATCTAAGCCTCTGCAAACTGCCCAATTTTTCAGTTCTTTTGACAGACTTGCAGTCTAGCCAATCAGTGCCTTCTCCCAGATAACTTCACGTGCACGAGCACAGTGTTATCTATATGAAATATGTGAACTAGCACCCTCTAGTGGTGAAAAACTGTTAAAATGCAATCTGAAAGAGGTGGGCTTCAAGGTCTAAGAAATTAGCATATGAACCTCCTAGGTTAAGCTTTCAACTAAGAATACCAAGAGAACAAAGCAAAATTGGTGATAAAAGTAAATTGGAAAATTGTTTAAAATTACATGCGCTATCTGAATCATGAAAGTTTATTTTGGCCTAGACTGTCCCTTTAAATATTACATTCAAAATTTCGAATGTGGATATTTGATATAATTATGAGCATTCAAAAACAAAAGTAACATTCGATAACTGGAAATAACATTTGATTACTGAATTTTAATGGATTTTTATTCTTATCAACATTCGATTTTTCAAAACGAATGTCCACAGGACTTTTCGTTCTACCGAACAAATTACACTTTCAGCACATTTGCCCATCCCTATCCAGCTAAGTAAAATAAACAGCTTCCAAGCTAAAATTTGCTTTTCTTGGACCTCACTGTACTGACAAGACTTCTTAGATAATCTCACTATACCAAAGAACTTTAGATCATCAGGCTCATAGTCCTAAGGCAACTTGCACACCACTTAAGAGACTAAAAAGCAAAATCTGTAACCTAGGTTTCAAAATATTACAATTTCCTAAACTAGCTTTTTGCTTTGCAGTGTTTGCCGGTAAAAGAGACATGAAAGTAAAAATTAGCACTCGTATTACAAGTTGAAAATAAACTGTTTTCACTCGCGGGCTAACCCTATGTGCACAAAAAGCCAAAATTCAAATGTCGCAATTGCCTTAATGTATTCCCCCATAGAAGTCAATGGAGCAAAAACAGTGGGAAAAAACACCCTACTTGAGCGCAAACCCGATCACATATTCTCAAGTGCTCTAAGCCAACATGAAATTATAAATATATTTTACATTCCAGTGTTCTTCACATAGCAGAATATGTTCTATTTATTCATAAAAACATATTTCTACATATATTTTGGTACTATATATATCTATACCTCTATATATATATGCACATATATATATATATATATATATATATATATATATACAATCTAGAAAAATAAGCACACAAAGAATCTCCTCATAAGTGTAATCTGCTTTAATAAAAAATATGCAAATGAACAAATTTCACAATCCCCCCTTGTAGGTGGGTACTTACACAGGTAACCTCAATTGATATGAGGTAAGGTATGTACGTTATACACCTCAAAGGGTGAAATCAGGATATCCCACTATGCAGTCTGCTGTATATCCAAAGTTCTTCCGGTAGTTTACAAAAGTTTGTGACTCCAAGCAATCCACTGTGAGACGATCCCAATGCATTGTTAATAATCAAAGTAATAAAATAGCCAATGTGGCAAAGAGAATTTCTTGTGACAAATACAGATTGCTACTTAGTAGGAGTATATTTGCCTTGAGGGCTTATAATATCACTGTAGAATGCAGTGATCCAATATTACCGAGAACAACAGGAAGTAAACTGGTTTCTACCCTGGGGACATTGACCCTACTACTCCATATTCCTGAGGTGACCAGGATTCTCACCACTACATGAAAGATTGAGAAAGAGTCCAAAGATACCATTGGAGCAAATATCCAACACAGACTTTCCCTGTATTATTCATTGTAACCAGACTGGGACAAGTGACCCTAGGAAGAGGCAAAACGTTTGCAGTGAAGGACAAAGGTGGATTAATCCTTACCCCCGCAGAGCTGAAAACTTACCTCATAAAATTGAGGTTTTATCTGGTAAGCAGAAAAACTTACTTCTACATTCAGCTAAAGTGGGACCACATTCAAAGTGAACTGCATGAACTGTGATCCACTATTACTTGGGAACATCTTTCACTTAAAGGGATATATTTTATCCGTAAGCTACTTTAACACTATTGATTTCCTCTTTCTATTATATATATATATATATATATATATATATATATATATATATATATATATATATATAAATTTACAGTAAGATCAGCACTCACCAGCATCACCATCAGCACTGTGCATGGCCATATGAATCCATCCAAAGTAAAAGCAGCATGCGAAAAGGATCCGGTGTATATCCCAGTAGCTTCACAGCAGCATAAAAAGCCAGCACCAGCAAGTAAATCAATCACCATTTATTTGAATAAATACATGTATTTATTCAAATAAAAGGTGATTGATTTACTTGCTGGTGCTGGCTTTTTATGCTGCTATTAAGCTACTGGGATATACACCGGATCCTTTTCGCCTTTTACTTTATATATATATATATATATATACATACATACACACACACACACATATTTAGACATGTATAAATATTGACAAATAAAAACGTATATAGGGGCGCCCTTTTTATAAAAAGGTACTATATACCTATGGAGTGATAATTCCAGTGGACAGATAGTTGGTGTACTTTAACTATAAGCTCTAGAACAAATATATGTATCTTACAGACTGTATCATGTAGTAATATCACTTTAAATGCAAATTAAGTGCAAGAAATGTCTGTATATCATATAGTGATAATATCACTTTAAATACAAACAAAATCTACTACACAGTTAGCACAGGTGAACTTAAGTAGTTCAAACAATTATAACTATGAACATCAGATATTGTGATGGTATAATACCATCTGTATGAAAATGGCAATAAAGATATTAGTGTCCCATATGTAATGTGATAAATTATCACCAAATGATGATCATTTTGGGTGAAGGCAGCTGTCTGTATGAGGATCAAGGCCACGATCCAGGATCAATGATCTGTAGAAAGCAAAAAGGGACAGAAGTGCCACATGGCCCAATATTGTTTGAAACAATGATAAAAAAAAAATGTTTTGGTGTGTGATAGAAACACTCACATTTGATAATGCACCCCTGTTGGTGCAAAATGGGGCAAGCTGGGATCTATTCAATCACCCAGCAGACTGACCTCCAGTAAGTATTCAGTTATCTGTAAGTGATATAAACAGAGAAACAAAGTGCCAATATGGCCTAGTATTGTATGAACCAGAGAGGTGTAGTGTGAATAAAATATTACACTCACATTTAGTGATGCACCTCCCTTAGTGCAATAGAGGCAAACTGGGATCAAACAGTCACCCAGTAGACTGAAAATAGGCCAGCAGGAGTCCCCAGTAGTCCAATCAGATAATGGTGTACTGGTTAGATTAAATTTTTAAGGTCTTTTAACCATGTAGCAAGCAAAGGAAAGTGTATTCTGTTTTAAGGAATTAAGGTTTTAAAAATCTGAATATCTCATTGTAGATAAAACATTTACCTCTCTGACTCTTTACAAATAAATTATAAAAAATAATGATAAATTGTGTTTATTAATTGTATAAAAATAAGAAGTTATTTTGAGGTTTCTGTAATGTAATTAACCAACGGTTTGAAATTACAATTTTCTTTGTATTAAACGGGATACTCCATAAATCTTTAAAATGCTTACTCCTTGCATTCCGAATATGCATTTATTAAAATATCAAAAATAATCTACACAGAAGTGAGTTATTTTTCCAGTATCAAAAAGTTGGTTGTTGTAGTTTGAGTTTATTTTGATCAGTTTGAAAAATAAAAATGCTGTTTTAGCAAAAAAAAAACATATACCATAACTTATTTTATTGTGAAAAATCTTTATTCAGTCTAACTAAGGGCACTGGGCTGGACTTGCATAGCTACTTGCAAACTATTATTTACCGAAAACAAAATAAACGTATTCTATTGCAGAATTTCCTTTTGCCGGCCTAGTGTGGGCAAATCTTGCTCTACCAACCAAATGGTGAGAGTTTTGCTTATAATTTAATAAACATAAATACAGAAGTATGATTATCAGTGCACAATACAATTTGTATGAACTTTAAGTTAACTATTTTACACAAAATATATTGTTAAATGGCTTTTTTAATAGAAAAATGACATGCACTAACATTTTTTTAACTAGAATGGTAATATGACTATAATTTTCTTATATACTGTTTATATACAGTATATATATATATATATATATATATATATATATATATATATATATCTCCATCACACCAACAGTGAAGTCTCAGGATTTTTCCAAACAAAGCAAATTTAATTGACGTTTTGGGGATGTATTCTCCCCTTCTTCAGAACAACAATACAGAGTACAAACTACACTTAAATAGTGTCACATATTATCCCACAATACCTCAATCACTGTGAAAAAAAACCCAAACAATTACACACATTGTCAGCTCAATTTCATCAAACCGGAAGTAGAGTGTCTAACCACTTCCGGTCCGGCGTTACAACTTAACTGTACAAACCAAAGACATAAATCAAAAAAATAATAAAATAGAAAACTCAATATGCTCCTTAAGTATACCCCTATAGAACAAATATGGGCTCCTGTCCAAACGATTGTGACTGGAAATGGATCGGTACCAGTCCGGTACACAGGAAGTGACAACATAGAGTGAAACCAGAAGTGGAGCAAGAAACCTAACACTTTGTGTCCCCAGACTCTAATTACATAAACTGGAAGTGGGGCGTGTTAAGGAGAAAAGTAATGAATATGACTGTGTCACACTTATTAATCGCCTAATGTAAGTGGGGCATAGTATACAAATCCAATTATGTATTAAATGGTAACATAACAACCGGAAGTGGGGCAATATCATAACAACTGGAAGTGGGGCTATATGTGCACAATAAACAATGTAGTGCTAGAAACCTATAACAAAATATTCCATATATATTAATATGTAGGCAAAAAGGTAAAAACTAATAACTAGATGTCAGTTGTTTGTAAGCACAACTGCTTGTTTGTACTGAATATATATGTATATATATATATATATATATATATATATATATATATATATATATATATATATATATATATAAACTGAATCACTGACTGTGAATTAACAAGTGGACCTGTTACTGCTGCACATAACACTGTGCCAGAGTAATAATACAACACAAAAATATTACCACCTTGAACAAACATATACTCTAAATTGGTCTGTAAACAAAAGTGTGAGACATTATTGTCCTTTTCATTTTGCCCACTGGAATACAAAGTGATAATTGAAGGATTTCAAAGGTAATTCTTAGGGATTATGGCAAGGAATGTGATTTATCCATTACCACCCCTGGATCAATAAAATCCAAAATGGCACCCAGTTCAGGAGTGCATCTTACACTCTATCACGTGTACTACGGAATTTGTAATCTACATGTTGTTATGCCCATGTGGGGAACATTATATTGGAAAGACACAGGGGACACTACAAGAGCATATGGCAAACCATAGATCGGCCATGTGGCAAGCCCTTGACAAGGGACGCTCCGACCAGCCTGTAGCTTGCCACTGGCTAGAAGCCAAACATCTAGTGGCGGCAGTAAGGATGATCCTGATTGACCACATCCCCAAGCCACCCAGAGGTGGCAATAGAAACTAGTTGTTACTCAAATGGGAGGCTGAATGGATCCTGAGATTGGACACTATTGTTCCAAAGGGACTGAACTCTATGCCTGATCTGGGTATACTTTTGTGATCATAATTGAGTGCTGATGGGTAATAGGGTAGCAGAATTTATAACAGGAGTGTTGCAGATGTTTGGCTTCTTTTGATGTGGGACATGTGCATGTTCACTCCTGAACTGGGTGCCGTTTTGGATTTTATTGATCCAGGGGTGCTATCTCGGTAGTTGGATTAATCACATTCCTTGCCATAATCCCTAAGAATTACCTCTGAAATCCTTCAATTATCACTTGGTATACCAGTGGGCACAAATTAAAGGCCAATAATGTCTCACACTTAGTGTACATTTTGGGCTGGACAAAAAACAGCTGTTTATTGTTTGCCCTTTATTTATTTGCCATCCAATTTAAAGTATATGTTTGTTCAAGTTGGTAATATTTTTGTGTTGTATTATTACCCTGGCACAGTGTTATGTGCAGCAGTAACAGGTCCACTGTCACTCATTCGGTACAAACAAGCAGTTGTGCTTACAAACAACTAACATCTAGTTATTGGTTTTTACCTTTTTGCCTACATATTAATATATATGAAATATTTTGTTATATGTATACTATGCCCCACTTCTATTAGGCGATTAATAAGTGTGACACAGTCATATTCATTACTTTTCTCCTTAGAACGCCCCACTTCCGGTTTATGTTCTTAGAGTCTGGGGACACACAGTGTTAGGTTTCTTGCCCCACTTCTGGTTTCACTCTATGTTGTCACTTCCTGTGTACCGGACTCGTACCGATCCATTTCCGGTCACAATCGTTTGGACAGGAGCCCATATTTGTTCTATAGGGGTATACTTAAGGAGCATATTGAGTTTTTTATTTTATAATTTTTTTTATTTATGTCTTTGGTTTGTACAGTTAAGTTGTAACGCTGGATCGGAAGTGGTTAGACACTCTACTTCCGGTTTGAAATTGAGCTGACAATGTGTGTAATTGTTTGGCGTTATTTTCACAGGGATTGAGGTATTGTGGGATAATATGTGACACTATTTAAGTGTGGTTTGTACACTGTATTGTTGTTCTGAAGAAGGGGAGAATACATCCCCAAAACGTCAATTACATTTGCTTTGTTTGAAAAAATCCTGAGACTTCTCTGTTGGTGTTTTGGGTATAATATTGGAGTAGAAGTACAGGTGGCTGACCCAGGAGGGCAGATTCTGAAATTGAGTTTGTATGTATATATATATATATATATATATATTAGATAGAAGTTCTTTTGAGTACTATGTCCCTTTATTAGAACCCTCTAAGTCTGCTTCTTGTCTCATGTTGCTACTATTTTTTAAACAGTTGGGTTCCATGCATTTCTTGTTCGATTCAATATTAATTCAAACATATCTAGCTTTTTCATCCAAACACATTTAAACTTCTTTAAAGTGAAATGAATCCCAACATTTTTATTATATTATTCAGATAGAACATACCATTTTAAACAACTTTCCAGTTTACTTTTATTTCCGAATTTGCTTCACTCTCTTGGTATCCTTTGCAGGAGGAGCAGCAATGCACTGTTATCTGAACACATCTAGCCAATGACAAGATACAAATTTGTGTGGCCACAAATCACCAGCTAGCTCCCAGTAGTGGAGAATATGTACATATTTGTTAACAAAGGATATTAAGAGAACAAAGTACATTTAAAAATAGAAGTGAATTTAAAAAGGGACGGGAAACCTCAAATTTTTCCTTCATGATTTGGATAGAACATACAATTTTAAACAACTTTTCAATTTACTTCCATTATCAAATTTGCTTCACTCTCTTGATATCCTTTGCTGAAGTAAGAGCATTGCACTACTGTCAGCTAGCTGAACACATCTAGTTAGCCAATCACAAGAGACAAATATGTGCAGGCACCAATCAGCAGCTAGCTCCCAGTAGTGTATGATATGTGCGTATACTTTTTTAACAACAGATACCAAGAGAACAAAGCACATTTGAAAATAGAAGTGAATTTAAAAGTGTCTTAAAATGACATGCTCTATCTGAATCATGAAAGTTTAATTTTGACTCTCCTATCCCTTTAAAAGTGTCTAAAAACTGCATGCTCTATCTCAATCAATCGTTTAATTTTGACTTTCCTAACCCTTTTTAGTTGCTGCCCATTCCTATGAATTGTAGAAAATATGTAAATGTAATGTCCCTTTAACAAATCAAGACCGTATTCCATTTATTATTTTGAATCCATTCTTAAAGTAATTTTTTAACAACTGTTTTTTAAATGATGTAGGACTTTTCATAAAAAGTGCACCATAAGTCAATAGAGGTTAGCTAGATCTATTCAGTAGCTGTTAGAAATGCGTAGTTGTCACTGTGCAATTTCAATTTTATGTTGATGTTTTAGTTGCTATGTGTTTCATACAAACAAGACATTTTCAGACTCTTGGGCAAAGAGATTTAAAAGGCTGTAATAAAATAACTAAAATAATGTTATCTTGGTTACCCAGCAACAAGAACAGTCATGTAGCCAATGTTATATTTATTCACTGTTTACATACAGTATATGTCAAATCTTTTCATTAGCAGTCAATGGTAGATTAACCATTATATTAATAATTCATATATTTATTATATTAATAACCCAAATCTCTTTAAATCCTTACATAGACATTTAATTTGGTAAATGAGTTCAGTATTCTTCGCAGAAAAGTTTGCCAGATGGGTGACATTATGAAGTTGCTGGGTGCAGACAGTGTAATACTTTGCAATATTATAAAATTTTCTGTTATTTATAAATGATACTTAACCTATCCTAAGCACAGATTAATTGCATAATTCAACATAAAGTGATTTAAAGATAATTTGTGTAATAAACATTTAATATCAGCTCATTTTAGCTTAATATTGACCTCAAGTGACATGAAACCCAACATTTTTCTTTTGCTTATTTTTCATGATTCAATAGAGCATGTGATTTTAAGCAACTTACTAATTTACCAGTTTACTTCATTTAGCAAATTTGCTTAATTCTTGTGGTATCCTTTTTTGAAGGATATGCACTACTGGGAGCTATCTGAAGACATCTGGTGAACCAATGAAAAGAGGCATTTTTATGCAGATACCAATCAGTAGGTAGCTCCTAGTATTACATTGCTGCTCCTGAGCCTACCTAGATATGCTTTTCAACTAAGGATACCAAGAGAATAAAGCAATTTAGATTATAGAAGCAAATTGGAAAGTTGTTTATAATCCTATGTTCTGCCTGAATCATTAAATAAACATTTCGGGTTTCATGTCCCTTTAAATTAAAGTCGAGTAACCAGTAAAATCATTGGGGTGGTGCACCCACCAACTCAAAATTAAACTTTGATGATTCAGTTAGGGCATACGATTTTAAATAACTTTCCAATTGTTAGTGAAAATCCCACTGGGCAAAAGTAAGGCACATAAGGCATGGGTAATTTGAGCCCATAAACAGTAAGCTTTATGATTTTCCTTGCTCTATCTTATCTGCCTCCCTTGCCTCATTAATTAATTTGATTCTACGTGATTGTGAATTCTAGCACTGGCTATTTTTTGCACCACTTGTCTAATTTTACTACCCAATTTCAAACTCATATCTTCTACTTTTACCAATTAGAACCTTAAAAAGACAAGAATCCCAACATTTTTCTTTCATGATTCAGACAGAACATGCAATTTTAAACAACTTTCCAATTTACTTCTATTATCTAATTTGTTTTTGCTCTTTTTGTATCCTTAACTGCAAAGAATACCTAGAAGCAGAAATGCATTACTGGGTGTGAGCTGCTGATTGGTGGCTGCACATACATGCCTCTTCTCATTGGTTCAGCTGATGTGTTCAGATAGTTTCAAGTAGTGGAGTGCTGCTCCTTCAATAAAGGATACTTAGACAACAAAGTACATTTGATAATAGAAGTTCATTGGAAGGCTTAAAATGTTTAAAATGAAATGCTCTATCTGAATCATGAAATATTTTTTTGGGGTTTTATATTCCTTTAAATAACTAATACAGATGATGATCAACTAGCATTGCCAGGGTCCAGCAATAACCTGGACGTTTCATTATTTGAACTGACGGTCCATAAAATGTTTTTAAAAAGTGGACCTTTTAAAGATTATTTTTTTAAGGTACCCTGATCAATGGCTACTTTATTTTGGCTATCTCTACCTCATTATTTTACAAATATGGTACAAGAAAGAAGTGATGGTCATACATATGAAGTACTGAGGCTTTAGGCTGCTGAAGCCTCAGTACTTTACAAGTATGACCACTACTTCTTTCTTGTACCATATTTTTAAAGGATTAGGCAGAAGTAGCGTGCAATTGTGTGCAGGAAGGCTGGAATGAAGATAGCAGAGAAGAACAATGGGAAAGTACTATAGGTACAAATTCCCAAATCCATAATTCCAAAATCCCAAATTATTACAAAATCTAGACTAATGGCTTAATATTCAAAACCTCCCACTAAGGTGAGATATTCTAAGTCTCGTATGTACAGCGAGGCCCTAAGATTTTTTTAGATACACAAATTGTATCTTGAGAAATGTTTACGTTATTTATGGGCCGATTTATCAATGTCTGGCGGACATGATATGCTGTAGCAGACATACGCTGTTGGCATTTATCATCACACAGGCAGTTCTGGTAGGGTGGTGTCAATCAACCCGATTGTATGCGATTGGACGGATCGATGTCGGCAGCCTCAGAGGTGGTGGACGAGTTAAGGAGTCTTAAGACCGCTGCTTCTTAATTCCTGTTTCCGGCGAGCCTGAAGGCTTACGCAGAAACAGGGGTATTTGGCCCCATTCGGGCCTTGATAAATCTGCCCCATAGTGTTATTTATGTTAATCAAAGATCCCTACATTTACAATACAAGGACAAAGATTTTGTGTGATTTCTCTACATGTCGGCGAGGCCCTTACTCATTAATATTTTTTAAAAATAAAATTATTACAAATTACCATTTTACCCAGCCAATAAGACACAATCTTCTCTGCCTGTGTCTTTGCTTTGATTTTTTTGTGTTCGACACTGCAAATGATAGTTTGTATTTATTTAAAACGACAACTATTACCTTTCTAATTCCAGTACTGTACTATCATTATGATTGTACTATGAATACAAAAGTATTACAATTATTATCAAACTCCCCTCTATCAGCTGTCCCATTTTACAGATACAAATATACAACTATTCCAGAATCCAAACTATTCTGAAATCCAAAATTTGTCCTAAGCAGTTTGGATAAAGGGTTTTGTACTTTTACTACCTTTGAGAAAAGCATTGCTTTATGTGATACTGGCCCAACATACCACCCTTATCTAATCACCCACTGGAATCCCTATGATCACATGATAGCTAGCGGGACTCTATAGCAGGAGAGCACATAAGTTGTGGTAATTATCTCTAAAAGATGTGCATAAAACAGCCCTTAGATATCCACTAGTAAATTGCAATCTAACCTTTGGGCACACCAGCTATATGGCAGAGGTGGCTGTTACTTTAGTCACATGATATGCAAGGAGATGAGGGACTTGTGATTTAAAAGTGAAGCCCCTCCTCTTTGAAATGTGAAACGTCAGATACACCTCTGTTTCATGCATATACAAAAACACCACAGGCTAGATGACCCTATTGACTTTCAGAGCCTATGTATCTATATTTATACAACTTACCAGCATAGAAATAGTTCTAACAATGTAAACCAAATTAGTTTGTATTTATTTTTTTTATTTTTTTTTATTTTTTTAATGGACAAAAGATTACAGCTAGCATCTGTAAGCCGTTTCCAGATTCAAATAATTCTTCTGCTGCTTGTACCAAGGGAAATTGTGTAACTTCTGTACAGTGCATAATCTCTTTCATTATAAGTGAATAAATAGATTTACTTATAAAATAAGAACCTTCAAACTGATATATCTGGCAGCTGTTTAGTTAGCTTATTCACTGTTTAGAAGTCGATACTACCAGGTGTATATTACTTCAACCTTTTATGCAATGAAAATGTAAACCATTCATTAGTCAAAAAGAGACCAACCCCCACTTTACACAGGCTATAATACTCCCGATGGATGTTAATTATCAAATCTGCCTTATAATAAATATAATATTTTGAAAAGGCTGCAGATACAAAATCAGTACAAAATAGAATCTTAAATTAAAAAAAACAACTTTATTAAATTTACAATATGCTTGTTGGACTAAACAGACATTTCTTTATGCAATAAAACAATAAAACAACCTCTATTTCCTTGTATTTACGTAACACTTGTTGTAGTGTCTATATTCTGCCAAACAACAAGCGGAAACCATCAACTTCATCACAACCTCCGATTCATATTGTAGATGGATCTAAATCCATGCAAGGGACAGTATACTGTAACATTGTTATTACATTAATGTGTTTCCAATGTCTTGTTATACCAGCTGCAGCAGAGTATAACATGAATGAGAAATTGCTCCTTTATGCTTATTTTGTATTTGAAATTGTTGTTTTTGTTCTTTGAAACTTAAGCACATCAAAATGGACTGAGCTTGCAAGGAATCCAGATATCCTTATTTTATCACTTTCTGTACACACACATGCTTCTTTATATTATCTCCAATACTTAGGGCATGATGATTTAAGGTCTCTGTGTTGGCGAGATTATAAAATAATGCTTAACAGTACTTTTATTTCCATGGTAGAATGATCTAAAGGGGCGTATAAGGGGCGTATACTGCATTTTCGTATGGGGAGATGCATACATTACAAAAGGGCACAATAAAAATCTTATAAAATGAGTAATTGAACAATTTACACAAAAATATGAATGAAAAAAATGTATTGTTAAGGTGCATCAAAAATAAAAATTTTCACCAAAAATCGAAATAAATCAAAACCGTAAAATTTGTATGTAAATTACACAGGAATAAATTGTATTAAATATGCACAGCGTAAATTGTAATTTAAGTGTACTGCATGCTCAAAAAACACACAGAAATTCATATTTAAAAGTACAAAGCTTAATTTGTTCCCCCCATATAATGGCTGAACATGAGCGTTTCATGGGCTTTTATGAAATTTCCTCTCTAATCTCAGTGTAATTCTGTAAAGATTTTCACACTACAGGTCTCAGTTTTTTTCTTAAAGCTGGAGATCTTTTCTGTAAACACTCAAAATACATAATACCCTAATAAAAAAACACATGCATAAGATCATATGGGCAATTGTAAGATTTTATACACAGAAAGCAGCGTAATGTTATTTATATTGGCTGCAGGATTTACTTTTTAAAATGTGCCCCTACCTCACTGCTAATTTCGCTCCACGGTGCGAAATGTCCCTTTCCAGCGAGCTCCATTAATTTCAATAGGAGACATCGCCACTCGTAGGGACTGCCCCTTTTTTCCGATAATTCCAAAAGGGCAGCCCCTGCGAGGGTCGGCGATCTGGTAAAGTTTAGATCATCGGGCCCTTAGAGAGAGCAATTGAACATTAACATTTTATTGCTTATCTCTTCTATCTCCTATCGGGAGTGTAATTTCTTCTGCTAGCTATGTTTACACAGCTTTTATTTTGCCTACACTTAAAGGGCCAGTAAGCCTAGAAAATAATCTTATATAATTATGCACATAGTGTATAATTATGTAACATTAGCTTAGCGCCAAGTTTATAAATCAAAGGATTGCAGAGCAGGAGCAAGCTACATTAAGTTTACTGGCGCGCAAAGCGCTTATGGAAAAAAATAGACCCACTCAGTAGAGCCAGGAGCGAAGTTCAGGAAAATTTAAATTTGGAATAAAATATCTCTGCAATCCTTTGATTTATAGTTGGAGCTAAGTTAATGTTATATAATTAGGCACTATGTGCAAAATTATATAACATTATTTTGTAGGTTTACTGGCCCTTTAAGTATAGAAACTTTCAGTAGAGGTAGGGATACCACAGGCAGAATCAACTATTTCAAATGCCAAAATAAATGTATAAAAGTATCTTTAGAGTAAAAATGCTCACAATATACACCTAAAACAATTGGTGTTTCTTAATGGAATACTGTTACTGGAGTAATGTCTGATTTAGCAATGAGAAAGTTTTCTCTCATACCAGGGAAAATATTATATAAAAACTATTAAATTTATAAGCATACGCTGCATAAGTCTATTGTATAAATATTAAGAAAATACAATTACATTGAAAAAAAAAATCATTATAGCTTATACATCCTTACATTTCATGTAGTCTCTCAATGATCACTTCTCACGAATCACTTTCAACGCTAATACCTGCTGACACGCTCATCAGGGCGCTGCGGCAAGCTAAAATGCACCAATTCCCTTGTAGACAATCACTATGCTGAAAAAATGGATAAAGAGGGAACATGGGAAACCTACAGTCAATTTCTGCATTATGTGTATTTGACTAATATTGGTCAAATTGAAAACCTCAATATTATTAACTTGGAATATTAACTCTTTCACTATCAGATGGACTCACAGAGCAACCACACAAGTGTGGCAGCAAACGTGAACTTTAACAGGATGCAACAGTGTTGTTTAGCAACTACAATTATCCTGTAGATTACAAGCTGTGTATACAGATGCTGAGCACTTAAATCAATAATGCCATATTGCCTTCATATGCTTTTAACATATGCTATCATGGCTCATGCATCATAACCTATTCAGAGCTCATTTTTCATGAACTATATACCAGTATTTCAAAATACTATTTTGATAGTTTACTATATATCAAACCAATATCATCCACTTTATGAAAATTAGAAAGTTGTTTCTCCATTGAGAAAATCTCACCAATTCCTATATTTTTCTACAGAACCTCTCTCTTCCTGGTTGAAGAGATGACTCCACAGTGTAATGAATAGTTTCTACTGTTAGGGAGCATCACTCAATTTGGACAACCTAGCTAGATACAGATTTGAAAATGAAGCATTTTTATCAATGAATGTATGGCTTTCTAGGCATGAGACAAAATATATCACAACATTTCATACAGCATATTCACATGCAAACTAATACAGATATGCCATAAATATAAGTGGAATATTACAGATTTAATGGTATAACAGCTAAAAAGAAACATACAGCTTTATAGTGAATAAAAAGGATGGAGACTTAAAATGTTCTTACCAGGAGATTAGTAGATAGGATACTGCTGTTCAGATTTTTTTTTCCCAGTTGTATTAGAGTATCAAGAAGAGACCCGGTACTGTGCTAGTAAGAGTCAAGGATTAAATGGTAAGAGGGAGGGATTTTTTTCCCTCCACTAGATGGTTACTAAGCAGCGTTTAGAGAGAAGGCAGGAACAAGCTACATTATACACACTATCTCTTCAGTAGTTGCTGTAGCCTTCATGATTTGTATGCAGAGGGGCTATCAGCTGCAATGCACGGGTTTAAAATAACAGCAGTATATACTGCTATCATATACAATAAGCCTGTGTGGGTTTGCAGAATAGAATGATGTTCTAATTGTGCACAGCATACTGGCATGTTTATTGTTTTAGTCACCTTACTGCTTCCTTTTATCAGTCTCTGTGTATATGATTAATCAATGTGTCTTAGCTTATTGTTATATGTGCGCAGTGTTATCAGTGTCACTGCAAATTGATGTGTAATGGATGTGTAATAAGCTCTCTGAAGACAAATTCTATATATTTTTTATTATTTTATAGAAACCATTTTAAGAAAAACACGTATGGTATAAGCACAGTACAACTGCTGTGTTAACCAAAATGTGGAGGGCCCTCTAATGGGACTGTAACAAAACTAAGGGTTAACAATTTAGAAGTCTGGAGTTTGCAGGGGAAATGTGTTACTTTGTTGCAATATGAGGGGCGGAGAGTGTGCTTACCTTTATAGGTCCATGCTGCAGTGATCCCGGCCTCTTTTCCTGCTTCCAGACTTCGAGAAGATTTTCTGTCTGAGATGGCGCGTGCTAGGAGAACTTCAGCTAGGCCAAGGAGGTTCAGGGAGGAAGAATCTGGTCCAGCAGAGGTCCGGAGGCCTGCAGGAGAGAGCAGGGACAGTTCTGAGGAGGTTGTACCGCCTACCCCCCAATCCAGGTCCCCAGTTTCCCACATCATTAATGCTAGGGGTGGAAGAGGGAAAGGCAAAGGCCCTGCAAGGCCCAAAAAAGTTAATTCCCCATCTGTCTTAGAGGCAGGGGGCTGTCAAGGGTCTAATAGGGCTGAGGAGGTAGGGCGGGGCAGTAGTTTAGGCCCCAGTCAGGTTACAGGGGCTGTGGAACTTCCAGGGCCCAGTAGGGCTGGCACTGAGGGGAGTGGGGCCTGTACGGGCCTTGCTCGCACCTCAAGGGCATTAGACATGCCGGTGCCACAAGTGGGGGTCGTCGTTACCCCGCATGAGTTGCCGGAGGAGTCCGGCCTGGCGCGTTTAGCTGCGCTACCCCCGACACTATTACCGCCCTTCTGGCACTGGCTCGGTCACTGTCGCCCCAGGCGGCGGGGGCAGGGCCCGTTCCGGAGGGCTGTGGTTGCGGGGCTGAGGCACGAGGGCTTGAAGGCCTGAGGGCATGTAGGCCCAGTCCGGGGCACGCCTCCTTTGATGACACGTCACGCACGACGTCATCATCGGAGGCGGTCTCGGAGATTGCCAGGGGGAGGCGCAGGACCAGGAGCAAGATCGCTTACCAGCATGGTTGGGGAGGCTCCGGGGGGAGGATGCGGCCCCAGGGAGATCACCGGGTGGGCCAGTGGATAGCGGTGTGTGCTTGAGTGGCAGAGCGGAGGTTCCGGTGGGGTCACAGCAGACGCATGGTACAGGCCTTGGTACAAGCAGCATCAGGAGGTCATCGGGTGGGCCAGGGCGCAGCGGGGTGTGCTCAAGTGGCAGAAAAAGGTTCCGGTGGGGGGATCACAACAGGTGCATAACGCGGGCCTAGGCCCGAGCAGTAGCAGTCAACAGCATCAGACAATGGGACATGGTGCGGGCGCAGCTGCGCAGCGATCCTCTGAGTATGTGAATGAATGGCAGCACAGGGGACACAATGCTAGTGTGAGTGTGGCTAATTTTACTGGGCCTCAAATGGCTGTTAATCAGACGGGGGCACAGTATGTGGTGGCACAAGGGGGGGGGGCATAGTCTCTTCAAGCCAGATAGGGGTGACATCTGCCCCAATTATGTCAGTGGGAGGTATGACAAGCACAGTTCCTATTGAACAGCATGGGCAGACATCCATTTCTATGACCCTGGGGGCTGTGGGGGCAGGATTAAGCCCTAGTGATCCAGTGAGGGGTGTTCAAACTGAGAATGTGAATTGGCAGAGGGTGGTCTCCACGGCGCTAGGCGTTAGCCTTGGTGGGAGCCCGGGGATGAACGACAGGGGGGGCCTCACTGGGGCTCCATCCTTTTCCCAGAGTACTCCCCATCTTTCTGTTTTTTCACAGGGAACTATGGCGGCCAGTGCCTCCAGCGCCGCGGGGAGGCCAGGTGCATCGCAACCGCAGGTGGATAACCAGCAGGCTCAAGTACCAGCAGCGGCGCATGTCGAGATGCCATCAACTTCTGCGGCTGGAGTGCAGCAAACAGGAATAGGTGAGCCTTTATTTCCTGTACACACACATGCTGATTTAGGTTCTTCATCCAGTGGGTCTGACTCAGATAGTGGGAAGGCTTTAGGACTAGTGGGTAAAGGACAGCAGCGTATGTTTAGGATGATCAAGAAGATGTTTGCTGCGCAAGAGAAAGCAAAGTTGGGGGTGGGGGAGATGCCAGTGGTGCTGGCTAACAACCAGCTAGCTACGTTGGACACGGGGCAGCCGGGTCTCCCTATGTCACGTAAAGTGGCTATGCAAGGGGACACTTACCCTTGCTTAGTACACTCCCTCTATGGACACTTGAAAACTAAGGTTATCAAGAAGATCCAGGAAGGGAGATATGTCAATATTTTCGAGCTATCTGCTGAGGCATATAGGGAAAAAGAGAAGGCGGAGGACGGTACCGGACCTAAAAGGGTCCGGCGTCCAGAGACCTTCGAGGAGTGGCAGAAGTGTTTTAGGGTCTTAGCCACTTGTTATGTGGATAAGTGGCCGGCCCAGGGGCATAACTTGTTTAAGTATGCCGATACAATTCAGTATGTGCATGAGCACTTTAAGGAAGGAGCCTGGAGGGAGTATGATATGGCTTTCCGGAGAAAAATGGTGGGTAACCCGCTGCTGCACTTTGGCACACAGGAGATGCACTTGTGGTCTAAGTTGCTGGCGGATAGATCTCCATCCCCACCTGCTGGCAGTAGGTCAAGGAGTGGAAGGTCAGTACAGAGGGCAAGGAAACGAGGCAGGGAATGCTGGAAGTTTCAAGATAAGCAGTGTGACAGGGGGGCAAGTTGCTCCTTTCGTCACATCTGCAAGTTTTGCGGTGGACCGCACTCAGAGATCGATTGTGCTAAGCGAAAGGAGTACGGGGGTGACAAGGGAGCCCCTAGAGGTGGCCCTGGTGGAAAGGGCCCCAACACCTCTTAAGGCGGGGGCTATCATCCCGTGGCTGGGGCGCTATCCTAACCAGGATGCAGCTGGGGTGCTGCGGGAGGGGCTGACGTAGGGGTTCAGAATACCTGTACAACAGTTTGTGAGGGGTTCTACGGTGCATCGCAACCTTAAGTCAGCATACGAATTCCCAGAAGTAGTGCGTGAGAAGCTAAATAAAGAGGTCCCCAAAAAAGAAGCTGGGAAATATAGACTGATACACCGCCTTTCGTATCCGAAAGGGGGATCAGTTAATGATGCAATAGACCCAGGAATGAGCTCCGTACATTATCAGTCATTTGATGATGCGGTGGAGCTTGTTAAGGCGGCAGGGAGAGGGGCAAGGTTGGCGAAACTGGATATTGAATCCGCTTTCAGGTTGCTCCCTCTGCACCCGTCTGCCTTCAAGCTGATGGGCTTGAAGTTTGATGGGGGATTTTATGTTGACAGATGCCTGCCCATGGGCTGCTCTCTGTCCTGCGCCTTATTTGAATGTTTTAGCTCCTTCTTACACTGGGTGGTGCAAGACTCTGCAGGCACGGGTAGGATTGCCCACTACCTGGATGATTTCTTGCTGATAGGACGTGCAGGGTCAGGGGAATGCGAGCACCTCATGAGGGTTATGCGAGCGGTGACTTCAGAATTTGGTGTCCCGCTTGCCGAGGACAAAACTCAAGGCCCATGTACATGTGTAACTTTTCTGGGAATTGAGATTGACACCGTTGCAGCGGAATGTCGGCTCCCACAGGAGAAAGTTGTCAAGTTGCTGGCAATAGTCAGGACAGTTGCCGTCTCAGTTAGCATTACTTTGAAACAATTGCAATCGCTATTAGGTCTGCTTAACTTTGCCGGAAGGGCAATCCCTATGGGCCGCGTCTTCAATAGAAAATTGGAGGAGCAGTTAAGTGGACAGGGGGCAAAAGCAAAAAGGTTTAAAGTAACTAGTGAGATGAGGGACGATCTCAAAGTTTGGGAGGAGTTCCTTTCTCATTTCAATGGAGTCTGCTTATGGAGAAGAGAACCATTGTCGAACCTCGCGCTGCACCTCTTTACAGACGCAGCGGGGGGCTTTGGTTACGGGGCGTACCTGGATGGGGAATGGAGCGCTGGTGCGTGGCCTGTTTCGTGGGTGGAGACTGGACTCACAAAAAACTTGACTTTATTGGAGTTATTTCCAATCGTTGTGGCTGTTGAACTGTGGGGGAACAAGCTAGCAAACAGGGAGGTAGTGTTCTGGACTGACAACATGAGCGTTGTGTACGCTATCAACAGGTTGTCTGCTGCTTCACCTGTGGTGGTCAGGTACCTGAGGTACCTTGTGCTACGTTGTTTGCGGCTTAACGTGGTTTTTACGGCACAACATGTGCCTGGGGTAAACAATAGCTTGGCTGACGCATTGTCTAGATTTAAGTGGGAGGAGTTTAGGAGGCTGGCGCCGAGGGCGGCAACCCAGGGTCTAATTTGCCCATTGTTTCTCTGGCAGCTAGCGACAAGTGGGCATCAATCATTCAGTTACTGAAGGTGTCCTTAGCACCAAAGACCTGGTCGGCATATGAGAATCATTGGAAGGCTTGGGTGGCATTCTGCACTGAGAAGGGCTTTGGGCCACATCAGGCCAATCAGGTACATGTGTTGGAATGGCTGGGTTGCTTGAAGGAAAGAGGGTTGTCCCGACCAGTGGTACAAAGCCACTTGGCGGCAGTGGCATTTTTTAGTAAAACCTTGACATTACCGGAGTTCTCCAACTCCTTTTTGGTGAGGCCGGTGTTGAAAGGATGGGGCAGGTCTGAGCCCAAGACGATGGATAAAAGGGAACCTATCATGCCTCAGCGTTTGAGGCTATTGGTTGGGGCACTCGAGGGCGTTTGCACAGGCACCTATGAGGTGTTACTGTTTAGGGCAGCATTTGCGCTGGCTTTTGCGGGTGCGTTAAGAGTAAGCGAGCTAGTATCTTCGGCGAGAGTTAATGGAACGGGAGGTGTTCGAGTAGAACATGTGAGATGGGCGGAAGGAAGCTTGTTGCTGTTCATTCCGCGATCAAAGACGGATCAGGCAGCCAGAGGGGCCTGGCTTCCTTTGAATAGCTGTGACATACCGGAATGTTGCCCGGTAGTTAATGTAGGGAATTACATGAAAGTGCGTCCGTCGGGGACGGCGCTGTTTCTGGTGCACGAAGACTCGTCAGCTTTGTCAATCTATCAGTTTCGAAAAGTGCTTGCTGCGGCAGCTGCCGCGTGTGGTTTAGATCCAGCCAGGATCGTGTCACATTCAAAAGGGGCACAAGTTGAAGAGGTTAAGCGTTTGGGGCGTTGGAGATCAAATAGGTACAAACTGTATGTAAGGCCGTTGAAGGCTCCTAAGTAGGTTTGGTTAGTTTGATGGAAAGGATAGGGCCGGGGGCAATGGTCTATTGGGGTTGTGTGCATTGAGTTCGATATAGTTCTGTGTTTTTTCCTGTGCTGAGTGTCCACATGCTGTTGTTTTAGGTAAGGGAAAGGCACCGGTGCGCATTTGGATTGTGGGGCACTCATTTGTGCATTGGGCGGCTATCAGGGCTCTATGCTCACCATGAGGCCAGCAGTTGGGCTTTGCGGCATCGAGGGCCAGTGTTCGCTGGCTCAGCCGGCGAGGTTTATCCTAGAACGACCTACCCTCCCTTTTGCAGGATGCCTACAGGAGGTGGGGTTTGCCAAAAATAGTGGTTCTGCATGTAGGGGGGAATGACCTGGGCTCTGTACCTGCCTTAGACCTGATCAGACGTATGGTTTCCGATGTGAATTGGTTGTATGCTTGGCTGCAGGGCGTCAAAGTGGGGTGGTCATTTGTGGTCGCACGACTGCAGTGGAGGTTTATGGTGTCGCAAAGAGCGGCCTATAATGTCAGGAAAAAAGTGAACAGAGAGTTGGGAAGAGCGGTCATGGCAGCGTCAGGATTTGTGATCAGACATGAGAGCATTACGGCTGACAGGAAGGAACTATATCGCCCAGATGGGGTGCATTTAACGGATGAAGGGCTGGATATATTCTTAGCAGACATTAGGAGAGCATTGTTGGCTCAAATGTAAAATTTAAAAAAAAAAAATTTTTGTTAGGTTAATGCAAGTTTGTTTAACAATCTTGTGGTTGGGGGTCTGTTATGTTGGTTGGGTTGGCGGCAAGAGTGTTCGTTCTCTTGTGGCGGTCGGTCATAGCCCTGGAGCGAGCAGTCCGAATGATGAGTGACGGCCTAGGGGAATGGGGAGGGGTGACGCCCGCTAGGTGCCGGCCTAGGGGTTCCCCTCCTCAAAGTACGGCCGAAGAGCTCAAATATTACATCCATTCCATGCAAATGAGCGTCAGCAATCCGTGCTACGCTGTAGGTACCGTATGGGGCTTTGACCGGCTGTTGGTAGGGGATAGTTAGTTAGGGATATATGCCGCCAAGAGTTATGGAACTTTTACAAAGTTCAGGTTTTAAAGTTGCTATGAAACTATAGAATAGTTTCATAAAGTTTTACGTTTTAATAAACGTGACCGTGACCAGTCTTTTCCCAACTCAGTTGTTGTGTCTTTCTTTGGGGAAAAGGGGGGGGGGGGAGGGGTAGGAGGGTATGGGATATGCTTGGAAACTAAATTACGTATTAAGAAGTTTAACCCCTTATGACAGTGGAGGGCCCTCTAATGGGACTGTAACAAAACTAAGGGTTAACAATTTAGAAGTCTGGAGTTTGCAGGGGAAATGTGTTACTTTGTTGCAATATGAGGGACGGAGAGTGTGCTTACCTTTATAGGTCCATGCTGCAGTGATCCCGGCCTCTTTTCCTGCTTCCAGACTTCGAGAGGATTTTCCCCGCCCACCCGTCCTTGTTGAAGTAGTGGTTGGCGGCAGGTGAGTACTGGTGGCAGAGAGCAGGGCCCTTCCCCTGGCATGGGTTTTTTTTGGTTGAATTAGCCCTGTAAGCCCAGGTTGTAATTTAGTCCATCACCCTTTACCGGCGGGTTGCATGACAAGCTGGTGGGGGTCGCCCTTCTGGGCTGACGGTGGTGCCCCAGCTGGCGGTCGGTCATAGCCCTGGAGCGAGCAGTCCGAATGATGAGTGACGGCCTAGGGGAATGGGGAGGGGTGACGCCCGCTAGGTGCCGGCCTAGGGGTTCCCCTCCTCAAAGTACGGCCGAAGAGCTCAAATATTACATCCATTCCATGCAAATGAGCATCAGCAATCCGTGCTACGCTGTAGGTACCGTATGGGGCTTTGACCGGCTGTTGGTAGGGGATAGTTAGTTAGGGATATATGCCGCCAAGAGTTATGGAACTTTTACAAAGTTCAGGTTTTAAAGTTGCTATGAAACTATAGAATAGTTTCATAAAGTTTTACGTTTTAATAAACGTGACCGTGACCGGTCTTTTCCCAACTCAGTTGTTGTGTCTTTCTTTGGGGAAAAGGGGGAGGAGGGGGGGGAGGGTATGGGATATGCTTGGAAACTAAATGACGTATTAAGAAGTTTAACCCCTTAGGAAAACAGAGTTGCGCCAATATGTACAATCACATGTGATAATGTTAACTTATGAGATGCCAATAGTAACGTTTTTCGTACTCTATAGGATACAATAGAAAGGATATTATTATGTTGTAAAAATATGTAGATAATTTCCGACAAGATAAAAGGACAAAAAGAGTTAACTATTTAGGATAAGTCCCTCTAGTAGATACTCAGACCAATATTGGTCAAGGTAGATAATAAGTCCATCAATCCGATAATGAGCAGCTCTCTCCAAGTTGTATGCAGAGATAATAGATGTCCTAGAAGACAAAAAGAAAAAGAGGCGCTCTTGGTGCAGCAAGTTCCAATCAGCACAACAACCAGTAGTTCGTAAAATAGATGCTATACTCACAAACAAATATGCACATGCAGTGCAATAGTGGGCGGACCGAAACTTTAGAGCCGTTCGGTTGACTCCTCAATGGCAACTCTGCCAAGTGGCGCTCACATGCCAGGTAGTGAATGCAGGGATTCGATACTCCGTGATAACCTCCGTGATGACCTGAGGTGATCAGCTATGATGTGCACATAAAATCCACAGACTGCTATGGGTAACAAACGATTTATCCAGAGCAAGGAAGAGTTGTAAAAAGTTCTGTTTTATTAAAACCACTTAAAAGTTGCTTTGCAACGCGTTTCTCGGCTAACAATGCCGTTTCATCAGGCTACTTAAGATACTGTTACTGCATCATATGTACAAATGTAATGGAATACTAATTTTTGAATGGAGGACTATATTATATGGAACTTTTTAACTGAGGACACTTTATGAAACATAAGGACAATATATAAAACTCCCCATGATGACGTAAACAGAGTGGGAATGGACAGTAAAGACACTCTGACAGATGATAATAGAATGGATAATATGATATTGGATGTTAACAAAACAGTATATGTATAAAAGATGTTGCAATATCGTCTGTGCAAACTATTATACTATTTGTATCTCTTTAAATCTGTAAACTTGTGTGAATGACAAACGCTCTAGGATAAAGATCTTATAAAATTATTTAAAGGGACAGTCTACACCAGAATTTGTATTGTTTTAAAAGATAGATAATCCCTTTATTACCCATTCCCCAGTTTTGCATAACCAACACAGTTATAATTATACAGGTGGCCCTCATTTTACAACGGTTCAATTTACACCGTTTCAGAATAACAACCTTTTTTTTCCAGTCATGTGACTGCTATTGAAAAGCATTGAGAAGCAGTGCATTTATTAAAATAGCCAGTAGGTGGAGCTGTCTGCTTGTGTTGCAGAAAAGCCAAGCAAGCTGAAATTAATCAGTTTAACCAGACCGGAGCTATCGAGCAGATTTCAAAGGAACAAGATCTTTCTGTCTATAAATCAGTCCAGATTGGAATGCATAGAAAGAACTGTTTGCAGAAAAATGCAAGTGAAGTCTGTGTTGTGTGATTGTTTTATTTGGTTTATAATGCTGTTTAGCAAATGTTTTGTTAATTTAACTTAGTTTAATTATATATTCTGTGTTGTGTGATTATTTTATTAGGTTTATAATGCTGTTTAGCATTTAAAGTCTTCATTTCAAAGCTTTAAAAATAACGTATTAGGTGTTACTTATGACAATTTTGAGAGGGGCCTGGAACCTATCTCCCTCACTTCCCACGGCTTACATTATAAACTGGGTTTCAATTTACAACAGTTTCGATTTACAACCATTCCTTCTGGAACCTAAACCCGGCGTAAACTGAGGCCTACCTGTATACTTTTTACCTCTGTGATTATCTTGTATCTAAGCCTCTGCAAACTGCCCCTTTATTTCAGTTCTTTTGACAGACTTGCAGTTTAGCCAATCAGTGCTGGCTCCCAGATAACTTCATGTGCATGAGCACAGTGTTATCTATATGAAACACATGAACTAACACCCTCTAGTTGTGAAAAACTGTTAAAATGCATTCTGAAAAGAGGTGGCCTTCAAGGTCTAAGAAATTAGCATATGAACCTCCTAGGTTAAGCTTTCAACTAAGAATACCAAGAGAACAAAGCAAAATTGGTGATAAAAGTAAATTGGAAAATTGTTTAAAATTACATGCCCTATCAGATTCATTAAAGTTTTTTTGGACTAGACTGTCCCTTTAAAGGGACACTGTACCCAATTATTTCGTGATTCAGATTGAGCATGAAATTTTAAGCAACTTTCTAGTTTACTCATTCTCTTGGTATCGTTATTTGAAATGCAAGAATGTAAGTTTAGATGCCGGCCTATTTTTGTGAACAACCTGGGTTGTCCTTGCTGATTGGTGGATAAATTCATCCACCAATAAAAAAGTGCTGTCCAGAGTACTGAAACCAAAAAAAAGCTTAGATGCCTTCTTTTTCAAATAATGATAGCAAGAGAACGAAGAAAAATTGATAATAGGAGTAAATTAGAAAGTTGCTTAAAAATGCATGCTCTTTCTGAATTACAAAAGAAAAAATTTGGGTTCAGTGTCCCTTTAAGTTTGAAGTTTGAGCTAACATAGAAGTATATCAAAAGGATTTTTTCCAAGTCATGTTTTTCTTACACACAAGTAGGAAACACCTGAAAGTTTAATAAAGATAGTGAGAGGCAGGTATATAAGACAGGATATATATGGGCATTTTATGCAGCTATTTTGCAATACATGAATGCTCTTGAGGAAGGCATACTTTGCTGAAACGCGTAGATATACTGCTACTAAGCTGAAATATACTTTGTATTTAAAATTATTGTATTAAACTCGATTGTATTACATCCTGCCTTTGGATATTGATTGTGTTCAGAGGATCTACAGATGCACCTTATGTTTCAAGACCTCCTGTGAGTAATTTCCTTTTAGTATAGGCAAATTCAGTTGGAGCACCTGCAATAAGCAACCTTTTATGTAAGTGTCCAAAAAGCCAAAATACGACTATGTCAGACACACACTCCCACTGAATATATCAGGTCCCTTGTTCACATACTGCGTCACTAGTTTGGTCTCAAATGGGGAATTTTTACTCATGGTCTGCTGACTCTGTTCAGGTCTGTGACAGACCCTTCTGTCAGGACTGAAGGAGTTAACTGTGTTTAGCTTTAAGAAGCTAATTTCTAAAGACAGGTTGCTGGCTACAGCCATAATTTAGTTAGTGATAAGAATTCCATTGTTTGATCACCCTCAGAGAGAAAACGCCTAAGTGATAAGAAGAGCCCAGAGTGTCTTGTGTTTAAAGTATTCAAGTAATGTAATTCTATTGTTTCATAAAAGGGCGTCTTCCCCTTTTTTTTATCTAATGTACAAGAGTCTTTCAACCCCCCCATCTGGGGTCAAAACCTGTATAAATACTAGGCATTCAGCCTTTAATAAATATATTCTTTTTTAAACCTGAAATGTGGAGCTTGGTCTTATGTTTGCAGGGAAACTGATCGAGGTTGTGAAGTGCTGATTCTGTATGCAGGACATTGTTCCCTGGTACTAACCCTTGGTATCCTGTTGGTACCGTAACAATTGGTGGCAAGCGACGGAATGAACCTTATCGCCCAGAAAAGTACTGCCCCTCCACAGAATCGGCAGCTGGTGGTGCCTGTGAAATACCGGCAAGAGATTCTGCGGATTGGGCACGATGTACCATTAGCTGGACATCTAGGGTCCCGCCGCACCGCTCATAGGATCACCCAGAATTTCTTCTGGCCCAATTTTAACCGAGATGTGCAGGTATATTGTAGTACTTGTGACACCTGTCAACGGGTGGGTAAGCGGGGGGATCACCCAAAAGCTAGGCTTATGTCTATGCCTGTCATTGGGGAACCCTTTTCCCGCATAGCCGTTGACATTGTGGGTCCACTGGCCAGGGCTAGTCCATCAGGTAAGAAGTATATTCTCACTGTGGTGGACTATGCCACTCGTTACCCAGAGGCAGTAGCACTGTCGAATATAGAGGCAGAGACAGTCGCTGATGCCCTAGTTAAGGTTTTTACTAGGGTCGGGTTCCCTAAGGAGATTCTCTCTGATCAGGGGACCCAGTTTACCGCTGTGCTCACCCAGCAGCTGTGGAAGGTGTGCGGCATTAAACCGTTGCTCAGTTCGCCTTATCACCCACAGACTAACGGTCTCTGCGAGCGCTTTAATGGCACCCTCAAGCAAATGCTGAGGACCTTCACGGACACTTGCAGAGACTGGGAACGATTCCTGCCTCATCTGCTATTTGCGTACAGAGAGGTGCCCCAGGAATCTACTGGGTTCTCTCCCTTTGAGTTACTCTATGGGAGAAGGGTCCATGGCCCCCTGGATCTCATTAGAGGACACTGAGAGGGAGAGATAGAGCAGGAGGGAACCCCCATCGTGCCATATGTTCTGGAACTCCGGGACCGCATGGAGAAACTGTCTCTGATGGTAAGAGAGAATCTCCAGGTGGCCCAGGGGAGACAGAAGGGGTGGTACGATCAGGGTGCCCGGCAGCGGGTCTTCCAGGTTGGACAGAAGGTTTTGGTGCTCAAGCCTGTGAAGACCAACAAGATGCAAGCATCTTGGCAGGGCCCGTATAAGGTGTTATCTCAGGTGTGTGATACTACCTATATTATAGCCAGCTGTGCAGATGAGAGGATCCAGCGATCCTTTCATGTGAACATGCTGAAGGAGTATCAGGAGAGGCCAGAGGATGTAGCTGCAGTATGTGCCCCTGCTGCGGACGACCCAGAGAATTTACCCCTACCCGACTTATTAGAGAAGGACCCCCAGACTGACCTCACTAGTCTTGTGCAGCTAGGGGACCGGTTAAACCCTGCCGAGAGGGTACAGGCAAGACAGCTCCTGTGGGAGAAGCAGGCGACGTTCTCCCAAGAGCCCGGCTACACTACTTTAGCTGTACATAAGGTAGAGACACCTGGACAGAATCCCCTGCGACAGCCTCCCTACCGTATACCCGAAGCAGTCCGAGAAGGAATGCGGAAGGAGATACAGGAGATGGCTCGGATGGGAGTGATCGAGCACTCCGATAGTCCTTGGGCTTCACCTGTAGTCCTGGTACCTAAGAAAGATGGAACCACCCGGTTCTGTGTGGACTACAGGCGGCTCAACGAGAGGACCACCACTGACGCTTACCCGATGCCCCGGGTAGACGAATTACTAGACCGTATTGCTAGGGGACGCTATCTGACAACCATAGACCTGTGTAAAGGCTATTGGCAGATTCCCCTGGCTGAGGATGCTATCCCCAAGTCGGCATTCGTCACCCCATTCGGCCTGTACCAGTTTAAGGTCATGCCCTTTGGGATGAAGAATGCTCCGGCTACCTTCCAGCGTATGGTGGATAGACTCCTCGATGGCTTCCAGGAATTTGCTTGTGCATACCTGGACGACATTGCGGTTTACAGTGAGTCCTGGGAAGAACACCTTACCCATGTAGGGGTGGTTCTGGACAAGATTCGGGCCGCTGGCCTGACCTTGAAACCAGACAAGTGCCATCTAGGTATGGCTGAAGTACAGTACTTGGGTCACCGAGTGGGGTGTGGGAGACAGAGACCGGAGCCAGCCAAGGTAGAGGCTGTGGCTAACTGGCCCACACCTATCACTAAGACCCAAGTACTAGCCTTCCTGGGGACGGCCGGGTATTACCGACATTTTGTCCCAGACTACAGTACTATCGCCAAGCCCCTGACTGACCTGACTAAAAAGAACCTCCCCAAACAGGTCCTGTGGTCTCAAGCTTGTGAAGCCGCGTTTCAGGCACTGAAGCAGGCCCTTGTTAATGCTCCTGTCTTGGCTGCCCCAGTCCCTAACAAACATTTTCTCATTCATACCGATGCTTCCATGTATGGACTGGGGGCTGTACTGAGTCAAGTCGGGGAGGATGGAGGAGAGCACCCTGTCGCATACCTAAGCAGAAAGTTGTTACCTCGGGAAGTGAGTTATGCGGCAGTAGAGAAGGAATGTTTAGCCCTGGTCTGGGCACTGAAGAAGTTGAACCCTTATCTATACGGACAGGAATTTTCCCTCATAACGGACCACAATCCCTTAGTCTGGCTTAACCGGATCTCAGGAGACAATGGTAGATTGCTGAGGTGGAGTTTAGCCCTCCAGCCCTATAACTTCACCATCAGCTACCGGCCCGGTAAGCTAAACGGGAATGCAGATGGATTGTCCCGGCAAACTGACATGCCTACCACCTCCTAGTCCGGTCATCCCCAGGTTGACCCGCCAAAGGGTCAAGCCGGGTCTGCCGGAGTGTTCCACAAGGGGGGAGCTATGTGACAGACCCTTCTGTCAGGACTGAAGGAGTTAACTGTGTTTAGCTTTAAGAAGCTAATTTCTAAAGACAGGTTGCTGGCTACAGCCATAATTTAGTAAGTGATAAGAATTCCATTGTTTGATCACCCTCAGAGAGAAAACGCCTAAGTGATAAGAAGAGCCCAGAGTGTCTTGTGTTTAAAGTATTCAAGTAATGTAATTCTATTGTTTCATAAAAGGGCGTCTTCCCCTTTTTTTATCTAATGTACAAGAGTCTTTCAACCCCCCCATCTGGGGTCAAAACCTAGGCATTCAGCCTTTAATAAATATATTCTTTTTTAAACCTGAAATGTGGAGCTTGGTCTCATGTTTGCAGGGAAACTGATCGAGGTTGTGAAGTGCTGATTCTGTATGCAGGACATTGTTCCCTGGTACTAACCCTTGGTATCCTGTTGGTACCGTAACAAGGTCCATCTCCTCAAGCTCTATATCGTAGCTTCCCTTGCTACTCGCTAGCTTCTCAAAAGGAGCTGCTATCCTGCAATCCCTGAAAATGTTGGCTCCGTTTGCTCCCCTCAGCTTGCCTCTTCCTTCGGGGTATGACATAATGGGAATCCCTGCTCACATAGGGGAGCAGTGGGAGTTTGTCAGTGGCTAATGGTGTGGGGTAAATGAATGCCAGGGAGCTGGAGTGCTTCACCACATATCCTCTTCAGACTGCCAATCCACAAAAAGAAAAGGCGCACCTCCAGCAAAAGTAGATTTAAAAGTTCCTTTATTGTTAACAAGGTTAAAAACTTCACAACGAATTACCTCCAAAGGCGGAAGGTTGGTAGGGGAATCAAGGACCCATTGACGCGTTTCGGCTGGACAGACGTAATCGTAGTAAAGTCCTGTGGCCATATTGGCCTTTATATATGATTAAAAACATTCTTATTGGTTAAAACATAACCTCAAATGGAGGTTATGTTTTTATGAATAAGAATGTTTTTAATCATATATAAATCATATATAAAGACCAATATGGCCACAGGACTTTACTACGATTACATAGTCAAAACGCGTCAATGGGTCCTAGATTCCCCTACCAACCTTCCGCCTTTGGAGGTAATCCGTTGTTAAGTTTTTAACCTTGTCAACAATAAAGGAACTTTTAAATCTACTCTTGCTGGAGGTGCTCCTTTTCTTTTTTGTGGATTGGCTTTCCTTTTAGTAACCTTGATGTCTTGACAGTATTTCACTAGTGTGATTTTCTGATTTATCGAGAGACGAATCAAAAGCCACCGAAACTTAAGAAGGTTGGAAGTGCCACCATTCTAAACATCAGTTACTGCATCATGTCATACAGTTATTTGTTACTGAATATAGCTCATTTTCATTTTAGTAAATTGTATTTGATTGATATTTTTATATTTTTATTAGACCAGTAAATCAAAGTCCAGTCTGTCATCAATACCTTAGTTAGTCTCATCAGTCTACACTGGCTTTCAATATCCAGTACAAAATATTTACCCTAACTTACCTTACGTACAAATACTCTCATGACCACCCTCTTTAATTTTCTCTTATTAACGTCTTTATGCTGCTCCCATCTCCTACCTCCAAGGCTTCAACAATGCTGCTTCTACTTTCTGTAACTCTCTATCCCATTCAAAGAAACTGTCTGTTGCCTTGCATAACTTCACCCAGGTACATAATTAGACTTCACTGGGCCCCTAAGCAAAGGTTGTGAATAGTCCTTCAATTTTTACAAAGCTGAACAGGCACCACATAGGAGCTAGAGATGATGGTTTTCTGTAACTGTGAGTTATCCTTCCCCGATCCAGGGGATACACACTTCCTGTAGAAATATGGCAGGTTTTCCCTACAGCAATACTGTGGAGGCCATTTTGTAAAAACTGCCAGCATAATTGTAAAGGCAAATCTGAACACCTTTGTTAACTATAAGCTCTGTTTTGCAGGGGGTACACAGAGGGGCCAGAAGCTATGTAAGTGGAGCCTGGGACCCACCAGGCTCTTGTAGTATTGCAATTACTAACTGCAGGGCAGAAGCCCCCCCCCCCCCAGAGATCAGAGCTCATTCTCAATTGAGACCTCTGAGACCCTTGTAATTATGCCCCTGGCTCCACCTATTTAGAGAGTGTCACGGATACCAGATAGCCAAGGCTGCCCCCACCACCCCTACTGCCTTCCTGACTCCTTGTCACACCAGATGTGGCCCTTTCATGGCTAGCGGAATCTTGCTATCTATTGTTTTTGCCATGCTGTGCCAGGCCGCAAGAGTTGAACCCCTACTCCCTACCACTTCACCCCCCACACCTGTTTCTCAGCAGATTTGGGCTCCAGAGATCAACCACGATCTCCCAGACCTTTTGTTTCCTTTATTTGGTGATGAGTACCTTGTCAGAGAAGAGCTGGTCTCTGACTGTAAAAACTCTCCTAAGCTGGCCGGGCTCCTGGAACTCCCAGTCGGCCACCTCACAACGGACACCTGCCTAACCCCTCTCAGGCTGGCCAGGCTCCTGGAACTCCCAGTCAGCCACAGAACAGCAGGACAACCACTAACTTTACCCCTGGTCGCTCCAGCGGCCCTTTGCCCCAGAGTGACACTCTTTTGGGGATTAGTAGTCCCTAGGGAGGACAAGGGTGGGGGAATTAACGGAGGGGGAGCTCCTTTGAGAATCGGGGGTTTTGGACATCCCTACCCCATAACTTCAATGGACTGTATCTCTGGTCCCCAGTAATGAAACCAGCCAGACTGTGGCATCTGTGGACCGAGAGCTTTCAAACGACACCATGGAAGTGTCGCCGCTCCCCCGGGATCACCCCGAAACCACCAGCCCTGGGTCCTGAGATTCTATGGGACTGTGGCTGCTATGGAGGCGCTGGACTGTCTGGAGGGGTGGGAATGGCAGGAAAATTGTGGGATTGTCCAAAATTGTGGGATTGTTCTTATCAAAATGAGCTGTGTGTATAAAAAAAGAAGTGTGTGTTTCTCAATAAAAGTTGTTCTTGTTTCACCTGAATGCTAGTATGTCTAGTTATTTGGGTGCAGTGGTGTCACTAGGGGGTGCGGGGTGTGCGGGATGCACCCGAGTGACACCCTCCAGGGGGTGACACCACCAGAATTTTTTTTTCTTTAAATTTTATTAAAATTCAAAGAATTACAATGTAGTGATGTATAGATTTTTTTATTAGAGGGGCCAGCATTTGTGAACATTAGTGGGACTGGGGAAGTTGTAGACACTTACGCCTAGATTTAGAGTTCTGCATTAGCCGTCAAAAGCAGCGTTAAGGGCTCCTAACGCTGCTTTTTACCGCCCGCTGGTATTTAGAGTAAGCCAGGAAAGGGTCTAACGCTCACTTCCAAGCCGCGACTTTTCCATAACGCAGATCCCCTTACGCCAATTGCGTATCCTATCTTTTCAATGGGATCTTCCTAACGCTGGTATTTAGAGTCTTGGCTGAAGTGAGTGGTAGAGCCTCTACCGACAAGACTCCATCCGCAGAACAAAGTCAGTAGTTAAGAGCTTTCTGGGCTAACGCCGGTTTATAAAGCTCTTAACTACTGTGCTCTAAAGTACACTAACACCCATAAACTACCTATGTACCCCTAAACCGAGGTCCCCCCACATCGCCGCCATTCTAATAATTTTTTTAACCCTTAATCTGCCGACCGCACATCGCCACCACCTACATTATCCCTATGTACCCCTAATCTGCTGCCCCAAACATCGCCAACACCTACATAATATTTATTAACCCCTAATCTGCCCCCCAATGTCACCGACACCTGCCTACACTTATTAACCCCTAATCTGCCAACCGGACCTCGCCGCTACTCTAATAAATGTATTAACCCCTAAACCGCCTCACTCCCGCCTCAAAAACCCTATAATAAATAGTATTAATCCCTAATCTACCCTCCCTAACATCGCCGACAGGGCCGCCATCAGGGGGTGACAGGGGTGACTCCTGTCAGGGGCCCAATGAGCCAGGGGGGCCCCATGAGGGAAGAACTAAAAAAAAAAAAAATTTTTTTTTTTTTTTAATTTTGGCAGCCACCAGTGGGTACTACAGCAGAGTGCTAATTGAGCATGGGAAATGTTATTACAAGGAGTAAAGTATTAGCATTTGAGAGGATTTCTTAGTGTGCACTAAACCACTATGCTCAGTGTGAAACAGCCTTGGCACTTTGTACAGTGTGTGCCTGAGTCAGACGGCAGATCACTTTAATTTGAAGAGGAGGTAGGACTTACTTAGCAAATGTTTTTTATTTCTTTGTGCAATTTTGGATTGTAACTTCAGTGTGGTAGTAGTTGTATGGTGGGGCTAGGGGTCCATAAAAACACATTTTTTAAGCAGCAGTGTATTTATGATTATTTCCCAATGTGTAGAAATTCTATATTTAAAACCATGCAGAAATGTTTCCTACTCAATACACAAATGGTAGATGCCCTTTTGGCAGATATGCATTTTATATATATATATATATATATATATATATATATATATATATATATATATATATATATATTACATTCCAGTTTACTGCCCCTTTATGCAAGGACTTTCCAGATGCAAGGAGGCATCTTATCTAAGATTTTTACATCTGCATAAAATGTTATACTCTCAGACTAAGTTTGCTCAGTGTTTGAAATGAGACAGGTTAACTTAAAACTGTTCAGTTTACACTACAGCTGACTTAGTTTTGAAATACATACCAACAAGCCTAAATCCTGCATTTAACCAGATCTAATGGTATGAGTATCACAGCTTATGGTCCCACCAAGATCATATAGAGTACAGCATTTTCAAAATCCATAAGTACAGCTGACAGATGGGAACATTTGTACACTATATTTGAAGTGGTGCTCTTGGTTGGGGAAAATAGGGAAAAAACAAACAAACATATGTCAACCTTTTAAAGGTACTTTTCTTCATCTAGCCATCTACCCAGCTCATTAATGTACAATTTTGAATTCACAGAATTATTTTTGTTTGCACATTTACAAATATGATTCTTTAAAAAGTGATCTCTTAATTTCTGCAATTTTTTATCATGCATGTCACACACTGTTGATTTAGGGGATGCAAGGTGCATAAATGTTTCCTCCTGTGAGTGTTTCTGTGGGTGTATGTGTTTATGTCTTTGTGCTTTGGTTTGTGTCTCTATGTGTATGTATTTTTTATCTGTGGGTCTCTCTGTGAGGGTGGGTGTGTATGTCTTTGTGCATTTTCTGTGGATGTCTGTGAGTGTGTGTGCATAGGTCTTCAAGCTTTTTCTATGGGTGTCTCTGTGAGTGTGTGTGTGTGTATGTATGTCTGTGTTTTCTGTGGGTGTCTCTGTGAGGGTGTGTGTATATCTTTTTGTGTTTTCTGTGGATGTCTCAGTGAGGGTGTGTGTATGTATGTCTTTCTGTGTTTTTCAGGTGGTTGTCTCTCTATGTGTGTGTGTGTGTGTGTGTATGTCTTTGTGTGTTTTCTGAGGCTGTCTCTGTCGGTGTTTCCTTGGGTGTATGTGCAAGTTTGAGTTTGTGTGTGTGTCCATTGTCTGTTCCTTTTTAGGACATTTTTACCTTACTACTAATTATTCACATCTTTCTACAGACTTTGAGACTAACAAGACCTTTAAGGAAGTAACCAATCCACCATTTAACCTGTAAATTATTGTTTAGTCAGTTCAGGGCCCTTCCGTTCAGCCACTGCATGCTGTTGTCATAATTTAGCTGTCATCTTCCTTTACAAAAAGATAATCAGAACTCCATATTTTGTTTTCTAAATCTCCTTTTTTTACAAAACTGTAGTTTACCTCATTACTTGTCAGGTCAATGTAAACAAGTGCTAAGTGTCTGTTTGGGTTTCTGTGTCTGAGTGTGTTTGCTAGAGTGTCTATATGTGAATCCTTATGTGTGAGTGTGTTTGTGTGTTTCAGTGTATGAGTGTGTCTGTGTGTGTGTATGTTACTACTTTTACAACATTTCAAAGTATAAATATACGTTTTAGTCACTTGGTCAAAAATTGCACATGTCAAAGGAGCGGGGGGGGGCCCTGATCAATGGTTGAGTCAGGGGCCCAAAAATTTCTAGTGGCGGCCCTGATCGCCGACACCTAACTTCAAGTATTAACCCCTAATCTGCCGACCGGACCTCGCCGCTACTCTAATAAATGTATTAACCCCTAAAGCTACAATAGCTATTAAATAGTTATTTACTATTTAATAGCTACCTAGTTAAAATAATTACAAAATTACCTGTAAAATAAATCCTAACCTAAGTTACAATTAAACCTAACACTACACTATCAATAAATAAATTAAATCAATTAACTACAAGTACCTACAATTAAATAAACTAAACTAAATTACAAAACAAACAAACACTAAATTACAAAAAATAAAAAAAGATTACAAAAATTTTAAGCTAATTACACCTACTCTAAGCCCCCTAATAAAATAACAAAGCCCCCCAAAATAAAAAATTCCCTACCCTAATCTAAATTAAAATAGTTAACAGCTCTATTACCTTACCAGCCCTTAAAAGGGCTTTTGCGGAGCATGCCCCAAATAAATCAGCTCTTTTGCCTGTAAAAAAACACAATACCACCCGGATAGGATGAAGACTTCTGCCGCTCCGGATGTCTTCTTTTGGTCCATCGGATGAAGATTTCGTCCCGGTTGGGTGAAGACGACTCAAGGTAGGTAGATCTTTAGGGGGGTAGTGTTAGGTTTATTTAAGGGGGGTTTAGGTTAGAGTAGGGGTATGTGGGTGGTGGGTTGTAATGTTGGGGGGTGGTATTGTGTTTTTTACAGGCAAAAGAGCTGATTTATTTGGGGCATGCCCCGCAAAAGCCTTTTTAAGGGTTGGTAAGGTAATTGAGCTGTTAACTATTTTAATTTAGATTAGGGTGTTATTTTATTAGGGGGCTTAGAGTAGGTGTAATTAGCTTAACATTCTTGTAATCTTTTTTTATTTTTTGTAATTTAGTGTTTTTTTTTTTTGTAATTTAGTTTAGTTTATTTAATTGTAGGTACTTGTAGTTAATTGATTTAATTTATTTATTGATAGTGTAGTGTTAGGTTTAATTGTAACTTAGGTTAGGATTTATTTTACAGGTAATTTTGTAATTATTTTAACTAGGTAGCTATTAAATAGTAAATAACTATTTAATAGCTATTGTACCTAGTTAAAATAAATACAAAGTTGCCTGTAAAATAAATATAAATCCTAAAATAGCTACAATATAATTATTCATTATATTGTAGCTATATTAGGGTTTATTTTACAGGTAAGTATTTAGTTTTAAATAGGAAGACTTTAGTTAATAATATTTAATTTATTTTGTTAGATTATAATTATATTTAATTTAGGGGGGTGTTAGGGTTAGACTTAGCTTTAGGGGTTAATACATTTATTAGAGTAGCGGCGAGATCCGGTCGGCAGATTAGGGGTTAATACTTGAAGTTAGGTGTCGGCGATGTTAGGGAGGGCAGATTAGGGGTTAATACTATTTATTATAGGGTTTTTGAGGCGGGAGTGAGGCGGTTTAGGGGTTAACACATTTATTAGAGTGGCGGTGAGGTCCGGTCGGCAGATTAGGGGTTAATAAGTGTAGGTAGGTAGCGGCGACGTTGGGGGCGGCAGATTAAAGGTTAATAAATATAATATAGGGGTCGGCGATGTTAGGGGCAGCAGATTAGGGGTACATAGGTATAATGTAGGTTGCGGCGGTGTACAGAGTGGCAGATTAGGGGTTAATAATATAATGCAGGGGTCAGGGATAGTGGGGGCAGCAGATTAGGGGTCAATAAGTGTAAGGTTAGGGGTGTTTAGACTCGGGGTACATGTTAGGGTGTTAGGTGCAGACTTAGAGAGTGTTTCCCCATAGGAAACAATGGGGCTGCGTTAGGAGCTGAACGCTGCTTTTTTGCAGTTGTTAGGTTTTTTTTCAGCCCAAACTGCCCCATTGCTTCCTATGGGGATATCGTGCATGAGCACATTTTTCCAGCTAGCCGCTACCATAAGCAACGCTGGTTTTGAGAGTTGAAGTGGCGGTTAATATGCCTGTACGCTCCCTTTTTGGAGCCTAACGCAGCCCTTCAGAGAACTCTAAATACCAGCATTGTTTAGAAGCAGCGCTAGAAAAAAAACATGCGTAGCTAACGCACCCCTTTGGCCGCAAAATTCTAAATCTAGGCGTTCATTTTTTGGCCCCTTGAGCCAGCGCTGCAATTTCCACAAATAGTTTACCCGGCTGCTTTTGCTTGTTTGTACTTTGCTCCTCCCCTGCCCAATTTCTCTATGAATGTTGTGGGCGTGCCGTGGGGCTTGCGAAGTTGTGCTGCTAGCCTAAATCTGCCTGGCTATCTGTGCTCATTGCTCAGTGATGTGTGGAGCAGTGGAATCACTCACTGCTGTGCTGTCTCTCTAAACGGGAACCAGGAAATCGTGAGGGGGATGCCTGGCACCTGATCGCATGACTGTCTGACACTGTCTGTAAAGTGAAGGAGCCACGTATGATGCCAACCAGACTGGTACGGTTACGGTACACTAAGTGCACACTGAAGAGGTAGGAGGGGAGGGCGGTCGGGGGTCTGGGGGTGGGCAGAGTGCAGATGTGATTGGCCATAAGAAGCGGTAGGCACGCTGCCCGGGGCTGTGCACTGACAGACTTGGAACAGAGTCAGAGAGCAGAATTTTCATAGTTTGCGCGCCTAAACCTTTTCTTTAGTGATTTATTTTTAGAGTGCACTGTTTATATTTTAGCTGATGCTTTGCTAAGCCCGGGAGCAGCTCTAGGCATGAGCTTTATAATTAATACAGTGCAGTTTACATATTTTGTATGTGTGTGTGTCTGAGTTTTTGTATGCGTGTCTGAGTGTTTTTTTGTGTGTGTGTGTGTGAGTGTTTGTGTGTGTGTGTGTGTGCCTGAGTGTTTTTGTGTGTGTGTGTGCCTGAGTGTTTGTGTATGTGTGTGTGTGTGTGTGTGTGTGCCTGAGTGTTTGTGTGTGTCAGAGTGTTTTTGTGTGTGTTTTTGTGAGTGTATTTCTGAGTGTTTGTGTGTGCATCTGAGTGTGTGTTTAAGTGTGTCTGAGTGTGTGTGTGTGTGTATCTGAGTGTTTGATGTATGTGTGCTTGTGTTTTTGTGTATGTGTGTGTCTGCTTTCTGGGGGGAGGGGGGGGTGACACCATAACTTACCTCACCGGGTGACACCAACCCTAGTGACACCACTGTTTGGGTGGGCTCCTGCTAAATCACTTCTTCTCCGCTACATAGCGGCCCCTTGTCTGGGAGAGGAAGGACCCTCTGGCAGAGCTACCTAGTCTGGGCAGCTGGAGTCTGCCACAGGGTGGGACCCTGAATACTAGTGCTGTTGGGCATCAGGGGTGGCTACAGGCTGTGGTCACTTGCCAGCTACATAGCTGCAGTCGGCAGGGGGAAAGCATGACCCGCTTGGTGGAGCTACCCAGTCAGGGTAGCCGGGGTATCCATCACAAAGAGGCTTACCATCTCTTCTCTGTAAATTGTTCATTATCCTGACAAAACAGATCTTGAACTGTTGTATCTCACTGCTGCACCTACAATCCACATGACAAGCTACATCACACCTTATTTATTTAAACTCTCTGTATATTGTAAGCCCTTTGTATTATCTTGTGTTATGTGTCTGTATTTCTTTTTTTTACCATGAATCAGTGTCATTGTGTTCCACTACTTATGTACACAGCAATATGGAACTTGGTGAGCCTTACACGCAGTTTTTAACAATACTATATGAGCTGATCATGTGCAAAAACCACTAAAATATCCATGCAAAAAGCTACACTTTGCTGAGACCAGAATGGGTCTTTAAGATGCTACAGCTGCAAGAAAAATGTGTTGTGAAGTATTGTTATCTGTCTGCTAAATTCTCTGAATAAAGACTTGGTGAGTATACAGTGCAATGCTACGATAAAACTAAGCAATTATCTGGCTCCTTATGGCTTATTATAAACTGGAATGACCTAGAATTTGAAAAGCTTGAAAAAAGCCTTTCAAGACACATTGTATAGATCTTTTATTGGGCTCTGTGAGAGTAAGGTCAAAGGTCAAATTGTTTTGTCACCACCATTTGCACAGTTAGACTGTACAAAAAAAAAACTTAAAGGGACATGAACCCAAAATTTTATTTTATAATTCAGATAGAACAAATAATTGTAAACAACTTTCCAATTTACTTTGATTATCACATTTCCTTGATTTTCTTGATAACCTTTGTTAAACAAGCAGGGATGCATTACCAGGAGCTAGCAGAATACCTGAGTGAATCAATGACATTAGGCATAAAAGTGCTGCCACCAATTGGCAACTAGCTCCCAGTAGTGCATTGTTTTTCCTGAGCCTACCTAGGTTTGTTTTTCAACAAATGATACCAAGAAAATGAAACAAAATAGATAATAAATGAAGATTGGAAAGTTGCATGCTCTAAAAATTCTTTCTAGAAAAAACAACTTGAGACTTCTTTTAGTCTCTATAAAGTATATGAAGGTAGAAAGCCGGTATGAAACATCATCACCTGAGACTTTATATATTGACTCACAAACCTCGGCTCTCCATCTTGAGATAATTTGGAAGGTTTTAAGGATTTAATGATGATGTCTAATAGTCCAGTACCCTATTAATCCTTTTACGACATTATGTTCTTTAGACTAGAAAAGAGACTGTAAAATGATGACTATTGGGCTTTTTATGTTGTATACGTACAAAGTTTCAGGATACCAGATAAACAAAGAAATATCAGAATTATTATGGCTTTACAATCAAAACCCATCCATACCCCAAATATCTAACTTCAAATTAGTCACCAATAAATATAAATGCTTAGGTATAACTCTTACCAAAGACCCTAGACATTGGTATGATAATAACTTCGGATCTCTGCTTAGAGAGCTAAAGCAAAGCCTAATCAATTGGGAGAACCTCCCACTCAACCTTTCGGGTCAGGTTGGTCTGGTTAAGATAATTCTCTTCCCCAGACTCTTATACACCCTACAGATGCTTCCAAAGCTCATTCACAGCAAAGACCTCAAACCCCTCAATAAGGCGATCTTAACCTTTGTATGGAACAAAAAAAAAACACAGAATAGGTTTCTCCAAAATGACGTGTGCAGTAACCCTGGGAGGATTTGGGCTACCTAATATTGAGCACTATAATTGGGCAGCACTGACAAAATATGTTATAGACTGGTTCCTACACAAAGACCACTTCACAAACACAAGACTGGAGGCGCAACTTATTACACCATGGTCCCTAACTATGCTGCCACATATGACATCTTCACAGGCTGAGGCAATTGTGAAAGATGCTCTTTTACTACACTAACCCATTAAGGCATGGTGGAAAGTATGCAAAAGACTGGAAATTACACACAGACACACTTTCTATTTACCCCTTCAAGGCAACCCAGACTTTCCAGCAGGTTTTACCACAAAAACATGTAGACAATGGAGCGAGAAAGGGATTAAAAATAAACTATACCCAGAATAAGTTAAAGGAGCAGATGCTAGAAAAAAATATCAAAAAAAATTCAAGAGCTAGAAGAGGCCCACAAACAAAAGCCAGAAAATAAAACAATTTTAGATAACCTCAGTAAGGAAAGAAGGACAGTACAAGAGTATTGGTCTAAGATCAATAAAAAAAAGCTCTATGGTTAAAAAGGAAATACTATTCAGAAGGGGACAAAAATGGTAGATTGCTAGCAAGGGCCATTAAGAAAAAGGATCTAAATAATAATATATGCCGCTTAAAAAAAGACAAGGAAAATTGGTGTAAAAATAATCATGAAATAGTAAATCAAATCAGGAACTATTATAAGAGACTATATAACTTAGAAACACAAAGCCCAGAGGAATCATCCCTGGACAAGTACCTAGGAGAACTCAATATAAGCAAAATTACAGATCAAGAATGGACAAAACTAGATGAACCAATCCTTCTGCAGGAAATACTGTCAATAATTGAGAAGCTACCAATGGGGAAATCACCGGGGCCAGGTAGCTACACAGCAAAATATTATAAAGCCTTCTCTGGGAAGATTGCCCCATATCTGCTGACTCTATTTGAATCAATAGATAAAGGGGACAAATTCACAAAGGAGATGCAAGAATTATAGTATTACCCAAAGAAGGCAAAAATAGAGAAGAAGTCCAAAATTATAGACCCATCCCACTTTTAAATATAGACTTAAAAATCTATGCCAAAATTATTGCTAATTGGCTAGGAGAAATATTGGGGAATATTATCCATCTAGATCAGGTGGGGTTCGTACAAAATAGAGAAGCCAGAGAGTATACGGTTAAAAATATGAATTTATTAATTAGAGTATGCTCAATTAGAGAATATTCCTTTTTCTTTTATCTCGGTAGATGCAGAAAAAGCTTTCGACCGGGTTAGCTGGTCCTTCATGGCAAAAATATTTAAGAGATATAATTTTGGACATAAATTAATATATAGAATAATGGCGCTTTACTTATCTCCATCATCAAAAATAAAAATTAATGGTAGTATCTCTAGCGCGTTTGATATATCCAATGGCACAAGACAAGGGTGCCCACTTTCACCAACGCTATTTGTACTGTGTATAGAAGTCCTTCTTATTAGACAAAATAAGAAGATAAGCGGAATTAAAGTAGGGAATAGTGAAGATAAAATGTCCCTATTTGCAGACGATATCCTCCTGACCCTGACCAACCCTATTGTATCAATAGAAGAACTATTAAAGGCCCTGGAGACCTATGGCTCTTTCTCTAACTTCCTAGTGAACACAAACAAGTCAGAGGTTTTAAATCTGAATAGGGATATAGAAACTTTGAGTCACATAGCCATAAATTTCCCCTTTAAAGAGGTAGACACCCTGAAATATTTAGGGGTTCTTCTGGCAAAAAAATGTTAACGAAATGTTCCAATTAAATTATGGGAAATTAAAAAAAACAGTCACTAATGAACTATTATCATGGTTTAATAAAAAATGTTATGGCTAGGGAGAATAAATGTGATTCAGATGAACATTCTTCCTAGATTTCTCTACTTACTACAGACCCTACCCATCCCGATACCAAATAGATATATAGAAGATCTACAAAGGGGAATAAATAATTATATTTGGGGTAAAATACATCCAAGAATCAACAAAGATACGATGTTTAGAAAAAGGAAATTAGGAGGTCTAGGTTTACCTAACTTAATGAAATATAGACAAGCCTCAATGATACAAAGGATTGTAGAGTGGCATCTTAAAGAAGACTAAGAGTTGGGTAGAGCTAGAAAGTAAAATCATATATAAACAATCCATAGGAAGCCAGAGATGGATTAATAAAAGAGAGAGAGCTGTAAGAATTATTCAGTCAAGTATATTAAGGGAAACGTTTAAGACTTGGGACCAACTCTTGAAGTAAAATTCAGAATTGTCCTCTATCCCATCTCCTCTACTATCGGTAGTGGAGAATAAAAAAACTTTCTAAAAGGCCAATTTAAAGGGGACAATACAGCTAATAAATATAGGATAATAGATATAACGAAAGAAGGGAGAATATGCCCACAAGAGGAATTACGGACAAAAGGTATGATAGGATTAAAAGGGTGGTTCCCTTATACACAATTACACTATTACATCTATACCCATATAGACAAATATAAGATACTAAGGAAGCCTACAAATTTTGAGAATCTATGTAATGCTAAAATTAATGTAAAACATTAATTATCTAAATTATATACACTATTGCAGAATGGGATAGAAAAACTCCCCAGGTATATACAGAATTGGCAAGAGGAACTAGAGAAAAGGATAGAAGTAACAACTTGGCAGAATATTTTCCATCAGACAGCTAAATCATTAGTATCAGCAAGAGTAGTAGAGCAAAATTTGAAAATCCTGACAAGGTGGTACCTTACTCCCACCAGGATTAAAAACAATCTACCCCCATACACATGATAGATGTTGGAGAGGGTGTGGAGGTAGAGGCAATCTATCACATATCCTATGGTTCTGCCCATATATCAAGAAGTTTTGGTCTCAGGTCTTAATGACTGTAGAAAGAGTTCCAAACATCATAACTTAAATAATTTCTTAGCAACAATACTAAACAATATAGATAATAATAAAAAAAAAACTAAAATCTGCAATCGCGGAATGGCAAATCCCTGTAATGCAACCCCATTGATGTCTATGGGGGAAAGAAAGTAATGTTAAAACCTAACACCCTAACATAAACCACTAGTCTAAAAAACCCTAATGCATCTCCCTCTGACAATAAATAAAGTTATTAAACCCTAAACCGCCACTCCCCAACATCGCAGACACTAAATAAACCTATTAACCCCTAATCCGCCGCTCCTCAACATCACCAACACTAATAAAAGTTATTAACCCCTAATCCTCTGCTCCCCGACATTGCCAAAACTCCCCAGGTGTATACAGAATTGGCAAGAGGAACTAGAGGAAAGGATATAAGTAAAAACTTGGCAGAATATTTTCCATCAGACAGCTAAATCATCAGTATCAGCAAGAGTAGTGGAGCAAAATTTGAAAATCCTGACAAGGTGGTACCTTACTCCCACCAGGATTAAAAAAATCTACCCCCATGCACATGATAGATATTGGAGAGGGTGTGGAGGTAGAGGCAATCTATCACATATCCTATGGTTCTGCCCATATATCAAGAAGTTTTGGTCTCAGGTCTTAATGACGGTAGAAAAGAGTTCCAAACATCATAACTTAAATAATTTCTTAGCAACAATACTAAACAATATAGATAATAATAAAAAAAATCTAAAATCTGCGATCACGGAATGGCAAATCCCTGTAGTGCAACCCCATTGATGTCTATGGGGGAAAGAAAGTTATGTTAAAACCTAACACCCTAACATAAACCACTAGTCTAAAAAACCCTAATGCGTCTCCATCCGACAATAAATAAAGTTATTAAACCCTAAACCGCCACTCCCCAACATCGCAGACACTAAATAAACCTATTAACCCCTAATCCGCCGCTCCTCAACATCACCAACACTAATAAAAGTTATTAACCCCTAATCCTCTGCTCCCCGACATCGCCAAAATTCCCCAGGTATATACAGAATTGGCAAGAGGAACTAGAGGAAAGGATATAAGTAAAAACTTGGCAGAATATTTTCCATCAGACAGCTAAATCATCAGTATCAGCAAGAGTAGTGGAGCAAAATTTGAAAATCCTGACAAGGTGGTACCTTACTCCCACCAGGATTAAAAAATCTACCCCATACACATGATAGATGTTGGAGAGGGTGTGGAGGTAGAGGCAATCTATCACATATCCTATGGTTCTGCCCATATATCAAGAAGTTTTGGTCTCAGTTCTTAATGACGGTAGAAACGAGTTCCAAACATCATAACTTAAATAATTTCTTAACAACAATACTAAACAATATAGATAATAAACTGGATAAAACAAAGAGACTTGTTTACCAGATAATGTTTAATTGGGCAAAAATATCATTTTAAAAAAATGGAAATCTGATATCCCTACAAAGGAAGAGTGGGTGAGCAAGGTTAATGAATATACTGTATATTAAATGAAGAATATTATTTCATGGGAAAGGGAAACATTGAGATATATATTGGGGCAAAGGAAATATGGGAAAGTAGTTTAAAATAGATACTTGGTCAGATAATAGTGAAAGAGATATTAAATTGGACAAAAAAGGACTAAGTAACCCTAGTTTAACATAAGAGTAACGGATTATAGCCAAGGATCCTACGAGAGGATATGTTATTGTTATTGTATGTTTTGTCTAAGTATCTATGTGGCCTTTTGTATTTATGTGGTTTTTTTTGTTTTTTTTTTATTTGCTGTTGTTTTGTTTTGTATTTTGAATAATAAAAAGAAAAAAAAGAAACAAATGTTATGTAAACAAAATGACACCCAAGGAGATATGACGCACAGAGTGAAACTCTTTATCACGAAATGGAAACCCTTCATACTTAGCCTTCCCACCAACACTCAGACGCAAATCATTTACCTATTCAAGGACTCAAAATACATACTAGATGCACAATTGCGAGGGGAATGGCAGTTGGACTTTAACTTACCAGCAGAAAGGCCATAGAGAACAGACGGGAGAGCATGAGAGCGACACCCTGGGCGATGAAAATAGCAGACAAAGAAGTTGTCTGAACAAGGTACTGTTAGAACAGGAATGTAGATAAGGGATGAAAGTAATCAACTAGAGATATTGGGGCATATGTATCAAGCTCCGAATGGAGCTTGATGCCCCGTGTTTCTGGCGAGCCTGTGAGCAGTTGGTGCAATGCTGAATACGGAGAGCGTATTGCTCGCCGTATACAGTAAGGTCTGGCGGACCTGATCCGCAGTGTCGGATCAGGTCCGCCAGATCTTGATAAATATGGGCCATTGTGTTGGGGAGAGATTTTACCACTAACAAAATACGGGTCCCTCATCTAAGATAATAATAATAATTATTAATATTAAGACTCCATTTTAAGCACTTGCTCAGATCTAGCCAGATGAAATGACGGAATCTCTGCAAATACAGAATATGAAGAGAACTCATCTTAATCTTGGGTACAGATTCTTAGTGGAGTCATGACAAAACAGCAAGAATTCTATCTGACCAAAATGTCATCACTCAGAGACAATAACATCCTCTGCTTTAAAAGCAGCATAGACCCACACAGGATTTGCTAGCAGCATAACCTGCAAAGGTTAACACCCAGCAAAATAACAGATAACTCTAGAACCAGTCGGCTAGATTACGAGTTTTGCGCTATACTGGGAGTGTAAGGAACGCAATAAAATGTGCATTATTGCATTTTCCATAGCGCTGCCATTATGAGTTACTGAAAAACCTTCTTGTGCTGTGCGGTATGGTGCGATAAGCTCCATACCACACAAAATCCAAGGGCTGAGTTTACGTGCTCGTGCACGCTTTCTCCTATAGACATCAATGGGAGAGAGTGTTAGAAAAAAATCTAACATCTGCGATCGTGGAATGGCAAATCGCCTTAATGCAACCCCATTGATGTCTATGGGGAATGAAAGTTATGTTAAAACCTAAAACCCTAACATAAACCTCTAGTCTAAAAAACCCTAATGCGTCTCCCTCCGACACTAAATAAACCTATTAACCCCTAATCCGCCACTCCCCAACATGGCCAACACTAATAAAAGTTATTAACCCCTAATCCTCCGCTCCCCGACATTGCCAACACCTAAATAAATTATTAACCCCTAATCTGTCGCTACCCGACATCGCCAACACTAAATAAACCTATTAACCCCTAAACCGCCGCCCCCCCACATCGCAAATAATAAACATATTAATCCCTAAACCGCCAGCCCCCATATAGTAAATAATAAATTAAACCTATTAACCCCTAAACTGCCAGCTCCCACATTGTAACTAATAAGCTAAACCTATCAACTCCTAAACCACCGGACCCCCACATCGCAAAACACTAAATTAAATTATTAACCCCTAAACCTAGCACCCCGTAACTTTAAATTAAAAGTTACAATATAACTATCTTTAAATAAATAAAAACTTACCTGTTAAATAAAAAACCCCTGAGATTAATACTACGAAAAAAAATAAAAAAATCTAACATTACAAAAAATAATAAACACTAAAATTACGAAAAATAAAAAAACTCTAAGATTACAAAAAAAATAATAAATGAAATGATCAAAAATAAAAACAATTACATCTAATCTAATAGCCCAGCGGTTCCTAACCTTTTTTCTCTCCCGTACCCCTTGATTTGGCTTTTCATTTATGAGTACCCCCTCTCTTCATTACCCCCACCCTTCCCTCAAAAAAGTTTTTTTTTTTTAATTTAAACTATTTATTGTCAGGTATAAATAAACTATCTATTATCTGGTATTTATAAACTATTATCAGGGTATTGCCAGGTATTAATAAACTATTTATTATCAGGGTATTGTCAGCTATTAATAAACTATTTATTTTCAGGGTATTGTCAGGTATTAATAAACTATTTATTATCAGGATAAACCCAAATAATAAATAGTTTATTAATACCTGACAATACCCTGATACTAGTTGATTAATAACTGACAATACCCTGATAATAAATAGTTTAAGGTAAGCTATACCTGAATGGCATACGACTGTACGTGTATCAACAGGATTAAAGCTCAGATCTCATTCTCAGGAGTGGCCCTGCTGTGTGGCTGGCGCCCCTGGCAGCTGCCTAGTTGCCCCTAAACACGGCCCTGGGGGGGAGTCAAAGTGTAATGATTATAAAAATATTTAAATTTGTGAGATCAGATCGAAAGCAAGCACTAGCAGCAGTACTTTACTTACCGGCACTGACTATAAATTATTTGGGGATGCAGACCCGCCTCGCCTGTGTGAGTCACAACCTCCACAGCTCTACCACAGGTGTCCACGCAGCTATGCTGCTGCAGTGCCGCTTGTAACTGCGCACTCGCAGTTGTGCAAGGTGGTGAGTGGAGCAGGAGCATAAGCTGTCTGGTGAAACAGGGTGATCATTAATATGTGGACCGGAGTCATCCACACCCTGTCCACATATTTCAGGTGCAGGGGCTCCCATCTGCCTATATGCCAGGCCAGGACTTCACTTGTCAATTTCCAGCTGAGCGCTCCTTCCTTCCACAGTTCCACGATGGTTATTAGTTGATAACCCATTGAAAGTGTCCCCAACCCCCCCCCCCACTTCTTCCACCATTACTAACAATATTTTTGCGTACCCCCAACTAGTCCACTGTGTACCCCCAGGGGTACGCTTATAGATTGGGAACCGCTGTAATAGCCCTATAAAAATTAAAAAGCCCCCCAAAAATAAAAACACTCCCTAACCTAAAATAAGCTACCAATAGCCCTTAAAAGGGTCTTTTGTAGGGCATTGCCCTAAGTTAAACAGCTCTTTTACCTAGAAAAAAATACAAAGTCCCCCCAACAGTAAAACTTACCACCCAACCAACCAACCCCCAAAATAAAAAAACCTAAGTCTAGATAAAACCTAATGTCATTGCCGGTCCTGGATAGCTCAGTTCTGCACCGCTGGGATGAAGATAGAAGACGCCCCTGCAATGGATAAGGATTTTGCCGCCTGGATGAAGACTTGTCGCCGCCTGGATAGAGATGGATGTCCGGACTTCAGGAACCGTGAGTAGTTATTCTGGGGTTTGTGCTGAATGCCCTTTTAAGGGCAGTACAAAAGAGCTGAATGCCCTTTTAAGGGCAATGCCCATACAAATGCCCCTTTAGGGACAATGGGTAGCTTAGGTTTTATTTATACTTAGGTTTTTTATTTTGGGGGTTGGTTTTACTGTTGGGGGGACTTTGTATTTTTTTTTCTAGGTAAAAGAGCTGTTTAACTTAGGGCAATGCCCTACAAAAAGCCCTTTTAAGGACTAGTGGTAGTTTATTGTAGATTAGGGGGTGTTTTTATTTTGGAGGAGCTTTTTTAGTTTTACAGGGCTATTAGATTAGGTGTAATTGTTTTTATTTTTGTAATCTTAGAGTTTTTTTATTTTATCGTAATTTTAGTGTTTATTATTTTTTGTAATGTTAGATTTTTAATTTTTTTGTAGTATTAGGTTATTTTAAATTTGTAATTTAAGTTTTTTAATTGGTATTTTTTTTAATTTTATTGGAATAGTAATGTTAGGTTAATTTATAGTTTAATCTTAGTTTTTTTTTATTTTACAGATTAGTTTTTATTTATTTAAAGATAGTTATATTGTAACTTTTAATTTTAAGTTAGGGGGTGTTAGGTTTAGGGGTTAATAGTTTAATTTAGTGTTTTGCAATGTGGGGGCCGGTGGTTTAGGGGTTAATAGGTTCAGCTTATTAGTTACAATGTGGGGGCTGGCGGTTTAGGGGTTAATAGGTTTTATTTATTAGTTGCAATGTGGGGGGCTGGCGGTTTAGGGGTTAATAGCTTTATTTATTGTCGGCGATGTCGGGGAGCGGTGGATTAGGGGTTAAGCTTTATATAGTGCTAGAGATCTGGGGGGCTGGCAGTTTAGGGGTTAATAGGTTTATTTTAGTGTCAGCGATGTGGGTGGGCAGTAGATTAGGGGTTAATACATTTATTATAGTATTTACGATGTGGGAGGGCATGGGTTTAGGGGTTAAGAGGTAGTTTATGGGTCTTAGTGTACTTTGTAACAGTTTAGTCATGAGTTTTGTGAAACATTTTTGTTTCGCAATATCCATAACTACTGGTCTCAGATGGCAGAATGGATTGTGTCGGTATAGGCTATAAAGCAAGCATTTTAGCCAGCCCGCACAACCTGTAATATGGCGCTATGGAAAATCCTGCACTCAAACGTCTTTTTTTGAGTGCGGAATGGACGTTGCATTACAGGCTAAAATGCTTGTGGTATATCTATACTGCCGCGACTCATAATATGCATTACCTGCCATTCCAGCTCAATGGCCAATTTTTTAGCGGTAATAGCCGTACCGCACCGTAATGCAAAACTCGTAATTTAGCCAAGTGTTAGGATGAGGTAGAGAGGGGAGGTTAAGAAAATGTAAAATGGTTAACCCCAATGCTGACATTGTTATTGGTTTCTTCATGTTAATGTTTTTTCCTTTTATTATTTTCTCTCTTTTCCACTACATATTCTACTTACACAGGGAATCAGTAATTCAACGATATGTGTATGCCCTGAATGGCATAAACCTAAACAAAGTATAAGCATGTATATAGCATTTAAAATAAATACAGTTTTAAAAAAATAAATTTAAATGATTCAGATAGAGCATGTCATTTCAAGACACTTTTAAATTCACCGATTTTCAAATGTGCTTCGTTCTTTTGGTATCACTTGTTGAAACAGAATACGCACATATCCTACACTAGTGGGAGCTAGCAGCTGATTGGTGCTTACACACATTTGTCTCTTGTGATTGACTAACTAGATGTGTTCAGCTAGTTGCCAGTAGTACATTACTGCTCATTCAGCAAAGTATAACAAGATAATGAAGCAGATTTGATAATAGAAGTAAATTGGAAAGTTGTATAAAATTGTTTGTTTTATCCAAATCATGAAATAAAATGTTCCTGTCACTTTAACTGTCAACATATGATTATATGGGGAGAGGAATAGAGAAGCGAATTTTCCAAGTGCCATAAATAAACCGTAAAAATGGGCTGTTTTACTTTTTCGCAGAAATGTTCTAAAAAGAAAAAAAGAAAAAATTACTTGCATGTTGATACTTGACCACTTCTGGCATAGTTTGTCGTTTGTGGAAGCAAATAAATGCTTTGTTCTTTCAAAAGCTTTTGAGATTACATCAAAGTGACTTACTTAAAAATCTATTCACTGATTACAATTATTCACAGATTAAAGAACCATTAAATACAGAAGAATTGCATAATCAACATCTTTATTATAAAAAGACAAATGCAAAATCACTTAGTCTGAGAAGCAGATTTGTTTCTGACAAGTTATCTCAATTTTCCTTCCACCTGCATCACGTGACAGTCATCAGCCAATCACAAAATGTTTATATATAAGTATATACTGTGATTTCTTGCACATGCCTTGTATGAGCTGGTGCCTCAGAAAGTGTGCATATGAAAAGACTGTTCACTTTTTCATAATGAAGGTGAATTGACAAGTTTTCAAAATCTGAATCATGAAAGTTAACTTTTGACTTTAGTGTTCCATTTAAAACTACCAATAATCAGTAGACAGACAGGGTCATGGATAAGGTTGCCACACAGCCAGTATTTTACCAACATGGCATTTATTTTTAAGGTTCAGTTCAAATTAAAAAATTAAGATTAAATATATTTTTTTATTTCCATAAAAAGGTGGCAAGTCATGGATGAACATTATATATTATAGGAATTGCAAATTAGAACCTAATTACCTAATATATAAATAAATAAATAAATAAATAAATAAATAAATAAATATACACAATATCCCATAGGAAGACACTCGCAGGATTTAAAACATAAATATATTTATTCCAAATGGATTAAAAACTGGTCACGTTTCGACTGGCACTCTCTGGTCTTTTATAATCACAAACGTGTTAATTGCAGTGATGTTTTGGAGATACAGCCCCCCTTCCTCAGATATATATATATATATATATATATACACACATACATATATATAAATTAAATAGAGAAAAATAGGGAAAGCTGTTTCATTAAAAGCAGCTGCCCTAGTCTACCTTATTACCAGCACTGATCATCAAAAAAATCAAAATACCCAAATCAAGGACACCAGTTTATCAGACCCTAGGAAAACACAGAAGTAAGGTTTAAAGTAAATCTAAATATTTATTCAACAGGCAATTTAGAGTAGTTAGACTAAACATAAAACCCGACAGAAAAAAATAAAATAACCATCAAAGGCACAAAGCTCCATGCCCCAAGCATGGCAAAAAATATATATGTACAGCACAAGTGACCGGTCATCTAAATAAATAAAAGAACTCCCGGGAGCGTAGAAAAGGATAACTGCAAAAGACCCATAGTCTCTCCTGTGGCAATATACATAGAAAACGGTTGTATAGCCTAACGGGGTAATGTCCAAATGATCAACATTAGATGCTTAAGGATATGTCCTTATGTGACAGCCAGTCTCCTTAGATTTAAAGTACTCAGAGTTCTATAGCAATAAAGAGGGAGCTATGTCTTGCTGAGACAACCATGGTTCTAGGCTAATCAGTTGATATGTGCGAGTGTATAAATACCAGAATGCCATCAATCTTTATATATATCCCATCTGGTTATGAGTGTGATGATGACCTCTCTAGGGACAGTATATAACATACTTCATCATACCTGTGATGTCCCATTCTGGTCTCATGTAGCTGGCATTGATAGAAACCGCTGAAGAATGAAGTTTGAGATAGTGGTACCTGCACCTGGACCTGATGATGCCTTTAGCTTGCTGGGTGTATTTGTGTCATACATATCCCCCAACTACACGGCATGTGTCTTGAGGTGTTTGTATCCTTCTGTTGTAGTAGTTGCCAACCTATGGTGCCTATAGATCTACCTCTAAATATCGTTCCAGACCACTTGAGTGACACAAACCTCAGAGGGTCAGCTGAATCCCCCTGATCTGCATCATACAACAGCTATGCGTGTTTCACCCAGGTTAGCGGGATCGATAAGTGTTAGTTAAAGTCTATGGGAAGAAGAAGTTAACGCAATTGCAATATCCAAAGTCCTGAAGTTAGCCTGCATTGGGATTCACTTGTGTGAAACATTTTGCTTTCAACTTGTAATACACACGCTAACCCGTCCTCGTTAAAAGTTGACTTTGAGACCAGTTAGTGCGCAAGCAGAAAAACCTGCACCACTTGTAATCTGGCCCATAATGTTTTTCCTTAGAACCTAAATTACACAGACCATTGTGTGTATCTGTATATTTTAATAGTGTTTTCCCCAGGACTTATTTAAGAGCACACCATCCTGCTGATTTTACTGACCACCGGCTAAAACTGAAGCCAATATTAAAGGGATATTCCAGCCAAAATGAAAACGACATGGATGCATTTAAGTATTGAACAGAAGCATTTTTGTAATATACATGTATTATCAAAAATGCTTTTAATAAAAGCTATAGCTGTTTCAAAAGAGTATTTAAGTATGCACTGTGCACCAGCATTTTAAACACAACACTTGCTCAGAGAGCCTAACATGCCTGCACCATATATTAATGACTCAAATTGTTAATTGCTGACATGATACAAGTCCCACTCATGATCTGAGCAGCTGCAATATTTAAAATGTAGGTGCACTGAGAATATCTAGCTATGCTTCACATGCACGTGCAGAGACAAATGTTAACCTTAAAACAGTGATAACAATTACTAGAAGCATTTTTGCCAATACATGTATATTGCAAATATGTTTCTATTTAAAGATGTAATTAATCTATGTGCATTTAAATTTGACCAGAATCTCCCTTTAAGCTATATATTATTTAAAAAAAAAAATCATTGTTGTTTCAAAAATTATTATTAAATCAATTACTGTTCAACTATGAAATTAATTTGTGCTTTGAAGTAACATTTCTAAATAACAGAATGTTATTAATGTTGTAGTATTGCAAAGTATTACAAGGCCCTCAGCCAGCTAGTTCATAATGCCTCCCGACTGGCATCATTTTCTCTGGAGAACACTGTAAAATCACTTAATGGAAAAATCACATACGTTAAAAAACTATTAAAATGTAAAAGTACAACTCATTTCTTTTCAGACAGTTCGATAAGTAAAGAAGCATTTATAAAAGATAAAAAATACCTTTGCAGCTTAAAGGGACACTGAACCCAAATTTATTCTATTGTGATTCAGATAGAGCATGCAATTTTAAGCAACTTTCTAATTTACTCCTATTATCAAATTCTTTTCATTCTCTTGGTATCTTTATTTGAAATGCAAGAATGTAAGTTTAGATGCCGGCCCATTTTTGGTGAACACACTGTGTTGTTCTTGCTGATTGGTGGGTAAATTCACCTACCAATAAACAAGTGCTTTCCATGGTTCTGAACCAAAAAAATAGCTTAGATGCCTTCTTTTTCAAATAATGAAAGCAAGAGAACGAAGAAAAATTGATAATAGGAGTAAAATAGAAAGTTGTTTAAAATTGCATGCTCTATCTGAATCACGAAAGAAAAAATTTGGGTTCAGTGTCCCTTTAAAAAAAAAAAAATTAAAACAAGTATTGTGCATGATTTTCCCTAGTTTGAACGATTGTTGCAGGAGTTAGCTAGAAAAAAATATATTGTGATAAATGCTTAAAGGGACACTCAAGTCAAAATATAGTTTTATGATTCAGAAATATCATGCAGTTTTAAAACACTTTTCAATTTACTTCCATTATCACACTTTTCCCAGTATTTTTATGTACACACTTTCTGGGGAACAAGCTCACAGGGTATACATATACTAGTCTGTGATTGGCTGATGTCTGTCACATGATAAAAGGGGCCAGAAAATGGGGAAAAAATAAATTTGTGAGAAAAAAATCTACTACTTATTTGAAATTCAGAGTAGGTGTTAAATCATTGTCTTTTCATAATGCACTTGTTAAATATGCAATTCTACTGCATTGAGTGGTCCTTTAAATATTCAACACATTTCCAACCAGTTTTATGTGCAGTACAGTCAGGGTTTAAGGTGACCAGACATCCCTATTTTTTAGGGACAGTCCTGAATTTGGGCAGGATGTCCCTATTTTTTTTTTCTGTTAGGGAAATTCATGAATTTGGTCAGTCTGACCCTGCATCCTACATGTCAAATATAATTTGCAAAAAAGTATGGCAATCTGTGTGAAAAACCATAAACATGAGTAAGGCAGATAGTATATATTAATATATCAGTATCCTTTAACATACAACAAATATGTACACTTACAACATGTGCTGACATACTGTCAGGGGGGAGACTATCTCCTCCTATTATTTGGAACAATTCTGTAGTCAGGGCAGGTAGAAGTACACATAATCAGAGGAATTAGCCGAAGTCAAAAACCAGGAAGTTAAAAAAAATTGAAGGGGAAAAAAGGGACTCAAAAAGAGGTATCAGGAAACAAAGCTTGGTCTCTGAAAACAGGCAGTAACCTAGCACTGGGTTAGGAAAAGTGCCTGGCTTATAAAGCCTACAAGGACCAGGAATGCCCTCATCACCCTGACAATCATGGAGCTTCAAGATCAGGTGACCAATAAAATCTCTGCTAAAGGAGGGTGTGTCCTCTAGACACTGCTCACGCTGATCCAGCGTCCTGAACGTGATGGGCGCTTCTGTCATGCGCGGGTACTAGTGTGCACGCGCACACGTGAACTTGTGCACGTCCGCCATCCCGGCAACATGAGGAGGCCGGAAGGACACCCGGCATCAAGGTAAGAAGGTTCTTCCCGGTCCTATGACAGTGCCTCCCACCAAGGTGCGATCTCCGGGCGCGAACCTGAGAGGGCCAAGTAGGATGTCTCCGATGGAAAGCTCTAACTTTGGCTTTAGCACGGAGATGATCCACAGGCTCCCAGGAACATTCATCAGGACCATACCCCTTCAAGTGGACTAGATATTCCAGTCTATCATGTCTCCTCCTAGATTCCAGGATCTCCTGTAACTCATATTAATCATTGTCCTGTACTCGTATTGGTGGAGGAGGAGTGACTTCATGGCCAGAAAAAGAACTCTTATGCCCAGGTTTAAGGAGGGAAACATGAATGACAGGATGTATTTTGTACTGAGAAAAAAGACTGGACAACATTTGAGTTGATGATCTTGGATACAGAAAAGGGACCAATATAACGAGGACCCAACTTCTTGGAAGTGCAAGAAAGGCGTAAATGATGAGTAGATAGCCATAATTTGTTTCCAATCTTATAACTAGGTGCAGGTGTTAGTCTTTTATATTAACACTTGAGTAGAGCAATGGCACTACATACGGACAAGCTCCCTAGTTGTTACCCGTAGAAAGTTATAAATAGTAATCTAAATGGTGTGTTGTAATCCAAAGGGAGGGGTGCTTCGCACAAAATTAACTAGAACAAAAATGTGGGAATACAAGGGAGATTCCCACCAAGAATGCGAGATTAGCACTCACTGTCCTAATTCCAAGGAGGCGGAACAAATTAGCACATTGAAACATAACTTTTAATAAGTAATGAGTAAAAATGGGGGTAGGGGGATTTGGAAATTAAAAACCTAAGATACAGTGGTCATGCGTATATATACCTTAATATAAGATAAATTTAATAGGCCTCTGTGGTATGATAGCCAGAATAGTAATTAAGGTAATAGTATGCACATAAATATGTGACTGGTATAGTATATAATGGGTATATATAGGTAATGAAGAGTATGGATAGATTCCCCTGATACAATATACTGATTGAAGGATGTAAAATTGAATTGTATATCTGGGAATATTGATGGAATCAATAAAGATTGCTAGTAGTTAAAGTATGTAGGATATTATTCCTCAATATATATTACTAAATATATAAATATATATATATATATATATATATATATATATATATATATATATATATATATAAATAGGTTCATTAATAGTACAACACCACTCATGTATTTGAAAAATAAGTAATTCCTAACGGTTTTAGGATTTCACCTATAGATTGTGCAAATAGCTACGTTGTAATGTGATGTTATAGTATATAATGAGTTTGTATGCATACAAGTTGGTTGGTATATAGAGTCTATCAAAACGTAATACCCCTATTGGAATAGTAAATATAGTATTAAGATGAGGAAAGAATATATATATAGTGCTTGGACATATGTACATTTGCTGATGTATCATCAGTTAATGTCAGTTGGTGTGGTAATATAACCTATGATATACTCTTATATTTACAGGTTTATTATTATATAAAGTTATTTAAAACTGAATAGCTCTATTTAAATGGTCAATGTAATAGTAAGAGAAGTCAAGTCTGTATAGAGTGCTTTAACATATGTATGCTTGCTGATGTATCATCATTTAGTATCCAACTTGGTGCTTTTGATCCATAATTAGTGATAAGTGATGTCGCGAATAGTTCACCGGCGAATAGTTCCCGGCGAACATAGCTTGTTCGCTTTCGCCGCAGCAGGCGAACATATGCGATGTTTGATCCGCCCCCTATTCGTCATCATTGAGTAAACTTTGACCCTGTATCTCACAGTCTGCAGACACATTTCAGCCAATCAGCAGCAGACACTCCCTCCCAGACCCTCCCAGCTCCTGGACAGCAGCCATTTTAGATTCATTCTGATCCTGCATTCTTAGTGAGAGGAGGGATAGTGTAGTTGCTGCTGATTTTATAGGGAAATTGATAGCTAGGCTAGTGTATTCAGTGTCCACTACAGTCCTGAAGGACTCATCTGATCTCTGCTGTAAGGAGAGCACCCCAAAAAGCCCTGTGTAATTTTGACTGTGAAACATAAGTCTGCTAGTGTAATCTAATTGCAGTTGCCTGCCTGCAGTGCCACCACTCATATCTGTTGTAACAGTAGTGTAAATTTAAAAAAACAAAAACTTTTTTGACTGTGAAACATCAGTCTGCTAGTGTAATCTAATTGCAGTTGCCTGCCTGCCAGCGTGTGTGCCAAGCCCACTTGCCCACAGTGCCACCACTTATATCTGTTGTAACAGTAGTGTAAGTTTAAAAAAAAAAACTTTTTTGACTGTGAAACATCAGTCTGCTAGTGTAATCTAACTGCAGTTGCCTGCCTGCCAGCGTGTGTGCCAGGCCCACTTGCCCACAGTGCCACCACTCATATCTGTTGTAACAGTAGTGTAGATTTAAAAAAAAAAACTTTTTTGACTGTTAAACATCAGTCTGCTAGTGTAATCTAATTGCAGTTGCCTGCCTGCCAGCGTGTGTGCCAGGCCCACTTGCCCACAGTGCCACCACTCATATCTGTTGTAACAGTAGTGTAAATTTAAAAAAAAAAAATTTTTGACTGTGAAACATCAGTCTGCTAGTGTAATCTAATTGCAGTTGCCTGCCTGCCAGCGTGTGTGCCAGGCCCACTTGCCCACAGTGCCACCACTCATATCTGTTGTAACAGTAGTGTAAATTTAAAAAAAAAAAACTTTTTTGACTGTGAAACATCAGTCTGCTAGTGTAATCTAATTGCAGTTGCCTGCCTGCCAGCGTGTGTGCCAGGCCCACTTGCCCACAGTGCCACCACTCATATCTGTTGTAACAGTAGTGTAAATTAAAAAAAAAAAAACTTTTTTGACTGTTAAACATCAGTCTGCTAGTGTAATCTAATTGCAGTTGCCTGCCTGCCAGCGTGTGTGCCAGGCCCACTTGCCCACAGTACCACCACTCATATCTGTTGTAACAGTAGTGTAAATTTAAAAAAAAAAAAAACTTTTTTGACTGTGAAACATCAGTCTGCTAGTGTAATCTAATTGCAGTTGCCTGCCTGCCAGCGTGTGTGCCAGGCCCACTTGCCCACAGTGCCACCACTCATATCTGTTGTAACATAAACACATATAAATGTGTTAGTTATGCAAAACTGGGAAGTGGGTAATAAAGGGATTATCTATCTTTTAAAACAATAAAAATTCTGGTGTAGACTGTACCTTTAAACATGGAGTTTGGTCTGTCACTGTGAAGCGAGCGTAACCCTTACACTACCTGATCGATACAACATCATACCTGATGTTTTAAAGCACATTATTCCAAACAATTTAGGAATGTTAGGTGATTTATGCCCTTTATGGATTAAAACCAGACTCTGCATCAACTATGTAATTTTCCATGGGAGTTTTGCCATGGATCCCCCTCCGGCATGCCACAGTCCAGGTGTTAGTCCCCTTGAAACAACTTTTCCATCACTATTGTGGCCAGAAAGAGTCCCTGTTGGTTTTAAAGCTCGCCTGCCTATTGAAGTCAATGGCGGTTCGCCCGGTTCGCCCGTTCGCGAACAGTTGCGGAAGTTCGAGTCCGCCGTTCGTGAACCAAAATGTTTAGGTTCGCGACATCACTATTAGTGATGTCACGAATAGTTTGCCGGCGAATAGTTCCCGGCGAACATAGCATGTTCACGTGCGCCGCGGTGGGCGAACATATGCGATGTTCGATCAGCCCACTATTCGTCATCATTGAGTAATACTTTGACCCTGTACCTCACAGTCAGCAGGCACATTCCAGCCAATCAGCAGCAGACCCTCCCTCCCAGACCCTCCTACCTCCTGGACAGCATCAATTTTAGATTCATTCGGAAGCTGCATTGTTAGTGAGAGGAGGGACAGTGTAGCTGCTGCTGATTTAGTAGGGAAATCTATAGCTAGTATTCAGTGTATTCAGTGTCCACAACAGTCCTGAAGGACTCAGCTGATCTCTGCTGTAAGGACAGCACCCCAAAAAGCCCTTTTTAGGGCTGCTTTTTTTTTTTCCTGTGTAATCTAATTGCAGTTGCCTGCCTGCCAGCATGTGTGTCAGGATCACAGCGTATACTGTGCCCACTTGCCCAGTGCCACTACTCATATCTTGTTTAATAGTAGTGTAAGTGTACATTTAAAAAAAAAAAAAACTTTTTTGACTGTGAAACATCAGTCTGCTTTTTTGTGTCAGGCTCACAGCGTATACTGTGCCCACTTGCCCAGTGGCACCACTCATATCTTGTTTAATAGTAGTGTAAGTGTACATTTAAAAAAAAACAAAAAAAAAAACTTTTTGGACTTTGAAACATCAGTCTGCTTTTTTGTGTCAGGCTCTCAGCGTATACTGTGCCCACTTGCCCAGTGGCACCACTCATATCTTGTTTAATAGTAGTGTAAGTGTACATTTAAAAAAAAAAAAACTTTTTGGACTGTGAAACATCAGTCTGCATTTTTGTGTCAGGCTCACAGCGTATACTGTGCCCACTTGCCCAGTGCCGCCACTCATATCTTGTTTAATAGTAGTGTAAGTGTACATTTAAAAAAAAAAAAACTTTTTGGACTGTGAAACATCAGTCTGCTTTTTTGTGTCAGGCTCACAGCATATACTGTGCCCACTTGCCCAGTGGCACCACTCATATCCTGTTTAATAGTAGTGTAAGTGCACATTTAAAAAAAAAAAACTTTTTGGACTGTGAAACATCAGTCTGCTTTTTTTTGTCAGGCTCACAGCATATACTGTGCCCACTTGCCCAGTGCCACCACTCATGTCTTGTTTAATAGTAGTGTAAGTGTACATTTAAAAAAAAAAAAACTTTTTGGACTGTGAAACATCAGTCTGCTTTTTTGTATCAGGCTCACAGCGTATACTGTGCCCACTTGCCCAGTGGCACCACTCATATCTTGTTTAATAGTAGTGTAAGTGTACATTTAAAAAAAAAAGAAAAACTTTTTGGACTGTGAAACATCAGTCTGCTTTTTTGTGTAAGGCTCGCAGCGTATACTGTGCCCACTTGCCCAGTGGCACCACTCATATCTTGTTTAATAGTAGTGTAAGTGTACATTTAAAAAAAAAAATCTTTTTGGACTGTGAAACATCAGTCTGCTTTTTTGTGTCAGGCTCACAGCATATACTGTGCCCACATGCCCAGTGCCACCACTCATATGATGTTTAATAGTAGTGTAAGTGTACATTTAAAAAAAACAAAAACTTTTTGGACTGTGAAACATCAGTCTGCTTTTTTGTGTCAGGCTCACAGCGTATACTGTGCCCACTTACCCAGTGCCACCACTCATATCTTGTTTAATAGTAGTGTAAGTGTACATTTAAAAAAAATAAAACTTTTTGGACTGTGAAACATCAGTCTGCTTTTTTGCGTCAGGCTCACAGCGCATACTGTGCCCACTTGCCCAGTGGCACCACTCATATCTTGTTTAATAGTAGTGTAAGTGTACATTTAAAAAAAAAAAAACTTTTTGGACTGTGAAACATCAGTCTCCTTTTTGTGTCAGGCTCAAAGCGTATACTGTGCCCACTTGCCCAGTGCCACCACTCATATCTTGTTTAATAGTTGTGTAAGTGTACATTTAAAAAAAAAAAAACTTTTTGGACTGTGAAACATCAGTCTGCTTTTTTGTGTCAGGCTCACAGCGTATACTGTGCCCACTTGCCCAGTGGCACCACTCATATCTTGTTTAATAGTAGTTTAAGTGTACATTTAAAAAAAAAAAACTTTTTGGACTGTGAAACATCAGTCTGCTTTTTTGTGTCAGGCTCACAGCATATACTGTGCCCACTTGCCCAGTGGCACCACTCATATCTTGTTTAATAGTAGTGTAAGTGTACATTTAAAAAGAAAAACTTGTTGGACTGTGAAACATCAGTCTGCTTTTTTGTGTCAGGCTCACAGCGTATACTGTGCCCACTTGCCCAGTGCCACCACTCATATGTTGTTTATTAGTAGTGTAAGTGTACATTTAAAAAAAAAAAACTTTTTGGACTGTGAAACATCAGTCTGCTTTTTTCTGTCAGGCTCACAGCGTATACTGTGCCCACTTGCCCAGTGGCACCACTCATATCTTGTTTAATAGTAGTGTAAGTGTACATTTAAAAAAAAAAAAAACTTTTTGGACTGTGAAACATCAGTCTGCTTTTTTGCGTCAGGCTCACAGCGCATACTGTGCCCACTTGCCCAGTGGCACCACTCATATCTTGTTTAATAGTAGTGTAAGTGTACATTTAAAAAAAATAAAACTTTTTGGACTGTGAAACATCAGTCTGCTTTTTTGTGTCAGGCTCGCAGCGTATACTGTGCCCACTTGCCCAGTGGCACCACTCATATCTTGTTTAATAGTAGTGTAAGTGTACATTTAAAAAAAAAAAAACTTTTTGGACTGTGAAACATCAGTCTGCATTTTTGTGTCAGGCTCACAGCGTATACTGTGCCCACTTGCCCAGTGCCGCCACTCATATCTTGTTTAATAGTAGTGTAAGTGTACATTTAAAAAAAAAAAACTTTTTGGACTGTGAAACATCAGTCTGCTTTTTTGTGTCAGGCTCACAGCGTATACTGTGCCCACTTGCCCAGTGGCACCACTCATATCCTGTTTAATAGTAGTGTAAGTGCACATTTAAAAAAAAAAAACTTTTTGGACTGTGAAACATCAGTCTGCTTTTTTTTGTCAGGCTCACAGCATATACTGTGCCCACTTGCCCAGTGCCACCACTCATGTCTTGTTTAATAGTAGTGTAAGTGTACATTTAAAAAAAAAAAAACTTTTTGGACTGTGAAACATCAGTCTGCTTTTTTGTATCAGGCTCACAGCGTATACTGTGCCCACTTGCCCAGTGGCACCACTCATATCTTGTTTAATAGTAGTGTAAGTGTACATTTAAAAAAAAAAGAAAAACTTTTTGGACTGTGAAACATCAGTCTGCTTTTTTGTGTAAGGCTCGCAGCGTATACTGTGCCCACTTGCCCAGTGGCACCACTCATATCTTGTTTAATAGTAGTGTAAGTGTACATTTAAAAAAAAAAATCTTTTTGGACTGTGAAACATCAGTCTGCTTTTTTGTGTCAGGCTCACAGCATATACTGTGCCCACATGCCCAGTGCCACCACTCATATGATGTTTAATAGTAGTGTAAGTGTACATTTAAAAAAAACAAAAACTTTTTGGACTGTGAAACATCAGTCTGCTTTTTTGTGTCAGGCTCACAGCGTATACTGTGCCCACTTACCCAGTGCCACCACTCATATCTTGTTTAATAGTAGTGTAAGTGTACATTTAAAAAAAATAAAACTTTTTGGACTGTGAAACATCAGTCTGCTTTTTTGCGTCAGGCTCACAGCGCATACTGTGCCCACTTGCCCAGTGGCACCACTCATATCTTGTTTAATAGTAGTGTAAGTGTACATTTAAAAAAAAAAAAACTTTTTGGACTGTGAAACATCAGTCTCCTTTTTGTGTCAGGCTCAAAGCGTATACTGTGCCCACTTTCCCAGTGCCACCACTCATATCTTGTTTAATAGTTGTGTAAGTGTACATTTAAAAAAAAAAAAACTTTTTGGACTGTGAAACATCAGTCTGCTTTTTTGTGTCAGGCTCACAGCGTATACTGTGCCCACTTGCCCAGTGGCACCACTCATATCTTGTTTAATAGTAGTTTAAGTGTACATTTAAAAAAAAAAAACTTTTTGGACTGTGAAACATCAGTCTGCTTTTTTGTGTCAGGCTCACAGCATATACTGTGCCCACTTGCCCAGTGGCACCACTCATATCTTGTTTAATAGTAGTGTAAGTGTACATTTAAAAAGAAAAACTTGTTGGACTGTGAAACATCAGTCTGCTTTTTTGTGTCAGGCTCACAGCGTATACTGTGCCCACTTGCCCAGTGCCACCACTCATATGTTGTTTATTAGTAGTGTAAGTGTACATTTAAAAAAAAAAAACTTTTTGGACTGTGAAACATCAGTCTGCTTTTTTCTGTCAGGCTCACAGCGTATACTGTGCCCACTTGCCCAGTGGCACCACTCATATCTTGTTTAATAGTAGTGTAAGTGTACATTTAAAAAAAAAAAAACTTTTTGGACTGTGAAACATCAGTCTGCTTTTTTGCGTCAGGCTCACAGCGCATACTGTGCCCACTTGCCCAGTGGCACCACTCATATCTTGTTTAATAGTAGTGTAAGTGTACATTTAAAAAAAATAAAACTTTTTGGACTGTGAAACATCAGTCTGCTTTTTTGTGTCAGGCTCACAGCGCATACTGTGCCCACTTGCCCAGTGGCACCACTCATATCTTGTTTAATAGTAGTGTAAGTGTACATTTAAAAAAAATAAAACTTTTTGGACTGTGAAACATCAGTCTGCTTTTTTGCGTCAGGCTCACAGCGCATACTGTGCCCACTTGCCCAGTGGCACCACTCATATCTTGTTTAATAGTAGTGTAAGTGTACATTTAAAAAAAATAAAACTTTTTGGACTGTGAAACATCAGTCTGCTTTTTTGCGTCAGGCTCACAGCGCATACTGTGCCCACTTGCAGGGTGGCACCACTCATATCTTGTTTAATAGTAGTGTAAGTGTACATTTAAAAAAAATAAAACTTTTTGGACTGTGAAACATCAGTCTGCTTTTTTGTGTCAGGCTCACAGCGTATACTGTGCCCACTTGCCCAGTGGCACCACTCATATCTTGTTTAATAGTAGTGTAAGTGTACATTTAAAAAAAAAAGAAAAACTTTTTGGACTGTGAAACATCAGTCTGCTTTTTTGTGTAAGGCTTGCAGCGTATACTGTGCCCACTTGCCCAGTGGCACCACTCATATCTTGTTTAATAGTAGTGTAAGTGTACATTTAAAAAAAAAATTCTTTTTGGACTGTGAAACATCAGTCTGCTTTTTTTGTGTCAGGCTCACAGCATATACTGTGCCCACATGCCCAGTGCCACCACTCATATGATGTTTAATAGTAGTGTAAGTGTACATTTTAAAAAACAAAAACTTTTTGGACTGTGAAACATCAGTCTGCTTTTTTGTGTCAGGCTCACAGCATATACTGTGCCCACTTGCCCAGTGCCACCACTCATATCTTGTTTAATAGTAGTGTAAGTGTACATTTAAAAAAACCAAAAACTTTTTGGACTGTGAAACATCAGTCTGCTTTTTTGTGTCAGGCTCACAGCGTATACTGTGCCCACTTGCCCAGTGCCACCACTCATATCTTGTTTAATAGTAGTGTAAGTGTACATTTAAAAAAAATAAAACTTTTTGGACTGTGAAACATCAGTCTGCTTTTTTGCGTCAGGCTCACAGCGCATACTGTGCCCACTTGCCCAGTGGCACCACTCATATCTTGTTTAATAGTAGTGTAAGTGTACATTTAAAAAAAAAAAAAACTTTTTGGACTGTGAAACATCAGTCTGCTTTTTGTGTCAGGCTCAAAGCGTATACTGTGCCCACTTGCCCAGTGCCACCACTCATATCTTGTTTAATAGTTGTGTAAGTGTACATTTAAAAAAAAAAAAAACTTTTTGGACTGTGAAACATCAGTCTGCTTTTTTGTGTCAGGCTCACAGCGTATACTGTGCCCACTTGCCCAGTGGCACCACTCATATCTTGTTTAATAGTAGTTTAAGTGTACATTTAAAAAAAAAAAAACTTTTTGGACTGTGAAACATCAGTCTGCTTTTTTGTGTCAGGCTCGCAGCGTATACTGTGCCCACTTGCCCAGTGGCACCACTCATATCTTGTTTAATAGTAGTGTAAGTGTACATTTAAAAAGAAAAACTTGTTGGACTGTGAAACATCAGTCTGCTTTTTTGTGTCAGGCTCACAGCGTATACTGTGCCCACTTGCCCAGTGCCACCACTCATATGTTGTTTATTAGTAGTGTAAGTGTACATTTAAAAAAAAACTTTTTGGACTGTGAAACATCAGTCTGCTTTTTTCTGTCAGGCTCACAGCGTATACTGTGCCCACTTGCCCAGTGGCACCACTCATATCTTGTTTAATAGTAGTGTAAGTGTACATTTAAAAAAAAAAAACTTTTTGGACTGTGAAACATCAGTCTGCTTTTTTGTGTCAGGCTCACAGCATATACTGTGCCCACTTGCCCAGTGCCACCACTCATATCTTGTTTAATAGTAGTGTAAGTGTACATTTAAAAAAAAAAAAACTTTTTGGACTGTGAAACATCAGTCTGCTTTTTGTGTCAGGCTCAAAGCGTATACTGTGCCCACTTGCCCAGTGCCACCACTCATATCTTGTTTAATAGTTGTGTAAGTGTACATTTAAAAAAAAAAAAACTTTTTGGACTGTGAAACATCAGTCTGCTTTTTTGTGTCAGGCTCACAGCGTATACTGTGCCCACTTGCCCAGTGGCACCACTCATATCTTGTTTAATAGTAGTTTAAGTGTACATTTAAAAAAAAAACAACTTTTTGGACTGTGAAACATCAGTCTGCTTTTTTGTGTCAGGCTCGCAGCGTATACTGTGCCCACTTGCCCAGTGGCACCACTCATATCTTGTTTAATAGTAGTGTAAGTGTACATTTAAAAAGAAAAACTTGTTGGACTGTGAAACATCAGTCTGCTTTTTTGTGTCAGGCTCACAGCGTATACTGTGCCCACTTGCCCAGTGCCACCACTCATATGTTGTTTATTAGTAGTGTAAGTGTACATTTAAAAAAAAAACTTTTTGGACTGTGAAACATCAGTCTGCTTTTTTCTGTCAGGCTCACAGCGTATACTGTGCCCACTTGCCCAGTGGCACCACTCATATCTTGTTTAATAGTAGTGTAAGTGTACATTTAAAAAAAAAAAACTTTTTGGACTGTGAAACATCAGTCTGCTTTTTTGTGTCAGGCTCACAGCATATACTGTGCCCACTTGCCCAGTGCCACCACTCATATCTTGTTTAATAGTAGTGTAAGTGTACATTTAAAAAAAAAAAAAACTTTTTGGACTGTGAAACATCAGTCTGCTTTTTTGTGTCAGGCTCACAGCGTATACTGTGCCCACTTGCCCAGTGCCACCACTCATATCTTGTTTAATAGTAGTGTAAGTGTACATTTAAAAAAAATAAAACTTTTTGGACTGTGAAACATCAGTCTGCTTTTTTGCGTCAGGCTCACAGCGCATACTGTGCCCACTTGCCCAGTGGCACCACTCATATCTTGTTTAATAGTAGTGTAAGTGTACATTTAAAAAAAATAAAACTTTTTGGACTGTGAAACATCAGTCTGCTTTTTTGTGTCAGGCTCACAGCGCATACTGTGCCCACTTGCCCAGTGGCACCACTCATATCTTGTTTAATAGTAGTGTAAGTGTACATTTAAAAAAAAAAAAAACTTTTTGGACTGTGAAACATCAGTCTGCTTTTTTGTGTCAGGCTCACAGCGTATACTGTGCCCACTTGCCCAGTGCCACCACTCATATCTTGTTTAATAGTAGTGTAAGTGTACATTTAAAAAAAAATAACTTTTTGGACTGTGAAACATCAGTCTGCTTTTTTGTGTCAGGCTCACAGCGTATACTGTGCCCACTTGCCCAGTGGCACCACTCATATCCTGTTTAATAGTAGTGTAAGTGCACATTTAAAAAAAAAAAAACTTTTTGGACTCTGAAACATCAGTCTCCTTTTTTGTGTCAGGCTCACAGCGTATACTGTGCCCACTTTCCCAGTGGCACCACTCATATCTTGTTTAATAGTAGTGTAAGTGTACATTTAAAAAAAAAAAAAACTTTTTGGACTGGGAAACATCAGTCTGCTTTTTTGTGTCAGGCTCACAGCGTATACTGTGCCCACTTGCCCAGTGCCACCACTCATATCTTGTTTAATAGTAGTGTAAGTGTACATTTAAAAAAAACCCAACTTTTTGGACTGTGAAACATCAGTCTGCTTTTTTGTGTCAGGCTCACAGCGTATACTGTGCCCACTTGCCCAGTGGCACCACTCATATCTTGTTTAATAGTAGTGTAAGTGTACATTTAAATAAAAAAAAACTTTTTGGACTGTGAAACATCAGTCTGCTCACTTGCCCAGTGGCACCACTCATATCTTGTTTAATAGTAGTGTAAGTGTACATTTAAAAAAAACAAAAAACTTTTTGGACTGTGAAACATCAGTCTGCTTTTTTGTGTCAGGCTCACAGCATATACTGTGCCCACTTGCCCAGTGCCACCACTCATATCTTTTTTAATAGTAGTGTAAGTGTACATTTAAAAAAAAATTACAGACAGAGACAGGCCACCCCGCAGGTGCCGTCATGGTCGTGGTGCTGTGATTCCCTTTGGCCCTAGAATAATGCCCAGTGTTCAGAGGCCACGTACCATGAACTCGAAAAGTTCTGAGGACATAGTTGACAGGCTAACACAGGACACCCAATCTTCTACAGCTTCCGCTCGGAACCTTGACGCACCATCCTCCTCCAGCTTAGCTTCGGGCACCTCTCAAGTTACCACTCGCCTGCCTACCGCCACCACCAACACTAGCACCACAGCCGCTTCACTTGATCTGTCAGAGGAGTTATTTACACATCAGTTTGAAGAAATGAGTGATGCGCAACCATCATTGACAGAGGATGTAGATAACAGTGATATGTCTCAGTCAGGCAGTATTACAGACATGGACGTATGGTGTGATGATGATGATGTTGTACCCGCTGCTGCATCCTTTGTTGAGTTGTCAGATACAAGTGAAACGGTTGATGATGAGGATGCGTCCGTGGATGTCACCTGGGTGCCCGCTAGAAGAGAAGAAGAACAGGGGAAAAGTTCAGATGGGGAAACAGAGAGGAGGAGGAGGAGACAAGTTGGAAGCTGGGGGAGGTCGTCGCAAGGAGCTAGTGGCACAGTCAGACAGCATGCATTGGCACCCGGGGTCAGCCAGACAGCACGCCAATCAACGCATGCTGTTGCCACCACCAGAATGCCATCATCGCAGAGCTCAGCTGTGTGGCATTTTTTTTTGTGTGTCTGCCTCTGAAACAGCGATGCCATTTGCAACCTGTGCCAAAAGAAACTGAGTCGTGGGAAGTCCAACACCCACCTAGGTACAAATGCTTTGAGAAGGCACATGATCGCACATCACAAACGCCTATGGGATCAACACATGAGTACAAGCAGCACACAAACTCAAAGCCGCCATCCTCCTCCTGGTCCAGCATCTTCAGCCACGTCAACCACTGCTGTCCTCCTTGCCCCCTCTCAACCATCCGCCACTCCGTCTCTCGCCTTGAGCAGTTCCTGCTCATCAGCCCACAGTCAGGTGTCTGTCAAGGACATGTTTGAGCGTAAGAAGCCAATGTCACAAAGTTACCCCCTTGCCCGGCGTCTGACAGCTGGCTTGTCTGAACTCTTAGCCCGCCAGCTTTTACCATACAAGCTGGTGGAGTCTGAGGCGTTCAAAAAATTTGTAGCTATTGGGACACCGCAGTGGAAGGTACCTGGCCGAAATTTCTTTGCACAAAAGGCAATCCCCAACCTCTACTCGATTGTGCAAAAGGAAGTAATGGCATGTCTGGCACACAGTGTTGGGGCAAGGTCCATCTGACCACTGATACCTAGTCTGCAAAGCATGGTCAGGGCAGGTATATCACCTACACTGCGCATTGGGTAAACCTGCTGACGGCTGCCAAGCATTGAATGCGTGGCTCTGCAGAGGAGTTGGTGACACCACCACGACTTGCAGGCAGGCCTGCTGCCACCTCCTCTACTCCTCCTACTCCATCCTCTTCCATAACCTCCTCGGCTGAGTCCTCTTCTGCTGCTGCGTCTTGCTCCACATCAACGGCACCCCCCTAGCTCCCCAGGTACTATTCCACATACCGGATACGGCAGAGAGTCACACCGGACCAGCACTCCTGTCCACCCTGAACGCACAGGTGGATCAGTGGCTGACTCCGCACCAACTGGAGATCGGCAAAGTGGTTTCTGACAGCGGAAGAAATTTGGTGGCGGCATTGAATTTAGGCAAGTTGACACATGTGCCGTGTATGGCGCATGTGTGTAATCTGATCGTACAATGCTTTGTGCATAAGTATCCAGGCTTACAGGACGTCCTGAAGCAGGCCAGGAAGGTGTGTGGCCATTTCAGGCGTTCCTACACGGCCATGGCGCACTTTTCCGATATCCAGCAGCGAAACAACATGCCAGTGAGGCGCTTGATTTGCGACAGCCTGACAGATTGGAATTCAACACTCCTAATGTTCGACCGCCTGATCCAACAAGAAAAAGCCATTAATGAGTATTTGTATGACCGGGGTGCTAGGACAGCCTCTGCGGAGCTGGGAATTTTTTTGCCACATTACTGGACGCTCATGCGCAATGCCTGTAGGCTCATGCGTCCTTTTGAGGAGGTGACAAACCTAGTCAGTCGGACTGAAGGCACCATCAGCAACATCATACCATTTGTTTTCTTCCTGGAGTGTGCCCTGCGAAGAGTGCTGGATCAGGCCGTAGATGAGCGTGAAGAGGAAGAGGAAGAGTTGTGGTCAACATCACCACCAGAAACAGCCTTATCAGCATCGCTTGCTGGACCTGCGGCAATGCTGGAAGAGGATTGTGAGGAAGAGGAGTCAGAGGAGGAATGTGGCTTTGAGGAGGATGACCAACCAAAACAGGCATCCCAGGGTGCTCGTTGTCACCTATCTGGTACCCGTGGTGTTGTACGTGGCTGGGGGGAAGAAGATACCTTCAGTGAGATCACTGAGGACGAGGAACGGGACATGAGTAGCTCGGCATCCAACCTTGTGCAAATGGGGTCTTTCATGCTGTCGTGCCTGTTGAGGGACCCTCGTATAAAAAAGCTGAAGGAGAACGACTTGTACTGGGTGTCCACGCTACTAGACCCCGGTATAAGCATAAAGTGCCTGAAATGTTACCAAATTACCGCAAGTCGGAAAGGATGCAGCAGTTCCAAAAGAAATTAAAAAGTATGCTTTACACAGCGTATAAGGGTGATGTCACAGCACAACGGGAATATAACAGGGGAAGAGGTGAAAGTCATCCTCCTCCTCCCACGACCACGCCGGCAAGGACAGGATGCTTTACGACGTGTTGTTGATGGAGGACATGCGGAGCTTTTTAAGTCCTATGCATCGCCACAGCCATTCGGGGTCCACCCTCAGAGAACGACTTGACCGACAGGTAGCAGACTACCTCGCCTTAACTGCAGATCTCGACACTTTAAGGAGCGATGAACCCCTTGGCTACTGGGTGTGCAGGCTTGACCTGTGGCCTGAGCTATCCCAATTTGCGATAGAACTTCTGGCCTGCCCCGCTTCAAGTGTCCTGTCAGAAAGGACCTTCAGTGCAGCAGGAGGTATTGTCACTGAGAAGAGAAGTCGCCTAGGTCAAAAAAGTCTAGATTACCTCTCCTTTATTAAGATGAATGAGGGATGGATCCCGAAGGGACTGACATTGGGCGATACATTCGACTAAAAAGGCCTGATGAGATGAGCTGCCTTGGGCTAAAAATGGTCCACACGCTGCTGTATTTTATCTCTGAATGCCGTATGACTTACGTGACTTATCCGACACCAACTAGGGTTCATGCTGCAATGTTTTAGGGCACTTTCTGCCTGGGAAACAAACATCAATTTTTCTTGCCGCTGCTACAGCAACGGCTGCAACAATACCTAATTTTTTAGGCATGTGTACATGCCTAATTTTTCTGGCCTCTGGTGCAGCACTGTGGCTTCAAAAACCAAACCAATAAAAAAGGCACATAACAGGGATTAAACTGATAGGAATAGTACTACTTAACTCACCACTCCTATCTGGTGGCACATTAGATTGCACACGCAGTGCCCCAAATTTGAAGTAGGAGGACCGACCAAGCATCTTTTTCCATCTCCCGGTTCCTAAAATCCATGCCATACACACGTCCCCTGATAGGGGACGTAACAGGGATTAAACTGATAAGAATAGTACTACTTAACACTAGTGATGTCGCGAATTGTTCGCCGGCGAATAGTTCCCGGCGAACATAGCTTGTTCGCGTTTGCCGCGGCGGGCAAACATATGCCATGTTCGATCCGCCCCCTATTCGTCATCATTGAGTAAACTTTTACCCTGTATTTCCCAGTCTGCAGACACATTTCAGCCAATCAGCAGCAGACATTCCTTTCCAGACCCTCCCAGCTCCTGGACAGCAGCCATTTTAGATTCATTCTGATCCTGCATTCTTAGTGAGAGGAGGGATAGTGTAGCTGCTGCTGATTTTATAGGGAAATTGATAGCTAGGCTAGTGTATTCAGTGTCCACTACAGTCCTGAAGGACTCATCTGATCTCTGCTGTAAGGACAGCACCCCAAAAAGCCCTTTTTAGGGCTAGAACATGTCTTTTTTTTTTTTTTCCTGTGTAATTTTGACTGTGAAACATCAGTCTGCTAGTGTAATCTAATTGCAGTTGCCTGCCTGCAGTGCCACCACTCATATCTGTTGTAACAGTAGTGTAAATTTAAAAAAAAAAAAAACTTTTTTGACTGTGAAACATCAGTCTGCTAGTGTAATCTAATTGCAGTTGCCTGCCTGCCTGCCGGCGTGTGTGCCAGGCCCACTTGACAACTAGTGCCACCACTCATATCTGTTGTAACAGTAGTGTAAATTTAAAAAAAAAAACTTTTTTGACCGTGTAACATCAGTCTGCTAGTGTAATCTAATTGCAGTTGCCTGCCTGCCAGCGTGTGTGCCAGGCCCACTTGCCAACTAGTGCCACCACTCATATCTGGTGTAACAGTAGTGTAAATTTAAAAAAAAAAACTTTTTTGACTGGGAAACATCAGTCTGCTAGTGTAATCTAATAGCAGTTGCCTGCCTGCCAGCGTGTGTGCCAGGCCCACTTGCCAACTAGTGCCACCACTCATATCTGTTGTAATAGTAGTGTAAATTTTTAAAAAATAAAACTTTTTTGACTGTGAATTATCAGTCTGCTAGTGTAATCTAATTGCAGTTGCCTGCCTGCCAGTGTATGTGCCAGGCCCACTTGCTAAGTGCCACCACTCATATCTGTTGTAACAGTAGTGTAAATTTAAAAAAAAAAAAAAATTTGACTGTGAAACATCAGTCTGCTAGTGTAATCTAATTGCAGTTGCCTGCCTGCCAGCGTGTGTGCCACGCCCACTTGCCAACTAGTGCCACCACTCATATATGTTGTAACAGTAGTGTAAATTTAAAAAAAAAAACTTTTTTGACTGTGAAACATCAGTCTGCTAGTGTAATCTAATAGCAGTTGCCTGCCTGCCAGCGTGTGTGCCAGGCCCACTTGCCAACTAGTGCCACCACTCATATCTGTTGTAACAGTAGTGTAAATTTTGTAAAAAAAAACTTTTTTGACTGTGTGACTGTGTCACTGTGAAGCGGGCGTAACTCTTACACTACCTGATCGATACAACATCATACCTGATGTTTTAAAGCACGTTATTCCAAACAATTTAGGAATGTTAGGTGATTTATGCCCTTTATGGATTAAAACCAGACTCTGCATCAACTATGTAATTTTCCCTGGGAGTTTTGCCATGGATCCCTCTCCGGCATGCCACAGTCCAGGTGTTAGTCCCCTTGAAACAACTTTTCCATCACTATTGTGGCCAGAAAGAGTCCCTGTGGGTTTTAAAATTCGCCTGCCTATTGAAGTCAATGGCGGTTCGCCCGTTCGCGAACAGTTGCGGAAGTTCGAGTCCGCCGTTCGCGAACGGAAAATTTTCAGTTCGCGACATCACTACTTAACACACCACTCATATCTGGTGGCACAGTAAATTGCACCCGCAGTGCCCCAAATTTGAAGTAGAAGGACCGACCAAGCATCTTTTTCCATCTCCCGGTTCCTAAAACCCATGCCATATACACGTCCCCTGATAGGGGATGTAACAGGGATTAAACTGATAAGAATAGTACTACTTAACACACCACTCATATCTGGTGGCACAGTAGCTTGCAGGCGCAGTGCCCCAAATTTGAAGTAGGAGGACCGACCAAGCATCTTTTTCCATCTCCCGGATCCTAAAATCCATGCCATATACATGTCCCCTGATAGGGGACGTAACAGGGATTAAACTGATAAGAATAGTACTACTTAACACACCACTCATATCTGGTGGCACAGTAGATTGCACGCTCAGTGCCCCAAATTTGAAGTAGGAGGACCGACCAAGCATCTTTTTCCATCTCCCGGTTCCTAAAATCCATGCCATATACATGTCCCCTGATAGGGGACATAACAGGGATTAAACTGATAAGAATAGTACTACTTAACACACCACTCATATCTGGTGGCACAGTAGATTGCACGCGCAGTGCCCCAAATTTGAAGTAGGAGGACCGACCAAGCATCTTTTTCCATCTCCCGGTTCCTAAAATCCATGCCATATACACATCCCCTGATAGGGGACGTAACAGGGATTAAACTGATAAGAATAGTACTACTTAACACACCACTCATATCTGGTGGCACAGTAGATTGCACACGCAGTGCCCCAAATTTGAAGTAGGAGGACCGACCAAGCATCTTTTTCCATCTCCCGGTTCCTAAAATCCATGCCATATACACTTCCCCTGATAGGGGACGTAACAGGGATTAAACTGATAAGAATAGTACTACTTAACACACCACTCATATCTGGTGGCACAGTAGATTGCACGCGCAGTGCCCCAAATTTGAAGTAGGAGGACCGACCAATCATCTTTTTCCATCTCCCAGTTCCTAAAATCCATGCCATATACACGTCCCCTGATAGGGGACGTAACAGGGATTAAAATGATAGGAATAGTACTACTTAACACACCTTATAATAACGCAGAGAGAGGCAATGCAGAGAGAGGAGTCTGAAGAAGAGGAGTCAGAGGAGGAAGGTGGCTTTGAGGAGGTGGAAGACCAAACACAGCAGGCATCCCAGGGGGCTTGTTGTCACCTTTCGGGGACCCTTGGTGTTGTACATGGCTGGGTGGAGGAAGAGACCTTCAATGACATCAGTGAGGACAAGGAACGGGACATGGCTAGCTTGGTATCCAACCTTGTGCAAATGGGGAGTTTGCGGTTGTGCAAATGGACTGTTTGCGATTGTTTGCGGTGCGTTAAACGGGGAGTTTGGTCTGTCACTCTGAAGCGGGCGTAACCCTTACACTACCTGATCGATACAACATCATACCTGATGTTTTGAAGCACGTTATTCCAAACAATTTAGGAATGTTAGGTGATTTATGCCCTTTATGGATTAAAACCAGATTCTGCATCAACTATGTAATTTTCCGTGGGAGTTTTGCCATGGATCCCCCTCCGGCATGCCACAGTCCAGGTGTTAGTCCCCTTCAATGTTTCCATCACTATTGTGGCCAGAAAGAGTCCCTGTGGGTTTTAAAATTCGCCTGCCTATTGAAGACAATGGCGGTTCGCCCGGTTCGCCCGTTCACGAAATTTTATGTTCGCGACATCACTATCCATAATTCTTATGTCACGAATGGCATTACTTGTACTAATACCTGAATATTTGATCAAACATCAAGTGATGTATAATTAAAAGTTTATTAGATATATTGATGTAAATAAAGGTAAATAGTTAAGTATGAATCCTAGAGATCAAACCTATAGGTATAATATAGGGTAGATTGTCTGGTATATACAATTGCTGGTGTTGTATATATCTCAGTTCTTGTTATAGGTATACTAGTATCCCCAGTAACAATGGTCTATATAATCTTGTAGCAGCGAGTGTATCACAATTATGTATTTCACTTATATCGGCTTCGGGTTAAATATCAGTTAGGGTTTGTTATAATCCACTTTGATAGTATTTAGGAGCTTATAAGGTTTTCTGATAGATCAATTTTCTAGGTTGTGAGCATTAGTTAGAAAAGATAGAACGTATCGTATTAATATTGGGTTCAAATTCCCCCAAATAATAGTCTGCTTGTGAACAACCAATACTACTGTGATTTATCCAGCCCTATATATAAACAGAGATTACTCCACATTAGCTAAAGCAGCGATTAATATATCAATAATACCACACACCTAACTGTGAGCTTGCGTTTGTAACAATATGTCATACAAGGGAAACTATGTTGCCAAATAGCTACAACGGTAGTTAAGTAGTTAGCTCACAGAGGTAGTAGCGTTGTGCACAGATACTGGTTATTATTGTGTGTGATCGCTAGCCAGTGAGGTGCCGACCACCTTCTGATATTCTGTGTAATGATACCATTCAGTGGCAGTATCAGAGTGTTATAATAGTGATCGTAAAATGTCTATTGGTGTGTACATCAGTGATGTTAATAATAGTTTGTTATATATTTATTTAGGTGAATAGCCATTTGTATTATTTCTTATTTGAAGTGCTTCCTTCTAACTTAAAACTATTCGATATATGACAGTAGTCCTCCAGATTGTGTCCTGTATATACTTTGATCATACTGCCATTCTTTAAAATGTAAATAGCAGACATATGTTATTATTGTTACTCTTTTTAAATTGTTCCATTTATTTTATTGTAGAAATGAAGAGAGTAGTAATATTTCCTATCTCTTGTTAGAATTCAGTAAATCTTCAGTTCGATTATGCCCAACCTATACTTGACACTCTCGAAGGAGACTCGAATAGATATATTTATGTATATATGAGATTATGTCTATTTGGTAGGGTGACTCATTCAACGTGTTGATGTATTTTATTTAATGGAATTGAAATATGTTGGAGAATATTCTGTGTTTCCTGTATATCCTTAAAATTATATCTTCTAATATTATACATTAATTTTATGTGTGTTTTGTGTATCTAGTGATAATGATTAAATGACGAGTACAGTGCATGTGTGAATTTGAAAGTCTGAAGACCCTTTTACAAAAGGAGGGATACATTATTTAATAAAATGTAGTGTAAAAAATAACTAAGTGTGTGAATAAACCAGAACGGTTTATAAACCATGGTGAGAAAACGTGATAGGATGTAGACATCCATAAAGTGACTAGATTATTGTGAAACAAAATTAATATGACAAAACAATTTTTTATAAGATAATGTGCATTGCAAACATGTGATAAGGAGTGATGATAGATGGTAGAATATTAAACAGAATAACATCTGTGAAATAGGCAGTCTACAGGGTTGTCTCTGTATGTGCTTATTTGATCTTATAATTAGATTGCCTATTCTCTAGATGCTTTCTCCTCATTTGGTTATTTCATTGGGATAACGGACCCAGTGAGAAAAATAGTACTATAATAACTGGATACAATAATGGAATAGTAGGTCTGAAAAAGATGTTTATAAAAATACATAATAATTATTTTGATCATTGAGGCCTGATGGATACACTGTGTTGAGTAGGTATATCCATCTACTTTCAGTTCTTAGTAACGCAGTTTCCAGGTCTCCTCCTCTAATACCCATACTCACTTTTTCAATACCCCAACAGGTGAGATCTTCCTCTTTGGAGTTATGGAATTCCAGAAAATGAGCAGCTACACTAGTAATGGATTTTCCATCCAATTTATTTTGTGCTGCATTTTTAATATTTCTTAGGTGCTCCATCAGTCTGGTTCTCAATTTTCTTGTTGTCATTCCAACATAGTACTTATCACAAGTACATTTAAGTACATAGACCACACCTTCTGTTTGGCAACTGATATACTTTTGGATTTTATGGATTTTGCCAAATCGGTCTGTTATACTGGATGTCTTTTTTATGTATTTACAGGTACTACAGTGTCCACATTTGTTTGATCCTGGATTAAATTAAGTTTTAGTTTTTCTAGCTTGAAAGTGACTGCTGGATAAGAGATCTTTCAAGTTTTTTGTCCATCTGTAGTTTATTGCCGTTTGTCTCCTAAACATTTCTTTAGGGTAGGATCCATCATAAGAATATCCCAATGTTTAGATATTACTTGTACCACTTCCGGGGTTTGTGAATTATACGTGAGGATCAGTCTCGGTTTATTGTCACCTACTTTAGTTTTTTTGTATAGGAGATCTTGCCTGTTGGTTCTCTGAGCTCTGGTTTTGGCTCTTTTTACACTTCTTTTGCTGTATCCTCTTTCTATTAAACGTGTGGTTAATTGTTCGGCTTGGTTCTCAAATGAACTTTCTTCCGAGCAATTTCTGCGTACTCGAAGAAATTCACCCGTTGGTAGACCTCGAATAGTGCCTGGTGCGTGGGCACTGGTACTGTATAGAAGACTATTAGTCGCCGTGGGTTTTCTATATAGATTGGTTTGGATATTACCCTCCTGATCTTTTTTAATATTTAGGTCTAGAAAATTTATGTCACTCTAACTTCCTTTGTGTGTTAATTTAATATTCAAATTGTTGTTATTAAGTATTTCCAGGATTGTCAAAAGTTCTTCATGTGTACCTTCCCAAATAAAGAAGATATTGTCTATGTATCTTATCCACATAGGTATTAGATCTGTATATATATTGTTGGTATCAATGAACACTTCTTCTGCTTCCCACCACCCTAAAAAGAGATTTGCGTACGTCGGGGCACATGCTGTGCCCATGGCCGTGCCTCGTATTTGCAAGTAATGTTGATTTTCGAATATGAATGTGTTGTTTGTTAGAACAAACTCAAGTAATTGCAGGATGAAGTTGTCATGTGGTTTGCCCTCTTCCGATTTCTGTTCCAGAAAATAACGAACTGCTTGGAGCCCATCTTTGTGTTGAATCAATGTATACAGCAACTCAACATCTGTTGTCACTAACCAAGTTGATGCATCGAGAGTAATATTATTCAATCTTTGGAGTACCTGCATGGTGTCCTGTACATATGAGGGGAGTTCAAGGACATACTCTCTTAATCGAAAATCTATGTATTCTCTTGCTTTTTCGGTGAGGCAACCGATACCCGAGACTATCGGTCTGCCTGGTGGAGTATCTTGATTTTTATGTATCTTGGGTATTAAATAAAAGCTAGCAACCTTAGGTTTTGATACATTTAAGTATTTTGTCTCCTTTTCATTAATTATCCCCTCATGTGCAGCCTCCGTGATCAATTTGTTATATTTTGAGTGAATGTTGGGCATAGGATTGTTAAACAATTTGACATAGCAGTTTTTGTCTTTCAGTTGTTTATATACTTCTTTTAAGTATAATGAAAGGGGCCAGATAACTATATTGCCACCCTTATCTGAATTTCTGATGACTACTTCATCCCATTCTTGCATTTCTTGCAATGCTAATCTCTCTTTAAAAGTCAAATTGTTTGCTCTAGGCAGTGCGTTGAGTTTCGTAATTTCATTACAGATCATTTCGTTGAATATATCTAGTTGTGGAGCATTTATGTTTTGTGGTACAAATGTTGATTTATTATGGATTTTGCTTCTCCATTTTTTATTTTGACTGGGATCATTCTCATCTAGTAGATTTTGGAGATCTTGAATGGTCTGTAATTCTTCTGGGTTCCAACCCCATTCTGGTTCTTTGTTAGTGAAAAACTTTTTTAAAATAATTTACGTATATATAATTGAATGTCTTTAATGACTTCAAATTTGTCTATCATTTGAGATGGACAGAAAGATAGACCCTTGGATAGTATCGCTATATGGTTATCTGAGAGTTGTATGTCAGATAGATTGATCACTCTTAGTGATTCAGACGTATCTGAGAGAACGGGCTGGGTGTCCTTTTGTATTGGTTCCCGTTCCTCTGATGGTTCGATTGCTGAAACGTTCTCCCTCTGGCAGGCCTTTTGTTTTTTCCTCCTCCCTCTTCTGGTTTTTCTTCCTCCCCTCCTGATTCTAAAAAATATTTCCTCTTGTTACGACTTGAGGAGCGGGGGGGGGGGGGGCTATCGTTGATGTTGTATTGGGGGTAATAGCTGTACTGCCCAAGGTACCTTCTTCTCCATCTGTGTCAGATACGTCACTTTTCACAATTGTGACTTTTGGATTGGTGTTAGGTTGTTTGTACAAAGATCTCTTGCGCCATTTGTATACCCTATTGTTGGTAAAATCATTGATGTCTCTGTTGAGTTTTCCTTGCTTAGTACTTTTTAGTTCTAACTCATATTTATCTAATTCCTTTTGGTATGTTTTATATGATTTTTCAAATTCTGGATTGCTTTGGAACTGTTTCAATGTTTCATTATATTCTTGAATCTTGGTTTCTAATAAATCATATTGAGACTGATCGTTCTTCATTAGTATTTTCATTAATTTGGTAGAGCACTCAGAGAGTGCCTCTTCCCATTCAGTACTTAGTAAAGGATTTTTGAACTCATATGCCGGGAATAGCTGAATTCTCAGGCCTCTTGGTATTAATTTCTTCTCAATATACTTTTAATAAAAATGGCGGTTCCACCATACCTTGTCTTGTCTAAACTTGGTCTTATGTAAATCTCTAAGAGCTCCATCTAATGAAATGTGAGTAGTATTGGGATTTGTGCTGTTACCTTCTTCAAAAATTTCCTCTAGGTCAGCTGCTCTTTTTTGCTGCCTAGTTCGTCTGTCTTTGTCCCATGGAAACTCCATGGTCGCAATAGAATTAGAGAGTTTGCATGCTCTATTGCTCTGGAATTCTGGAGAACAAGATGTCTAGAATATTAACACTTGAGTAGAGCAATGGCACTACATATGGACAAGCTCCCTAGTTGTTACCTGTAGAAAGTTATAAATAGTAATCTAAATGGTGTGTTGCAATCCAAAGGGAGGGGTGCTTTGCACAAAATTAACTAGAACAAAAATGTGGGAATACAAGGGAGATTCCCACCAAGAATGCGAGATTAGCACTCACTGTCCTAACTCCAAGGAGGCGGAACAAATTAGCACATTAAAACATAACTCATTACTTATTAAAAGTTATGTTTTAATGTGCTAATTTGTTCCGCCTCCTTGGAGTTAGGACAGTAAGTGCTAATCTCGCATTCTTGGTGGGAATCTCCCTTGTATTCCCACATTTTTGTTCTAGGTTTTAGTCTTTTGTCTGCTTGATGTTTTTGTTGAGCTTGATTACTGATTAGTTGTTGAACTAGTTTTCGTAAGTGTGCACGGAGATGACGTAAATGGTGGGAAACTTCAGGTACAGGAATGACAGAAGGTAGATCGGGCAGAGTGTTAGGATAATATCCGTAATTAGCAAAGAAGGGTGAAAGCTTACTGGATGAACTTTGATGGTTGTTGTACGCAAACTCTGCCAAGGGAAGAAGATCAAACCAATTATCTTGTAGATAAGAAGAAAAACATCTCAAGCACTGTTCGAGTTTTTGATTGGTTCTCTCTGTCTGGCCATTGGATTGAGGGTGGTAAGTGGAAGAAAGACCATGAGAAATGTGTAAGCCATGACAAAAGTGAGTCCAGAATTTTGAGGTAAACTGAGTACTGCGATCAGAAACTATGGTACAAGGTACTCTATGGAGATGAAACACATATTGCAAAAATAAATCTGAGGTTTGTTGTGCGGTAGGAACATTGGATACAGGAATAAAGTGTGCCATTTTGGTGCATCTATCAACCACTACCATGATTGTGGTATAACCCTTGGAAGGAGACAAGTCCACAATTAAATATATGGATATATCTCTCCATGGTTGTGTTGAGATGGGTAATGGTTGTAGCAATCCAGCAGGTTTCTGGTTGGAGTGTGTCATGTTTCCTTCTAAAACCTTAGTCTCCTTGCTATCCTTTTTGGCCTAACCTTTGCACCTATTATAGTACTCCTCCCAATTCCATACCCACATAAAAGTTCAACACCTCTTCCGGTATATCGCTTGGTTATTTTGTTTGCAACTCAGATCAGCTCTAGTGTGTTTGCATGACACACCTTTCTCTGAAGCACGCCGCTTGTACACAGCACCTTTTGCTGAGCGCAACTCAGCTGTGGTGATGTCACCCGCCGACGGACACGCTGTTCACATACCGGACCAAGCTCACAGACGTATCCTACCAGCTCTGACCTCCCTTCTCCACTAACCTCTTGGCTAGTGTCACAGGGATATCGGAAGGCACGGATAGATTCTTTGACTGCAAGTCACGCCTGTAAGTACTTACGAATCAGCCCGCTCCTTGCTAAAGACTTTTAAACGTTACTGCACCAATTCCCCTCTGTCGCTCTGAACCTCATTGTGCTTGCTGTATAAATATCTGTCGCATTATCAACTGACACATATTTGTTTCCTTGCTCTTTCAATTTGCTTGCATAGGTTTGTTGGCTTAAACTGTCACATTTTCACAGATACTATTTCCTTACACTAAACGCATCTGCTGCATAGGAACAGCTGATCTGTTCTGGGTAGAGCCAACTGCTCTAATGTGCCAGCAACAGATCAGCTACCCCTTATATAAATAGCTAGTTGAATCTGTGGTTACAGCTTGTTTACATGTCCTCACTAAACTTTGCGCAGTTACCTAGATTCATCTACCCACATTCATACTCTGCAGTTGAGGTCCTTATCATCTTTTATTCTTCCCACAGAAAAGAATTAACAAAAGTCCAACTGAGCCGGACAGTAATAACCAAGCCCTATTAAGATGGACCCAGCAGCTCTATACTCACACGTAGAGGCACTAACCCAGACAGTAGACAACTTAGTTAAAGGGTTAAGTGCTCTACAAATAGAAAACACTAACCTTAAGCAGTACATCAATGACAAAATTGATGCACTGAAATCAAGTATTAGTTCACATGAACCCCAAGCTAACCCACCACAGCCGTTTAGTGGCCAAAGAGCAGAGTTTAGAGAATTTAAAAACTCATGCTATCTTTATTTTCAACTTAAACCTAAAACTTATTGTAATAAACATTTAAAAGTTCTCACTACTATATCCTATTTACGTGGTGAACCACGTATTTGGGCAAACCTTTTTTTTTAAACAAATGATCCTATTCTTAATTCCCTGGATCAATTTTTTAAAGCATTGGGCCAGCTCTACGACGATCCTTTCAAGCAGTTATCTGCTGAAACAGCAATGCACTCCTTACGCCAAAACAAAAGGCCCGTCGAAGACTATATCACTGACTTTAAAAAATGGTCTTTAGACACTCAATGGAACGACTTGTCACTACGCAACCAGTTCCGTCTGGGCCTCTCAGACCCCCTGAAAGATGAGTTGGCTAGACAACCGTTACCTGACACACTGGAGGAGTTGATAGATATTTGTATTACCCTTGATAGGCGCATTAGGGAAAGACGTTCAGAAAGGGCACACTCAGACACGACACCTAAGTTTACCACTCACAACACAAACCCTGCACTACCCCAGAAGTCTCCTACAAGAGCTACTACAGTCCCCATGGAAATGGGTTTCATAAGAGGCCCGCTTACCCAGCAAGAGAAGCTCCGGAGAAAAGCTAACGACTTGTGTATGTACTGTGGGGGTTTGGATCACTCTGTTAAGGACTGCCTTCAACTAATACGCAGGAAGGGTAAGCCAAGATCCTCAGAGCTTTGTTTATCTGCTAAACAAATACATGCTACTCACTGCTCTCTTCCTATCTTATTACAGTGGGAACACCACTGGCTCAACTCCCAAGCAATCCTTGATTCTGGAGCAAGTCACAATTATATAGATGAGCACTATACACGTATAAATAAAATACCACTTGTGAAAAAGGCTGTCCCTAGTGTTCTTCGTTTTGTTGATGGCAAAGAGATTTCTTCTGGACCTATTATATACCATACAATCCCACTACGGGTAACAACACAAACACTACATTCAGAGTATATCAGTTTTGATGTTATACCTTCACCATTATATCCAATCATACTGGGCATTGCTTGGTTCAAACAACATGATCCAACAATACTGTGGTCAAAATCAGATGTACATTTTAATTTGCAATATTGCACTGACACCTGCCTCCATCAGGAGCAACTTTTTCTGACTAATCCTATTCAGTACCCAAAAGAGTATGCGTCCTTCTCTGATGTCTTTGATAAAAAAGAGTCAGAGAATCTCCCACTGCATAGGGTTTACGATTTTCCAATAGACTTACTACCAGGCGTGGACATCCCTTATGGCCATATATTCCCTCTATCAGAACCAGAATTGAACCATCTTAAAGCCTACCTAAAAGAGAATTTACAAAAGGGGTTTATTCACCCTTCTACTTCCCCAGCGGGGGCAGGTATTTTTTTTGTTAGAAACAAAGATCAGTCCCTGAGTCCCATCATAGATTACAGGGAATTGAATAAACGTACCATTAAAAATCATTATCCCTTGCCCTTAATTCCACAACTCATTGATAGATTATGTAACGCCACCATTTACACAAAATTAGACCTCAGGGGTGCTTACAATTTAGTACGTATAAAGTCTGGACATGAGTGGCTTACTGCTTTCCGCACTCGCTATGGTTTATTTGAGTACACAGTCATGCCTTTTGGCCTTTGTAATGCTCCAGCCACTTTTCAATACTTCATCAACGACATATTTAAAGATCTTTTAGACCTCTTCATGGTCATTTACTTAGATGATATCCTCATATACTCCTCTACTTTGCAGGAACATATTAAACATGTCACTATAGTTTTAAAACGTCTTAGAGATAACTCATTGTACGTAAAATTAGAAAAATGTGTTTTCCACGCCAAAGACATTAAGTTCCTTGGTTACTCCATTTCACAGGAAGGTATACAAATGGATAACGCTAAGATTTCAGCCATCCTGGACTGGCCAGTACCTAAAAGTAAAAAAGACATCCAGAGGTTTGTGGGTTTTGCAAACTTCTACCGGAAGTTTATAAAGAATTTTGCTGATTTAACAAGACCCCTAACAACCCTGACAAAAGCTGATACACGGTTCTCTTGGAGTGAAAATTCACAACAAATATTTGATTACCTGAAAAATGCTTTCACAACTGCACCTACTCTCCGCTTCCCTAACCCAGACTTACAATACATATTGGAGGTTGATGCTTCAAACTATGCCCTGGGGGCCATCCTATCACAAAGATTAGCTCCAAGTGACCCCCTACACCCTGTAGCTTACTTTTCAAGGGTACTCAATCCTGCTGAGATTAACTATCCAATTGGAGATAAGGAATTATTAGCAATTAAAAGTGCCCTGGAACAATGGAGACATCTCTTAGAAGGCACCAGCATTCCGATCTTAATATATACAGACCATAAAAACTTGGAATATCTGAAAAGCAATAGGACTCTCAGTTCTCGACAAGTTCGCTGGAATTTGTTCCTAGCAAGATTTAACTACCTCATCACCTTTCGCCCTGCTCATAGGAATAAGAAGGCAGATACTTTATCTCGACAATTGGATGAACCTGTCACGACACCGAAGGAAACGTCCCTGATACCAAAAGATAGGTTTCTAGCACTCTCTATCAAACAAACCAGACATTTTAAAACAGAACAAAACGCAGACGCTCAAATACCTAGACTAGACCTCAAGTTACATGCCGACGGCCTATACTATCATGACAAACAAGTTTATGTACCTGACAGTGTCAAAACTATGGTACTAAGAACTCTACATGGTTCCCAATTGGCAGGTCATTTGGGTATAACAAAGACTCAAGAATTGGTACAGAGATTCTTCTGGTGGCCGACCCTCCTTTCTGATACTGCTGAGTATGTACGTACATGTAAAACTTGCGCTATTACAAAAACTAGTAAAATACCTCCTTATGGACAGCTTCTACCTTTACCGATTCCGGAACGTACTTGGACAGACATTGCACTTGATTTCATAGTAGATTTACCAAACTCTAATAGAAACAAAACAATATTAGTAGTGGTAGATTTATTTAGCAAGATGGCACATTTCATTCCCTACCACAAACTTCCCTCAACATCGGAAACGGTAACTTTGATGATTAATCACATATTTAAACTCCATGGATTGCCTAACACTATAACCTCTGACAGAGGCACCCAGTTTACAAGCAAATTCTGGAAACAGCTTTGTAACACCCTGGGCATTACTAGACGACTCAGTACATCCTTCCATCCTCAGTCTAATGGCCAAACCGAAAGGACCAACCAGTGGATCGAACAATATCTCAGGTGTTTCATCTCCGCTAGACAGGATAACTGGTCTCAACTCCTACCCTATGCTGAATTTGCATTCAATAACTCCTTTCATTCTTCCACTAAAACAACTCCCTTCTTTATTAACTATGGATACCACCCCACTTTTCAGTGGGACTCAAATGTGCCTAACTCTTGCCCAGTAGTGAACGATCTCATAAACACTATCTCAGATGCCTTTTCATTAACTGCACAGAATCTACTTAAGGCAAAAAAAACACTACAAACAAAATTATGACAATAGACGGACTCCCCCCCCCCCTCCTACCGGATTGGGGATTATGTTTGGCTTTCAATCCATAATTTACGCCTGTCGTTGCCCTCAAAGAAATTCTTTACTGCTTTCATCGGACCATTCCCCATTGAGAAGATAATCAACGCGAACGCAGTCACCCTTACCCTGCCACCATCCTTACGGATACATCCCACTTTCCATGTCTCCCTACTCAAGCCCTATAAACAGCTTCGCCATCATGATGTCTCGGATTCTCATCTCCCAGCTGGGCACGATAGCTCATTGGAGTATGAGGTGCAGGATGTTCTTGATTCTAGACGACTCCGTGGACACTTGCAGTACCTGGTCCATTGGAAGGGTTACCCTGGGAACTGGCTTCCAATCTTTCCACTCCCCGTTTGGTTGCCAGATTTCACAATAGAAATCCGGACCGTCTGGGTCCTGATCCCCGGCGTTGATCCTTAGGGAGGGGGTCCTGTCATGTTTCCTTCTAAAACCTTAGTCTCTTTGCTATCCTTTTTGGCCTAACCTTTGCACTATTATAGTACTCCTCCCAATTCCATACCCACATAAAAGTTCAACACCTCTTCCGGTATATCGCTTGGTTATTTTGTTTGCAATTCAGATCAGCTCTAGTGTGTTTGCATGACACACCTTCCTCTGAAGCACGCCGCTTGTACACAGCACCTTTTGCTGAGTGCAACTCAGCTGCGGTGACGTCACCCGCCGACGGACACGCTGTTCACATACCGGACCAAGCTCACAGACGTATCCTACCAGCTCTGACCTCCCTTCTCCACTTACCTCTTGGCTAGTATCACAGGGATATCGGAAGGCACGGATAGATTCTTTGACTGCAAGTCACGCCTGTAAGTACTTACGAATCAGCCTGCTCCTTGCTAAAGACTTTTAAACGTTACTGCACCAATTCCCCTCTGTCGCTCTGAACCTCATTGTGCTTGCTGTATAAATATCTGTCGCATTATCAACTGACAGATTTGTTTCCTTGCTCCTTCAATTTGCTTGCATAGGTTTGTTGGCTTAAACTGTCACATTTTCACAGATACTATTTCCTTACACTAAACGCATCTGCTGCATAGGAACAGCTGATCTGTTCTGGGTAGAGCCAACTGCTCTAATGTGCCAGCAACAGATCAGCTACCCCTTATATAAATAGTTAGTTGAATCTGTGGTTACAGCTTGTTTACTTGTCCTCACTAAACTTTGTGCAGTAACCTAGATTCATCTACCCACATTCATACTCTGCAGTTGAGGTCCTTATCATCTTTTATTCTTCCCACAGAAAAGAATTAACAAAAGTCCAACTGAGCCTGACAGAGTGTCTACAATGTGCACATACCGAACAGGATTGTACAAAGGAACATACATCTTTAGGCAAGAATGGCCACCAAAAGTGGCATTGTATCAATTCAGTAGTGTTGTGTACTGCACAATGTCCAGCCATAGGATTGTCATGAAGCAACTGAAGTACCTTCAGACGTGACTAGCAGGAACATATATATGATGCTGATGATAACAAAGACCTTGAACCACTAGGAGATGTGTGGCTTCTGCTGGTACCTTAGTACTAGATTTGCGAATTGTGTTTATGAGAGTACTATTAGTAGCCAGGAAATAAGATGGCTGTAAGAATGGCTTGGCCTTGTTTTTAGCATTTGAATCCTCCGTTAAATGCATACGGCATAATGCATCAGCCTTGCCATTCCTGGAACCAGGTCGATATGTAATTTGGATGTTAAAGCGGGAGAAGAAAAGTGCCCATCGAGTCTGACTTGGTCGCAGTCGTTTTGCAGAGCGGAGATACTCAAGATTGCGAAGATCTGTGTAGACCGTAATGGGATATTCTGCCCGTTCCAGCTAGTTTCTCCATTCTTCCAGAGCGGTTTTAATCAATAGCAATTCTCTTTCTCCTACATCATAATTCCATTCGACAACTGATAGCTTACAAGAATAAAAAGCCACAGAATGAAGGAGATGTTTCTCACCTCTCTTATGTGATAGGACTGCTCCTAAGGCGAGCTTGGAAGCATCAGTTTCCAGAAAAAAAGGATGTTGGGTGTCCGGTTGTATTAGAATCGGTGCCTGAGTGAAGAGACTTTGAGAGTAGCAAAGGCTTTCTGTGCTTCTAAGGTCTATTGAAAGGTGGTAGATTTTTTTTTTGTCAGCCTTGTTATGGGGGCACATATGTCAGAAAAGTTTTTAATGAATCTTCTATAGAATTTTGCGAATCCTATAAACTGTTGAACCATTCGTTTATGTTTGGGAATGGGCCAATCGATAATGGCTTGTATTTTCTTACGGTCCATCTTAATGTGACCAGGAGACAACACATACCCAAGGAATTCAACTGAATTAACTTAAAAAATTATTTTTCTAGTTTTCCGTACAATTGATGTTGTGGTAATAACGTCAATACCATCTTAACATGTTGTTTATGCTCAGCTAGGGATGTAGAAAAGATGAGGATGTTGTCAAGGTAAGTAACAAGAAAGTTGTCTAATAGATCTCAAAATACATTGTTAATGAGATGTTGGAAGGTGGTCAGAGCATTACACAACCCGGAGGGCATAATGGTGTATTCAAAATGACCAAAGCGTGAACGGAAGACCATTTTCCACTCATGCCCGTCTTTCACTCTTACCAGATTATGGGCTCCCCTAAGATCTATTTTAGTAAATACCTTGGCATCTTTAACTCTATCCAGCAGTTCAGGTATCAAAGGAAGAGGGTATTTGTTTTTTACCATAATGGCACCCACTGGCGAGGTGGAGGGTCTTATAAAACTTTTGGCAATATTTTCTTCAATGGATTCTTTTAGATACTTTGACTCAGGTTCAGACAGAGAAAATATACATCCAATGAGAAGAGAAGCTCCATACAATAATTCAATGGGGAATTGTAGGGTCTGTGTGGGGGTAATTTGTCAGCTCTTTCTTCTCCAATACATAAGATAAATCTTTATATTTTGAGGGAAGACTTGATGATTCTGAAGTAAGTAAAAGGACTGAGGAATGAGACATTTGCAGACAGGTACCAATACAAAAGGTAGAGGAAAAGGATACTTTGCCAGTTTTCCAATCCACAGTTGGGTTATGCCCAGGATCACAGGAAACAGTGGGGAAGGTACAATATCCCAGATGATCTCCTCTTGATGTTGATTCCCTATTTGAATTGATGTTAGAAGGGATAACAGGACCTGTTTTGAGGGTACTACCATCAACCATGTGAAGTAAAGAAGGGAACTCTTTTTAGTGGGTTGGTACTTGCAATTGAACGGCAAGTGTTGAATCCAGAAAACAACTGCTTGCGTCAGAATACAGGAGGGTAATAGGAATAGGGAGATGAGCGGTGTTAGGAATAGAAGGAAGCTTAGGGCTGATCATATAAGACAGAGACATACCAGACTGAGGCCTTGATGGACAATCTTTTAAGACATGACCAGGTTTAGCACAGTAGAAACATAGATTAAGATTTTGTCTTCTTGCTCGTTCGACTGCATATAATGGCCCACGCACCAATCCAATTTGCATTGGTTCGCCTTGATCCGAGGAGACAACTGAGGGGGTAGTCACAGGAATTCCGATGGACTCAGGACGTCGAGATAATGTAGGTATGCTGGTTTGTTTTTCGTATTGTATTTCATGAAAACGTTGATCCAATTGGGACACCAATATAATAATTTCCTCCAGAGTAGTAGGAATCTCTATACGTGCTAGCTCGTCTTCCAAATAGTCGTTGAGCCCAATACAGAACTGGTCAATGAGAGCTATATCATTAAGAGCAGTGTCTGGTGCTAGTTCACGAAACTCAGTGATGTAGTACTCTACAGGACGTCTCCCTTGACGTGAGGAATGGAGAACATTATGGGCTGCAGAACTCAATGTTTTTACTAAGGCCTCAAAAGAAGGAGTGCCCCTACTTGTTCTGTCTCTAGACGCTGAGAAAGCCTTTGAAAAAGTAAGGTGGGAGTACTTATGGGAGACCATGAGAGCATTCATTCTTCCAAATGAGTTTATATCAGCTGTTCAAGCCCTATACTTTTGTCCCTCTGCGAAAATAAGAGGAGTAGGTTTTCAGTCCAGTGTCTTGAAAATTACTAATGGAACCAGGCAGGGTTGTCCCTTATTGCCACTTCTATTCGCGCTTGCAATAGAGCCTATCATGCAGGCGATCAGGCTAAATCCTAAAATCTCTGGATACCAGATAAAAGACTCCCAACATAAAATCACGCTTTATGCAGATGACATCACTCTCCTTTTGACCTCTCCAACCACCTTGCTTCCTGCAGTCTTCAAACTGCTCACACACTTTGGCACTCTGAGTTATTATAAACTAAACCTCACTAAAACTGAAGCCCTACATGTCAACCTTTTCTGAACAATCTCAATTACAGCAAACATAAATTCCAATGGTCTACACAATGGTCTATTTTTCAGACAGACTCCCTGAGTTTAGAAAGCTCCTGGAGTCATGGGAGTATAGGGAAATATCCTGGACAGGGAGGATAGCAGCCATCAAAATGTCCTTTCTTCCCAAATTGACCTATCCGTTTACTTGTATCCCACTTAACTTACCTAGACTAATCCTTAATAAATTACAGGGTATCATCACTTCTTATATAATGCGGGGTAAGAAACCCAGAACCTCTAGACAGACCATACAAAAAACTGTTGCAAAAGGAGGCCTAGCTTTACCAAATATTATCCTCTATTATAACGCAGGTTGACTAATATGATGAGATGGAATATCTCAGATAAAACTTAGTGCTGGCACGAAGTTGAGAGCTCATTTTTATCAACAGGCCTTAAACTGATCGATCTACCGTGGATACCCGCACACTACAGGAAGGATCTTGGGATTAATCACCCTATAATACTTGATATTCTACAGTTCTGAGATCAGATCAGACATAGTCATGAGATCGCCCCTTATTCCTCCCCTTCTCAGACAGTAGCAAGCTCCCTATATTGCCTCCCTGACTCACATATTCTCACCTGGCAAAGAAATAAGGCCCTTTACATATCTGACTTCTAAAAACATAAGAAATGGATGCATCATCCCAGAATATGCCTTCAATTTCAGCTACCTTTAGATTTAAAGCCTTTCACCTTTGTTCCTTCTTGAGATCCTGAGGATACCCTAAAAACAACCTCAGAGATTCTACTGTCTACTCTCCCCAACATATATTTACTACCTTCCTTGTTCTTAACCGACCCAAATGGGCACACCACCTAATAACCCCCCTTTTTTCCCACCTTCACCAAAAGACATAAAACTATACTCCCTGAAGCTACCAGTACTCCTCCTTAGCCACCCCTCTCTACCTATCAACCACCCCTAACTAATCAGATTCGACTACCCTACAAGAATATTATACTGCATGGTATAAAATAAGATAATGAGGACTAATACATCAACCTTGAGCACCAGCTTGCTATAATTTTTTTTCCCACAGATAGTTTTCTCTACCCTATCCTCAGATATGATTGATTGTAATTCATCTTTGAGACATTCCTATAATATATGCATTCTGATTTGCTCTTGGTTAGAGTTATGATGTTTTGTACTTACTGCACAGTGGATATATTTTGATATTGTTCATGTATCTAATCTCCTCAATAAAAGAAATTTTAAATAAAAAAAATCCTATTTTATAGAAAAATTTAAACTTTCTTATTGAAATTGCACAGAAAAAAACCAGTTTAAGATGCACAGTAGAAATGGTAATACAACTATACTGCACATAAGGGAAACTAGACATGTGCAGTGCCATAAAGTTTGGTTCATCCGAATTGTTCAGAATGAATGTTTGGGGAAATGTATTTTCATTCAGTTTCATTAAACAAATGTAAATTTTCCAAAGCTAAAGGTAAAAAAGTTAATCAGTTACTTTATACTTACCTTTAGTGCGCTGGAGAGCTGCGCTAACCTCTTTTCTTCTTTACAGAGCCTCAACAGCACTAATATGAGGCTTTGTTATGTGACGGCTCCCATGGCCTGCACTAAAGGACTTTCTCCTTTAGCAGACACCCGGGGGGCCTCCTATTAGCATGGCTGGGGCTCTGTGAAGCAAAGGACTGGGTTAGCATGCCTCTCCAGCACCCTAGAAATACGTATTTAACCCCTTAAAGGTAATTTAAAGAAAAATAAAGAAATTGATCTAGTGCACTATTTCCTTATCAATTAATAAAATAAAACTATTAAAGATAATATATGGAGGCACATCTTTTGAAAATTATCAGTCATCCAGAAAAGACTCAATTACTGGAAAAACTCAACTCGACACCCCCTGGTATGGAAGCGAGTCATAAACATATAAAATTTAACAGGCACACACACTTTGGCCCTTAAACAGGCCTTTATTAATGCAAACTTTACCATGACAAAGGCCCGTTTATGGGCCAAAAAACATTTGCCTGTAATTATATTGTAAAATATATATCATGTCTAACTATTAAAAAAATCAAAGTGGCGTGGTGTCACCTCAGAAAAAGCCTGGAAGCGTAATTAATGTGAAGGGTAAAGTGTATGATATAGTTTAGATTAAGGTGATTTATCAGGTGCTTTCGGCAATAATTGAGTCCACAATTCCAATATAAGCACTACATTAGGGCAAGTGTTACAGAGTTTTCAAAGAGAAAAGGTAACACTTTGAAATCAGTAGTCAGATGGTCAAGTACATCTCAAGGGATCACCATGGCAACAGCAATAGCCTCATATTACCTTATGCACATGGAGCTAAATCATAGATTGTTGGAAAGCCTGTAATGCACAGAATGATGTAAGATCCCATACTTGAACTAAACATATTTGAAAGAAACCATACTCCTTAAATTGAGTGACTGACTATACAGCTGTTGAAAGTTATTGTTCTTCGGTTAAACATATTCATCATTGATATTTGAAGTGGGCTTCAAGGGAAGGTGTCTCTTTTTCTAGATGTTTTTATTTGAACTTATGTATTATTAATTCATTATTTTGCCTATTAATGTCTAGCTGCCTTCCTGTAAACATATATATTTTTTATGATGCTATGTAGCAGCCTGCATAGCCAATGTAAAGCTGTGCTACGTGGCTCATTGAAAGGCATTGAAGCGTGTTCCCACTTATAAATCAAGCCAATGGACTGAATACGCATGTGCAGTTGGTCACAATTGGAGTTTTCTGTTAGGTAGATGATTGTCTTCAGCAAACGGTTTGCGGGCTTTCTTGTGCATCATCTTTAGAAGAGGCTTCCTTCTGGGATGACAGCCATGCAGACCAATTTGATGCAGTGTGCTGCGTATGGTCTGAGCATGGACAAGCTGACCCCCACCCCTTCAACCTCTGCAGCAATGTTAGCAGTACTCATACATCTATTTCCCAAAGACAACCTCTGGATATGACACAGAATACGTGCACTCAACTTCTTTGATCGACCATGGCGAGGCCTGTTCTGAGTGGAACCTGTCCTGTGAAACCGCTGTATGGTCTTTCCCACCATGCTTCAGCTCAGTTTCAGGGTCTTGGCAATCTTCTTATAGCCTAAGCCATCTTTATGTAGAGCAACAATTCTATTTTTCATATCCTCAGAGAGTTCTTTGCCATGAGGTGCCATGTTGAACTTCCAGTGACTAGTATTAGAGAGTGTGAGAGCAATAACACCAAATTTAACACACCTGCTCCCCATTCACACCTGAGACCTTGTAACACTAACGAGTCACATGACACCGGGGAGGGAAAATGGCTAATTGGGTCCAGTTTGGACATTTCCACTTAAGTGTGTACTCACTTTTGTTGCCAACGGATTAGACATTAATGGCTGTATGTTGAGTTATTTTGAGGGGACAGCAAATTTACACTTACATTTATACAGGCTGTACACTCACTACTTAACATTGTAGCAAAGTGTAATTTCTTCATTGTTGTCACATGAAAATATATAATAAAATATTTACAATAATGTGAGGGGTGTACTCACTTTTGTGAGATACTGTATATACAATGTATATGTATGCATCCCAATGTTAAAGCCCTTTGCCTGCTTTTTTTTTAGTAACACCTGAGACCTCATATATTTGAGCCCTTATAACTCTTTGGTGCAATTCTTTTTGTAATAATTTGTATTAAATTGTGTTATTAAGAGTGTAACTGTACTTTGTAATGTAAGTTTGATGTGTTTTGTGACACTTTTTTGTTTTGTGAAACAGTTAACCAGAGCATCTTGTAATAGGGGTCCGCTAACCCGCCTGTTTTAAAACTTTACTTTGAGTGCAGCTAGTGCGCGAGTGAAAGAAAAAGTTAGTGCACTGCTTGTAATCTGATCCCTTAGGTAATTTTTACAATTTCAATTACCCTTACAGAAAAAATGATCATTATTAAAGCTTGTGGTAATTACAGGTATACAACCACATTCAGAAATATAATAGGCTAGATTACAAGTGGAGCGCTAATTTATCTTTATTTATTTATTTATTTATTTAAATCCGCCCATTTGCGGACCCACAATAAATAGCTAGCAAGTGACTTGTTATTGCTAGCGTGAGCTCGCGGTAGCAATTAGCACTCATAAAAATAACCAGTGATCAGATCTTTGGTTAATTTTCTAAAACTGCCCCAAATGTCCCCAAAATAAAGGCTCTTTTAGTTTTTTTTAGCTTTTTTTCATAAAAAAATACTGCACTAGACAGTTTTTTTTATAAAAAACTACTGCACTAGGCATTTTTTAGGGGTTAAAAGTCACGGGTGTGGGGTGTTAGAAAACAAAACCCACACTGAAAAATGCCTTTACGTTGCGGTCAATGGGAACTGTGTATTCCCAGTAAATATATATGTATATGCTTATATACATTTATATTTATATGTTAATATGCTTATATACATATATATTTATGTGTTAATATGTGTATATACATATATATTTAAAATGGCTGCCCATCGCTGCACAACTTACCCCCTTCGCTGTGCTAGTTCTCATGCCCAAAGCTTCCATGCATTGTGGGCCACTTCAGATACCAGAGCACATTTGACGAAATGAGTAACAACGAAAATCAAATCATGTCTGTCTAAAAAAGTGAAACACATTGTAATTACACGACAGTTCTGTTGTCTTGCTACAGAATAACATATTAATCAAGTCTATCTGGCCCATTTATCAAGCTCCGGATGGTGCTTGAGGGCCCGTGTTTCTGGCGAGTCTGCAGGCTCGCAAGAAACAGCAGTTATGAAGCAGCGGTCTAAAAGTCTAAAGACCACTGTCTAAAAGTCTAAAGGCCACTGCTCCATAACCCTGTCCGACCTGCACTGAGCAGGCGGACACACATCGCCGAAAATCAACCCGATCGAGTATGATCGGGTTGATTGACACCTCCCTGCTGGCAAATCTGCAGTGGGCGGCGTTGCACCAGCAGCTCACAAGAGCTGCTGGTGCAATGCTGAATACAGAGAGCATATTGCTCTCCGCATTCAGCGAGGTCTGGCAGGCCTGACCCGCATTGTCGGATCAGGTCCGCCAGACCTTTGATAAATATCCCCCTAAACATTATAAAAATAACTTAACATGTTGTTTGCTGCAACTGTTTTCCAATAGCCAAACTCCACTCACCATTTGCCTTATTTGAAGGAGCCAATCTGGGCTTGAATCTACAGACAAAGCTAGCCACGGCCATTAAGTTAGGATTAAGTTAATTGTTTTGTACTTCTTATCTGCTAAATCAAATTAGGGAAATATATGTAAGGTTAGTATTGAGAAATCTGCAGTGTGTATTTCCAGCTTTGAGAATTAGAAAATATTCCATTCATTACATGAAAAGGGGTAAAAAAAATAATGAAATCATATTGCAAGTTGTTTTATTGCACATAAACATTTTATATGAAAATTTCAAGGTGTTTACCAGATTAAACATGATTAAATATTGCATGGAATTATAGCTATCAAAGGCTCTTTTCTCTGGATTGTTTCAAATTGTTTAAAATATATAATGAATTTGAACAGTTTACCCTGATCTTAGTGCATGGGGGAAGCCTCCTCCCTGGTGGTACCTAATTGGCCTTACAAGGGGGATTAGATAAGATGCTTCAAAGTAATATATATATGTTATTTTTAAATACTAAAGTCAAAATTCAACTTTCATAATTCAGATAGAGCACACAATTTGAAACTTTCCAATTCACGTCCATTATCATAATGTGCACAATCTTTTTATATACACACTTTCTGGGGCACCAGCTCCTACTGAGCATTTGCAAGAATTTATAGTGCATATGTATATGCTTTTTCTGATTGGTTGATGGCTGTCACATGATGCGGGGGGGGGGGGGGAGTTGAACTCGCTTTAAATTTGTCAGAAAAAAATCTAATACTGATTTAAAATTTAGTGTTTTTGCATTGTCATATTATTATTCATTTGTTGATTGTATAGTGTTACTGTATTTAATGGTCCTTTAACATAATATTAGTAGTCAGTCTTACCTACTTCATTAACAAGTCTTGATTAGCTCATCCAGATAAGGTAAGTGGCGGCAAACAAGGTGTTAAACTATTCAGAAAGCTTTTACATTCTGCCCAAATGTTAATGAATTGCAATGGTAAACAGTAAGTAGGGTTACAAGTAACAAGGTATTTTATGTTCATTCAAAATTATAGTGAGAATTCACCTCATCTTCAAAAAAGTATATAATTACAGATATTAACTGTGTCTCAATTAAAATGGCACTTAACACCGAGGGCCAAATTATGAGTGGAGCGCTAACAGTTATACCCAAGGGATAAGGGGTTTATTTCGGGTGTTTGCACGTGGCAGGCTTTTCTCTTGTATTACAAGTTAAAAGTAAACGCGATCGCTTGAGCGCAATTGAAGTTAAAGGGTGTCGGGTTAGCGTTTCCTCAGAGCTCTGGTTAACTGTTTCGCGAAACAAAAAAGTGTCACAAAACCCATAAAAAATACATTACAAAGTACAGTTACAACAATAATAATAATAGTTATAATACCATCTAATAAAAAATATTCAAAAAAAAATTGCACAAAAAAGTTATACGTTTTCAGACATGAGTTCTCAGGTGTTAGAAAAAAAAGCAGGTAATGGGCTTTAACATAGAGATACATATATATACATCTCTAAAGATGTAAACTAAAGATGTATATGTATGTATGTATATATGCCTATATATGTGTACATATGTATTTATGTATTTACAGACATATATACACATATCAACACATACATACATATGTATACATATATAGACATGCATATAAGTGCATTAGAGCCCTTTGCAATTAAGTAGAAGAAAACATGTAAAATCATATTTATTCAATATTCATTTTTAATAAATTGTTTAACTATGTATTTACTATAAATATTTATAAAGTTGGAAGATAGTTTTTTCCCACTTTTTTTGCTCCATTGACTAATATGGGAGAACAGGTTATCGTGCACGCGATATTGTAAGTTCGGCTTTTTACGTGCGGCAGGTTTTTGCGCAAGCGATAACTTTTTACTTTCAACTTGTAATATAAAACACAACCGACACAAACAAAGCTTTCTTCTAGCGCAGTCAATGATTGAGTGGGAGCGTTAAATATTGCTTTACTTGTAATCTGGTCCTGAATGTGAACTTAAATAAATATATATGGAAATATTAAATGCCTAACAAACAAACTAGTAATAGCGGTTACAAATTTTAGCTTTTATTCAATCTTCTTAAAATATTATTATATTATTAAAATACTATATTAACACACAGGTCCTTATAGCCATTTATAATCTGATGTCTAAATTAAGGTGTGAAATGCATCAGATGATAGGGCTATGAGGACCTGTGTGTTAATATGCAGAGAACTCTCAGCCAGATTACGAGTTTGGCGTTATGAGTGAAAAAGCATTGTTATGGCCCATAAAGATGCTTTTTCCCTTAACGTCGCTATTACAAGTCTTGTCAGAATAGCTGTACCACACACTTTTTTTTGGCTGTCACGCAACGTCAATACCGCACTTTTAAAAAAGTCCTTTTTTCAATAGCGCCGGTATTACTTTTTGGCCTCCCAGGCAAACTTGTAAGTGGTACAGCCTAAAATCACAAGATCCTTACCGCCATCTAAAGTCAGTAGTTATGAGTTTTATGCTACAAAGCTGTTACATAAAACTCATAACTAAACTGTCTCAAAGTACACTAACACCCATAAACTACCTATTAACCCCTAAACCGAGGCCCTCCCCCATTGCAAACACTAAAATAAAATTATTAACCCCTAATCTGCCGCTCCGGACATCGCCACCACTTAAAAAATGCATTAACCAATATTTTAACTATGTAGACTAGTTAGTAAATAGTTATTAACTATTTACTAACTACCTAGTTAAAATAAATACAAATTTATCTGTAAAATAAAACCTAACCTGTGTTACACTAACACCTAACATTACAATAAATTAAATAAATTAAATTAACAAAATACAATTATCTAAATTACAAAAAAATAAACACTAAATTACACAAAATAAAAAAAGAAATTATCAAAAATAAAAATGAATTACTCCTAATCTAATAGCCCTATCAAAATAAAAAGCCCCCCCCCCCAAAAAAAAAAACAAAAAAACCCTAGCCTACATAAAACTTCCAATGGCCCCTTAAAGGGCCTTTTGCTGGGCATTGCCCCAAAGAAATCCTCTTTTACCTGTAAAAAAATATACAAACAACCCCCCCAACAGTAAAATCCACCACCCACACAACCAAACCCCCCAAATAAAACCTTATCTAAATAAACCTAAGCTCTCCATTGCCCTGAAAAGGGCATTTGGATGGGCATTGCCCTTAAAAGGGCATTTAGCTCTTTTACATTGCCCAAAACCCTAAGCTAAAAATAAAACCCACCCACTAAACCCTAAAAAAACCTAACACTAACCCCCGACGATCCACTTACAGTTTTTGAAAACCGGACATCCATCTTCATCCAGACGGCAGAAGTCCTCATCGAAGCTAGCAGAAGTCTTCATCCAAGCGGGCAAAAGTCCTCCTCGAAGCCGGCAGAAGTCTTCATCCAAGCGGGCAGAAGTCTTCATCTAGACGGCATCTTCTATCTTCCTCCATCCGGCGTGGAGCAGGTCCATCTTCAAGACATCTGGCGCAGAGCATCCTCTTCTTACGATGGTTGCTGAGGAATGAAGCTTCCCTTTAAATTACATCATCCAAGATGGCGTCCCTTACATTCTGATTGGATGATAGAATTCTATCAGCCAATAGGAATTAAGGGGGGAAATCCCATTGGCTGTTGCAATCAGCCAATATGATTGAGCTTTCATCCTATTGACTGATCCCATAAGCCAATAGGATTGAGCTCGCATTCTATTGGCTATTCCAATCAGCCAATAGAATGCGATTTCAATCCTATTGGCTGATTGGATCAGCCAATAGGATGAAAACTCAATCCTATTGACTGATTCCAACAGCCAATAGGCTTTTTCCTCCCTTAATTCCTATTGGCTGATAGAATTCTATCAGCCAATCGGAATGTAAGGGACGCCATCTTGGATGACGTCATTTAAAGGGAAACTTCATTCTTCAGCAACCATCGTAAGAAGAGGATGCTCTGCGCCGGATGTCTTGAAGATGGACCCGCTCCTCGCTGGATCGATGAAGATAGAAGATGCTGTCTGGATGAAGACTTCTGCCCGCTTGAATGAAGACTTCTGCCGGCTTTGAGGAGGACTTCTGCCCGTTTGGATGAAGACTTATTCCGGCTTCGATGAGGACTTCTACCGCCTGGATGAGGATGGATGTGTGGTCTTCAAAAACTGGGTTTATTGGGTGGGTTTTATTTTTAGCTTAGGGTTTTGGGCAATGTAAAAGATCTAAATGCCATTTTAAGGGCAATGCTCATCCAAATGCCCTTTTCAGGGAAATGGGGAGCTTAGGTTTATTTAGATAGGATTTTATTTGGGGGGTTTGGTTGTGTGGGTGGTGGGTTTTACTGTTGGGGGTTGTTTGTATTTTTTTTTGCAGGTAAAAGAGCTGATTTCTTTGGGGCAATGCCCTGCAAAAGGCCCTTTTAAGGGCCATTGGCAGTTTAGTGTAGGCTAGGGTTTTTTTTATTTTGGGGGGGTGCTTTTTTATTTTGATAGGGCTATTAGATTAGGAGTAATTTGTTTTATTTTTGATAATTTCTCTTTTTTTGTGTAATTTAGTGTTTATTTTTTTGTAATTTAGATAATTGTATTTTATTAATTTAATTTATTTAATTTTATTGTAATGTTAGGGGTTAGTGTAACTCAGGTTAGGTTTTATTTTACAGGTAAATTTATATTTATTTTAACTAGGTAGCTAGCCAATAGTTAATAACTATTTACTAAGTAGTCTACCTAGTTAAAATAAATACAAACTTAGCTGTGAAATAAAAATAAAACTTAAGATAGCTACAATGTAACTATTAGTTATATTGTAGCTAGCTTAGGGTTTATTTTACAGGTAAGTAAGTATTTATTTTTAAATAGGAGTTATTTAGTTATTAATAGTAAGTTTTATTTAGAATTATTTTAATTATGTTAAAGTTAGGGGGTGTTAAGGTTAGGGTTACGTTAGGGTTCAACTTAGGGTTGCATTAGGGGTTAATATATTTATATAGTGTTAGTGATGTGGGAGGCCAGAGGTTTAGAGTTTAATAACTTTAGTATAGTGGCAGCGGCGACATTGGGGGCGGCAGATTAGAGGTTAATAAGTGTAGGTAGGTTGCAGCGACATAGGGGACGGCAGATTAGGGGTTAATAAGTGTAATGTAGGTGTCAGCGATGTCAAGGGCAGCAGATTAGTGATGTTTAGACTCAGGGTTTATGTTAGGGTGTTAGATTTAAACATACATTTTTTTCCCCTTAGACATCAATGGGGCTGCGTTACGGAGCTTTACGCTCCGCAATTGCAGGTGTTAGGCTTTTTTTTAGCTGACTCTCCCTATTGATGTCTATGGGGAAATCATGCAAGAGCACGTCAAAGCAGCACTTGTATTTGGGTGAGGTATGGAGCTCAACGTAACCATATCGCCCACACAAACCTGTAATAGCAGCGTTATGAAAGGTGAGCGGTGAAAATAACGTACAAGTAATTAGCGAGCCAGCCATAACGCAAAACTCGTAATCTGGCTGACTGTTTTTAAGAAGATTAAATAAAAGCGAAATACCTTTGTTCTTCACAATATGTTATATATTTTAATTTTATATATATATATATATATAAACATATACACAGTATTTATATATATATATAAATATATATATTTATATATATATATATATATATACACACACACATATATATACTGTATATATATATATATATATATATATATATATATATATATATATATACATACATACACACACACACATATATATATATATATATATACTGTATATTTATTTTTTAATTAAAAATACAATTTTCTTCTATGTGAATAACAAGGTTTTTCAAGTAGTTCTTAACACACCTTTGGCTTTAGGTCCTAGCGCAACTTCAGGTTACTCCTCGAGTGAAAGACAGAAGAGGCTTTTTAGCACGCTCCATAGAAGTCTATGGGGAAAGGGATTTTCCAACCTCCAAATATTAGCGCATCTGTGTCTTTTTGCTTTTTACTTTCAGCTTTTTACTATAAGCCCAAGAATAGGAGTGCTATTGATTTAACTTGTGCTCAGTTTATGTTCAATAGGGCTAATATTTTTACTCTTCACTTGTAATTTAGGCAATTATTGATTTCTCTAGTTAAGAAACCACTAGTATCACCAAAAGATATATACAATTCAAACATTATTTTTGTTTAACCTCAGAATATAAAGTTAAAAGGAAACAAAAAGATGTGAGAGTACTAATATTAGATCAGCTGAGTGATAGTCTTATTTTAAAAAGTAATGTAATATTGGTTCAATCTTTGTGTGAGAGATAGCCCATCTTTCAATCCCTATTAGTTCAGGTAAGCACAATGAAACATTATACATTTCCTCTTCAATATATGAAGGCCTGGAGGAATAAGTAATTTTTGTGGATTTACTGTTTGTCATTCTGTGAGAAACTAATCAGATTTTCCGCAATTTTCTCCTACAATAAGTGTATCTAATCTTTTTTTTGATGAATGATAACCTATAACACATTTTAATATATACCCTATTGCACCTAAATAAAAACAAACACAGTATTGTATGTGACATGACTGCAAACGTAATATATTTTTAACATTTATGTCAAATGAGAAAAACAAAACATTCCTGAATGAAGGTTAACCTAATTATTTTAAAAAAGTGTAAACATAGAACAACATTAGCAGAGTATTAATAAACAGAAAAAAAGATTGAAAGGACAAAATGTGTGAATTTAAAAAAGCAATTATTAAGAACACCACACATTTATTTATCCTTTTCACAGTGCCAAAGGAACCACCACCTCCAGCACTGTTTAGAATTTTTCTGTAAATTACTCCTTTATCGTGTCTGCATTGGCTACAGGCATGCTTGCAGACAATCCCAAGACAAAAGGGGAGGAAGCTTTTGCAACGATTTGTTGATACAGCTCTACTCAACTAAACATAATTACAGAATATAGCCATATAAGAGTAGATCAAACAAGATAGACATTTGACATTCAGAGCTGTGTAGAGTGCCCTAATATTATTTATTATTTATTTGTATAGTGCCAATCGATTAAGAGGCGATATAAACATAGGATTGGGTAGAAGACCCTTCCAGTGAATTGCTAACTGTTTTGGGTCATCATAAATTCAGGTGATTTACAAAACAACTGGGCTTATGAGCTAACATGGTAAGGGGTTTAATAGTTGGTGAATGCAGTTGTTTGTTTAAGGCAGTTTATCAAGTAGACATGTGATATTGACTGTCATTGTTGTGTTGAAGAAGACTTGCTTGGTAGGGATCCTATACTTGTAAAATCCCCAATGTGGACTAGTACTACAGATAATCTGCATAGAACCTTATTTTTTATTTTTACGGAGTATATTTTTATGGACTATGCTTTTTGTTGTTTGTATGATATACTGAGGGATGCTGAATATTATGTGCTATATTGCAAGTGGCGTTCAATCAATAGTGCCAGGTACATTATCATTTACGTGACCCTTCACAAGATGTATGATCTGGAATCACAATTGGATGAACAAAAGTAAGAGGAGCACCGGTTCTAAAGGTTATAACATACTTTTAATAAATTCAAATTTAAACATTGTATCCAAAGCTGATAACAAAGTCCATTTTAGAGGGATGCCCCGACTGATGCGTTTAGGCTGTTAACCGTAGTCTTAGAGATATCAGTCCATAACACATGTCCCTCTTTTAAAATAAAAAACCTCCTGCTATTGGTTAAAAACAATGTGCCATCAAAAGTACCTCCCTCAATAAACAAACGATTAAAAGTGGTATCTATTTCATAATAAAAATAAATTAATAACACACGTTATATTTACAAAGATACTATCACTAACTCACTATATACTTTCTATCAACCTATCACGCTATGTCATGATTCTGGCCTCTTTATCAGGGTGGAGCCCTATGACAGGGTAAGCAGGGAACTGGGCAGTTTGCATAGTAGTAGACTGGAGAATTAGATATATACTACAGTCCTGTTATTAGGAGAAGGTTATACAGGCAAATAGCAAGTAATGTCCAGAAATAGTTTATACTGTGAAACAGGAACAAGCAAGTGTTAACAGAAGATAACTGTACAAACCAGTATAACTGATGTTGATGTGCAAGTTCATACAGACGAGAGCCAAGTACTGAAAGGTCCACTTCAGGGCTAAGAACTGTAGTACACACTTCTGGGCTAAACAAAGCATATGCTGCTCCTGGGCAAAGCAAAAGTAATGGCAGCTTCTGTGTTAAAGTAATTGCCACTCCTTGGCAAAGTAAAGGGAATGCCCACTTCTGGGCTAATCAAAGAAATACAATTTGCAGAATACAAACTGCAAGCTGCAGCAAAGTCAGTGCTAGAGACAGGTTAAACACATAGGCACAGCAGGCAATAAGGTAATGGACCTGGGAAACTGCAACAGGGAAATACAAAACAGTAGTACTAACTGTGTCAAACGTAGAGACAAGGGCCTCTAGTTATCAACGTGTCTACTTACCTGCCTTCGCCGGCCCAATACGCCCGCCTAAGCTCGCCTACCATCGCCTCCGCGGACCTGAAAAATCTCGCCAAAGTTATCAATAAATCTGTCAAAAAGCCGCGCACCAAGTACGGGGCGATGAGCAGCGGACTGTAATAGTTATCACTCATCCGATCTCACTGCTCTTCGGCTTTTTGATAGCTTTATTGACAAGCTGTCACTAAGCACCCACACTAACTACACTGTTCTACCCCCTATACCGGCGCCCCCGGAGCCCCCCGCAACTAAATAAAGTTAGTAACCCCTAAACCGCCGCTCCCGGACACCGCCGCAACTATAATAAATGTATTAACCCCTAAACCGCCGCTCCTGGAGCCCACCGCCACCTACATTATACCTAGTAACCCCTATCCTGCCCCCCCTATAGCGCCGCCACCTATAATAAATTTATTAACCCATATACTGCCGATCCCGGACCCTGCCGCAACTAAATAAATTGTTTAACCCCTAAACCGCAGCTCCCGGACCCCGCTGCCACCTATATTAAACGTATTAACCCCTAATCTGCCCCCTCCTACACCGTCGCCACCTATAATAAATTTATTAACCCCTATCCTGCCGATCCCGGACCCCGCCGCAACTAAATAAATTGTTTAACCCCTAAACCGCCTCTCCCGGACCCCGCCGCCACCTATATTAAACGTATTAACCACTAATCTGCCCCCCCTACACCGTCGCCACCTATAATAAATTTATTAACCCCTATCCTGCCCCCCCTACACCGCCGCAACTATAATAAAATTATTAACCCCTAAACCTAAGTCTAACCCTAACCCTAACACCCCCCTAACTTAAATATTAATTAAATACATCTAAATAAATTTAACTCTTATTAAATTAATTATTCCCATTTAAAACTAAATACTTACCTTTAAAATAAACCCTAATATAGCTACAATATAAATAATAATTTTATGGTAGCTATCTTAGGATTTATTTTTATTTTACAGGCAAATTTCAATTTATTTTAACTAGGTACAATAGCTATTAAATAGTTATTTACTATTTAATAGCTACCTAGTTAAAATAAAGAGAAATTAACCTGTAAAATAAAAACTAACCTAAGTTACAATTACACCTAACACTACACTATACTTAAATAAATTATTCCTATTTAAAACTAAATACTTACCTGTAAAATAAACCCTAAGATAGCTACAATGTAATTAATAATTACATTGTAGCTATTTTAGGATTTATATTTATTTTACAGGTAACTTTGTATTTATTTTAGCTAGTTAGAATAGTTATTAAATAGTTATTAACTATTTAATAACTACCTAGCTAAAAGAAATACAAAATTACCTGTAAAATAAATCCTAACCTAAGTTACAATTAAATCTAACACTACACTATCATTAAATTAATTAAATAAATTACCTACAAATAACTACAATTAAATACAATTAAATAAACTAACTAAAGTACAAAAATTAAAAAAAGCTAAGTTACAAAAAATAAAAAAAAATAAGTTACAAACATTTCAAAAATATTACAAAATTTTAAGCTACTTACACCTAATCTAAGCCCCCTAATAAAATAACAAAGCCCCCCAAAATAAAAAAATGCCCTACCCTATTCTACATTAAAAAGTTCCCAGCTCTATTACCTTACCAGCCCTTAAAAGGGCCTTTTGCGGGGCATGCCCCAAAGAAAACAGCTCTTTTGCCTGTAAAATAAAAATACAACCCCCCCAACATTAAAACCCACCACCCACATACCCCTATTCTAACCCAAACCCCCCTTAAATAAACCTAACACTACCCCCCTGAAGATCATTCTACCTTTAGCCGTCTTCAGCCAGCCGACCACCGATGGAACCGAAGAGGAGATCCGGAGCGGCAGAAGTCATCATCCAAGGGGCGCTGAAGAATTCTTCCATCCGATTGAAGTCAACATCCAGGTGGCGTCTTCAATCTTCCTCCATCCGGAGCGGAGCCATCTTCAGACGAGCCTACGCAGAGCCATCTTCTTCCACCAACGACTAAACGACGAATGACGGTTCCTTTAAGTGACGTCATCCAAGATGGCATCCCTCAAATTCCGATTGGCTGATAGGATTCTATCAGCCAATCGGAATTAAGGCTGATCGGGACAGCCAATAGAATGCGAGCTCAATCTGATTGGCTGATTGGATCAGCCAATCAGATTTTTCCTACCTTAATTCCGATTGGCTGATAGAATCCTATCAGCCAATCGGAATTCGAGGGACGCCATCTTGGATGACGTCACTTAAAGGAACCGTCATTCGTCGTTCAGTCGTCGGTGGAAGAAGATGGCTCCGCATAGGCTCGTCTGAAGATGGCTCCACTCCGCTCCGGATGCATGAAGATTGAAGACGCCGCCTGGATGTTGACTTCAATCGGATGGAAGACTTCTTCAGCACCCCTTGGATGATGACTTCTGCCGCTCCGGATCTCCTCTTTGGTTCCATCGGTGGTCGGCTGGCTGAAGACGGCGAAAGGTAGGATGATCTTCAGGGGGGTAGTGTTAGGTTTATTTAAGGGGGGTTTGGGTTAGAGTAGGGGTATGTGGGTGGTGGGTTTTAATGTTGGGGGGGGGTTGTATTTTTATTTTACAGGCAAAAGAGCTGTTTCCTTTGGGGCACGCCCCGCAAAAGGCCCTTTTAAGGGCTGGTAAGGTAATAGAGCTGGTAACTTTTTAAAGTAGAATAGGGTAGGGCATTTTTTTATTTTGGGGGCTTTGTTATTTTATTAGGGGGGCTTAGATTAGGTGTAAGTAGCTTAAAATTGTTGTAATATTTTTGAAATGTTTGTAACTTATTTTTTTTATTTTTTGTAACTTAGCTTTTTTTAATTTTTGTACTTTAGTTAGTTTATTTAATTGTATTTAATTGTAGTTATTTGTAGGTAATTTATTTAATTAATTTAATGAAAGTGTAGTGTTAGGTTTAATTGTAACTTAGGTTAGGATTTATTTTACAGGTAAGTATTTAGTTTTAAATAGGAATAATTTATTTAAGTATAGTGTAGTGTTAGGTGTAATTGTAACTTAGGTTAGTTTTTATTTTACAGGTTAATTTCTCTTTATTTTAACTAGGTAGCTATTAAATAGTTAATAACTATTTAATAGCTATTGTACCTAGTTAAAATAAATTGAAATTTGCCTGTAAAATAAAAATAAATCCTAAGATAGCTACAATAAAATTATTTATATTGTAGCTATATTAGGGTTTATTTTAAAGGTAAGTATTTAGTTTTAAATAGGATTAATTTAGTTAATAACAGTTATAATATTTAGATTTATTTAATTAATATTTAAGTTAGGGGGGTGTTAGGGTTAGGGTTAGACTTAGGTTTAGGGGTTAATAATTTTATTATAGGTGCGGCGGTGTAGGGGGGGGGCAGGATAGGGGTTAATAAATGTATTATAGGTGGCGATGGTGTAGGGGGGGGCAGATTAGGGGTTAATAAATTTAATATAGGTGGCGGCGGGGTCCGGGAGCGGCGGTTTAGGGGTTAATAAATTTAATATAGTTGCGGCGGTGCCCGGGAGCGGCGGTTTAGGGGTTAATAAGTTTATTTAGTTGCGGCGGTGTAGGGGGGGACAGATTAGGGGTTAATATGTATAATGTAGCTTGCGGTGGGCTCCGGGAGTGGCGGTTTAGGGGGTAATACATTTATTTAGTTGCGGCGGTGTAGGGGGTGCAGATTAGGGGTGTTTAGACTCGGGGTACATGTTAGGGTGTTAGGTGCAGATGTTTCCCATAGGAATCAATGGGATGTCGGGCAGCAGCGAACATGAACTTTTGCTATGGTCAGACTCCCATTGATTCCTATGGGATCCGCCGCCTCAAGGGCGGCGGTTTGTAAACCAGGTACGCTGGGCCGGAAAAGTGCCGAGCGTACCTGCTAGTTTTTTGATAACTAGCAAAAGTAGTCAGATTGTGCCGAACTTGTGTGCGGAACATCTGGAGTGATGTAAGAATCGATCTGTGTCGGACTGAGTCCGGCGGATCGAAGCTTACGTCACAAAATTCTACTTTTGCCGGTGTAAAGGGCTTGATAACTTAGGCGAATCAGCCTCACCACAAATACGCTGTGGAATTCCAGCGTATTTGAGGTTGACGGCTTGATAACTAGGGGCCAAGGTCAAGACAGTCCAAGGTTCAAAGGCAGGTAAGCAAGTATCCAAACATAGGCAAGGTCACCAGAAGAAAGTCCAAAAACAAACAGGAAGCAAGAACAGGATAAACTTTAATGCCAAAGCAATGAGATAAGACATAGGTTGCTCAATATGTAGTCAGTGAACATATCCTTGATTGGCTAGGATCCAGGGAGGGTGGAGCTGATAATAATATTCCTCCATAAACCATTACAGATAAGCATCCTTCAGGGGCACAGACAGAGCAAACTGGATTCTGAACCTGGAGTCCCGGGTTCAATCCCAGGCAGAGCCCAGCAAGAGAGTCCCCCTCACCATATGGTTTGCATTTTAGTGCGTACAGAGCCTATGGGATCCTGACACGCTATTTGGTTATCAATTATATTTTGAAGAACCAGATATTCAGCCTATCAGGGAAATTGACAAGAGCTAAATACAATAGCACCTAGCTTGCAAAACATTGCTATAGTCTTTTTTCTGACTTTTGACCATTGGAGAAACTGTCCCTATTAGTTATTAGTGGCAGACTGTATATATCACACTTCAAATGCACAGTCCCCCGAATCAATATGGTCCTTTTATATAAGATAGGGCAAAACTGTGATATTAACACAGTTTACAGGTTCTCGTGCCCAATCTGAAGATCCAATTTCTTTCAATTATAGTCTATACCAGGCTGTTTGGGCTTTTATGAAGTACTATCCTTATGTTTTTCAATTATGTGGTTGCCAATATGTTACTCAGGGTCTTCCCTTTTCTATAGGAAAACCTACAGCCTTTTGTAACTACCCCCTCTAACTTCCCATCCACAACCAATAGCGGATAATATCTCTGTATAATATTGCATACAAAGTGGTATTGGTCACTGTATCTAGTTACAAAATTGACACCCTCAAATTTGTATGTGGATATATTTGTAACCTACCCTTTCAATATCATTCAGCACATCTCTTGTCTCTTCTATAATTCTTTGTAGATATCCCCTCTCTTTAAGCTGGCCTGCTAACTGATCTGCCTGTTTAATGAAAGTAGAGCGTTCTCTACAATTCCTTTTTATGCGAATGAATTGTCCATTCACTACTGCTCTAAATACTTTTCTGGACTGGATGGTCATGCATTACTAAAAGATTGAAAGGGTTCTCAAGTATTTTGTATATTTGTCCCAATTGGAAGTACAATCACAGCTTGATATTAGGCTGTATTTATATATACAGTATATATTTAAATTGAGATTTGTTTTGGGCAAGAAACCTCAAGTAAATGTTTACGACCTGTCGTTTTTGTCACATATGTGAAAAATGGATTATATAATACAATGAAAGCATTTCCCAGATTTGATAATAAATAAAACCCCCACTTGAGGTGTTACTTAATGAGAGGTAATAAGAGGTATATCAGGAGACATTGGGTTTTCAACATCACATACATTTTGTCTTGTAATTTTGACATCTGATTTTGTATGGTTAGATATTTTAACCAGAGCATCCTAATGCAGCTAAACTTTTTAAAGTGCCTCCAGAGAATTATATAGCTTGCAGCCAATTACACTTCCACAGTGATAAAGGCTTTGTCAGGCTATGGGTGGCAGATGTATCCACAACATGCACATGCATCGTTATTGTGCAAAGAACTCCATGGTTATTCTGGGTTACTTAGCAATAATTTAGGCCCAGCAAGTCTGCCCGATATTTCCTAAAAGTATAAACGTATCTAGTTTGTAAGGTAGCCTTATGCTCAGACTCCTATACTTACTCCTCCCACAGCTTTAAAAAAACTAGGCAACTTCCTTCCTTCAGTGCTTGATTATACAAGACTAGTCCTAAAGCCCGTTCACACAGGCCATTTTTTGCAGTACAGCGGTCCCACCCCTTGCACTCTCTCCCTCCCCCTCTCTTTTGCTTTCTCTCTCTCTCCCCCTCTCTTTTGCGCTCTCTCCCCCTCTCTTTTGCACTCTCTCTCTCCCCCTCTCTTTTGCGCTCTCTCCCCCTCTCTTTTGAGCTCTCTCTCTCCCTCCTCTCTTTTGCGCTCTCTCTCTCCCCCTCTCTTTTGCACTTTCTCTCTCCCCCTCTCTTTTGCACTCTCTCCCCCTCTCTTTTGAGCTCTCTCTCCCCTCTCTATTTTTCACTGTCTCTCCCCCCTCTCTTTTGTGCTCTCTCTCCCCCCTCTATTTTGCACTCTCTTCCCCTGCTCTTTTGTGCTCTCTCCCCCCTCTCTTTTGTGCTCTCTTTCTCTCCCCCTCCTTTGCACTCTCTCTCTCCCCCTCTTTTGCACTCTCTCTCTCCCCCCCTCTTTTGCACTCTCTCTCCCCCCTCTTTTGCACTCTCTCTCTCCTCCCTCTCTTTTGCGCTCTCTCTCCCCCCTCTCTTTTGCGCTCTCTCTCCCCCTCTCTTTTGCTCTCTCTCTCCCCCTCTCTCTCCCCCCTCTCTCTCTCCCCCATCCTCTCTCTCTCCCCACTCTCCCTCCCCCTCTCTCTCCCTCCCCCTCTCTCTCACTCCCCCTCTCCCTCTCTCCTCTCTCTCTCTCCCTCTCTCTATTTCCCCTCTCACCTCTCTCCCCCAATCTCTCCCCCCTTCTCTCTCCCCCCTCCTCTCTCTCCCCCTCTCCCCCTCTCTCTCTCTCTTTCTCCCCCTTTCTCTCTACCCCTCTCTATCTCCCCCTCTTTCTCTCTCCCCCCTCACTCTCTCCCCCCTCTCTCTCTCCCCTCTCTCTCTCTCTCCCCTCTCTCTCTCCCCTCTCTCTCTCTCTCTCTCTCCCCTCTCTCCCCCTCTCTCTCTCCCCCTCTATCTCTACCCCCTCTCTCTCTCCCCCTCTCTCCCCCCTCTCTCCCCCTCTCTCTCCCCCCTCTCTCTCTCTCCCACCTCTCCTCCCCCCTTTCTATCTCCCACCTCTCACTATCTCCCCCTCTCTCTATCTCCCCCCTCTCTCTATCTCCCCCCTCTCTCTCTCCTCCCTCTCTCTTTCTCCTCCCCCTCTCTTTCCCCCTTTTCTTTTGCTCTCTCTCTTCCCCTCTCTTTTGCTCTATCTCTTTCCCCCTCTTATTTTCTCTCTCCCCCCTCTTTTGCACTCTCTCTCTCCTCCCTCTCTTTTGCGCTCTCTCTCCCCCCTCTCTTTTGCGCTCTCTCTCCCCCTCTCTTTTGCTCTCTCTCTCCCCCCCCTCACCCCCTCTCTCACCCTCTCTCTCCCCCCTCTCTCTCTCCCCCATCCTCTCTCTCTCCCCACTCTCTCTCCCCCTCTCTATCTCCCCCTCTCTCTCTCTCCCCCCTCTCTCTCTCTCCTCTCTCTCTCCCCCTCTCTCTATTTCCCCTCTCACCTCTCTCCCCCAATCTCTCCCCCCTTCTCTCTCCCCCTCCCCCCCCCTCTCTCTCTTTCTCCCCCTTTCTCTCTACCCCTCTCTATCTCCCCCTCTTTCTCTCTCCCCCTCTCTCTCTCCCCCTCTCTCTCTCCCCTCTCTCTCTCTCTCCCCTCTCTCCCCCTCTCTCTCTCTACCCCTCTCTCTCTCCCCCCTATCTCTCTCTCCCCCCTCTCTCTCTCCCCCCTCTCTCTCCCCTCCTCTCCCCCCCTCTCTCTCTCTCTCTCTCTCCCACCTCTCCTTCTCCCCCCTTTCTTTTTTTTTTTTAGTCAAATTCTTTTTATTGGCATGGAAAGCATGAACAACACACGTCAAAATCACATTGAGTTCAGAAGGATAAAGTTACAACAGAAAAATCGGTGCATCGACACAGTCTCCACATTTCGTATATAAACAGGTAAAAACTGGATATGTAGGGAAAAGGGAGGGGAAAGGGTCGCATTTAGAGCAGGAAGTGTAGCAGTACGGGGTGTCCAGTCCCGGGGGGGGGGGAAGCTGCTCGGCCTAGAGCTCTTAAAAAGAAGGAAAAAGGTTTAACCAAGTCTCAACAGTCAGAAATTGTAATGGTATGGTACCTTAGGTCTGGTTGCCCCAAGAACAACATTATGAAGTGTGTATGGATTTCTGATAGTCCTCCCAGATAACCCGAAAAGCTGTAAAGTTGTCTGAGGACCCTTTCTTATATTTGGCGTATTCCTCTAGCTCTAGCAATTCAGATACCTTGAGTCTCCACATTCCCAAAGAAGGGACGTCTGGAGCCCTCCAGTTTCTCGCTATCAATAATTTAGCACTATTTGTGAATATCCTAAACAGCTGGGAGAGGGATTTGAGTGGAAGTTTTAAAGGTCTATTCAATAACCAAATAAGGGGATCTGGTGGAAGCTGGGTATTTAGAATCTTCTCGACCTCTGCCATTACTTCGTACCAAAAGCTATTCAACCTCGAGCACCACCACCACATGTGGCCCATGCCGCTGCCATGATGTCCACATCTCCAACATTTATTGTTAGTGCTTGGGTATAATTTGTGTATTTTTCGTGGGGTTAAGTACCAACAGTGTAGGATTTTGTAATTGGTTGCAAGGATGGATGCAGAAGTGGAAGATTTCTTAGTATTTAGAAATATGGAGGCCGCCATTTGTGGGAGGATGATCCTACCCAGCTCCCTCTCCCACATCTCCATTGAGTACGGTAAAATGCCTGGTAACGGCTAAGTTATAATTTTATATATGGTAGATAGGGAGTGTCTCGCTGGGGAACTCGATAAAAACAACTTCTCCAGGTTAGTAGGGGGACGAACCATATTACTCTTAAGAGTGTGAGTGTTTATATAGTTATGGAGCCTTCTATAGGAAAACCAATTTCGTGCCCAACCATGGCCCTTTTCAATTAGTTGTTCCTGAGTAAGAATGTGTTCGTTATGGGTGATATTAAATATTTGCACATTATCGTCTGGGCATGGTGGAGGGAGTGGACGCCCTAGAGACCCCAATGAGAACACTGAATTGCGAGTGAGGGATGTCAAAGGACTCGGGTTAGAGGATAGGCAAGGATTTTGCTGTATAGCTCGATCCCACACCCCCACTGTCTCCCTGGTGGTCGGGAAGGAAAGCAGCTTAGTTGTGTCACGGAAAGTGGGGCTCCATAGCATTGTAGCCAGTGACGGATTTAAATTGAGATGCTCCTCTAGGCGGACCCATCTCCTCTGTTTCCCCGCCACCCTCCATTCAAGGATCCTTTGTAGATGTAGTGAGGTCCTGTATTTATCCAGGTCAGGGACACTCAATCCCCCGTGTTCTCTCAAAAGGGACATTGAGGATTTATTAATCCTCTGTGGTTTTCTTTTCCAGATGAAAGCACTGAATAGGCCCTGCACCTGAGGAAGGTATTTGGGGGGCAAGGGTATCGGGACCGTCCCCATTATGTATAAGATTCTGGGGAAGATGTTCATCTTTATCGTGTTAATCCGTCCCCACCATGAGAGCTTCTTCGAGCTCCAAGAAGATAGGTCGCGCATAATTGCGGTCTTGATAGGAATATAGTTCTCTTGGAACAGTTTATCAAAAGTGTTGGGAAGAGAAATGCCCAAGTATTTGAGTGATCCCTTGCACCATTTTAAGGGGCATGTCTGCTTAATGGATGCTACCGAGCTCTCCGACAAACCGAGGGCGAGAATCTCCGATTTCGAATGGTTAACCAGAAAATCTGTGAGGGACTGGAAAGTATTAAGTTCAGAAATTAATATAGGTAACGAGGATTCAGGCTGAGTGAGGGAAAATAGGATGTCGTCGGCGAAGAGCGACAGCTCTCTATCTCCCCTCTCTATCTCCCACCTCTCACTATCTCCCCCTCTCTCTATCTCCCCCCTCTCTCTCTCCTCCCCCTCTCTTTCTCCTCCCCCTCTCTTTCCCCCTTTTCTTTTGCTCTCTCTCTTTCCCTCTCTTTTGCTCTATCTCTTTCCCCCTCTTATTTTCTCTCTCCCCCTCTATTTTGCTCTCTCTCTCCCATCTCTTGCTCTTTCCCCTCTCTTATCTTATCTTTAGCTCTTTCCCATCTCTTTTGTTCTCTCCCCCTCTTTCTATCTCTCTCGGACTCCCCTCTATCTTGCGTGCGCGACTGCGCCCACCCCGCCCGGCCACGCCCCTTCACGCCCAGCCATGTCCCCCGCTTTCGCCGGCCACGCCCACTTCTGCCAGCACCGCAGATCAGGTAGGGACTCTAAGGCCAGGTGTGTTTGTCCTCGTGCTGTCTCTACTGCGCATGACTTTTGCGCTCTCTCTCCCCCTCTCTTTTGCTCTCTCTCTCCACCCCTCTCTCTCCCCCATCCTCTCTCTCTATCTCCCCCTCTCTCTCACTCCCCCCTCTCTCTCCCCCTCTCTCTATTTCCCCTCTCACCTCTCTCTTCCCCTTCTCTCTCCCCCCCTCCCCCCCTCTCTCTCTCTTTCTCCCCCTTTCTCTCTACCCCTCTCTATCTCACCCTCTTTCTCTCTCCCCCCCTCTCTCTCTCTCCCCCCTCTCTCTCCCCCCCCCCTCTCTCTCCCCTCCTCTCTCTCCCACCTCTCCTTCTCCCCCCTCTCTATCTCCCCTCTCTATCTCCCACCTCTCTCTATCTCCCCCTCTCTCTATCTCCCCCCTCTCTCTCTCCTCCCCCTCTCTTTCTCCTCCCCCTCTCTTTCCCCCTTTTCTTTTGCTCTCTCTTCTCCCCTCTCTTTTGCTCTATCTCTTTCCCCCTCTTATTTTCTCTCTCCCCCTCTATTTTGCTCTCTCTCTCTCCTCTCTTGCTCTTTCCCCTCTCTTATCTTTAGCTCTTTCCCATCCCTTTTGTTCTCTCCCCCTCTTTCTATCTCTCCCCCTCTCTATCTCTCTCGGACTCCCCTCTATCTTGCGTGCGCGACTGCGCCCGCCCGGACACGCCCCCTTCACGCCCAGCCATGTCCCCCGCTTCCGCCGGCCACGCCCACTTCTGCCCGCACTGCAGATCAGGTAGGGACTCTAAGGCCAGGTGTGTTTGTCCTTGTGCTGTCTCTACTGCGCATGACAGCTTCGGACAAACACACTTGGCCTTTTATATTATAGGATAATTCACCTGATTCTGAAGCTGATTACCTGCTAAACCACACTGTATAAAGATACTTTATAACTAAGTTTACTTCCTGACTACTTTTTAATCTGGGGATATTGAACTACATTTGTACCTGTTGTGTAAAGATACTTTATAACTAACTTACTTCCTGACTATTTTTTACTCTATGGATATTTAAACTACATTTTTGCCTATACTCTATGGATATTTAAACTACATTTTTGCCTGTGAACTGATACTTCATAATACAAAGCATACTACAGCTCCCTTCTGAGATTTCCAGCTGCTTTCTGTATACTGGAGCCTGTTTTCTGTGAATCACTGTTGCTGCAATAATTTAATCTAGTCCTGCGAGGTCTACTTAAAATTAAGCGAACTTGAAGTGGGAGTGACAGTTTGTGACAATCAGATACGATCGGGATGATTGACACCCCCTGCTAGCAGCTGATATGCCACAATTGTGCAGGGGGAGGCATTGCACAAGCATTTCTTGTGAAGTGCTTGTGCAATGTTAAATGCCGACAGCGTATGCTGTCAGCATTTAGCGATGTCAGGCGGACATGGTTCGCTATAGCGAATCATGTCCGCCTGACAGTTGTTAAATCTACCCCATGGCCTCCAGAACTGCACACAATACTCAAGATGAGGCCTAACTAGTTAACTGTAAAGTGGTTTAAGAATCTTACTATTTCTGCTGTCTTTACCTGGCCTTACTTGCTGCAATACTTTATTGTTTACTAAATCATCTGAAATAATTTCCAAGTCCCATTTCTCATTTGTAACAGTCAGTAATGAGTTGGAGTCTGTAATTAACATTTGGATTTTTCTTCCCTGAATGCATAATTTTACACTTTGCAGTGTTACATTTTAGATCCCAGTTATTTGTCCAATCCTCCAATTATTGTTTATCACTTCTCATTTTGTTTACCCCCTCCTTGAATATCTACTCCATTACAAATTTTTGTATTATCTGAAAAAAGACATATTGCCAAGATGCTATATTTAATTTGATCATTGCCCTTTTATTCTCATCCACTGCATTTGCTTGTGTGTTAGATGGTCAAACACTAGACAAAACAGAATTTTCTTCTTCATCCCTCCATCCATCATCACTGTCTTCACTAGGGCGATTGCATTCAAGCTTGTCTTTAAACAACTGAACTGATATGTCAATTTCACTATTCTCTTGATTTGTTATATAAACGATGACCAGTATTAACGCAGCAGCCAGTAGAGCACTTCCGGAAAACCCAAAGATCATCCCATAGATCAATGGGTGGCACCATGCAGTAAGGGGACGACTATAAGGTGGGCGTTGTTCTCTTTCAATGATCAAATCTTCCTCTTCAAGGCTGTTAACTACAATTGAAACAGATAAGTTCAGAGTGAGTTTATATACAACATAGAAAACAGACAGTAAACTAAACAATGATATACTGCATAGCTCAGGGGAAATTACACCACAAATAGTTGTTTTCTCCCAGATATTTTTTACAACCAATATTTTTAAATTACCACTCCACTTGTAATATATATATATATATATACATATATACTGTATATATATATATATATATATATATATATATATATATATATATATATATATATACTAGTCCTAAAGCCCGTTTACACTGGCCATTTTTTGCAGTACAGTGGTCCCACCCCTTGCTCTCTCTCTCCCCCTGTCTTTTGCTCTTTCTCCCCCTCTCATTTGTGCTCTCTCCCCCTCTCTTTTGTGCTCTCTTACCCCTTCTCTTTTGCACTCTCTCTCGCTCCACCTCTCTTTTGCTCTCTCCCCCTTCTCTTTTGCTCTCTCTCTCCCCCCTCTCTTTTGCTCTCTCTCTCCCCCCTCTCTTTTGCTCTCCCTCTCTTTTGTGCTCTCTCCCCCTCTCTCTTGCTTTCTCTCCCCCCTCTCTTTTGCTCTTTCTCCCCCTCTCTTTTGCGCTCTCTCTCAGCCTCTCTTTTACGCTCTCTCTCTCCCCCCCTCTCTTTTGTGTTCTCTCTCTCTTTTGCACTCTCTCTCCCCCCTCTTTTGTACGCTCTCTCTCCACCTCTCTTTTGCTCTCTCTCTCCCCCCTCTCTTTTGCTTTCTCTCTCCCCCTCTCTTTTGCTCTCTCTCTCTCTCCCCCCTCTCTTTTGCTTTCTCTCTCCCACCTCTCTTTTGCTCTCTCTCTCCCACCTCTCTTTTGCTCTCTCCCTCTCTTTTGTGCTCTCTCCACCTCTCTTTTGTGCTCTCTCCCCCTCTCTTTTGCGCTCTCTATCCCCCTGTCTTTTGCACTCTCTCTCTTTCCCCCCTCTTTTGCGCTCTCTCCCCCTCTCTTTTGCGCTCTCTCTCCCTCTCTCTTTTGCACTCGATCTCCCCCCTCTCTTTTGTGCTCTCTCCCCCTCTCTTTTGCGCTCTCTCTCTCCCCCTCTCTTTTGCGCTCTCTCTCTCCCCCTCTCTTTTGCCCTCTCTCTCCCCCCTCTTTTGCGCTCTCTCTCTCCCCCCTCTATTTTGCTCTGTCTCTCTCTCCTTTTTCTCCTCTCTCTTCCCCCTCCCCTCTTTTGCACGCTCTCTCTCCCCCTCTCTTTTGTGCTCTCTCTCTCCCCCCTCTCTTTTGCTCTCTCCCCCCTCTCTTTTGCTCTCTCTCAATCCCTCTCTTTTGCTCTCTCTCTTCCCCTCTCTATTGCTCTCTCCCCACTCTCTTTTGTTCTCTCTCCCCCTCTCTCTCCCCCCTCTCTTTTGTTCTCTCTTCCCCTCTCTCTCTTTCCCCCTAATATTTTTTCTCTCTCCCCTCTCTTTTGCTCTCTCTCCCCCCCCTCTTTCCTCTATTTTGCTCTTCCCCTTTTTTTTGCTCTTTCCCCTCTATTTTGCTCTCTCTTCCCCCTCTCTTCTGCTCTTTCCCCTCTCTTTAGCTCTTTCCTCTCTCTTTAGCTCTTTCCTATCTCTTTTTGTCTCTCCCCCTCTCTTTCTATTTCTCTCCCCTCTCTCTCATGCTGACTGCACCTGACCACACCTCCTGTCACGCCCGACCATACCCCGATCAAGCCCACGCTCCCGCCGGCCACATCCACGCTCCCGTCCAGCCACGCCCACTTTCTCCCCACCGCCGCAAAACAGCATGTCAGGTAAGGCCAGGTGTGTTTGTCCTTGTGCTGTCTCTACTGCGCATGACAGCTTCGGACAAACACACTTGGCCTTTTATATTATAGGATATATATGTGTTTTGTGTTATCATTTTTCCTTTAAATCAAATAAATGCAACACATAAATAGTGCTTTTTATATCTGAATGAGAACCCAGCACTTATTTATATACAAAATATTACATGGGCCATAATCATTCAGCCTGTAGAAGATCACCTGCCATGCAGTATGATGTTTCATTAAACACAGTGACCTTGTTATTTGAAATAATTTTTTATTGATATTTAAACAATACAAAAGAATAAACAAGACCTTCACAGAAGACATAGCCACTTAATGACAGATAGATCAATGAGACCAATATTAGTAGACAGTAACTAAGATTTCCTAAAAGCATTTAAAACATTTACATTTGTATCGCTATATAGATGGAATTACTTGGTCGATTACTCCTTAAACAACAGCTATCATGCATCTTGTCTGTCAGTTTGTCTGGGGGACCTGAGTGGGGTAAGGACACCCCCTCATTCCCATCTTAACCAAAAAAATTATGAAGATCTTGAATACAAAGGGAGTATAGAGAAAAGTTGGGAAAATCAAAGGGGGAAGAGAAGAAGATAAGAGGGGAAGATGAAGAAGAGTAAGAAAATAGTGCCTTCCAACCATGACACACCCAGTGGAATTTTCATCAATAAGAATAATATTATGATTAACCAACGGATGTATAAAGGCATATAAGATCTCTGCTGTATTGGGTATATTGACAATTCAAACAGTATTATATGGAATCATGTGTGATCCAATAAAACCAGACTTTGTGAAAAGCTTCCTGAGTGTCTAGTAATATTGCTGCCTGTGCGGACATATTGTATATGTGCCTAATTTTATGTAAAATTTCGTCCCAGGGGGAGCCCCCTCCTTCCAGTGACGGGCTATACATATACGTGTAGCTGTACATAAAATTTTGATAAATTGATTAATGTCTTTATTAAACTGCCTTAAGCGTACATTCAATAGGGCTTGGTTCATTGACAACTGAATGGGGCTATCTAGTATCCTACTTAAAAGGAGTGATAATTTATTCCAGATTATTTTAGAGTAAGAGCAGTCCCACCACATGTGTTTGTATGTACCTTCGACTTCACAACCCCTGTAACAGAGCTTGGACCCCCGTTTAATGGAATGAGAGGTGATAATTGGAGTGAGATACCATCTGAAAATTGTTTTAAGGCAATTTTCCTGCATGTCAGCACTCAACAGGCCTTTACTCGCATTATATATTAAGTTGTTCCAGTCGGAAATATCAATTTCTGTATTGAGGTCGGCCTCCCATTTGAGCTGAAGGCTTGTTTTAGTGATTTGTGTGGAAGATTGAATTAGTTGGTATAATTGTGAAATAGTTTTTCTAGGTCTGGATGAGGAGCTACAAATTATTTCTAAGGGAGTGAATTTGTGACCAGTCAATGAAGGTAGGTATTTATGTATGATGGAGGATATCTGAAGATATAGAAACCAATGTAATTTGGAAGGAGACAGTTTATCCTGAAGTTGTGTGTATGTCATTAATTTGCCTTTGTCTACTAAGTCTGCAATCCTATAAAGACCTCTGTTTTCCCACTTCTGTATAGCTGGGATCTGTTCTGAAGGTATGATTACTTTTAGGGGGGTCTTGAGGGATCTGTTAGGGAGAATTTTGAGAGACGAAACAAGAGTGGACCAAGCTTTGAGCATGTAATCTGTAATTGGGAATTTATTACGTTTTTGGGTTTGAGCTCTATGTGGGTCCCACAGAGCCAGCTCTTGAGGATATAGTTTATTTATGTCTGACTCCAACGTGGTCCATCTTATCTCATCTTCCATTTTGTTAAGGAGAGTAGTTTGGGCTAACCTAGCTGCTTGGAAGTAGTGTCTGAGATTTGGTGCGCCCAGGCCTCCCAGTTGCCTATGTCTCGTAAATATTGGTTTAGGAATTCAAGCTTTTTTAGTCCCTCTTATAAAATTGTTAATGCAAGCTTGGAGATTGTCTAGATCACAATTCGGGATGCCTATCGGTAGGGTCCGAAATAAATATAAAATCTTTGGTAACACAGACATTTTGATCGCAGATAGACGTCCAAACCAAGAAAATCTCAGTTTGCTCCATTTAGTGAGGTCCTGTTTGATTACTTTATAAATTGGAGGATAGTTGGTTTGGTAAAGTTCCGATGAGTGTTTTGTAAGGTTGATCCCTAGATATTTGAGATGATGTTTTACCCAATTAAACTCAAAGTTTAGTTCTATCAATTTTTTTGTGTGGTCTGGAATAGCAAGAGGCATGGCTTCACATTTTTCAAGGTTCACTTTGTAACCAGATATAGTGGAGAAGTTCCTAAGGGTGTTGTATAAATTTGGCAGAGATATAAGGGGTTTGGTTAGGGAGAGCAAAACGTCGTCTGCAAAAAGAGTGAGTTTGTAAACTGATTGTCCTATTTTAATACCCGTGATGTCTGGGGAGTTCCTAATGTGTTGCGCCAGGGGCTCTATGCAAACAGCAAAAAGGAGAGGGGATAAAGGACAACCCTGTCTCGTCCCATTTAAGACCGCAAATCTGTCAGATTGGTGTCCCATTGCCTTAACGCATGCCGAGGGATATGAATATATACTCTGGATCGCTGTAATAAAAGAACCCCTAAAGCCCATGGTATGTAGTACAGCTTGCATGTACTCCCAGTCGACCCTGTCAAACGCCTTCTCTGCGTCCAGGGATAACAACAGAGAAGGCGTTTTAGAAATATGCAAATAATCTATTAATGATATCATCCTTCTGATATTATCTGGAGCTTCCCTATTTTTAATGAAGCCAACCTGGTCTGGGTGAATTAGTTTTGGGAGCAAGTGTTTTAATCGGTTGGCCAGAATTTTGGTAAAAAATTTTAAATCTTGGTTAATGAGGGAAATTGGTCTATAATTATGACAGAGGGACCTATCCTTACCCGGCTTAGGGAGGACTATAATTTTGGCATTTAAAAGTTCTGAGGGAATAGTATGTCCTTGAAGTATATGATTGCTAAATTTGACTAGGTGAGGTATGAGAAAGGATTTAAATAGTTTATAGTACTCGCCTGAAAAGCCATCTGGGCCTGCTGCTTTACCAGGTTTCAGATCTTGGATAACTCTCTGTACCTCACTTGCACTGATGTCTGAGTTAAGAGTTGCCAAATCTTGTTGGTCAATTTGGGGCAGAGTGGCTTCCTCCAGAAATCTATTCAGGAGACAGGAAGTTTGTTCCAATTTGGAAACTTTCTTGCCATCGTATAAAGAACTATAATAGTTGGCAAAAGTGTCTACAATTACTTTTGGGTGGGATGTAGATTCACATGCATTTATGCGTAAGAAGGGAATGGAAATATCTTTGATCCTATCTCTAATTTTATTGGCTAGATAACGATCTGGTTTATTGGCGTATATATAGTATTTGGTTTGTAGTCTTAATCCGGCTCTAAGTGACTGGTCATTTAATAATTTATCTAGTTTTTGGCGTTGATTTTGCAATGTTTTATATACCTTGGGTGAGCAGGTAAGTCTATGTTGTTTCTCTAGTGTAGCTATCTCCTTGTGTAGTGTCTGTAATAGTAACTGTGTTTCCCTTTTTGATTTTGACTTTAGTTGGATTAGGAAACCTCTTAACACCGATTTATGGGCTGCCCAAATCTGAATCGGGTTATCGATGGAATCTGTATTAATATTCCAGAATTCCATCATCTGTTTGAAAATACGATCTTTATGTTGGGGATTTTTCATAAGTGTGGGGTCATAAGTCCAGCTTCTTGCATTGTTTGGGGGAAGAAGCCCTGCTATTTTAGCTACTATTATGGAATGATCAGACCACACACAAGGATGAATGGAGGAGGATACCAGATTGGAAATTAGGGTTTGGCTCAGGAAAATGTAATCTAGCTTGAAATATTTTCGGTGTGCTGTTGAGTAGAAAGTGTGATCTGAAGTGATGCCATATAGCGCAGTCCAAGAGTCAAGTACATTATGTCCTTCCAGAGTACTGGAAATAGATTTAGTTTTTCTGTTGTTTCTAATTTGTGATTGTGTGGGTCGGATTTGTGACTGAGGAAATTGCATGTAGAGGGAGACATTAAAGTACAGTGACCTTGTTATAGACACTTACGGTCTCTCTTGTTGACTCTCTTCCCTCTAGCACCATGTTTCTCAGGTTTTTCTCCAGTTGGGATTACGATGGATTTGAGAGATTTCTTTGGCTCAGGATTGCCCTCTCCGGTATACTCCATCACCTTGGTCTTATCCTGATTCATAGTCTTTCCCATGTCTGTAAAGTAAAGATACATGTTGGTTAAAACATACCACAAGAGATGCTGTGTAACATGTGCTTGCTATCAGTTAAAGAAACAACTATATTTTAAAAATGTAATTAATTTGTGCATGATGTATATTTAGAATACATTCTCAAAATTATATTTTATGCCAAAAAGCCCTGGAAGTGGCTTTTAATTTTTTTTTCTCAGGGGTGGCTGATTTAGAAGTGACCCATTAGCCCTGTATGTAATACAACATCACATCCTGCCTGTCTATGCTTATAGTGTCTGATCAGTAGGACTTTTTTTTATTATCATATGAAAGTGCTACCCTCCTTTTCTGCAGGTTGCTATTTTACAGTAAGGAATTCACCACTAATTAATATGTGTCCTTGTCAGAAACAAATATTTGTACAAACATAACAAGCTTAAAGGGACAGTCAACACCAGAATTTTTGTGGTTTAAAAAGATAGATACTCCCTTTATTACCCATTCCCCAGTTTTGCATAACTAACACTGTTATATTAATATGCTTTTTACCTCTGTGATGAACTTGTATCTAAGCATCTTCTGACAGCCCCCTGATCCCATGACTTTTTATTTATTATTTATTGACTTTTATTTTAGCCAATTAGTGCAGTGTCTGCCACAAGCTACGTGCGTGATCACAATGTTATCTATGTGGCTCACAGGAACTAGCTCTCCCCTGTTGTGAAAAGCAAATAAAAAAGCATGTGATAAGAGGCGGCCTTCAAGGGCTTAGAAATGATCATATGAGCCTTCCTAGGTTTAGCTTTCAACTAAGAATACCAAAAGAAGAAAGCAAAATTGGTGCTAAAAGTAAATTGGAAAGTTGCTTAAAATTACATGCTCTATTTAAAACATAAAAGTTTTTTTTGGACTTGACTGTCCCTTTAAGCTATACTTCAATAGTCAAGCATAGACGTTGTATATTTACCTTGAGAAACATCATCACGTGTAACATCATATAGGGTATCAGCAAACAGGTCCCAGTAAAGGGTATCTCCTTGTTCTTTAAGGAATCTAACCAATATATCAGAACATTGATCTTTGTCTGCTGCATATAAGAGAAATAAAAAAATATTTATTAATCTGAATAATTGGACCAGTTTATTGATAACATTTAATTACAATATTTTATATTTCGCCCATTATGCTCTATTTTTAGGATTGTGAGGCATGCTGGAAAATAAGGAACATAACATTATTACAATAATACTAATAATAATAAGCAAAAGTAATGATAACATCAATGAAAGTGATAATAGTAATTAAGAACTCATCATAATCTGGTAGCTAATATGATGGCGTATGTAATTAAGGGGCCATTTATCAAAGGAGCTAAAAATTGTGATGAAAATCATAAAAACCTATTGGAGACACTTTATTAAAGTAAGTTTATAACGGAGATAAAAATTGGATTGCTATGAAATTTTGGAAGAGCTGTTTATAATTTTAAGAAATAACTTTAGAATTTAAATAACATATATTGTGATAATCACCCAGATAATCCTCTAGCAGCAATATTTAACAAGTGAAATTTTAACGCCCAAACCGTAAGCTATAATGTGCCATTGTCAGAATAGCAACCTAATGTGTATCACTTTAAAAATGCAAGTTCATCCTTCTGTTAATAAACGTACCGATTTCCCTGCGCTTTCTAACGATGCCATATTCTTTGTTAATCTTGGATAAAAACTCTTCACACTGCTCTGCAGATAGGTGCTTTATAATCCGAAGAAGCATGTGTGGCCCAAGGTCATCTGACACTGAAAAAAATAAATAAACTGGGGTTAATTTCTAACTACTATGTCTTTAAATTACAAGTTGACAAAATAAGAAAATGGAGAATAAGATTACAATTTAACCTTTCAACCATTAATCTTATCATTCTAGAGTATAAAAGAGAACATGTCCTGTGTCTATAATATTTACAAAAGTTGTCTATGATAATTAAAGGAGTAATACAATGAGGGGGCGGAGCCGAATGAGGACCAGCATGTCCACGTATGTGTAGAGCTCCGGAAAGCTGGCTCCTTGAGTAATAATATCCTGCTATATAGGGACCTGATCCTACATGCTACAAGGACCGTTTAATAAGGCCTTTCCTGGATCCCTGTATCCGACTTTACGTCACAGAACATTTACTGCACAACACACCCTGAGACCTAACGGAGACCACGCACAACAAATAGCCGTCAGCCATTACGGAACCTGAAGGATCATCATGAGAACACAGCGTGACCCTGTATCACCGGCAGAAGAGACAACACTTCAGGTAGCATTACACAAGCGATCAAGTAAGTCTGGGAACACTGCAAACACCGCTGCCGAAACCACGCCATTTAGACATACACCTCAGGCGTCACTTTAATATATGGCCCATAAGGGCTATAGGAGCTAAACGAGGACTGTCACAAACCCAGCCATACAAAAGGAATGATAAATTGGGGAGCAGTCTAGGTACACGGCATAATTGTACATGTAGGAGCGGTGTAAATATGAATGGATGCCCAAATCAATCTAAGACGTGCACAGAAGGCTTATAGCATAAATTGCATATACCCCTCTCTCAACATAACACACGCCAATAGGCCTCCGCTACCTCGAGGCAACAATGAAGACAAACACCATTTTACCAGAGCAGAAATATATTCATTGAACATATGCGTCTACCAAAGGCCTACACAGGAGGCTTGGGGATATCTAAATATTAACTGACACACAAATTTAGATTTGAATTTACAGTGGGAATTAGCACTTCTACAGTTAGATTAAGCTGAACCCTTTATTTATCACAAAGGCCCTCCTATTTTGTACTCCACAGAGACCTTTAGCACTTGGCTATAGCAAATCTTTCTAGTGTCAAAAGATAAACCACCAAAGTGTTCGCAGCACGGACCGCGGCCTGACATACATATCTCTAAAAGACTGGTTAATCATACAATACCTGCTACCCAACTACAAACACTCTGTAAATTCCTCAAAATACATAAGAGTGGTTATATCTCTGTGGACAGCAGAATCCACATCACTCAGCAGAGATAGAGTGAAATAAACATTAAAATGGCATCCAAAAGGCAAACCAAGGCAGACAAACAAATAAAGTCAACTACCACTCCAAATGCAAAAATTAATGCATACTTCAAAACTATGGAATCTACAAACTCCTCACAACCAGCCTCTCCACAACTAGAGATGAATGTAGAGAGAGAAGATACAGACATCACAATACATAATGAAGACCACCCTCTCACGAGAGCGGACCTGAATTTTCTACCCACAAAAGAGGACTTTTCCACTTTCATGTCTCAGTTTAGCCAAATGATCAAAGACAGTTTAGCGGAGGTTAGAAAACACATCACGAACATAGGTATCACAGCTTGAAGAGCATGCAGAATAATTATCTGAGTCCACTAACTTAACAACAATGCAACTCCAGCAACAGACAACAAAAATTATACAGCTACAAAGCCAGATAGAGGATCTGGATAACAGGGGCCGCCATCAGAATCTGAGAGTGAGGGGAATCCCAGAAGCTGTCTCTAATACAGAACTACCACAGTAGCTCCAGAACCTTTTCCGCTTCTTATTGGACACAGAACCAGACTCTACAATTCTGTTAAATAGAGCTCACAGAGCACTACACCCCAAACCACTAGCAACCACTCTACCGAGAGATATCATTCTAAAATGTCATTATTTTCAGGAGAAGGAGAAGATAATGGCAGCTGCCAGGAAGAAATCCCCAATAACATGGAATGGTTATGTTATTCAAATATATGCAGACCTAAGCCCTCTTACACTCTCTAAATGCAAAGAAATACTCACCTCCCATTTGAGAGAACACCGAATCCCATATCGCTGGGGGTTTCCCTTTCTACTAAAAGTCTGAAAGGACAATCGAGAAGCGGTTTACAGAGATATAGAAGACCTCGAAAGATTCTGTGCTCAGCTCAACATACCTCAACCAAGACTACCCCCAGAAGAAGAATCCAATTCTGGAACGCAGAATCCAAAACCAGCATTACCCAAACCTCAATGACATAAATGGACCACAGTAGACAGGAAACACAAGTTAGCAACATCGATATATCATTGCACAGATCCACAAAGCCATACCCCGCCTTGAAGTTCTCCACATACCAGAGGCTGGAAAATACACTTATGGAAATAAAACATTATGTCCAACCAGGAATGGTAGACTATAAGAGACCTATTTATTAAAGGTCTGTCAGACCAGATCCGACAGTGCGGATCAGGTCCGACAGACCTCGCTGAATGCGGAGAGTAATACGCTCTCCATATTCAGCATTGCACCAGCAGCCCCCTGCAGATTCGTGGCCAATAGGCCGCCAGCAGAGGGGTGTCAATCAACCTGATCGTACTCCATAGGGTTGAATTGTGGCTATCTCTGTCCATCTGCTCAGAGCAGGCGGACAGGCATCATAACTGCTGTTTCTGGTGAGCCTGCAGGCTCGCCAGAAACATGGGCCCTCAAGCTCCAATCGAAGCTTGATAAATGGGCCTCATTGAGTGCTTTTACAAAAAAAAATATTTTTTTTATTTTTAGGTTATCTTAATAAAGTTTTAAATACATTGGTCCCATAGCATACAGTTAGAACCGAATCTCGAATTTAAATGTTCCAATAGTGATGCCTTATAAGGCGAATATAACATATTACATTACTTGGCAGAGAACAACATCTTCCCACCTACATCTGGATCTTGAGGCCGGAGACTACACTCCGAATTTTCTACTCCCAAGTCAAGGTAAGGAGCTGCAGAAAACCTCAAATAGGCTTATAATAATGACTTTCAATTTTAATGCATAAACACAAAAGGCCTTAATTCGCCCACTAAAACCATCAAAAGATGGTTTGCAAAACAGAAAGGCTCCATTGTATTTATACAGGAAACTCATTTCCCGCATTAGCAGCACCAGAATTATCATCTAAGGTTTACCCTGTAGGATACTTCAGTTCAAACACAAAGAAAAGGAATGAGGTGGGAATACTCATTCATAGAATTGTCCCTTTCCAATTAATTAGCTCTACCACAGATAAAGAAGGCAGAATCCTTATAGTGGTAGGTATACTATTCTATAGGCCAGTGACTTTAATCAACATATATGCCCCCAATTCTAATAGATCCTCCTTCTTAAAATGCTTACTGTCACTAGTTTTAGAAACACAGAAAGGTATGGTACTACTGGGAGGAGACTTTAATGCAACAATGGACACAGCACTCGACTCATCAACAAAACAATCAAAACCCTCCTCCAAACCCCCAGATTCAGTCTTTCATTGTGGATAACAGTTAGGCTTAGTTGACGCTTGGAGAAGCCAACACCCTCAACAGAGGAACTACACCTTTTACTTACACCCATGGGCTATGTATTCCAGAATCGATTATTTATTTATAGACCAGTCCAGTCTCTCGCTAGTCTCAGACACTGACATTATAGCAACAGCTTGGTCAGGTCATTCAATGATTACACTAGACCTGGTGTGGCCAGATCACCCAATTTATCCTTTTATATGGAAGTTGGACAATTACCTTTTACACCACCCTTTGACAAAACAGGCTCTATCCGACATGGACATGTCTCCCCTTACCATTTGGGAGGCACATAAGGCAGTCATATGGGGAAAATGCATTAAACATCAGGCTCACATGAAAAAAACATATAACTCCACATTGAAATCACTAACTTCTCAATTACACCTGACAGAAGTCCGCCATAAAAATTCCCCAAAAGACTCTAATCTCCTCACCCAGCTTATGAACATAAGAAAAGAGATAAATAGCATTCTCGCAAAAGAAGCACAGAAAAAGTCTTAGCATTAAAGAAATTGTACTTCTACAAAGGCAATAGATCATGTCCTTTGGTGGCACGAGCTCTAAGAGCAAAGAGGGGTCAAACATATATCAACAAAGTTAAAAAACAAGACAATACCTATACATATGACAGTAAGGACATAGCAAACCAACTCAGTGACTTTTATGAACAATTATATAATCTCAAAGTACCAACCACAGAGGAACACCTTAAAGAGGCGCAACAATATATAGAAGCAGCGAACATAAATAAGCTAACCAGAACCCAAGCACATGATTTAGACAAACCCATGTCTCTGAAAGAAATCCAAACAGTAATTTCCCAACTACCATCGGGTAAAAGCCTAGGGCCAGACGGCTTCACCAATCTTTATTATAAAACTTTCAAAGATTTACTAGCCCCTTACCTTCTGACCCTATTTAAAAAATTAGACGATTCAGGCAAATTGTCACTGGAAATGTTACAAGTGCATATTTCCATAATCCCTAAACCCGGTAAGTCACAAGAAGACCCGAGCAGTAATCACCCTATCTCATTGCTAAACTCTGACATTAAGATCTTTAGTAAAATTCTAGCTAACCGTATAAACTCTATATTAAACGACTTAATACACATAGACCAAGTGGGCTTTGTACCCAAATGCAAAGCTAGAGATAATACCTTGAGAGCATAACCTTATTGGAATACGCTAAATTTCACACTATAGACTCATTATTAATTACAACTGATGCTGAAAAAGCGTTCAATAGAACAAACTGGAACTTCCTCAAACACACTCTATTAAACTTTTGGCTTTGGTTCTAAAATGATTTCATGAATATTCAGTCTATATTCCCACCTGAGCACAAAGGTGAAAGCCAATGGCATGCTCTCGGACCCCTTCACAATACAAAATGGCACACGTCAAGTAAGCCCCCTGTCTCCTATCCTATTTATTATGTCTATGGAAATACTGGCTTCTGATGTCCGTGGTAACAATGACATTAAAGGTATCTGAATAGGATCTAACGATTTTAAAATAGCGATGTATGCAGATGATGTTCTGTTCTCTATTTCATCTCCGTTAACATCTGTCCCGGCGATCATGGTCAAGTTAGATAGATTCAGTAAATTGTCTTATTTTTCAGTCAATAAAGCAAAATCAGAAATTCTGAACATATTTCTCCCTCAAACAGACTTTTGTTAATTGACTGCTATCTGTCCATTGCGTCTCCAGACAAACTCAATTAAATATCTGGGTATACACTTCTCTCCAAACACGACAATCCTTTTTAATAAAAATTATAATTCCTTGCTACATAGCACACAAAGCGATCTTGTCAACTGGGCAACTAAACCCCTATCATGGTGGGGGAGAATCCAATCTATAAAGATGACCACCCTTCCAAAGATTGTATACATTTTACAAGCACTACTGATTCATTTGCCCAATTGGTTTTTGCACCATCTTCAAAGCTATATTAATTCCTATGTGTGGGGACGTTGCAAACCAAGTGTAAATTGCAACACGCTCTATAGAGCAACACTACACGGGGGAATGGGACTCCCAAAGATTGAGGACTATTACAATACAGTGACATTACAGTGAATGCTTGACTAGCACGGGGCACACAACTTTAAAGCATAGATCTCAATAGACTCCAATATACTTAAAGCGCCCTTAGTACATGCCCTTTGCTGGGTAACAGGAGACCTGAGACCCCCACAGACCCGACACTTCGAGTCGCACAAGCACTTCTTTAAAACTGGGACAAAATTATTACTACCACACACCATATTACATCCAGTAGATCACCCTTGTTCCCAATAGTTTTAAATACCGAAATGATAGGGGACTGGATAAAGGGTTCAAAAGATTGACCGAATGGGTATTTACAATTCCTCTGTGCCAGTTCACAGAGGATGGGAAATTACGGGACAGACAAAAACTAGATACCCTGGAAGACAGCAAATTTACAAACTGGCTAAAATATGCACAACTGCACAATTTTGTTCAGACCTCCCCTTTCAGGAAAGAACTCTTACGACCTCTCACCCCCTTTGAAAACCTATGTCATAGCGGAGAGTGGAATCAGCACCCTTTATCACTTTCACGTAAGTTATTACTAACACACCACAAAACACACTTACCCTCATATACAACCAAATGGTCAACAGACCTAAATACAAGGATAGAACAGAAAGAATGGGATAGAATCTTTAAGCTTACTAAAAAATCATCAACATCTCCCCAGATGCTCGAGATGAATTACAAAATATTGTCACAATGGTATCTCACTCCTAAATGGATAAATACAATATACCCTGACTCTTCTAGGATGTGTTGGAGAGGGTGTGGGGAACAGGGCAGTTTGATAGACATGTGGTGGCTGTGCTCTAATATAAGGCCTTTGTGGAAGGAGGTAGAACTACAGTTCCAGTCGTTCATAGATAAAAATGTTATGCTTACACCCAGAATTGCGCTTCTAAATGACCTTCCTAAGCATCCTTGTAAACTCTGAACGACTATCCTACAAATAGGGTTAAATAGTGTCAGATCTCTCATCGCACGGGCATTGAAGACCACTGCAACCCCTTCAAGGGTTGAGTGGTTAGAGAGAATGTCTGAGCTCTTAAATTTATAGCAATATGGATTTCTCAAACGCCATAAATTAGACTTTTTCCTAGATGTAAGGTTTCTTTGGGAAGATTTACTTCACTCACCTTCATCACGAATAGCTCCAACACAAACATAAATATAGTACAACTACAGCGATGAGCTGATGGGAGTGGAGGGGTCTTTAGCCTCGGGAGATGGAAGCACCAATCATACTTGTGTAACTCTTTGTCTTATTACTTACCGATTTAGCCTACTATTATCCATATGATTTTAAATTTGTATTCTAATAACATCATGTCTATGAATTTCAATACTGTCTGGGAACTTGTGAAATACCAATAGTTAGACATAGTGCATAGAGACAACTTCCTAGATACAGAGACGTTGAATGAAAACAAGATGTACACACATTAATAGGTGGAATCAGCATGAGTAACTAGTATAGACTAGTAATATTACTATGGACATAAGCATTGAATGTTCAACTCGTTGGACGTTAAACTGAGTTATAGGTGCCCATTTAACAAGACCGCTGCTCCATAACGCTGTCCGCCTGCTCTGAGCAGGCGGACAGGAATCGCCAGAAATCAACCCGATCGAGTACGATCGGGTTGATTGACACCTCCCTGCTGGCGGCCGATTGGCCGCGAGTCTGCAGGGGGCGGCGTTGCACCATCAGCTCTTGTGAGCTGCTGGTGCAATGCTGAATACAGAGAGCGTATTGCTCTCCGCATTCAGCAAGGTCTTGCAGACCTGATCCGCAGTGTCGGATCAGGTCCGCAAGACCTTTCATAAAGCGGGGCCATAGTCTTTTCTGGTTTTTGTTAGTACCAGCATACTGTAATGACTTTCTCATTTTGAGGGTTTTTTGTCTGAATAATGCATAATGTGAAATGAGAAAAATAATAAATAAATTTAAAAAAGGAGTAATACAACTATTTTCTTTATTTAGGCCTATACAAATATAAGCAATTACAGTAATACTATTATTATAACACTCAAAACTGTCATTTCTTACTCAAACTTGAGCTCCTGCACTGATCTTGTACATTCATTGACAAGGAATGTTTTGAAATACATACCATCATAAGCTAGTTGGAAATGCCTTAATGCTGTTTTAAAATAGGATATAAAATATACTATTTATTCTCAATGAAGCTGCAAATATTGTGTGTCTGCAGAGTTTATAATTAAAGGGATATAAAAGTCAAAATTAAACTTCCATTATTCAGATAAAGCATGCAATTTTAAGGCACTTTTAATTTCACTTCTATTTTCAAATGTGCTTTGTTCTCTTGGTATCCCTTGTTAAAAAAGACTAATCACGGGGGGAAAGGTGTCTAGCAGCCATCATGGTTGGCAGCATAAATTAAAGCGGAGCAAACAGTGCTTTTAAAATAGCCGTTTTTCTACAAACTGCAGGTGCCTAACTTGATAAATCCAGCTAAGAAAACATCTCTGTCAGTTTCTGAACCGACTAATACCTATTTTTTGAGGCATATCTCTTCCACACACTCCGGACCGTTATGCCTTCTTGTGACACATTACTGCAGGCCTTACGGATCCCCCCCCCCCCCGTGCTGAGGGTTATCAGCACAAAATCTCTTTGTGTATTCTACTAAACGGAGGCTCTCGGTTAACTTCTGTTTTAATGGAGGAGGAAATCTATGCAACGATAATGACCCTACTAGCTGACTTTGTAACTAAAATGTTGAGACGCTTCTACCAACTTTCACTTCTGGCACGTATGCAGCACGCAGAGGTGGTTGATGTCACCTGTAAGACAAAGAGGTCAGACACAACAACGCAACACTACGGCAAACAATCTGAAGAAATTAGCCCTTTCATTGAATCCCAGGCCGTGCAGGAAGCAACCAGGGACCTCAATCACTGGGGAACTGAGTGACACACAGGCTAATCAGCAGCGGGATAGTGGCTAAATTCCAATTCCTCTTGCCACTATTTAGAACAGGACTAAAACAAATATGAACTCGTTCTAAGCCAAAGCTTGGGGAGATGCGGCCGGTCTCCCTGGTGATGAATGGGACTTAAGTATATCTCAGGGTGCAAGCTAATAGTTACTCCCCTAACAATATAGCAAAACAGCAGCCTACGTTCTACACACTATTGAACCCTCTAGACTTATTCACCAGAACACTGAGTCAACGCAGAATTGGGATAGGGTAAAGGCCTCATATATATCTGGGGTATGCAGTCTTTTTGTTTACCTCTGCTTTGTTTCCTTTAAGATTGAGCTAGTACTCTGAAAGCTAGTGACTCTATTTACAGCTGAACTGCAGTTGAATCCACTTTCTCTGGGCCCCCGCTGAGGCAGAGACAGCCAGGTTTATGTGTGTGGAGGACTCAGAGTAAGTTTATTAAGTCACACTTTTAAGAGTATATATGCTGATCACTTTGGTTTGAATGTTGAGTTAACTTATGTTGTGTTCTATTTGACTACCAGGACCTTGTGTTTACATCATTTCATGGGTGTTATCAGATCACACTCTACAAATTGTTATTTTGCTCATACAGTATATGATATGTTGGGATATAGAAGTCAAAACTCATTTGTTAGCTATGTATATTGCATTGTCATATATTTATATAATGACCACCAGAGAGCCCTTTAGCTGTATAGCCCTATTCAAACTAGAACCAATCATATATGCCTTAGTCACCCCCTTTTATCTTTGTATTCCTATTTTCATCTCAACCAGTAAGGGGCTACATCAGTCTAGAACTAATTTTGACCATATTCAGCCATACTATATTACTTGAAATGATTATAGGTTGTGGAACATACATCTATGCAGTTTGAGATACTAATCAAATATTTAGGGGGGTAGTTATCAACGTGTCAACTTTCCTGCCTTTGCCGGCCCAATACGCCCGCCTAAGCTCGCCTACCTTCGCCGGCGCGGACCTGAAAAAAATCGCCTAAGTTATCAAAAAAAGCTGTCAAAAAGCTGCGGGGCGATGAGCAGCGGACTGTGAGAGTTATCACTCATCCAATCTCGCTGCTCTTCGGCTGTTTGACAGCTTTCTTGCTAGCCTGTCACTAAGCACTCACACTAAACTATACTGTTCTACCCCCTATACCGGCGCCCCCGGAGCCTCCCGCAACTAAATAAAGTTACTAACCCCTAAACCGCCGCTCCTAGACCCTGCTGCAAGTCTTATAAATGTATTAACCCCTAAACCGCCGCTCCTAGACCCCGCCGCAAGTCTTATAAATGTATTAACCCCTAAACCGCCGCTCCCGGACACCACTGCCACCTACATTATACCTAGTAACCACTATCCTGCCCCCCCTATACCGTCGCCCTCTATAATAAAGTTATTAACCCCTATCCTGCTGATCCCGCACCTCGCCGCAAATAAAAAAATAGTTTAACCCCTAAATCGCCGCTCCCTGAACCCGCCGCAACCTATATTAAATTTATTAACCCCTATCCTGCCCCCCCTACACCGTCGCCACCTATAATAAATTTATTAACCCCTATCCTGCCCCCCCTACACCGTCTCCACCTATAATAAACTTATTAACCCCTATCCTGCCCCCCTACACCGTCGCCACCTATAATAAACTTATTAACCCCTATCCTGCCCCCCCTACACCGTCGCCACCTATAATAAATTTATTAACCCCTATCCTGCCCCCCACTACACCGCCGCCACTGTAATAAAATTATTAACCCCTAAACCTAAGTCTAACACTAACCCTAACACCCCCTAACTTAAATATTAATTAAATAAATCTAAATAATATTTCTATTATTAACTAAGTTAATCCTATTTAAAACTAAATACTTACCTTTAAAATAAACCCTAATATAGCTACAATATAAATAATAATTATATTGTAGCTATCTTAGGATTTATTTTTATTTTACAGGTACCTTTCAATTTATTTTAACTAGGTACAATAGCTATTAAATAGTTATTAACTATTTAATAGCTTACCTAGCTAAAATAAAGAGAAATTTACCTGTAAAATAAAAACTAACCTAAGTTACAATTACACCTAACACTACACTATACTTTAATAAATTATTCCTACTTAAAACTAAATACTTACCTGTAAAATAAACCCTAATATAGCTACAATATAATTAATAATTACATTGTAGCTATCTTAGGATTTATATTTATTTTACAGGTAACTTTGTATTTATTTTAGCTAGTTAGAATAGTTATTAGTTATTAACTATTTAATAACTACCTAGCTAAAAGAAATACAAAATTACCTGTAAAATAAATCCTAACCTAAGTTACAATTAAACCTAACACTACACTATCATTAAATAAATTAAATAAACTACCTACAAATAACTACAATTAAATACAATTACATAAACTAACTAAAGTACAAAAAATAAAAAAAGCTAAGTTACAAAAAATAAAAAAAATAAGTTACAAACATTTAAAAACATATTACAACAATTTTAAGCTATTTACACCTAATCTAAGCCCCCTAATAAAATAACAAACCCCCCAAAATAAAAAAATGCCCTACCCTATTCTACATTAAAAAAGTTCAAAGCTCTTTTACCTTACCAGCCCTTAAAAGGGCCTTTTGTGGGGGCATGCCCCAAAGAGTTCAGCTCTTTTGCCTGTAAAAGAAAAATACAACCCCCCCCCAACATTAAAACCCACCACCCACATACCCCTAATCTAACCCAAACCCCCCTTAAAATAACCTAACACTAATTCCCTGAAGATCATCCTACCTTTAGTTGTCTTCACTCAGCCGAGCCACCGATGGAACTGAAGAGGACATCCTGACCGGCAGAAGATATCCTCCAAGGGGCGCTGAAGAAATCTTCCATCCGATGAAGTGATCCTCCAAGCGGCGCTGAAGAAATCTTCCATCCGGGCGAGGTCATCTTCCAAGAGGCGCTGAAGAAGTCTTCTATCCGGGCGAGGTCATCTTCGAAGCAGGGTCTTGAATCTTCATCCCGCCGCGGAACATCCTTTTTTCCCGACGAACTACCGACGAATGAAGGCTCCTTTAAGGGACATCATCCAAGATGGCGTCCCTTCATTTCCGATTGGCTGATAGGATTCTATCAGCCAATCGGAATTAAGTTAGGAAAAATCTGATTGGCTGATGGAATCAGCCAATCAGATTCAAGTTCAATCCGATTGGCTGATCCAATCAGCCAATCAGATTGAGCTCGCATTCTATTGGCTGTTCCGATCAGCCAATAGAATGCAAGCTCAATCTGATTGGCTGATTGGATCAGCCAATCGGATTGAACTTGAATCTGATTGGCTGATTCCATCAGCCAATCAGATTTTTCCTACCTTAATTCCGATTGGCTGATAGAATCCTATCAGCCAATAGGAATTGAAGGGACGCCATTTTGGATGACGTCCCTTAAAGGAGCCTTCATTCGTCGGTAGTTCATCGGGAAAGAAGGATGTTCCGCATCGGCGGGATGAAGATTCAAGACCCGGCTTCGAAGATGACCTCGCCCGGATAGAAGACTTCTTCAGCGCCTCTTGGAAGATGACCTCGCCCGGATGGAAGATTTCTTCAGCGCCGCTTGGAGGATCACTTCATCAGATGGAAGATTTCTTCAGCGCCCCTTGGAGGATAACTTCTGCAGGTCCGGATGTCCTTGTCAGGCTCACTGCTGCAAGGCATATCGATGTACCTGTCCCTTTAAATAATAAACTCTGATTAACAACTTTCTCTATAAAACCTCTAATCTACTATCCTACATTGCTTGTTATTGACCGTCTGCCACCCAGTGGTAGCTAAACGGTATTATCCTGAGCCTTGCCTGTTTCCCTGCTCCTCTCTGAACCTTGCCTGCACAACCTCTCTCTGAGTACCGGATCTACTTTGAATCACACGCCATCAACAGAACTACCTGAGCCCTGATCAAGCTCTCTACACCGGACCAGCTACTCCCCACTGGGGTTCTCTATACCGGATTCCAGACCTCACTCTCTAGGGTATTAACTTCCACTCAGGTACTTTTAAAAGTTCAGTTGTTACAAGTTTGTTCTTACTGCTACAGCCTGTATTTTCAGTTCACCCTAAAGAGCAACCTGTCAGTTTTTCTTTTGTTGTGCACATTTCTCTTATCCTCTCAAAATACCACATATATATATATATATATATATATATAAATAAGTTGATCAACATTTATCCGCTGCATAGCTGTGCTTTATGATAATTATTTTTCACAAGTACTTTGTAAGTTTGTTCTTTTTTTATTTGGGATTCGCAGTGAGAGACACTGCTATATAAAAGCAGTGTTAATACCAAACACATGTGATAGCAATAGTGTTTTCTCACCTATTCCCCTAATATCAACCTTGCTGACTGTTAAAGGTGCTGCTTGACACTATCACTTATGATAGTTTATGTCACATAGCAATATTTCATTCTGCTACAATCATTCATATTTTTTAGTACAAGTATGATTCTCAGCAGCTGTGGTTCACACAACTCATTGTATAAATCTCATTACTAGCTATCGTATCTGAGTCTGACAGAATAACAAGCCAATTAATACAAAATGGACCCAGCTGAGATGACTACAAGTATGCAGAATCTAAAGCAAAGAGTTGATTTACTAACAGAGGGCTTATCCACACTTAAGGCAGAAAACACTGCACTTAAAGCTTACATTAAAGAATACATAGAACCTAAGTTGCATACATCAGAACCACCAATAAGTCTCCATGATAAATTTTCTGGTGACAGATCTCAATATAGAGATTTTAAAAATGCCTGCCTTCTGCTTTTCACAATGAAACCACAAACCAACCCAAATGATAGGTCACGTGTCCTGACTATCATTTCTTTCTTGAGAGGTGAGCCCCGTACATGGGCTAATACCTTTTTTGAGACAAACGACACTATATTGAACTCACTTGATGCCTTCCTAACAGCTATGGGTCAATTATATGAAGACCCGTTCAAACAACAGACTGCTGAGACAGCTCTTAGGGCTCTGAAACAAAAGAAAATAATTGTAGAAGAGTACATCTCTGACTTTAAAAGATGGGCAAAAGATTCCCAGTGGAATGATGTATCTCTTAAAAACCAGTTTAGAATCGGTCTATCTGACCCTATTAAAGATGAGCTGTCTCGCATAGACTTACCTCCCACTTTAGAGGGGCTTATAAATCTAACCATTACTTTAGACAGACGTCTCCGAGAACGCATGCATGAAAGGTCTTATCAGGACACACACTACAAAAAGCACTATAACACTGCTACACCTCAGGCCTCTAGTAAATCAACAGCTGAACCTATGGATATCGGGTTTCTAAAAGGACCCCTATCTACAGGGAGTGCAGAATTATTAGTCAAATGAGTATTTTGACCACATCATCCTCTTTATGAATGTTGTCTTACTCCAAGCTGTATAGGCTCGAAAGCCTACTACCAATTAAGCATAATAGGTGATGTGCATCTCTGTAATGAGAAGGGGTGTGGTCTAATGACATCAACACCCTATATCAGGTGTGCATAATTATTAGGCAACTTCCTTTCCTTTGGCAAAATGGGTCAAAAGAAGGACTTGACAGGCTCAGAAAAGTCAAAAATAGTGAGATATCTTGCAGAGGGATGCAGCACTCTTAAAATTGCAAAGCTTCTGAAGCGTGATCATCGAACAATCAAGCATTTAATTCAAAATAGTCAACAGGGTCGCAAGAAGCGTGTGGAGAAACCAAGGCGCAAAATAACTGCCCATGAACTGAGAAAAGTCAAGCGTGCAGCTGCCAAGATGCCACTTGCCACCAGTTTGGCCATATTTCAGAGCTGCAAAATCACTGGAGTGCCCAAAAGCACAAGGTGTGCAATACTCAGAGACATGGCCAAGGTAAGAAAGGCTGAAAGACGACCACCACTGAACAAGACACACAAGCTGAAACGTCAAGACTGGGCCAAGAAATATCTCAAGACTGATTTTTCTAAGGTTTTATGGACTGATGAAATGAGAGTGAGTCTTGATGGGCCAGATGGATGGGCCCGTGGCTGGATTGGTAAAGGGCAGAGAGCTCCAGTCCGACTCAGACGCCAGCAAGGTGGAGGTGGAGTACTGGTTTGGGCTGGTATCATCAAAGATGAGCTTGTGGGGCCTTTTCGGGTTGAGGATGGAGTCAACCTCAACTCCCAGTCCTACTGCCAGTTTCTGGAAGACACCTTCTTCAAGCAGTGGTACAGGAAGAAGTCTGCATCCTTCAAGAAAAACATGATTTTCATGCAGGACAATGCTCCATCACACGCGTCCAAGTACTCCACAGCGTGGCTGGCAAGAAAGGGTATAAAAGAAGAAAATCTAATGACATGGCCTCCTTGTTCACCTGATCTGAACCCCATTGAGAACTTGTGGTCCATCATCAAATGTGAGATTTACAAGGAGGGAAAACAGTACACCTCTCTGAACAGTGTCTGGGAGGCTGTGGTTGCTGCTGCACGCAATGTTGATGGTGAACAGATCAAAACACTGACAGAATCCATGGATGGCAGGCTTTTGAGTGTCCTTGCAAAGAAAGGTGGCTATATTGGTCACTGATTTGTTTTTGTTTTGTTTTTGAATGTCAGAAATGTATATTTGTGAATGTTGAGATGTTATATTGGTTTCACTGGTAAAAATAAATAATTGAAATGGGTATATATTTGTTTTTTGTTAAGTTGCCTAATAATTATGCACAGTAATAGTCACCTGCACACACAGATATTCCCCTAAAATAGCTATAACTAAAAACAAACTAAAAACTACTTCCAAAACTATTCAGCTTTGATATTAATGAGTTTTGTGGGTTCATTGAGAATATGGTTGTTGTTCAATAATAAAATTAATCCTCAAAAATACAACTTGCCTAATAATTCTGCACTCCCTGTATCCAAGAGAAAAATAGAAGACGAGAGAACAACCTGTGTTTATATTGTGCTTCAGAAGAACATACTGTAAAAGACTGCCCCTCCTTGCTGAGACAACGAAAGGGTAAGAACTATTCAACCTTATCCTGCTGTAATACTTATGACTCCACCACAACCTATTGTAAAATTAATCTTCTATTACAGTGGGATCTTCTACGGGTCAAAGTTCCAGCCATTATTGACTCTGGGGCAACCGCCTCCTATATTGATAAGGAATTCACCTATAATAATAAAATACCACTTGTGCACAAAAAATCTCCTATTTATTTGCGTGGTACAGATGGTAAGATCCTTTCCTCAGGTCCAGTTGAATATCAAACAATACCCCTTTTAGTATCAACGACTGACCATCACAGGAAATATATGTCTTTCAATGTCATTTCTTCACCAGTTTCCCCTGTTATCCTGGGTTTAACGTGGTTGAGTCTACATGACCCCAAAATATCCTGGGAAACACTCTCTCTCAGCTTCAATTCTAGATACTGCACTACCACATGTTTCCCTATGCCTATCCTACTCACTCCCCAGGCAGATACTAAGAACCAAATACCCAATGAATACAGGGATTTTATGGATTTATTTAACAAAACTGAGTCAGAGAGTTTACCTCCCCATAGGAAGTACGACTGCCCTATAGACATAATACCTGGAGCAGAGATTCCCTGTGGGCACATTTTTCCTCTCTCTAAAACAGAGCTTGATCATTTAAAATCGTATTTAGAGGAAAACCTAAGGAAAGGGTTTATCCGCCCCTCGACATCACCGGCGGGAGCCGGAATATTCTTTGTAAAAAACAAGGACGGCTCCCTATGGCCTATTATAGACTATAGACAATTGAACAAGATCACAGTAAAGAACAGATACCCTTTGCCCCTAATCCCAGAGTTAATCGAGAGGTTAGAAGGGCCAAGTTCTTTACGAAATTGGACCTTCGGGGGGCGTATAATTTAATCAGAGTGCGAAGTGGCGACGAGTGGTTAACGGCGTTCAGGACCTGATACGGCCACTATGAATACACAGTCATGCCGTTCGGGCTCTGTAATGCCCCGGCCACTTTCCAGTATTTAATAAATGATCTCTTCAGAGATATCTTAGATGTTTATATAGTCATATATCTAGACGATATATTAATATACTCTAAAACACTCTCTGAACACGTTCTACGCGTCAGACAAGTCCTATCTCGTTTAAGGGAAAACCACCTGTATGTCAAACCAGAGAAGTGTATATTCAATTCTCAGACCATAGCTTTTCTTGGGTATATCATCAGTTCCTCAGGTATACATATGGAGGAATCAAAAATACAAATCATTAAAGATTGGCCTGTCCCTAAGTCTAGAAAAGAAGTCCAAAGTTTCCTGGGCTTTGCAAATTTTTATCGCAAATTCATAAAAAATTTCTCTGCCCTCACTAAACCATTAACGATGCTAACAAGAACTAGCATACCTTTTAGATGGAACCCCGCAGCACATGAAGCTTTTGAGCTGTTAAAACTAAAGTTCACTACCGCTCCTATCCTTAGGTTTCCTAATCCAGAGTATCAATTTATACTGGAGGTCGATGCCTCGGACGTTGCTGTGGGTGTTGTTCTTTCACAAAGAAAAGGCTTAAAACAACCTCTCCATCCTGTTGCTTTTTTCTCTCGATCACTGAATTCTGCTGAACAGAACTACCCCATTGGGGAAAAAGAAATGTTAGCCATTAAACTATCACTCGAGCATTGGAGGCACCTACTCGAGGGTACAAGTGTTCCTATATTGATCTATACGGACCATAGAAATTTACAGTACTTGAAAAGCACTAGGACCCTCTCCTCCAGGCAAGTAAGGTGGAATTTATTCCTCACCAGATTTAATTATCAGATAGTATATCGACCAGCAAGTCAGAACCATAAAGCAGACGCCCTCTCCAGGTTACCCTGTTATGTACGGAAGCCTATAACTGATACCAGCCTAATCCCTAAAGACAGGTTCGTTTCTTTTATCTGTGACTTCAAACCACAGCTACTACATGAACAAATGGAGGATCAAACAAAACCATTATCGCTCCTGCACAAGAGAAAGGATAAATTATACTACCACCAAGATCAGTTGTACATTCCTCCAACTCGTAGACAAATGGTTCTTCAAACCGTCCACGATTCTTCGCTCGCTGGACACCCGGGAATGAAAAAGACACTAGAACTCGCAAAGAGATCCTACTGGTGGCCTAACATGGCCAGTGAAATAAACCAATATGTAACATCCTGTCACAAATGCACCGTTTCCAAATCAACAAAACAAGCACCCTATGGATTTCTACTGCCCTTACCTACTCCATCAATCCCATGGTCAGAAATAGCACTTGATTTCATAGTAGACCTACCTGTATCGAACAACTTTAATACCATTTTAGTAGTAGTAGACCTATTCAGTAAAATGGCACATTTCATTTCATATCACAAATTGCCTACCGCCATGGAAACCATCCAATTACTCATAAAACATGTCTTCAAACACCATGGCCTTCCTACTACTATCTTGAGCGACAGAGGCAGTCAATTCTCTAGCAGGTTATGGACGAAGTTTTGCGAATTATTTATGATTGACAAGAGACTCACTACTGCATATCATCCTCAAAGCAACGGACAGACAGAGCGTTGTAACCAATGGATCGAACAATATATACGGCTGTACTGCTCTGATCAACAAAACACATGGTCCCAACATTTACCATATGCTGAATTTTCATTTAATAACACTATCAATACCTCCACTGGGACTACACCATTCTTCGCGAACTACGGTTTTCACCCCAGGTTTCATCTACACCCCGATAACCGTACCACTTTCCCAGGTTTATCTGAACTCTCCGATGCCATCTCTGCCAGCTTCTCTGCTACACAGAATGCTATTGAATCAGCAAAGGAAACACAAAAAAAGTTTTACGATAGGAAAAGAAGAAAACCGCCCCCGTATGCTGTAGGTGACCTCGTCTGGTTATCCACAAAAAACCTGAAGCTCAACACTCCTTCAAAGAAATTCTCTCGTTTATTCCTGGGACCCTATCCTATCACCTGAATACTCAACGTGAATGCTGTCACCCTGAAACTACTGGACAGCATGAAGGTACACCCTAACCTTCCATGTGTCCCTTCTAAAGCCCTACAAGGCTTTAAGAAATGTTCCTTCGGATTCTGTCCCTCAGATCTCAATAGACCCTACTACCGAATATGAAGTTCGAGCAATTCTTGATTCCCGGTTGTTCCGAGGGGTGTTGCAATATTTTATCAGTTGGAAAGGGTATTCTTCGGAGCACGATTATTGGGAACCTGCTAGTAACATCTCTGCACCTCGACTGGTGTCGCTTTTCCATAGGAGGAACCCGGATCGGCCGCATCCTGAGCACCGGAGCTGCTCCTAGAAGGGGGGATATTGTCAGGCTCACTGCTGCAAGGCATATCGATGTACCTGTCCCTTTAAATAATAAACTCTGATTAACAACTTTCTCTATAAAACCTCTAATCTACTATCCTACATTGCTTGTTATTGACCGTCTGCCACCCAGTGGTAGCTAAACGGTATTATCCTGAGCCTTGCCTGTTTCCCTGCTCCTCTCTGAACCTTGCCTGCACAACCTCTCTCTGAGTCAACAGAACTACCTGAGCCCTGATCAAGCTCTCTACACCGGACCAGCTACTCCCCACTGGGGTTCTCTATACCGGATTCCAGACCTCACTCTCTAGGGTATTAACTTCCACTCAGGTACTTTTAAAAGTTCAGTTGTTACAAGTTTGTTCTTACTGCTACCGTTATTCACTGAGCCTGTATTTTCAGTTCACCCTAAAGAGCAACCTGTCAGTTTTTCTTTTGTTGTGCACATTTCTCTTATCCTCTCAAAATACCACATATATATATATATATATATATATATATATATATATATATATATAAATAAGTTGATCAACATTTATCCGCTGCATAGCTGTGCTTTATGATAATTATTTTTCACAAGTACTTTGTAAGTTTGTTCTTTTTTTATTTGGGATTCGCAGTGAGAGACACTGCTATATAAAAGCAGTGTTAATACCAAACACATGTGATAGCAATAGTGTTTTCTCACCTATTCCCCTAATATCAACCTTGCTGACTGTTAAATGTGCTGCTTGACACTATCACTCATGATAGTTTATGTCACATAGCAATATTTCATTCTGCTACAATCATTCATATTTTTTAGTACAAGTATGATTCTCAGCAGCTGTGGTTCACACAACTCATTATATAAATCTCATTACTAGCTATCGTATCTGAGTCTGACAGTCCTCTTCAGTTCTATAGGTGGCTCGGCTGAGTGAAGACAACTAAAGGTAGGATGATCTTCAGGGGATTAGTGTTAGGTTATTTTAAGGGGGTTTGGGTTAGATTAGGGGTATGTGGGTGGTGGGTTTTAATGTTGGGGGGGGGTGTATTTCTTTTACAGGCAAAAGAGCTGAACTCTTTGGGGCATGCCCCCACAAAAGGCCCTTTTAAGGGCTGGTAAGGTAAAAGAGCTTTGAACTTTTTTAATGTAGAATAGGGTAGGGCATTTTTTTTATTTTGGGGGGGTTTGTTATTTTATTAGGGGGCTTAGATTAGGTGTAATTAGCTTAAAATTGTTGTAATATGTTTTTAAATGTTTATTTTTTTATTTTTTGTAACTTAGCTTTTTTATTTTTTGTACTTTAGTTAGTTTATGTAATTGTATTTAATTGTAGTTATTTGTAGGTAGTTTATTTAATTTATTTAATGATAGTGTAGTGTTAGGTTTAATTGTAACTTAGGTTAGGATTTATTTTACAGGTAATTTTGTATTTCTTTTAGCTAGGTAGTTATTAAATAGTTAATAACTATTTAATAACTATTCTAACTAGCTAAAATAAATACAAAGTTACCTGTAAAATAAATATAAATCCTAAGATAGCTACAATGTAATTATTAATTATATTGTAGCTATATTAGGGTTTATTTTACAGGTAAGTATTTAGTTTTAAATAGGAATAATTTATTAAAGTATAGTGTAGTGTTAGGTGTAATTGTAACTTAGGTTAGTTTTTATTTTACAGGTAAATTTCTCTTTATTTTAGCTAGGTAAGCTATTAAATAGTTAATAACTATTTAATAGCTATTGTACCTAGTTAAAATAAATTGAAAGGTACCTGTAAAATAAAAATAAATCCTAAGATAGCTACAATATAATTATTATTTATATTGTAGCTATATTAGGGTTTATTTTATAGGTAAGTATTTAGTTTTAAATATGATTCATTTAGTTCATAATAGAAATATGATTTAGATTTATTTAATTAATATTTAAGTTAGGGGGTGTTAGGGTTAGTGTTAGACTTAGGTTTAGGGGTTAATAATTTTATTACAGTGGCGGCGGTGTAGTGGGGCAGGATAGGGGTTAATAAATGTATTATAGGTGGCGACGGTGTATAAGGGGGCAGGATAGGGGTTAATAAATTTATCATAGGTGGTGACGGTGTAGAAGGGGGCAGGATAGGGGTTAATAAATTTATTATAGGTGGCAACGGTGTAGGGGGGCAGGATAGGGGTTAATAAATTTAATATAGGTTGCGGGGGTCCGGGAGCGGCGGTTTAGGGGTTAATATGTATAGAGTAACTTGCGGTGGGCTCCGGGAGCGGCGGTTTAGGGGTTAACATATTTATTATAGTGTCGGTGGGCTCCGGGAGTGGCGGTTTAGGGGGTAATAACTTTATTTAGTTGCGGCGGTGTAGGGGGGACAGATTAGTGGTGTTTAGACTCGGGGTACATGTTAGGTTGTTAGGTGCAGACAGCTCCCATAGGAATGAATGGGATGTCTGGCAGCAGCGAACTTGTACTTTCGCTATGGTCAGACTCCCATTGATTCCTATGGGATCCGCCGCCTCCAGGCTGGCGGTTTGAAAACCAGGTACGCTGCGCCGTAAAAGTGCCGAGCGTACCTGCTAGTTTTTTGATAACTAGCAAAAGTAGTGAGATTGTGCCGTACTTGTGTGCGGAACATCTGGAGTGACGTAAGAATCGATCTGTGTCGGACGGAGTCCGGCGGATCGAAGTTTACGTCACAAAATTCTACTTTTGCCGGTCTCTAGCCTTTGATAACTAAGGCGAATCAGCCTCGCCACAAATACGCTGCGGAATTCCAGCGTATTTGAGGTTGACGGCTTGATAACTACCCCCCATAGGCAGATTTAGAAACCATACCTACATTATTTTATTCTGGACTAGCCGGTTGATTTAGCTGACAATCACCCTGGGCCCTACTAGTCATTAGATTCAGTAGGCTACTACACGTATTATAATTACATAGGGAATATAAACAGAACCAGCTAGGCTACTAGTTTATTTTATTTGACTAACCACAGTTATAGAATTCCCCACTATTACCCTATCCCTTCCGCAAAAAGGGGGATAAGTTCTCACAGCTGTTTTATTTACTCTACAACAAAATAGTCTACCACGATTTGTTATAATTTCTTCTTGTTCCCTATATATCCTGAGAGCCTCTATACATTTTCTATACTATGTTTTATTTTAGTACATCAGAGCGGCTTTGGCCCGCTGTATTTACACTATATTCATTATACTTTTTCAATTATTCAGGTCCGAAAGGGACCACTCAAATGCTACTTATCCTCTAGATTATATATGCTTTACTAGGTCCAAGAGTGACCGTAGGTACCATGTGAGGAAACAACAGAAGAAAATAGAGGTTCCAGATGTCTACCTAACATAATTTCTTTTGTTATCTTAACATACAGTATATCATTGACTGTTGTTAACATGAAACTACTGTTATTATTGTTTTATGGTAATTCATATTTTTTGTATTATCCTGCACAACCTCAATAAAAAACTATTTAAAAAAAAAAGAATAATCACATATCCTACACTAGTGGGAGCTAGCTGCTGATTGGTGCCTGCACACATTTGTCTCTTGTGATTGGCTAACTAGATGTATTCATCTAGCTGCCAGTAGGGCAGTGTTGTTCCTTCAGCAAAGGATACAAAGATAATGAAGCAAATTTGATTATAGAACTAAATTGGAAAGTTGTTTAAAACTGTTAGGTTCCATTCAAATAAAGAAAGAACGTTTTGGGGCTTCCTGTCCCTTTAAGGAGCATTGTGATGGAGAAGGTTGCAGGTAGGGTTAATTGTGGTTACAAGTTTCAAGTCAGGTATTTTAGTTAATAGCATTTGTGAGGTGTCTGTTAAGGTTAAATCCAAGGGAGATTGGGTTAAAGGCACATGAAACCCACATTTTTTTTCTTTCACGATTTAGAAAGAGCATACCAATTTAAACAACCTTTCAATTTACTTTTATTATCTAATTTGCTTCATTCTCTTGAGATACTTTGTTGAAAAGCATATCTAAATAGATTCAGTAGCTGCTGATTGGTGGCTGCACATAGAAGCCTTGTGTGTTTGGCTCACCCTGTGCATTGTGCTTCAACAAATGATATTTAAAGAATGAAGCAAACTAGATAATAGAAGTAAAATGGAATGTTTAAAATTGTAGTCTCTTTCTGAACCATGAAATAAATATTTTGGGTTTGATGTCCCTTTAAAGTGATGTAGAAGGTTCAGGACCACATGTTAGGTTTAATTGCATGGGGCACGACAGGGTGGTTAGGTTAATGAAGGATCTGGAACAATGGTAGTAGTGTTATTTCTGGTGAGGGATTTGGGAAAGTGCAGAAAGGGTATTTTATGGTGGGGTATTTGGTACAAAGCTGTTCTTTACAGAAGAAAAGTTCAAGGTTTACTTTCATGCTAAATTAAGAACAAAGAATAAATGCATGCAGTGTGATGAAATCAGAATACATTTTAGATATAGTTTTAAATGACAATATTATTGGAAGCACATATACAAAAGCTAAATTATGACGGCAATGTCTCAGCCATTCTTAACATAGATGTGTGCAAAGCAGGGGAGCCTTTTATCGTTGCAGGTCTATCTATCTATCTATCTATCTATCTATCTATCTATCTATCTATCTATCAATCATCTATCTATCTTATCTAATCTATGTTATCTATCTATCTATCTATCTATATTTTGTTTATCTATCTATCTTTTGTTATCTATATATCTATCTTTATCTATCTATCTATCTATCTATATATCTATCTACCTATCTATCATTTGGCGAGACTTTTATCGTTGCAGGTCTATCTATCTATCTATCTATCTATCTATCATCTATCTATCTTATCTAATCTATGTTATCTATCTATCTATCTTTTGTTTATCTATCTATCTTTTGTTATCTATATATCTATCTTTATCTATCTATCTATCTATCTATATATCTATCTACCTATCTATCATCTATCTATCTTTCGTTTCTTCTTTGTCTATCTTTCTTTCTTAGTCTTTCTATCTTTCTTTATTTGTCTATCTTTCTTTGTTTATCTATATATCTATCTATTGTTCTTTATTTGTCTATCTTTCTATCTATCTATCTTTATCTATTTTTATCTATCATCTATATATCATCTATCTATCTATCTATCCATCTATCTATCTATCTATCTATCTATCATCTATCCTATCTATCTATCATCTACCTATCTATCATCTATCTTTATTTTCTGCTTTGTCTATCTATATTTATTTCTTCATCTTTCTACCTTTCTTTCTTTGTCTATCTTTCTTTGTCTATCCATCTATCATCTATCTATCTAGTTATCTATCTATCTATCTATCATCTATCTATCTATCTATCTATTCTATCTATCCTATCTATCTATCCTATCTATCTTTCTTTTCTTCTTTATCTATCATCTATCTATCTTTGTCTATCCATCCATCTACCTATTCTATCTCTATCCATCCATCTATCAATCTTCTCTCTATCTCTCTTATCTCTATCTCCCATATCTTAACTTATCTTATCTCTACATATCTCTATCTTATCTAGCTCTATCTTATCTTATCTATCTCTATCTTATCTCTATCTCTCTCCTATCTCTCTCTCTTATCTCTATCTATCCTCAAAATCATTTTACAGATCAACGTGTATATTATTACTATTACTTACTACTGGGTTCTCTAACACATAGAAAAAATAATTGTTATATGTGCTTTCTTGCAACTGTTATTTAATCGGAGCATTTCAGTCTAATGCTACTTTTGCTACTGAAATATAACAAAGGTAATCTCTCCAGGGGGCGAAGTTAACCGTCAAACTGAGAAGAAGTGTTTTGTAGGAGCTCCTCACTTTTTACCATAAAACCTCACAAAATTGGACTAACTGCTAAGTTAGTGTAGCTGTTTTTAGCTATTATACCTCCAAAAACTTAAGGGGTCCTAAAGGAAAAGGAGATCCGAAATCCTAATCGGTGGAAAAAGGTGCTTTAGGATTGGGAACTCTAATATCGGCTAACGGCGCTCACAGTATTACCCCATCTATCCTGAGGCCAGGAGACTTGTGGCTGCTGAGTCGCTATACTCCGGAGGGTCGGGGCTCCGCTCCGGAGTATTGAAGTGACACCAGACATCACTATAGAGGCATCAGAGACAGACTGATCCTAAGCTGCACCGGTCCCCACATGGCCTGACGATATATCCGATCACGATTGGCACTACCTCTACCTGGCAGTCTTCTGGCCCTTGAGTCTACTCCTGAATCGTGACATCTGCCTGTACAACTTACTGGTGGGAAGCCTTGATAGACGGTAGTGGAGACCTTCGATTTGAAATACGCCACTTAGACTCTGGCGCGAACACCCGCCATCTTTTTTGCTGCTCGCCTAATCTGTAACAGTTTATAGAACATCTGACACAGGAACAAGTCTCGATCTTTGTCTGTATACAGAGGGTAAGATTTTTATACCCACACATTGACCCTTCTGCATAAACGGCTTCCATACTAGCCCTGCTTTAATCTCCCTCGTGGACTTTGAGGCCTTTATACCGGCTGACAGGGAATACTATCCTCCCCACCTGTACTAGTGACCCATACCGGAGTCCGGTTCTATATACACTGCACTGCCAATTATATTAAGATATAGCAACAGAAGAGGGACTGAGTCCCATACGAGGGCAGCAGATCCACATATTTAGTAAAATTAAAAGCAGCAAAAAAGGAAAGGGTTCAATAGTGAACACAAGGGAAATATACAATCAAGTCCACACACACAGTGGGGAGACCTGTTAGAGCTACTGAGACTGCAATGTTAACGGATCAGTGACCATTTCCAGGGGACATTCTAATACAAAGAAGCTCTATATCAAACTGATCTTTGCAAAAGGCCCAAGTGTTTATCACACTGTTTCCCTTTGATGGTGAACTTTTCTTCAACATGCAGATGTAATGGCCATGGGATTCCGGTGGTCAGGGGATTAGCAGGGGATTCTATGCCCCTTTAAAGTATAGTCAAGATTCAAGTTGCGTGTGACTAAATAGTCATTATCATCTTGGGCAAACATATACATATTGGAGCTCCTGTATACAGTACATTTAGATAGAGGCTATCGAGTAGTGGATTTCCTAACATGCCTCAAGGGTCCAAGAGGAGGAATGCAAACCACGTTGAATATAAAAAATCTGTAGCTGACCACTTTAAACCCAAGACCCAGCTGGAGAAACCACTTGGTATAGGGGATCCTGAAATGAATTCCCCATCAGAGAGAGCTTTATTAGATCAGTGTTTCCAAACAGTTTCAGATCCAGAGTCTACCATGGCGTCAGAAATAGTAGCTACACTTACCCAGAAGCTGAACAACCTGCAAGACTCTCTGACTAAAACTTTTAAGACCTCTCCAACCACTCACAAATAGTGGTAGATATGATTGATACAATGGAGGCTAAGATGGCGGATATTGAAGACTGCTCCCGCCATAATAATCTAAGATTTCGGGGGATCCCCGAGGAGATCTCAACCCAAGATCTAGAGCCCTTCCTCAATGAATTTTGTGGTTACCTAAAATCTCCACAGCTCCCTAGTGAAAATTTGCTAGATAGAGTTCACAGGCTTCCTAGAGGTAGGAATGTTTCAGCTGAAAAACCTTGAGATGTTATTGCCCGTTTTTATTTTTTTACTTATATGGCGCAGATCACTAAAGCAATGTTCTCTAATCCCACCCTTCCTAACCAATTTCAGAGCATACAGGTCTTTCCGGACCTATCCCAGTTCACAATACAGAAGAGGGCCACTTTCAGAGAAGTCACTAAAACCCTGCAACATCATGGCATCAAATATAGGTGGGGATATCCAACGAAGCTCCTCATTTATAAGGAGGGCCACCTATTTGCAGCTGCTACACCTGCTAGGGCCCAACAATACTTGAAAGATTGGGATCTCATTCAAGCCCGTCAAACTAGAGGTCGACACCCCACCCATAATGAAAGGGATCCTTCAGATCCACCAGCCAAATCCTCAAATCCAACTGGCTCTCTCAACACGTCTGCCATGGAGTGGCGACCTCTACCACAAAGACTCTCAAACAACAAGCACACATCTCCCATTCTGAGTCTTACTCCACTGCTGGATCCTACAAGCTCCACAAATTTGCTTCCAAGTGAGGCAAACACCTTAGACCCTGAATGATCTGCAAGCTCAAGATGATAAGTATTCTAATTTGGGGGAGGGGGAGGGATATGCCTTTTTTATTGCTTTTTCTCCTTGTAGGTTTGTTCACAATGTTTTTGTCTACAATACTAAGTGACTTATTAGGACTTTTATCCTAAGTGACATTGTATCTGTTCTAGACTTATATCCAGCAATACTTACAAAGAATAGCCCCAACCTTTTTGTCTAACCTCTGAGGGGTTTCTCTGAACTAAGACTCTGCTCTACGATAGGAGTTCCTATGGTTGTTCATAACAGGGACTGCCCAAAGCTGCGTAAGCAAATTCCCCATATAATGGAGGTCCCTGCTATTGGCGGGGGTCTTTGGAGTTTTAGCCCTAAGCAAGAAAAATGAGGGACATAAATGGAAGCCAACTAATATAGGCTAGAAACTCCATTGTTAAGATTGTTGCTATATCCCTTAAACACACCCTTTTAAACACATACGCCTAGATTACGAGTCTTGCGTTAGGGTTAAAAAGCAGTGGTGAGAGGTCCCAATGCTGCTTTTTAATGCCCGCTGGTATTACGAGCCTTGCAGGTACAGGTGTACCACTCACTTTTTTTTCGCTACTCGAAAATACCGCAAATCCACTTACGTCAATTGCGTATCCTATCTTTTCAATGAGATTTTCCTAACGCCGGTATTACAAGTCTTCCTAAAAGTGAGCGGTACACCCTCTCCTGTCAAGCCTGCTACCACATTTAAAAGTCAGTAGTTAAGAGTTTTATGGGCTAACGCTGTAGCATAAAACTCTTAACTAAAGTGCAAAAAAGTACACTAAAACCCATAAACTACCTTTTAACCCCTAAACCGAGGCCCCCCCCCCACATTGCAAACACTATAATAAAAATTTTAAACCCTAATCTGCCGCACTCCCGCATCGCTAACACTAGTTAAATATTATTAACCCCTAATCTGCCGGCCCTAACATCGCCACCACCTACCTACATTTATTAACCCCTAATCTGCCGCCCCCAACGTCACCACCACTATAGTAAATGTATTAACCCTTAAACCTAAGTCTAACCCTAACCCTAACATCCCCCTAACTTAAATATAATTTAAATAAATCGAAATAAAATAACTACAATTAACTAAATTATTCCTATTTAAAACTAAATACTTACCTATAAAATAAACCCTAAAATAGCTACAATATAACTAATAGTTACATTGTATCTAGCTTAGGATTTATTTTTATTTTACAGGCAACTTTGTATTTATTTTAAATACGTAGAATAGTTATTAAATAGTTACTAACTATTTAATAGCTACCTAGTTAAAAAAAAGACAAATTTACCTGTAAAATAAAACCTAATCTAAGTTACAATTACACCTAACACTACACTATAATTAAATTAATTCCCTAAATTAACTACAATTAATTACAATTAAATAAAATGATCTAAATTACGAAAAAAACATACACTAAATTACAGAAAATAATAAAATAATTACAATTTCTTTAAACTAATTACACCTCATCTAATCCCCCTAATAAAATAAAAAAGCCCCCCAAAATAAAAAAGCCCTACCCTATACTAAATTACAAATAGCCCTTAAAAGGGCTTTTTGCGGGGCATTGCCCCAAAGTAATCAGCTCTTTTACCTGTAAAAAAAATACAATACCCCCCCAACATTAAAACCCACCACCCACACACCCAACCCTACTCTTAAACCCACCCAATCCCCCTTAATAAAACCTAACACTAACCCCTTGAAGATCACCCTACCTTGAGACGTCTTCACCCAACCGGGCTGAAGTCCTCAACAAAGCCGGGCAAAGTGGTCCTCCAGACGGGCAGAAGTCTTCATCCAAGCCTGGAAGAAGAGGTCCTCCAGATGGGCAGAAGTCTTCATCCAGACGGCATCTTCTATATTCATCCATCCGGAGCGGAGCGGGTCCATCTTCAAGCCATCCGACGCGGAGCATCCTCTTCATCTGGAGTCTTCTTACTAAATGATGGTACCTTTAAGTGATGTCATCAAAGATGGCGTCCCTTCAATTCCGATTGGCCGATAGAATTCTCAGCCAATCGGAATTAAGGTAGAAAAAATCCTATTGGCTGACCCAATCAGCCAATAGGATTAAGCTCGCATTCTATTGGCTGTTCCAATCAGCCAATAGAATGCAAGCTCAATCCTATTGGCTGATTGGATCAGCCAATAGGATTGAACTTCAATCCTATTGGCTGATTGCATCAGTCAATAGGATTTTTCCTACCTTAATTCCGATTGGCTGATAGAATCCTATCAGCCAATCAGAATTCAAGGGACGCCATCTTTGATGACGTCATTTAAAGGACCCGTCATTCTGCAAGAAGACTCTGAATGAAGAGGATGCTCCGGGTCGGATGGCTTGAAGATGGACCCGCTCTGCGCCGGAAGGATGAAGATAGAAGATGCCGTCTGGATGAAGACTTCTGCCCGTCTGGAGGACCTCTTCTGCCCGGCTTTGATGAAGACTTCTGCCTGTCTGGAGGACCACTTCGCCCGGCTTCATTGAGGACTTCGGCCCGGTTGGGTGAAGACATCTCAAGGTAGGGTGATCTTCAAGGCGATAGTGTTAGGTTTTATTAAGGGGGATTGGGTGGGTTTTAGAGTAGGGTTGGGTGTGTGGGTGGTGGATTATAATGTTGGGGGGGTATTGTACTTTTTTTACAGGTAAAAGAGCTGATTACTTTGGGGCAATGCCCCGCAAAAAGCCCTTTTAAGGGCTATTTGTAATTTAGTATAGGGTAGGGCTTTTTTTATTTTGGGGGGCTTTTTTATTTTATTAGGGGGATTAGATGAGGTGTAATTAGTTTAAAAAACTTGTAATTTCTTTATTATTTTCTGTAATTTAGTGTGTTTTTTTGTACTTTAGTTTATTTTATTTAATTGTAATTAATTTAATTTAGGTAATAAATGTAATTATAGTGTAGTGTTAGGTGTAATTGTAACTTAGGTTAGGTTTTATTTTACAGGTACATTTGTATTTATTTTAACTAGGTAGTTATTAAATAGTTAATAACTATTTAATAACTATTGTACCTAGTTAAAATAAATACAAAGTTGCCTGTAAAATAAAAATAAACTCTAAGCTAGCTACAGTGTAACTATTAGTTATATTGTAGCTAGCTTAGGGTTTATTTTATAGGAAAGTATTTAGTTTTAAATAGGAATTATTTATTTAATTGTAGTAATTTTGTTTAGATTTATTTTAATTATATTTAAGTTAGGGGGTGTTATAGTTAGACTTAGGTTTAGGGGTTAATAACTTTATTATAGTGGCGGCGACGTTGGGGGCTGCAGATTAGGGTTTAATAAGTGTAGGTAGGTTGCGGCGACATTGGGGGCGGCAGAGTAGGGGTTAATAAATATAATGTAGGTGTCGGCAATGTTAGGGGCAGCAGATTAGGGGTTCATAGGTATAATGTAGGTGGCGGCGGTGTCCGGAGCGGCAGATTAGGGGTTAATAATATAATGTAGGTGTCGGCGATGTCGGGGTCGGCCGATTAGGGGTTAATAAGTGTAAGATTAAGGGTGTTTAGACTCGGGGTTCATGTTAGCGTGTTAGGTGTAGACATAAAATGTATTTTCCCATAGGAATCAATGGGGCTGCGTTAGGAGCTGAACGCTGCTTTTTTGCAGGTGTTAGATTTTTTTTCAGCCGGCTCTGCCCCATTGATTTCTATGGGGAAATCGTGCACAAGCACGTTTAGCCAGCTCACCGCTACCGTAAGCAGCGCTGGTATTACAGTGAGATGTGGAGCTAAATTTTGCTCTACGCTCACTTTTCTGAGGCTAACGCCGGGTTTGACAAAACCTGTAATACCAGCGTTGTTTGTAGGTGAGCAGTGACTGAAAACTGCTCGTTAGCACCGCACGGCTTTACCAACAAAACTTGTAATCTACCCGATAGTTACTGATGAGTCTGACAATTATATTAATTGCTGGTGTGAAGGATTTAACTTATTGCTGACCCTATTTTAGTTGGATATAGCTATAATACTCCTATTTATGTTTAAATATGCTTAGTTTTGGTTAAATATGTTCATATTGTTATTATGCAAGGCCTAATGTGCTGCCGTCCTGGTTTGTTGCAAGTTGACATGAGATGTTTCTTCTAGTCTAGGTTAAGGCTGATTGAAACAGTTCGACTTTCCGGGTGGCAGGGCAGCCCAGCAATACCATTTCTGGGTGAATTATTTTAACTTCTAGTCGCACATATTAAAACTGTTTTGTTACTTGGTTCTATGGTTTTTGTATGCTGTTCTATCTTGCTACCACAAGGACTACAGTACCGTGATCCAGGACTGTTATAACCACAATGAGGCCTATTTTTAGGTAGTGATGTCGCGAATAGTTCGCCGGCGAATAGTTCCCAGCGAACATAGCATGTTCGCGTTTGCCGCGGCGGGCGAACATATGTGATGTTCGATACGCCCCCTATTCGTCAACATTGAGTAATACTTTGACCCTGTACCTCAGAGTCAGCAGGCACATTCCAGCCAATCAGCAGCAGACCCTCCCTCCCAGACCCTCCTATCTCCTGGACAGCATCCATTTTAGATTCATTCAGAAGCTGCATTCTTAGTGAGAGGAGGGACAGTGTAGCTGCTGCTGATTAATAGGGAAATTATTAGCTAGGCTAGTGTATTCAGTGTCCACTACATTCCTGAAGGACTCATCTGATCTCTGCTGTAAGGACAGCACCCCAAAAAGCCCTTTTTAGGGCTGCTTTTTTTCCCTGTGTAATCTAATTGCAGTTGCCTGCCTGCCAGCGTGTGTGTCAGGCTCACAGCGTATACTGTGCCCACTTGCCCAGTGCCACCACTCATATCTGGTGGAACAGTAGTATAGATTTAAAAACAACAACACTTTTTTGACTGTGTTAAATAATAGCAGTCAGTTTCCTTCACACGTGTGCGTTTCAGTGCCTGCCTGCCAGGGCACAGTGTCACCCCAGTGCAACTCATATCTGGTGTAACAGTAGTGTAGATTTAAAAAAAAAAAAAAAAACTTTTTTGACTGTGTTAAATAATAGCAGTCAGTTTCCTTCACACGTGTGCATTTCAGTGCCTGCCTGCCAGGGCACAGTGTCACCCCAGTGCAACTCATATCTGGTGTAACATTAGTGTAGATTTAAAAAAAACAACACTTTTTTGACTGTGTTAAATAATAGCAGTCAGTTTCCTTCACACGTGTGCGTTTCAGTGCCTGCCTGCCAGGGCACAGTGTCACCCCAGTGCAACTCATATCTGGTGTAACAGTAGTGTAGATTTAAAAAAAAGAACACTTTTTTGACTGTGTTAAATAATAGCAGTCAGTTTCCTTCACACGTGTGCATTTCAGTGCCTGCCTGCCAGGGCACAGTGTCACCCCAGTGCAACTCATATCTGGTGTAACAGTAGTGTAAATTTAAAAAAAAACAACACTTTTTTGACTGTGTTAAATAATAGCAGTCAGTTTTCTTCACACATGTGCGTTTCAGTGCCTGCCTGCCAGGGCACAGTGTCACCCCAGTGCAACTCATATCTGGTGTAACAGTAGTGTAAATTTAAAAAAAACCAACACTTTTTTGACTGTGTTAAATAATAGCAGTCAGTTTCCTTCACACGTGTGCGTTTCATTGCCTGCCAGCCAGGGCACAGTGTCACCCCAGTGCAACTCATATCTGGTGTAACAGTAGTGTACATTTAAAAAAAACAACACTTTTTTGACTGTGTTAAATAATAGCAGTCAGTTTCCTTCACACGTGTGCGTTTCAGGGCCTGCCTGCCAGGGCACAGTGTCACCCCAGTGCAACTCATATCTGGTGTAACAGTAGTGTACATTTAAAAAAACAACACTTTTTTGACTGTGTTAAATAATAGCAGTCAGTTTCCTTCACACGTGTGCGTTTCAGTGCCTGCCTGCCTGCCTGCCAGGGCACAGTGTCACCCCAGTGCAACTCATATCTGGTGTAACAGTAGTGTACATTTAAAAAAACAAAACACTTTTTTGACTGTGTTAAATAATAGCAGTCAGTTTCCTTCACACGTGTGCGTTTCAGTGCCTGCCAGGGCACAGTGTCACCCCAGTGCAACTCATATCTGGTGTAACAGTAGTGTACATTTTAAAAAAAACAACACTTTTTTGACTGTGTTAAATAATAGCAGTCAGTTTCCTTCACACGTGTGCGTTTCATTGCCTGCCAGGGCACAGTGTCACCCCAGTGCAACTCATATCTGGTGTAACAGTAGTGTACATTTAAAAAAAAACAACACTTTTTTGACTGTGTTAAATAATAGCAGTCAGTTTCCCTCACACGTGTGCGTTTGAGTGCCTGCCAGAGCTCAGTGTCACCCCAGTGCAACTCATATCTGGTGTAACAGTAGTGTACATTTAAAAATAAAAACTATTTTTTGACTGTGTTAAATAATAGCAGTCAGTTTCCCTCACACGTGTGCGTTTCAGTGCCTGCCTGGGCACAGTGTCACCCCAGTGCAACTCATATCTGGTGTAACAGTAGTGTACATTTAAAAAAAAAAAAAACTTTTTTGACTGTGTTAAATAATAGCAGCCAGTTTCCCTCACACGTGTGCGTTTCAGTGCCTGCCAGGGCACAGTGTCACCCCAGTGCAACTCATATCTGGTGTAACAGTAGTGTACATTTAAAAAAAAAAAAATCTTTTTTGACTGTGTTAAATAATAGCAGTCAGTTTCCCTCACACGTGTGCATTTCAGTGCCTGCCAGGGCACAGTGTCACCCCAGTGCAATTCATATCTGGTGTAACAGTAGTGTACATTTAAAAAAAACAACACTTTTTTGACTGTGTTAAATAATAGCAGTCAGTTTCCTTCACACGTGTGCGGTTCAGTGCCTGCCAGGGCACAGTGTCACCCCAGTGCAACTCATATCTGGTGTAACAGTAGTGTACATTTAAAAAAAAAAACAACACTTTTTTGACTGTGTTAAATAATAGCAGTCAGTTTCCTTCACACGTGTGCGTTTCAGTGCCTGCCAGGGCACAGTGTCACCCCAGTGCAACTCATATCTGGTGTAACAGTAGTGTACATTTAAAAAAAAAAAACACTTTTTTGACTGTGTTAAATAATAGCAGTCAGTTTCCTTCACACGTGTGCGTTTCAGTGCCTGCCAGGGCACAGTGTCACCCCAGTGCAACTCATATCTGGTGTAACAGTAGTGTACATTTAAAAAAAACAACACTTCTTTGACTGTGTTAAATAATAGCAGTCAGTTTCCTTCACACGTGTGCGTTTCAGTGCCTGCCAGGGCACAGTGTCACCCCAGTGCAACTCATATCTGGTGTAACAGTAGAGTACATTTAAAAAAAAAAATACAATTTTGACTCTAATAGATTGAATAGCAGTTTGTTGTCTGCAAGCGTGTGTCAGGCCTACAGCGTCTACTCTGCCAACTTCTGCCAGTGCACAGTGCCACTCATATCTGTTGTCACAGTAGCTTGCACGCATAGTACCACTAATCGAAAAAAAAAATGACAGGCAGAGGCAGGCCACCCCGCAGGGGCCGTCATGTTCGTGGTGCTGTGATTCCCTTTGGCCATAGAATAATGCCCAGTGTTCAGAGGCCACGTACCCTGAACTCGAACAGTTCTGAGGACACAGTTGACTGGCTAACACTGGACACCCAATCTTCTACAGCTTCCGCTCGGAACCTTGACGCACCATCCTCCTCCAGCTTAGCTTCGGGCACCTCTCAAGTTACGCCCGCCTGCCGCCACCATCAACACTAGCACCACAGCCGCTTCACTTGATCTGTCAGAGGAGTTATTTACACATCAGTTGGAAGAAATGAGTGATAGTGATGCGCAACCATTATTGCCAGAGGATGTAGATAACAGGGATATGTCTCAGTCAGGCAGCATTACACACATGGACGTAACGGATTAAACTGAAAAGATTAGAACTACTTAACACACCACTCCTATCTGGTGGCACATTAGATTGCACGCGCAGTGCCCCAAATTTGAAGTAGGAGGACCGACCAAGCATCTTTTCCATCTCCCGGTCCCTAAAATCGATGCCAAATACACGTCACCTGATAGGGGACGTAACAGGGATTAAACTGATAAGAATAGTACTACTTAACACACCACTCCTATCTGGTGGCACATTAGATTGCACGCGCAGTGCCCCAAATTTGAAGTAGGAGGACCGACCAAGCATCTTTTTCCATCTCCAGGTTCCTAAAATCGATGCCATATACACGTCCCCTGATAGGGGACGTAACAGGGATTAAACTGATAGGAATAGTACTACTTAACACACCTTATAATAACGCAGAGAGAGGCAACGCAGAGAGAGGAGTCTGAAGAAGAGGAGTCAGAGGAGGAAGGTGACTTTGAGGAGGTGGAAGACCAAACACAGCAGGCGTCCCAGGGGGCTTGTTGTCACCTTTCGGGAACCCTTGGTGTTGTACGTGGCTGGGTGGAGGAAGAGACCTTCAATGACATCAGTGAGGACAAGGAACGGGACATGGCTAGCTTGGTATCCAACCTTGTGCAAATGGGGAGTTTGCAGTTGTGCAAATAGACTGTTTGCAGTTGTTTGCGGTGCGTTAAAGGGACAGTCTAGGCCAAAATAAACTTTCATGATTCAGATAGAGCATGTAATTTTAAACAATTTTCCAATTTACTTTTATCACCAATTTTGCTTTGTTCTCTTGGTATTCTTAGTTGAAAGCTTAACCTAGGAGGTTCATATGCTAATTTCTTAGACCTTGAAGCCCACCTCTTTCAGATTGCATTTTAACAGTTTTTCACCACTAGAGGGTGTTAGTTCACGTATTTCATATAGATAACACTGTGCTCGTGCACGAGAAGTTATCTGGGAGCAGGCACTGATTGGCTAGACTGCAAGTCTGTCAAAAGAACTGAAAAAAGGGGCAGTTTGCAGAGGCTTAGATACAAGATAATCACAGAGGTTAAAAGTATATTATTATAAATGTGTTAGTTATGCAAAACTGGGAAATGGGTAATAAAGGGATTATCTATCTTTTAAAACAATAAAAATTCTGGTGTAGACTGTCCCTTTAAACGGGGAGTTTGGTCTGTCACTGTGAAGCGGGCGTAACCCTTACACGACCTGATCGATACAACATCATACCTGATGTTTTAAAGCACGTTATTCCAAACAATTTAGGAATGTTAGGTGATTTATGCCCTTTATGGCTTAAAACCAGACTCTGCATCAACTATGTAATTTTCCATGGGAGTTTTGCCATGGATCCCCCTCCGGCATGCCACAGTCCAGGTGTTAGTCCCCTTGAAACAACTTTTCCATCACTATTGTGGCCAGAAAGAGTCCCTGTGGGTTTTAAAATTCGCCTGCCTATTGAAGTCTATGGCGGTTCCCCCGGTTCGCCCGTTCGCGAACAGTTGTGGAAGTTTGCGTTCGCCGTTCGCGAACCCAAATTTTTATGTTCGCGACATCACTATTTTTAGGATGCAGTTTCCTTGTATGGCAAACTAGACGGGCTTAGGTATCTTTGTGGTTGCACCTTATGCTTGGGTTCAAGAACAATGACATTTGCATGGCTTTTTTATTCGGTTTCTGTGTCATGTTTTCTTTAAAATATAAAGTTACCCAACACCCTTTGAACACATACTTATTATTCTACATTACTATTATACTTAATGCTAACGGCAGTGCTTTAGTCTTTTATAGCCCTCGTTATAATTGGCCTTAGGTAAAATGCCCTTACTTATGTTGCGGTACCTCTAACTTTAATTTGATATGCTTATTTCGACATTAGTTATAGTTTTCTGTGTTGCTAAGTTGCAATTGTGTTCCTTCCCTTTGATATCATGCCCTGCTTTCCATAAAGTTAAAGGCTACTTAATTTCCTTTGATCACACATTTATTGCTTCATTTTACTTTTGTACCAAATGCTAGTGGTTTGGCCGCAGTCTTTCAGGGTTTCCACTACAGCTGACCATAGATAAAGTGCTTCCATTTGTGTTCAAATATCTCTAATTTTGACTGGGTATGCTTGTTTTGTCATTATATAAGTTCAAGTGTCTTGTTCTGTCTGGCTGCTATGACGGGTCTCAGGTTAATGGAGATTGTTTGTCCAGGCCTGGATTGAGGCTAAAAGTAGTTGTTTGACCCTTCTTGCGGCAAGACAGACCAAAAGTAATATCTTCATGTGAAATACTCTGGCTTTCGAGCACTTATATCAATACTGATATATTCCTTTGTTTTATGTTTTTCTACATGCTGGTCTGTGCTGCCACAGTGGGGAATACAGTGGTGTGCTTCTGGATTGCTTCAGCCACAGTGAGACCCTTATATAGGCTGTCGTTCCCTGATGTGGCAGAATAGACAAGCTTTGTTATATTTGTTGCTATGTCTTATTTATCTGTTTGAGGAAAACAAGGCGTATTGTGACTCTTTTGCTGGGGTCCCATGCGGTGCGCTCCATTAAGTGTAAGGTTATTTTCTTCCACTCAAATCCTATTTAATACCATTACCTAGCCTTCTTTTCTGTCACTCCCCTCTAAGACCCTCTCTAGAGTGTGAATTTATTATGACCCCGACAGTCCCCCAGTTTAGCCCCCAATAGGAGACTTCCTCATTTCAGTTCCCAAGATTCCTTTTTCAGAATATATTAGGACCAATTTCATTCGACTCTCCATTATCTGCGCCCTTAGTTTATCTTGTCCCCAAATATCCCATACTTCTCACATAGGACACTCTGTAGAGTATCTTATACTTGTATGATACGAAGGTTCCTTGTCATTGAACCCCTCCAACCTATGCTTTGAATGTCAGTTAATCAGTCCCCCTCCCCCACCGTCCAGGTGCCGCTTGAGTCATCAATACTCAGCCACTTTCTGTTTCCCCGACCGCCGGATACACTGGCTAACTTTAAGAAGAAACACACAAGTTTCAACCCCCCCATGAAACATAAGTTTACACAGTAAACACTAGAACACAGATTCTAGAATTCCATTTCCCTTTTATACGTGAAATATTACTTCTGGATGATTGCTGAGAGTGAGTAAACCTTGGTTTCTTCTAAGGTTCTTCTCTAACCCAGACTCGTAAAGCAGCTGTCTGACTCGCTCAAAGACTTAGCATCTATCCTTTTCCCTTCTCTCCCTTCTTTTTTTTTTTTTCTTCCATAGAATGGCCCAAGCGGCAACGTTGAGTTTTCTTACTTTAAACACAAAGGGTTTGAATTCTCCCAGCAAGCGCAGTCTTTTAAGAAATTTCTTCCGGACTTTGGGGGAGTGATCTGGTTTTCCTCCAGGAGACCCATTGGGCGATCTCCCATATTCCGAATATTAAGTTTCCTCAGTTTCCGGAAGTCTATCACTCCACTTACAAAGACAAAACTAGGGGAGTCTCTATCTTGATTGGTAAAAGTGTGACCTTCCATCTCATGCATCAGGATAAGAGATGAGGAGGGTCGCTTCCTTATCTTGATATGTAAACTGAACAATCAATTGTATATGTTGGTCAATATCTATGCTCCAAACCAGGGTCAGGTAGCGTTCCTGAAAAAAATCCTTGCCACAGTCGATAGGTTGAAGCAGGGAACCCTGATCCTAGGTGGCGATTTTAATCTAGTCTGGGATCCATATATGGATAAGAGAATCCCTATTCACAAATCTCTAGACTCCTTCACTACCTCAATAGCCCCTAAGTTCCGGAACTTAATATTCCAGCATTCTTTATATGATGTCTGGCGGGCGAGTCGAGATATTTTTCCTATTTTTTCAGCCTCACATAGGTCATATTCCCGTCTGGATTACTTTTTTGTTGATTCGTGGACCATGAATTTGAAAATTCCTTTGGAGGGATTCCTTGTTTATGCAGACCCTTCAGAAGGAAATCCAGCAGTTCCTAGTAGTGAACCAAGAAGGTCAAACCTCTCATCAAATCAGATGGGCAGCGCTGAAAGCAAATATACGAGGGATATGCATCTCCAAAATAGCTACAATACGCCAGCAGACTAAAGCCCCTTTGGGCAAATTAATGTGTGAGCTGAGAGCAGTTGAGGGTCAGAACAGAAAAAAACCCATCTCAACAATGCTCTGAGGAAATCACGCATATAAAGGGCCTGATTAAGGAACTTGAACTTAGTAGAATTGAAAAAGCTCTGTCTACCTTGAAACAGCTTCTATACCATAAGAGCAATAAAGCTGATTCCTTGCTGGCTAGTAAGCTTAAAAATAGAGCATACGCAGCTAAAATTCCATATATCGTTCACAAAGGTGAGAGGGTCTATGCACCGGCTGAAATTGGGAAAGCATTTGCGGCGTACTATGATAATCTGTATAATATTGCCAAAGGTGAATCACCGGACGCAGCTACAGTAACGTAGATCTCTCAGTTTCTCCAAACACTACACCTTCCCATGCTTTCAGAAGAGGATGGGATTTCCCTGTTAGAACCATGCAGAGGTCACATTGGCGATCAGAAACCTCAAAAACAATAAAGCCCCAGAGCCTGATGGTTTCCCTGGGACTTTTTACAAAAAGTTCTCAAAACAATTGGTACCAGTCTTACACCCTCTTTTTAATGAAATCAAATTGAATGGCAAAATACTGAGGGAAAACCTAGAGGCTTCAATAATTACTATTCTCAAACCGGCCAAGGATCCATCTTTATGCAGCAGCTATCGTCCAATCTCTTTAATTAATGTGGACACTAAGCTTTACTCCAAACTCCTAGCTGATAGACTGGTGGTCAACCTCCTACCTTCTCTTTTACAGGTGGACCAAGTTGGCTTCACCAAAGGACGTCAAGGGCCAGATAACACGGGGAGATTACTATCTGTCTTCTCAGATGAGACCAGGATAGGGACCCCACTGGTGGCCCTGTCGTTAGACGCCAAAAAGGCCTTTGACAGGGTCAGGTGGGAGTTCATCTGGGAGGTTCTCAAGACTTTTGGCTTCCCTTCCCAAATAATTTCGGCCATTCAAACTCTTTATTCATCGCCACATGCGAGAATCAGAGGTCCCGGTTTTTGCTCCCCGGAAATTAGTATTTCAAATGGAACTAGGCAGGGGTGTCCCCTTTCGCCCCTAATATTCTCACTGGTGATGGAGCCTTTTGCTCAGGCTAATAGAAGCTCAGATCAGATTTCTGGAGTCCTATATCCTACTCATGAAGAAAAAATTGTATTATTTGTTGACGATGTTATGCTGCTTTTGACTAATCGGGAGTCCTCAATCCCGGCGGTGTTTCGGCTAATTGATCTCTTCAGCAGACTTAGCTACTACAAGTCTAACATCACAAAAATGGAAGCCTATGCCCTTAATTTCACGGCAGATCAGTTTCTGGTTTTGCAGAGAGAATTTGATTTTCAATGGTCGGACAGTCACTTAATCCATCTCGGAGTGATTTAAAGCAGAGTTTTAGACACGATAGTGAAAATGAACTTTGACAAATTGCTTTTGGAGGTTGGGTCCCTAATGTTGAAGTGGGACCATCAGGAAATTTCGTGGCTTGGTAGAGTGGCCACAGTCAAAATGTCTCTTCTTCCAAAGGTACTATACTTGTTTAGGTGCTTACCGATCAATGTCCCGTATAAAATAACAAATCCATAAGGCATTCTTACACTATGTGTGGAAGAACAAAATTCTGAGGGTTGCATATAGAACCCTTCAAAGGCCATTTTCCAGTGGAGGTATTGCGTTCCCCAACATATACCTATATTATGAGGCGGCAAGACTTACCCACATTTCCACGTGGGGATTGATAACTGAGAAACCGGGATGGTATAGACTTGAGGAGCAGGCCTTACCTGTGGGATTAAACCTCAGAGATGTAATTTGGGTTCCTAAACATATGAACTTAAGTAAATGGATTGATAACCCCATTGTCAAACAGGCCTTTAATATTTGGTATGACCTCCGTCATCACACTGAAATTTCCCCACATCCATCTCCCATCCATCCATGGTATGGGAGGTCTACTATGGAACTCTCCAAATATTCATTTGGATTTTTGGAATAGGGAGTCCACCATACGTCTGATCTCTATGTATCGGGAGCTCTTGCTTCCGCAACTCAATTATGTGGACCTTTTGATGAGAACCCGCTGTGGTTCCGATTTGAGAGCTTCAGAGTACTGAGTCTCATTAGATCTAGGGGATTTCCTAAAACTGCTCTGAGAGAGAGGACTAAATGGGAGGAGAAATGGGTTCAGGGCAAGGCCGCGACTAGACCTCTGTCCTTCCACTATGCAGCTCTTTTGAAGGACCATGCGATAGATCTTCCATGGCAGATAAAGGCCTGGTGCAGAGAACTGGATGCTGTAATCCCGGTCAGCGTCACATTTGGTGGTCTTGTACGAAGGTTGCTTCTCCAATCACTCAATATAGAATTAACCCTGACTCCCCAAATGGCACTGTTTTACATCTTTCCACGTTCTATTCCCATGTTTACCAAGAGATTACTCATCTACATTATGGCAGCTACTAAATTGTGTATTGCCAGGGCCTGGAAGCAGCCAGACCCTAAATGGGGTGTGCGACCTGGTGAACCATTTTGCGACAATGGAAAAATTTGTGGCCGGAGAAACCAATGGGATGGAGTCTTACTGGGAGACCTGGTCAGACTGGATCACTTACCAGTAACTGATAAACTTATTTTCTTGTTACCATATGCCATTGAGATTTAGATGGATCAGTAGAGACGGCCTATCTGGGTCTCTCCGCACAGACTTGCTGGGAGCGATTCAATTCTCTGATAATTTTCTTTTTTTTTTTGTTTCTCTTTTCTCCCCTTCATCCTCCTTCCCCAACTCTCCTACCCCCCCTTCCTAAATAACCCCTTCTTCCCACTAGCCCCACACGGGAAGAATGCTAATTCAATGAGTCTATCATCTTTAATTTGCCAGATAGTTCGCTTATTTCTAGATGCATATTCATCCTTGCCTATATACAATTTGAGCTCTTTTCAAGAGCGAATGTAAGTTCTTTTGTACTCTACAAATACTTATAATTTAGAGAGCCCTTCTTCATCAGATTTTAGCCCACTAGGCCTTTCCATTTATGATCACTCTAACTTCAGACTTGGGCCCCAGATTAACCACTGTTCTTCTTAGTTAGGCGATGGAGGGCATGAAAGATATACCAGATATACCAGATAAATCTCTGTTTCAATCTTCAATTTATATGTTTATAAGACCTGCGGTTTGTAATTGTATGAGGTTTATATACTAAATCATACTACCTCTGTATAGGTCTGCTGAGATCTGGCTGAAATGTTTGAATTATTTTCTTTACAATTCCAATAAAAACTTTATTAAAAAAAAAAGGTAATCTCTCCAGAAAATTAAATGTGAGATAAGTTGTGATAATGTCCCTTTAAATTGCTTCATTACCTTTGTTGTCACATGCACCAAATTGATAAAAGAAACCCAGCAGCAGCACAATCTTCAAAGCAAGCATCCTGAGTCTGTGATCAAACTTCGCTAATAGAATTTCTGAATAAAGTGTACAGTGATTTGCCCTAACAAGCTTTATAACACTCAGAGGCAGCTATGACATCACAAGCTACAACAGATCCAGAACTTACATCATAATGTACACAGACAGTTTGTGAGGGAGTGTATGAAAATGTAACCAGATTGTAATACTGCTATGGGAAGAATCTTGCATTTTCCTTTGAAAGCTATGGGTAGCACAATTTCATGTTTAATGTTGCTTTATGAATCGGCTATATTTTGGATCACTAGTTATATACAACTAGTCAGCTGGTTTTAAAACATACCTTAGTAGAAGCTATTCAAATGCACTTTTATTACTTTAATAAAAACGAAAAAAGAGAACCCCCTTTCTAGGGGCATGATTGCCCTATACCATCCGTAGAGTACAGAGGGCATGTTAAATGAGCTTTGCTGTTTCCATTATAAGTACAGGGCATACTATGGCCCCTATTTATGAAGCTGATTAAGAGGCTACGAGGGCCATTTTGATATTGCATGAGTAAGCCTGCAAAAAGTTAAGAAGATGCCAAACACAACTTCTGAACATGTTAAAAATATTTTTGCATAACAAAAAAAATATCTTTAACTTGTTAATTTTTTACTTTAAATTTAACAGAAAGAGCAACTGGTCCTTAAGGTCTGATTGCTCACTGGCTGATGAACAGATCTCCCAATGCTTTGTTTGTGGACAATGACAAGCCATACAAGAATAACAATTATAACCTGTTCTTCATTAAAGGAAAAGTCATATTCATTAAAAATTAGAAGATATTTTAAATATCCTAAAAAAGGACTACTTTATGATGTTTATTACCGACATTTGAAGACGAAGCAGAAGATCTGAACTTTGTATGGTAGGAGTCTCACGGTGTATCTATATCCTTGCTGTGATATATATAAAATCAAACACTTAAATTTTTTGCAATATTTGTTGTTTTTTTTAGCACTAATTGTTGATAACCTCAGTTTGTGGTTATTAAGAATCTAATATATGATCTATTTATTATAATTTTATGAGACTGTCTACATACATTGTATGATTATATTTTAACATAAAAGGGTATTAGTTTAGGAACTTGGCGCTCTAGGGTTGTAATAGTGATTGTAAATGTCCTGTTTAAGATTCTGCAAATTAGACATGATTGTGTAATTTTACCATATTGGGGCCCGATCCGATATAAATCGTCGCCCGCAAAAGCCGGCAACGCCAAATTTTGCGCGGGTTTGGTATCCTATATACGGCATAACTTAGAAGTTACGCGCGTATATTTCTGCCTTCGCCCGTCGTTTTTTGGCCCATAGACTGACATACAAAACAGGCGCAGTTTGGTATCCAATATACAGCGTAAGGACTTACAGATTTCAGAAAATCTACTCCATTCTCATCGCGCCACAAATTGAAGGCACAGGAACCCTTGCACTGACTTAGAAACCAACGTAACTCTCAGAAGGCCTAACAAATGCATGCCTAACAATATACATATCAGCAGCTTGATCACAAATAGTTAACCTCTTAAAAGAATTTATTATTCCTGTCCCTGCAAGTGTGTCAAACCAATCACAAACAGCACAATCTCTCACCTGCAGCCTTAAAACACCTGCCAATGCACACCCTCATTAGCCACCATGTTTCCCTTGCAATATATTGTGTTCAGAGAGAGACAGCGTCGTGGGGCACAAGGGGTGCTGGAACCCCTACAAGCCCCTGTTTTGGATGGTATCCCTGCTGCTGAGGTCCCTGGTCATGGTGCTGTAGCTGTCCCTGCTCCAGCTGCTGCTGCTGCCCTCCCTGCTCCTCCTGCTGTTGTCCCTGTTCCTGGTGCTCCCCATGCTTCTGTTGCTGCAGCTGGCCATAGGCCAGCAGGGCCTATAAGACAAAGGCATCAGCAGAGGGGAAGAGCACCAAGGATACACAGGGTTAGGGTCACCCTGTTTGGGATGACAGAAGTGGAGGTCAGGTAAAAATATCGCTTGATTTCTGCAAGCCTCATTGACCTATATGAGGTCTTGAAGGATGATATTGACCCTCAAGCGTATAGGAACCGAGCTCTGACTGGTATGCAGAAGCTGTTGTGTGTTGTACACTTCCTGGCATCCGGCTCATACCAGTCAACAGAGGGGCTTGTGTCTGGCCTAGCGCAGTCTACCTTCTCCAGGATTCTAGGGGAGGTTTTCACTGCTCTAGATAACCAGACACAACGATACATTCATTTCCCCCGTACCCCCCAGGAATGGAACCGTCTTAAACAAGGCTTCTATCGACTGGGGGGTATTCCCAATGTCATGGGGGCAATTGATTGCACACATGTGCGTATCGTGGCCCCACATGAGGAGCCACTCCTCTATATTAACAGGAAAGGGTTTTACTCATTGAATTGCCAGATGGTCTGCGATACCACTCTGAAATTCATACATGTGTATGCAGGCTTTCCGGGGAGTGCACATGATTCCTACATCCTGCGCCAGACCTCCTTATTCCAGATGTTTGAAAATGGAACACTCTCGGGAGGATGGCTGCTTGGTTCTGTCTGTATATTTCTACTAAAGGGACACTAAACACAAATTAATTATCTCATGTTTCAGATAGAGAATACAATGTTAAACAACATTACAATTTACTTCTATTATCTCATTTTATTTATTCTTTAGATATCCTTTGTTGAATAAACAGCAAGGCACATAGATGAGCCAATCATATGAGGCATCTATGTGCAGCCACCAATCAGCAGCTAATGAGCATATCTAATATGCTTGTCAGCAAATGATATCAAGAGAATGGAGCAAATGACATAATAGAAGTAAATTATAAAGTTGCAGAAAATTTCAGGTTCTTTTTAAAGGGACAGTCTAGTATAAATTACACTTTCATTATTCAGATAGGACTTTTAATTTTAATCAACTTTCCAATTTACTTTTATCATCAAATTTGCTTTTTTCTCTTGGTATTCTTAGTTTAAACTAAACCTAGGTAGGCTCATATGCTAATTTCTAAGCCTTTGAGGGCTCCCTCTTATCACATGCTTTTTAAATCTCTTTTCAACACAAAGAGACAGAAAGTACACGTGGGCCATATAGATAACACTGTGTTCAGGCACAGAAAGTTATTTAAGATTTAGCACAAAACAATGCATAATAAATAGTCACAGTCATGTGATCAGGGGGCTTAAAGAAGGTTCTTAGATACAAGGTAATCACGGAGGTAAAAAGTATATTAATATAACTGTGTTGGTTATGCAAAACTGGGGAATGGGTAATAAAGGATTATCTATCTTTTAAAACAATAACAATTCTATGGTAGACTGTCCCTTTAACTCATGAAACAAGAAATGTGTGTTTCATGTCCCTTTAAAGGGACAGTATACTATAAATAGGTTTTCACTTAAAAGTACATTTTCTTAAAATGGCATGTTCTATCTGAATCATTAAAGGGACACTCAATCAAAATTAAAGGGACAGTCTACACCAGAATTGTTATTGTTTTAAAAGATAGATAATCCCTTTATTACCCATTCACCAGTTTTGCATAACCAACACAGTTATAATAATATACTTTGAACATCTGTGATTATCTTGTATCTAAGCCTCTGCAAACTGCCCCTTTATTTCAGTTCTTTTGACAGACTTGCAGTCTAGCCAATCAGTGCCTGCTCCCAGATAACTTCACGTGCACAAGCACAGTGTTATCTATATGAAATACGTGAACTAACACTCTGTAGTGGTGAAAAATGCATTCTGAAAAGAGGTGGCCTTCAAGGTCTAAGAAATTAGCATATGAACCTCCTAAGTTAAGCTTTTAACTAAGAATACCAAGAGAACAAAGCAAAATTGTTGATAAAAGTAAATTGTAAAATTGTTTAAAATTACATGCTCTATCTGAATCATGAAAGTTTATTTTGGCCTAGACTGTCCCTTTAAACTTTCATTATTCAGATAGAGCATGCCATTTTAAACAACTTATGCACAGTCTTTTTATATTTAAACTTTTTGAGTCACCAGCTCCTACTGAGCATGTGAAAGAATAAGTGTGTATGCATTTGTGAATGGCTGATGGCTGTCACATGGTACAGGGGGAGTGGAAAAAGACATAACTTTTAAAATTGTCTGAAAATAAAAAATTATACTAATTTGAATTTTAGACTGCTATTGCATTGTCTTGTTATCTTGCATTTGTTGATTATGCAAATCTACTGTGTTGACTGGTCCTTTAAAATAGAATTTTGGTCTAGACTAATCCTGGCATAAAAGTAGATTGCTTACAATGCACCAATTTAATGTTTTGGTTAAATATATCTTTTAAATGAAATCCATGTTATGTCCCTTTAAGCACATGATGTACCTGTAGTAATCAGAATACATATGTTACATGACAGGTGACGCAGGGTACGGCTGCAGACCATGGCTATTAACCCCCTTGGTGGACCCCCTTACAGAGCCACAACTCAGGTACCAGGAGGCCCACATACGAACAAGGAATGTCATCGAAAGGAGCTTTGGCATATTAAAATCCAGATTCATGTGTCTGGATGTTACAGGCGGAGCTCTACAGTATAACCCCAACAAAGTGTGTTCCATTGTCAATGCATGTATTCTACATAACATTGCTGTGGACACACGTTTATTGGGGGACATTGACCAAGAGCAGCAGCAGCAGCAGGTTCCTGTACCTGAGGATGTGGACAGGGGGACACTGAGGGGGAATGAAGTGAGGGATTATGTCATCCAGGAATACTTCCCCTGTAAGTTACTTGTTCATAAGTACAGTAAACCGTAACATTCACATGTATTATGATGTTTGACAGTACCTCACCAACCATTGCATGGGTATATATCATGTCTTTCAGAATTACATACTGCGGATTTCCCCTGCATGTAAGTGAAACTACTACATCCCAACTCCCTTCCCTTAACCACCCTAATTACTGTATATTTCTCATTTGTTGAATTCATGTTTAGGTCACTATGATTTATTGACTATCATTAAAGGGACACTGAACCCAAATTTTTTCTTTTGTGATTCAGATAGAACATTCAATTTTAAGCAACGTAATAATTTTCTCCTTTTATCATTTTTTCTTCGTTCTTTCGCTATCTTTAATTGGAAAAGAAGGCATCTAAGCTTTTTTCTTAGTTCAGCACTCTGGACAGCACTTTTTTATTGGTGGATGAATTTATCCACCAATCAGCAAGGACAACCCAGGTTGTTCACCCAAAATGGGCCGGCATCTAAACTTACATTCTTGAATTTCGAATAAAGATACCAAGAGAATAAAGAACATTTGATAATAGGAGTAAATTAGAAAGTTGCTTAAAATTTCATGCTCTATCTAAATCATGAAAGAAAAAATTTGGGTTCAGTGTCCCTTTAAGAATGATGAAAATGGATGTTTATACCTTATGTTCACACCTTCTGTAAATACATTATTAGTTAGATATACCCATGTGTCAATTTATATTGGATGTGAGAAACCTTGATTTACATCTTATAAGTGAATATTACTATATGTACCCTTCATACCCAACTATGTGATGTGGTTTATAGAACATGAATATGTCATTAACATGATAATAATAGCTTTTTGGGCCATTTCAAACAGGTATTATTATATGTTTTAACAATATTACTGTACTAAAACACACCTCACATGGATGTGGATGACAATTATAACAGAGGACAAGATTTATGGTCAACTATAAGAATATTTATTTTTTTCTTTTGCTTCTTGGATGAGGGTTCTGAGGTAACTGGAGTGGATCTCCTGGTTCTTCTGGGTTGTGCGGATTCGGATTATTCAGCTGGAGTGCTGGCCACAGATGAGAGGCTGGATGCAGTGTCCTGCCGGTGTGTGAAATGCTCCACCAACACACCCAACAGTTGGTTTTATTCCCGCCATCTGTTGTCAGTCTGCATCTGCATATCCGAAATAACTCTCATCATCTGAGATTGGTTCTGGACTATACCATTTAAAGATGCTGCCATGTCCCGTTGCAGCTCAATGGAACGCTGGAGTAAAGTCTGTTGGCTCCTGTAAAACCTGCGTTGGTCTCTCTGCATTCTCTCGCAGCTTGCTGTGAGCCTCCTCTGGAGGGCAATGTATTCGTCGCCCAGGGCATAAGTCAGAGGATCTACAGGCTGTTCACCAGTAGTGATGTTGCGAATAGTTCGCCGGCGAATAGTTCCCAGCGAACATAGCTTGTTTGCGTTCGCCGCAGCGGGCGAACATATGCGATGTTCGATACGCCCCCTATTCGTCATCATTGAGTAAACTTTGACCCTGTATCTCACAGTCTGCAGGCACATTTCAGCCAATCAGCAGCAGACACTCCCTCCCAGACCCTCCCAGCTCCTGGACAGCAGCCATTTTAGATTCATTCTGATCCTGCATTCTTAGTGAGAGGAGGGATAGAGTAGCTGCTGCTGATTTTATAGGGAAATTGATAGCTAGGCTAGTGTATTCAGTGTCCACTACAGTCCTGTAAGGACAGCACCCCAAAAAGCCATTTTTAGGGCTAGAACATCTTTTTTTTTTTGCCTGTGTAATTTTGACTGTGAAACATCAGTCTGCTAGTGTAATCTAATTGCAGTTGCCTGCCTGCAGTGCCACCACTCATATCTGTTGTAACAGTAGTGTAAATTTTGTAAAAAAAAACTTTTTTGACTGTGAAACATCAGTCTGCTAGTGTAATCTAATAGCAGTTGCCTGCCTGCTAGCGTGTGTGCCAGGCCCACTTGCCAACTAGTGCCACCACTCATATCTGTTGTAACAGTAGTTTAAATTTTTAAAAAAAACTTTTTTGACTGTGAAACATCAGTCTGCTAGTGTAATCTAATTGCAGTTGCCTGCCTGCCAGCGTATGTGCCAGGCCCACTTGCCAACTAGTGCCACCACTCATATCTGTTGTAACAGTAGTGTAAATTTTGTAAAAAAAAAACTTTTTTGACTGTGAAACATCAGTCTGCTAGTGTAATCTAATTGCAGTTGCCTGCCTGCCTGCCAGCGTGCGTGCCAGGCCCACTTGCCAACTAGTGCCACCACTCATATCTGTTGTAACAGTAGTGTAAATTAAAAAAAAAAAACTTTTTTGACTGTGAAACATCAGTCTGCTAGTGTAATCTAATAGCAGTTGCCTGCCTGCCAGCGTGTGTGCCAGGCCCACTTGCCAACTAGTGCCACCACTCATATCTGTTGTAACAGTAGTGTAAATTTAAAAAAAAAAAAGTGATTGCATGCGCAGTGACATCAGTGAGGACAAGGAACGGGACATGGCTAGCTTGGTATCCAACCTTGTGCAAATGGGGAGTTTGCGGTTGTGCAAATGGAATGTTTGCGGTTTTTTGCGGTGCGTTAAACGGGGAGTTTGGTATGTCACTGTGAAGCGGGCATAACCCTTACACTACCTGAACGATACAACATCATACGGTTATTCCAAACAATTTAGGAATTTTAGGTGATTTATGCCCTTTATGGATTAAAAACAGACTCTGCATCAACTATGTAATTTTCCATGGGAGTTTTGCCATGGATCCCCCTCCGGCATGCCACAGTCCAGGTGTTAGTCCCCTTGAAACAACTTTTCCATCACTTTTGTGGCCAGAAAGAGTCCCTGTGGGTTTTAAAATTCGCCTGCCTATTGAAGTCAATGGCGGTTCGCCCGGTTCACCCGTTCGCGAACTTTTGCGGAAGTTCCTGTTCGCGAACGCAAAATTTTAGGTTCGCAACATCACTATTCACCAGCAGGTATTATAGGCGCAGGTTCACCTCTAGCTGCTGTTGCACCTGGAACTATGACAGCTGGTGCTGCAGGAGGAACTACGACAGCTGGTGCTTCAGGAGGAACTACGACAGCTGGTGCTTCAGTAGAAACTACGAAAGCTGGTGCTTCAGGAGGAACTACGACAGCTGGTGCTTCAGGAGGAACTTAGACAGCTGGTGCTTCAGGAGGAACTATGACAGCTGGTGCTGCAGGAGGAACTATGACAGCTGGTGCTGCAGGAGGAACTACGACAGCTGGTGCTGCAGGAGGAACTATGACAGCTGGTGCTGCAGGAGGAACTATGACAGCTGGTGCTGCAGGAGGAACTATGACAGCTGGTGCTGCAGGAGGAACTATGACAGCTGGTGCTGCATGAGGAACTACGACAGCTATATGCTCCTCTTCATATGCTGGAGCTCTTCCAAGGGAAGCGGATGGTGGAGCTCTCCGGGTGGACTGGTAGTCCCATTGCCGACTGGTGTGCGACCACTCAGCCTGTCCAGTTTGTATGTCCTGTTAGTAAAAGTCCTGACTGGCCTGATATTGGGAGGGGGGATAAAGACATCTACCCTTTGGGGATGACTTGGCTCCCCCTCAAAACCAAAAGAATAGTCCTCCGGCCAGGGCTCCTCTTCCAATGTTGGTGGCATGACGTCTGGGTCCTCAACAGAGGCAATCCAACCCAGCTCATGCCTGGGAGCATACTGTTGATGCATTCTCTGGCCTGGTGGATGTGGTGGAGGCATTCTCTGGCCTGATGGTTGCAGTGGAGGCATGCCCGTTTGCACCCTGGTGACAGGAGGTTCTGTGGAGGAGTCAAATGATGAGAGGTATTAGTACAATCATATATATATATATCCATGTGGGCATACAATGTACATTGATACATGCTAGGGCCTATACTCATTCTCATGTCAAACTCTATAACATGCATGCGCACATTGTGATTTGTGATATGAGGGATTTTAATATGCAAAGTATACATGTATGTGTTTCATACAATAGTTCTGTGTACATGTCAGTGATGGAGAAAATGTGTTCTTTAAGTGACACTATGGTCACACAATTTCCTTTAGCCTGATGTAGGCACATAACGTGCTTTCTTGAGCTAAAAGTATTGTGATGGCGAAAGTGTCCATTTACTGAAAACTCTACATGTGGCTTGTGGCCTGTGTTACTCTGAGACATGTTAGTATTTAACTAGTCCAACTCATATCCTGAATTTCAATGTGTTAAGTAGCATTAAATGGACATTAAACCCATTTTTATTATTTCATGATTCAGCTAGAGCATGCAATTTTAAACAACTTTGTAATTTACTTCCATTACCTAATTTGCTTCATTCTCTTGATATTCTTAGCTGAAAAGCATATCTAGATAGGCTCAGAAGCTGCTGATTGGTGGCTGCATATCAATGCCTCATGTGATTGGCTCACCCATGTGCATTGATATTTAATAAACAAAGAATAACAAAATAATGAAGCAAATTAGATAATAGAAGTAAATTGGGATGTTGTTTAAAACTGTATTCTCTATCTGAATAATGACATAAAAAGATTTGGTTTAATGTCCCTTTAATGTGAAATATAATTGTAGATGTTTTTGTTAGTAGGCCAAATACCATGCTCCTCATTGTGTACATGAATGTGTGACATTAAAGGATGTTATATCTCAAATACATATAATACTGGTGTGTGGGATGTTACTCACCAGCATGCTGTGCTGATGTTGCAACCCCTGAGTCACGAGCCCCTGGAAGTCCACGGACTGCTGTGACGCTCAGGGACCTGCGAATGATCTCCTGCCACTCATTATATTCCGCCTCCTGGGGAGGACCACTGCCTGTTCCCCTCTGGTACATGGCTTCATTGCCCATTTTCTCCTTCACCCACCTCTTGCAGTCATTCCACCTTTTCTTGAGCCCATCCACATTCCTCCTCTGCTGGGCCACGCTGTTGACTGCCTCCTCGACCTTCAGCCATGCATCTCTACGCCTTCGGGCAACTCCTTTGCCCTTCTCTTGGTCAAAGAGGGCAGTGTGGTTCTCCATGACGGCCTGGACTAGCGCAAGGTTTTCGGCAAAAGAGAAGTTGGGGCACCTCATGTGCTCCTTGTCCTGGGCCGCCTGGCTCCCTCCCTGGGATGTCCCTGGTGTGGGTTCCTCCCTATCCTCTCCCTCCTCCCCCCTTCTATCCCCATATGCACCCTCTATCCCTCTTCTGAGTGTGCCTGGCCTTGGGGCAACCCCAATCCCATCCTCCCTTCTAACTCTCCCTCTCCCCACTCCACTCACTCCCTGACGTGGACCCTGCTGCTCCTCCTGTCCATAATCCTCTCCCTGCAACTCCCCTTCTCTCCTCCCCCCCGCCCTAGCTCTCCCTGTCATCCTCAAACTACACACACTCACACACTCACACTCACTCCCACTTCAATCACACACAATCACAACCAAACACTCAGCCTATCACACTGTAAAAGATAAATAAAATGTGTGAGGTGTTATAAAAAAAGTGTTGTGTATTTTGTATATGTGTGTATGCAAAATGTGTGCAATATGTAAAAAAAAGTGTAAGTAAATGTACAGGCTTAACAATCCAACAATCCGACCTAACTAACTGAATGAAATGCTCCTCTCTCACTGCTCTTACCACTAATCTCTCTACTCGCTGTAGTGTGCTGTAGCTCCATGAACCAATCAAACACACTAAAGAAAATGGCTGCTGCGCATGGGTTTCTGTATGAATTTTGTATGGCGCAATTACGTGGCGCATCTTTTAGAACTGGCCGTTATTTTTTACGATTTATAGCCTAATTTGCATCAAACTACTCTTTATTGAGACTTTACGTGAACAAAATACTGGCGTAAGTACTTGCGACGACTAAAATGTGTATTTGCGCACATTTTAGTTGATTGCTGGTTTTTCATACTTACGCCAGTTTAGCATCTGACGGCGCAGTATATTGGATAGCTCGAGTTTGGAGGTGAAATTACGGGCAGCGCGGGTTCCCTCGCTTGCGCCGAAAACTACGCCGAATATCGGATCGCGCCCCAAGTGTCCTTCATTCCAATACATAAGAGTTGATTTACAATAAGAAGCTAAACCATTTAACACAATCAATGATATCCCTGATTTCTGTTTCTAGCCAGAATTATATCTAAGGCATTGTTAAATATAGCAAGGGTATTGGCATTCACTGCCTCCTTAGGCAATGAGTTCCACAATTTCATTGCTTTTTCAGTGAAATAACATTTATGGTGCTGGAGATTAAATCTCATTTCATCTAGCCTTAAAGGGACAGTTAAGTCAAAATTAAACTTTAATGATTCCGATTGGGCATGCAATCTTAAACAACTTTCCATTTTAGACCACCTCTTATCTCAGTGCATTTTGACAGGTTTTCACAGTAAGACACTGCTAATTCATGTGTGTCATAAACATTGTGCTCACTTCCGTGGAACTATTTATGAGGCAGCACTGATTGGCATGTCTGTCAAAAACACTGCAATAAAGGGGCAGTCTGCAGAGGCTTAGATGAAAGGTAATCATAGAGGTAAAAAGTATATTAATATAACAGTGTTGGTTGTACAAAACTGGGAAATGGGTAATAAAGGGAGTATCTATCTTTTCAAATAAACAACATTTTGGTGTAGATTGTCTTTAAAGTGTGACCTCTTGTCTAGACTTTTGAGCCATTCTAAGTTCAGCACCTTATTAAATAATTGTTAAAACATTTTTCCACAATAAACCTTTTTTTAATATATTTTCTATGCCTTTTATTATGCATATTTTCATTCATTAGCACTTTATGTCAGGTCTTCAAAAGTGCAAAATTTGGAAGCATTATTTTGTGTTGAAAGCAACACTTAACTCACTACTTGTAATATGAGCACTAGTAGCATTTGCTGCTTCCTACATTAAAATTATAGGATATGATAAAAAAAAAGTCAGCCATGTTAAAATGATATGGTTAAATGGACATTAAAGGGACACTAAACCCAAATTTTTTACTTCACGATTCAGATAGAGCAGGCAATTTTAAGCAATTTTCTAATTTACTTCTATTATTATTTTTTCTTCATTCTCTTGCTATCGTTATTTAAAAAGCAGGCATGTGATGCATAGGAACCGGCCCATTTTTGGTTGAGAACCTGGGTTATGCTTTCTTATTGGTGGGTAAATGTAAGCCTCCAGTAAGCAAGCGCTATCCATGGTGCTGAACCTAAAATTGGCTGGCTGCTAAGATTTACATACCTGCTTTTAAAATAAAGATAGCAAGAGAACGAAGAAAACTTCATAATAGGAGTAAATAAGAAAGTTGCTTAAAATGTTATGCTCTATATCATCAAAGAAAAAAATTGGGTTCAGTGTCCCTTTAAACACCTCAAGATATTAATATAAAGTTTAAAAGGTCACTCAATCAAAATTAAACTTTCATTATTCAGATAGAGCATGCCATTTTAAACCACTTTCCAATGTACATCTATGAACAAACGGATAGATTACGAGTTGTGCGTTAAGGTAAAAAAGCAGCGTTAATAGGTCCTAACGCTGCTTTTTTACGCCCACTAGTATTACGATTCTTGCAGGTTTAGGGGCACTGCACACTTGTTTGGCCTTACCACAAACCGACTTACGTAAACTTCGTAAAGCCTTTTTTCTATGAGACTTCCATAGCGCCAGTATTACGAGTCTGTCCTGGGAGGCCAAAAAGTGAGCGGTACAGCCTCTACCGACAAGATTCGTACCGCATTTTAAAGTCAGTAGTTATGAGTTTTACACTACAACGCCGTAGCATAAAACTCATAACTAAAGTGCTAAAAAGTACACTAACACCCATAAACTACCTATTAACACCTAAACCGAAGCCCTCCCGCATCGCAAACACTATAATAAAAATTGTAACCCCTAATCTGCCGCTCCGGACATCGCCACCACTATAATAAACATATTAACCCCTAAACCGCCGCACTCCTGCCTCGCAAACACTAGTTAAAACATAATTTATGCTTACCTGATAAATTCCTTTCTTCTGTAGTGTGATCAGTCCACGGGTCATCATTACTTCTGGGATATTACTCCTCCCCAACAGGAAGTGCAAGAGGATTCACCCAGCAGAGTTGCACATAGCCCCTCCCCTCTACGTCACCCCCAGTCATTCGACCAAGGACCAACGAGAAAGGAGGAACCAAGGGTGTAGTGGTGACTGGAGTATAATTTAAAAATAATTACCTGCCTTAAAAAACAGGGCGGGCCGTGGACTGATCACACTACAGAAGAAAGGAATTTATCAGGTAAGCATAAATTATGTTTTCTTCTGTTAAGTGTGATCAGTCCACGGGTCATCATTACTTCTGGGATACCAATACCAAAGCAAAAGTACACGGATGACGGGAGGGATAGGCAGGCTCTTTTATACAGAAGGAACCACTGCCTGAAGAACCTTTCTCCCAAAAATAGCCTCCGAGGAAGCAAATGTGTCAAATTTGTAAAATTTGGAAAAAGTATGAAGCGAAGACCAAGTTGCAGCCTTGCAAATCTGTTCAACAGAGGCCTCATTCTTGAAGGCCCAAGTGGAAGCCACAGCTCTAGTAGAATGGGCTGTAATTCTTTCAGGAGGCTGCTGTCCAGCAGTCTCATAAGCTAAACGTATTATACTACGAAGCCAAAAGGAAAGAGAGGTTGCCGAAGCCTTTTGACCTCTCCTCTGACCAGAGTACACGACAAACAGAGAAGACGTTTGTCGAAATTCCTTAGTTGCCTGTAAGTAAAATTTTAGGGCACGAACTACGTCCAGATTATGTAGTAAGCGTTCCTTCTTTGAAGAAGGATTTGGACACAAAGAAGGAACAACAATCTCTTGATTGATATTCCTGTTAGTGACTACCTTGGGTAAGAACCCAGGTTTAGTACGCAGAACTACCTTATCCGAATGAAAAATCAAATAAGGAGAATCACAATGTAAGGCTGATAACTCAGAGACTCTTCGAGCCGAGGAAATAGCCATTAAAAATAGAACTTTTCAAGATAACAACTTTATATCAATGGAATGGAGGGGTTCAAACGGAATGCCCTGTAAAACGTTTAGAACAAGATTTAAACTCCATGGTGGAGCAACAGTCTTAAACACAGGCTTAATCCTCGCTAGAGCCTGACAAAAAGCCTGAACGTCTGGCACTTCTGACAGACGTTTGTGTAACAGAATAGACAGAGCTGAGATCTGTCCCTTTAATGAACTAGCAGATAAACCCTTTTCTAAACCTTCTTGTAGAAAAGACAATATCCTAGGAATCCTAACCTTACTCCAAGAGTAACCTTTGGATTCACACCAATAAAGGTATTTACGCCATATTTTGTGGTAAATCTTTCTGGTAACAGGCTTCCTAGCCTGTATTAAGGTGTCAATAACTGACTCAGAAAACCCACGTTTTGATAAAATCAAACGTTCAATTTCCAAGCAGTCAGCTTCAGAGAAATTAGATTTTGATGTTTGAAAGGACCCTGAATCAGAAGGTCCTGTTTCAGAGGTAGAGACCAAGGTGGACAGGATGACATGTCCACCAGGTCTGCATACCAAGTCCTGCGTGGCCATGCAGGTGCTATCAGAATCACTGATGCTCTCTCCTGTTTGATTCTGGCAATCAATCGAGGAAGCATCGGGAAGGGTGGAAACACATAAGCCATCCTGAAGTCCCAAGGTGCTGTCAGGGCATCTATTAGGACTGCTCCTGGATCCCTGGATCTGGACCCGTAACGAGGAAGCTTGGCGTTCTGTCGAGACGCCATGAGATCTATCTCTGGTTTGCCCCAACGTCGAAGTATTTGGGCAAAGACCTCCGGATGAAGTTCCCACTCCCCCGGATGAAAAGTCTGACGACTTAAGAAATCCGCCTCCCAGTTCTCCACTCCCGGGATGTGGATTGCTGACAGGTGGCAAGAGTGAGACTCTGCCCAGCGAATTATCTTTGATACTTCCATCATTGCTAGGGAGCTTCTTGTCCCTCCCTGATGGTTGATGTAAGCTACAGTCGTGATGTTGTCCGACTGAAACCTGATGAACTCCCGAGTTGTCAACTGGGGCCAAGCCAGGAGGGCATTGAGAACTGCTCTCAATTCCAGAATGTTTATTGGCAGGAGACTCTCCTCCTGACTCCATTGTCCCTGAGCCATCAGAGAATTCCAGACGGCACCCCAACCTAGAAGGCTGGCGTCTGTTGTTACAATTGTCCAGTCTGGTCTGCTGAATGGCATCCCCCTGGACAGATGTGGCCGAGAAAGCCACCATAGAAGAGAATTTCTGGTCTCTTGATCCAGATTCAGAGAAGGGGACAAGTCTGAGTAATCCCCATTCCACTGACTTAGCATGCACAATTGCAGTGGTCTGAGGTGTAAGCGAGCAAATGGCACTATGTCCATTGCCGCTACCATTAAGCCGATTACCTCCATGCATTGAGCCACCGATGGGTGTTGAATGGAATGAAGGGTGCGGCAAGCACTTTGAAGTCTTGTTAACCTGTCCTCTGTCAGGTAAATCTTCATTTCTACAGAATCTATAAGAGTCCCCAGGAAGGGAACTCTTGTGAGTGGAACGAGTGAACTTTTCTTTTCGTTCACCTTCCATCCATGTGACCTTAGAAATGCCAGTACTAACTCTGTATGAGACTTGGCAGTTTGAAAGCTTGAAGCTTGTATCAGAATGTCGTCTAGGTAGGGAGCTACCGAAATTCCCCGCGGTCTTAGTACCGCCAGAAGAGCGCCTAGAACCTTTGTGAAGATTCTTGGAGCTGTAGCCAATCCGAATGGAAGAGCTACAAACTGGTAATGCCTGTCTAGAAAGGCAAATCTTAGATACCGGTAATGATCTTTGTGAATCGGTATGTGAAGGTAAGCGTCTTTTAAGTCCACTGTGGTCATGTACTGACCCTCTTGGATCATGGGTAAAATTGTCCGGATAGTCTCCATTTTGAATGATGGAACTCTTAGGAATTTGTTTAGGATCTTTAAATCCAGGATTGGTCTGAAAGTTCCCTCTTTTTTGGGAACCACAAACTGATTTGAGTAAAACCCTTTTCCCTGTTCCGACCGTGGAACTGGATGAATTACTCCCATTAACAATAGTTCTTGTATGCAGCGTAGAAACGCTTCTTTCTTTGTTTGGTTTGTCGATAACCTTGACAGATGAAATCTCTCTCTTGGAGGAGAGTGTTTGAAGTCCAGAAGGTATCCCTGAGATATTATCTCTAGCGCCCAGGGATCCTGGACATCTCTTGCCCAAACCTGGGCGAAGAGAGAAAGTCTGCCCCCCACTAGATCCGATCCCGGATCGGGGGCCCTCAATTCATGCTGTCTTAGTGGCAGCTGCAGGCTTCCTGGCCTGCTTGCCCTTGTTCCAGGACTGGTTAGGTCTCCAGCCTTGTCTGTAGCGAGCACCAGATCCTTCTTGTTTTGGAGTAGTGGAAGTTGATGCTGCTCCTGCTTTGAAATTCCGAAAGGAACGAAAATTAGACTGTCTAGCCTTAGGTTTGGCTTTGTCTTGAGGTAGGGCGTGGCCCTTACCTCCTGTAATGTCAGCGATAATTTCTTTCAAACCAGGCCCAAATAAGGTCTGTCCCTTGAAAGGTATATTAAGTAATTTGGACTTAGAAGTTACATCAGCTGACCAGGATTTTAGCCACAGTGCTCTGCGCGCCTGAATGGCGAATCCGGAATTCTTAGCCGTAAGTTTAATTAAATGTACTACGGCTTCCGAAATGAATGAATTAGATAGCTTAAGTACTCTAAGCCTGTCTGAAATGTCGTCCAGCGTAGCTGAACCAAGATTCTCTTCTAGAGACTCAATCCAGAATGCCGCTGCAGCCGTGATCGGCGCAATGCATGCAAGGGGTTGCAATATAAAACCTTGTTGAACAAACATTTTCTTAAGGTAACCCTCTAATTTTTTAGCCATTGGATCTGAAAAGGCACAGCTATCCTCTACCGGGATAGTGGTACGTTTAGCTAAAGTAGAAACTGCTCCCTCCACCTTAGGGACCGTTTGCCATAAGTCCCGTGTGGTGGTGTCTATTGGAAACATCTTTCTAAATATCGGAGGGGGTGAGAACGGCACACCGGGTCTATCCCACTCCTTAGTAATAATTTCAGTTAGTCTCTTAGGTATAGGAAAAACGTCAGTACTTGTTGGTACAGCAAAATATTTATCCAACCTACACATTTTCTCTGGTATTGCAACTGTGTTACAATCATTCAGGGTCGCTAACACCTCCCCTAGTAAAACACGGAGGTTTTCCAGCCTAAATTTAAAATTTAAAATATCTGAATCCAATCTGTTTGGATCAGAACCGTCAGCCGCAGAATGAAGCTCTCCGTCCTCATGTTCTGCAAGTTGCGACGCAGTATCTGACATGGCCCTAACATTATCAGCGCACTCTGTTCTCACCCCAGAGTGATCACGCTTGCCCCTTAGTTCTGGTAATTTAGCCAAAACCTCAGTCATAACAGTAGCCATATCTTGTAATGTTATTTGTAATGGCCGCCCAGATGTACTGGGCGCCGCCATTTCGCGCACGTCCCGAGCGGGAGATGCAGGTACTGTCACGTGAGGCGAGTTAGTCGTTTGCATAACTCTCCCCTCGTTGTTAGGTGAAATTTGTTCAATTTGTACAGATTGACTTTTATTTAATGTAGCATCAATACAGTTAGTACATAAATTTCTATTGGGCTCCACCTTGGCGTTAGTACAAATAGTACAGGTCTCATCTTCTGAATCAGACATGTTTAACAAACTAGCAAATAAACTTGCAATTTGGAAATACAATGAAAAAACGAACTGTGCTTAAGAAGCACTGAATATATATAACAGATGAAAACAATAAGCTTTGTAAAACAAAACGCAATTTAGCAAAGGCTTGTACCCAGTAGCAAGGAATAACTAACCCTGAGGCATAAAAAAGTTAAAGAATAAAAGTTTTATATCACAGTCAACTACAATCTTACAGCTCTGTTAGATTACTTCCCTCAAATTAGCTTTGAAGATCCCTGGGTTCTGTAGAGATAAACCCGAACATGCAGGAAAAAAACGATGAGCTTGTGACTGAAATTTTTAATGCGTAGCAAAAGCGCCAAAAAAAGGTCCCACCCCCTCACACACAACAGTGAGAGAGATCAGTAAACTGTCATAATTAGATCCAGTAACTGCCAAGTGGAAAAATAGTGCCCAAACATTTTATTCACCCAGTACCTCAGAAAATGAAAACGATTTTACATTCCAGCAAAAACGTTTTACATAAATTAAGAGTTATTAAAAAGCCTGTTGCATTGCCAGTAGGCTAAAGTCTTATATACATAGTGTAATTCCAGTGAAGTACCATTCCCCAGAATACTAAAAATGTAAATTATACATACATGATATTATGTCGGTATGGCAGGATTTTCTCATCAATTCCATTGTTAGAAAATAAAAACTGCTACATACCTCTTTGCAGAATAGACTGCCCGCTGTCCCCTGATCTGAAGTTTACCTCTCCTCAGATGGCCGAGAAACAGCAATATGATCTTAACAACTCCGGCTAAAATCATAGTAAAAACTCTGGTAGATTCTTCTTCAAACTCCACCAGAGAAGGAATAACACACTCCGGTGCTATTAAAAAATAACAAACTTTTGATTGAAGAAATAAACTAAATAAAATCACCATAGTCCTCTCACACATCCTATCTAGTCGTTGGGTGCAAGAGAATGACTGGGGGTGACGTAGAGGGGAGGGGCTATGTGCAACTCTGCTGGGTGAATCCTCTTGCACTTCCTGTTGGGGAGGAGTAATATCCCAGAAGTAATGATGACCCGTGGACTGATCACACTTAACAGAAGAAATATTATTAACCCCTAATCTGCCGCCCCTAACATCGCCGCCACCTACATTATACTTATTAACCCCTAATCTGCTGCCCACAACATCGCTGCCACCTACCTACATTTATTAACCCCTAATCTGCCGCCCCCAATGTTGCCACCACTATTCTAAATTTATTAACCCCTAAACCTAAGTCTAACCCTAACCCTAACACCCCCTATCTTAAATATAATTTAAATAAATCTAAATAAAATTACTATCATTAACTAAATAATTGCTATTTAAAACTAAATACTTACCTATAAAATAAATCCTAAATTAGCTACAATATAACTAATAGTTACATTGTAGCTAGCTTAGGGTTTATTTTTATTTTACAGGAAAGTTTGTATTTATTTTAACTAGGTAGAATAGTTACTAAATAGTTATTAACTATTTAATAACTACCTAGCTAAAATAAATACACATTTACCTGTAAAATAAAACCTAACCTAAGTTACACTAATACCTAACCTTACAGTACAATTAACTAAATTAAATTAAATTAGCTAAATCACAAAAAAAACACTAAATTACAGAAAATAAAAAACAAATTACAAGATCTTTAAACTAATTACACCTAATCTAATAGTCCTATCAAAATAAAAAAAAAAACCTAGCCTAAACTAAACTACCAATAGCCCTTAAAAGGGCCTTTTGTGGGGCATTGCCCCAAAGAAATCAGTTCTTTTACCTGTAAAAAAAAATACAAACAACCCCCCAACAGTAAAACCCACCACACACAAAACCTACCTCCCAAATAAAAGCCTAACTAAAAAAAACTAAGCTCCCCATTGCCCTGAAAAGGGCATTTGGATGGGCATTGCCCTTAAAAGGGCATTTAGCTCTATTGCTTCCCAAAGCCCTAACCTAATAATAAAACCCACCCAATAAACCCTTAAAAAATCCTAACACTAACCCCCGAAGATTCACTTACCAGGAGAAATCTTCATCCAAGCGGCAAGATGTCCTCAACGAAGCTGGCAGAAGTGGTCCTCCAGATGGGCAGAAGTGGTCCTCCAGATGGGCAGAAGTCTTCATCCAGACGGCATCTTCTATCTTCATCCTTCCGACGCAGAGCGGCTCCATCTTCAAGACAACCGGCGCGGAGCATCCTCTTCAATCAACGTCTTCTTTTCAATTAATATCTCTCTAAGTGACGTCATCCAAGATGGCGTCCCTTAGATTCTGATTGGCTGATAGCATTCTATCAGCCAATCGGAATTAAGGTAGATGCAATCAGCCAATAGGATTGAACTTCAATCCTATTGGCTGATCGAATCAGCCAATAGGATTGAGCTTGCATTATATTGGCTGATTGGAACAGCCAATAGAATGCAAGCTCAATCCTATTGGTTGATTGCATCAGCCAATAGGATTTTTTCTACCTTAATTCCGATTGGCTGATAGAATTCTATCAGCCAATCGGAATCTAAGGGACGCCATCTTGGACGACGTCACTTAAAGAGATATTCATTCCGAAGAAGACGTCGATTGAAGAGGATGCTCCACTCCGGATGTCTTGAAGATGGAGCCGCTCCGCGTCGGAAGGATGAAGATAGAAGATGCCGTCTGGATGAAGAATTCTGCCCGTCTGGAGGACCACTTCTGTCGGCTTCATTGAGGACATCTTGCCGCTTGGATGAAGACTTCTCCCGGTAAGGGAATCTTCGGGGGTTAGTGTTAGGATTTTTTAAGGGTGTAATTGGGTAGGTTTTATTTTTAGGTTAGGGCTTTGGGCAGCAATAGAGCTAAATGCCCTTTTAAGGGCAATGCCCATCCAAATGCCCTTTTCAGGGCAATGGGGAGCTTAGGTTTTTTTAGTTAGGCTTTTATTTGGAGGTAGGTTTTGTGGGTGGTGGGTTTTACTGTTGGGGGGATTGTTTGTATTTTCTTTTACAGGTAAAAGAGCTGATTTCTTTGGGGCAATGCCCCACAAAAGGCCCTTTTAAGGGCTATTGGTAGTTTAGTTTAGGCTAGGGTTTTTTTATTTTGGGGGGGGCTTTTTTATTTTGATAGGGCTATTAGATTAGGTGTAATTAGTTTAAAGATCTTGTAATTTGTTTTTTATTTTCTGTAATTTAGTGGGGTTTTTTTGTGATTTAGCTAATTTAATTTAATTTATTTAATTGTATTTAATGTAGGGAATTTATTTAATTGTAGTGTAGTGTTAGGTGTTAGTGTAACTTAGGTTAGGTTTTATTTTACAGGTCAATTTGTATTTATTTTAGCTAGGTAGTTCTATTTAGTAACTATTCTACCTAGTTAAAATAAATACAAACTTGCCTGTGAAATAAAAAATAAACCTAAGCTAGCTACAATGTAACTAATAGTTATATTGTAGCTAGCTTAGGGTTTATTTTATAGGTAAGTATTTAGTTTTAAATAGGAATTATTTAGGTAATGATAGTAAGTTTTATTTAGATTTATTTTAATTATATTTAAGTTAGGGGGTGTTAGGGTTAGACTTAGGTTTAGGGGTTAATAAATTTAGAATAGTGGCGGCGATGTTGGGGTGGCGGCAGATAAGGGGTTAATAAATGTAGGTAGGTTGCGACGACATTGGGGGAGGGAGATTAGGGGTTAATAAATATAAGGTAGGTGGCGGCGATGTTGGGGGCAGCAGATTAGGGGTTAATAAGTATAATGTAGGTGGCGGCGATGTCTGGAGCAGCAGATTAGAGGTGTTTAGACTCGGGGTTCATGTTAGGGTGTTAGGTGTAAACATAAAATGTGTTTCCCCATAGGAATCAATGGGGCTGCGTTACTGAGTTTTACGCTGCTTTTTGGCAGGTGTTAGACTTTTTCTCAGCCGGCTCTCCCCATTGATATCTATGGGGAAATCGTGCACGAGCACGTACGACCAGCTCACCGCTGACTTAAGCAGCGCTGGTATTGGAGTGCGGTATGGAGCACAATTTTGCTCTACGCTCACTCCTTGCTTTTTAACGCCGGGTTTGTAAAAACCTGTAATACCAGCGATGCAGGTAAGTGAGCGGTGAGAAAAAAACTGCACGTTAGCACCGCACAGCTCATAACGCAAGACTCGTAATCTAGGCGAAAATGTGCACAGTATTTTTATATTAAACTTTTTGAGTCACCAGCTCCTACTGAGCATGTTCAAGAAAAAGTGTGTATGCATTTGTGAATGGCTGATGGCTGTCACATGGTACGTGTATGCATTTGTGATTGGCTGATGGCTGTCACATGGTACAGGGGGAGGGGAAAAAGACATAACTTAAAATTGTCAGAAAAAAAATCTACTACTCATTTGAAGTTTAGACTAAGTGCTATTGCATTGTCTTGTTATCTTGCATTTGTTGATTATGCAAATCTCCTGTGTTGACTGGTCCTTTAATTAAATGTAGTTAAACTACTTTGCAGTATACTTTCATTATTTATTTTGTTCTCCTTTTCTGTAATTTAATTCTGAATATTGTGGGCTTTCCAATTCATGTAAAACAGACACAGTTATATCCCACGCAGTCATTAGTTGCACACTCTAGTAACCATTCCTAATTGGCCTCAGCAGAAAAGGTAACCTGAGTTACAATATGGTGGTATACACGGCTTTATGGGCATTAGAAAGTTACCCTTATTTTTTCAATATTTACAACTAATTTAATTTTTAAAAATACCTGTATGTACAAATTATTCTCAGGCCAGGCTAATCTTTGCTTTGAATACAACATTAAAGCAATGATTTATTTAGTGTTTAATGTCCCTTTTATCATTTTTACAATCCATTTGTAATACCAAAATTGTGCATTATACTTAGCGCAGGTCACAACACCAGATAATACACACTGGGCAATAGATTGCAATGCGCTATTGATTGCAAAATGTTTCATTTTAAGTAATATTATGGTCTTTATATTTTCCCAGCAATATTCTTAAAGTAACACTAAAGTCAAAATTAAACTTTCATCATGATAGAACATGCAATTTTCAACAACTTTCCAATTCTATTCACAATCTTTTTCTATGCACACTTTCTTAGACACCAGCTTCTATTGAGCATGTGCAATAATTACAGTATATACCTATATGCAGTGCTTAAAAAATGTGGTTTTCCCGTCTTCCGGGACGAGCACAAAATCAGCTGGGACGACTAGGGCAAAGGAAGAAGAACACTGATTGCTAGTGATTTTTTTAGGTTTTTAATAAAAAATGTTTACTTAACCCCTTAAGGACCACACCACTTTTTCATTTTCTGACCGTTTGGGACCAGGACTATTTTTACATTTCTGCTGTGTTTGTGTTTAGTTGTAATTTTCCTCTTACTCATTTACTATACCCACACATATTATATACCGTTTTTCTTGCCATTAAATGGAATTTCTAGAGATACCATTATTTTCATCATATCTTATAATTTACTATAAAAAAATTATAAAATATGATGAAAAAATTGAAAAAAACACACTTTCTTCTATAAGGTACAACGAGTCCACGGATTCATCCTTTACTTGTGGGATATTATCCTCCTGCTAACAGGAAGTGGCAAAGAGCACCACAGCAGAGCTGTCTATATAGCTCCTCCCTTAGCTCCACCCCCCAGTCATTCTCTTTGCCTACTCTAAGTACTAGGAAGGGTAAAGTGAAAGAGGTGATAAAATATTAGTTTTTAATTTCTTCAAGCAAGAGTTTTTTGTTTTAAATAATACCGGTGTGTACTATTTACTCTCAGGCAGCAGATGGAGCGTACCAAACCTAGATTCCTTCCTAAGGTTGTTACTAATAGGAATATCAATCAGGAAATTGTTGTTCCTTCTCTGTGTCCTAATCCTTCCTCTAAGAAGGAGCGTCTGTTGCACAACTTGGACGTGGTTCGTGCTTTGAAGTTTTACTTGCAAGCAACCAAAGATTTCCGTCAAACATCTTCTTTGTTTGTTGTCTATTCTGGAAAACGTAGAGGTCAAAAATCTACGGCTACCTCTCTTTCTTTTTGTCTGAAAAGCATCATCCGTTTGGCATACGAGACTGCTGGACAGCAGCCTCCTGAAAGGATTACAGCTCACTCTACTAGAGCGGTAGCTTCCACATGGGCTTTTAAAAATGATGCTTCTGTTGAACAGATTTGTAAGGCTGCGACTTGGTCTTCGCTTCATACCTTTTCCAAATTTTACAAATTTGATACTTTTGCTTCTTCGGAGGCTATTTTTGGGAGAAAAGTTCTTCAAGCAGTGGTGCCTTCTGTTTAACCATCTGTCTTGTCCCTCCAGTTCATCCGTGTCCTGTAGCTTTGGTATTGTATCCCACAAGTAAAGGATGAATCCGTGGACTCGTCGTACCTTATAGAAGAAAAGTAAATTTATGCTTACCTGATAAATTAATTTCTTCTATGGTACGACGAGTCCACAGCCCGCCCTGTCATTTTAAGACAGATTATATTTTTTGATTTTAAACTTCAGTCACCTCTGCACCTTTTAGTTTCTCCTTTTTCTTCCTGTACCTTTGGTCGAATGACTGGGGGGTGGAGCTAAGGGATGAGCTATATAGACAGCTCTGCTGTTGTGCTCTTTGCCACTTCCTGTTAGCAGGAGGATAATATCCCACAAGTAAAGGATGAATCCGTGGACTCGTCGTACGATAGAAGAAATTAATTTATCGGGTAAGTATAAATTTACTTTTTTCTAACTTTGACCCCCAAAATCTGTTACACATCTACAACCAACAAAAAACACCAATGCCAAATAGTTTTTAAATTTTGTCCTGAGTTTAGAAATTCCAAATGTTTACATGTTCTTTGCTATTTCCAAACCATTTTTTTTCCACAATTAGCGATAGTTACATTAGAACACGGATATCTGTCAGGAATCCCTGAATATCCCTTGACATGTACAGGGAGTGCAGAATTATTAGGCAAGTTGTATTTTTGAGGATTCATTTTATTATTGAACAACAACCATGTTCTCAATGAACCCAAAAAACTCATTAATATCAAAGCTGAATAGTTTTGGAAGTAGTTTTTAGTTTGTTTTTAGTTATAGCTATTTTAGGGGGATATCTGTGTGTGCAGGTGACTATTACTGTGCATAATTACCGTATTTTTCGCTCCATAAGACGCACCTGACCATAAGACGCACCTAGTTTTTAGAGGAGGAAAACAAGAAAAAAAATACTAACCCTAATCACCCTAAACCCCAAACCCTAATAACCCTAAACCTTAACCCGCAGTGCCAATTTTTGTAGAAAACAAGTTTTATTTGATGGCTTCTCTTTACAATCAGGAAGTGACATGTTATACAAACTTAATTTGTTACTAACAGGACCCTGGTCAGTTTAGGAGACGTTCCCTGGAGTTTATGCAGCTTTTTTTTCACCAGCAACACAGATTGGACAGTACTTCCAGGTGTTTCAGAAGAGGAAATAAATTGTTAGTGCATATTACCCACTTTATTTATCAATTTCTGTGGTTGTGATTAGTAGAGCAGTTTATTTATGTAACAATTCAATAATTCCCCTTATTAAAAAAAAAGAAAAAAACCTTTAAAATATACACTGTATAATAGCCACTGAAGGCGGATTTTGGCAGAGACTGAAGAGCTTGCTTCACCTGAGGTTCCATGTTTTTTATAGCTTGCAACGCATAACGACCAGCAAATCCTGCAACAGCTATGGTCAGCCCAGCAGCTATCATAGTACTAGCCATGTCTTATGAATACCGGTATATACCGTATTAGTTGTCACCGTTTAAATGATAAGCAGCATAGCCGGGAAACACAGAACAATGAGACCCCAGGCATCAGCCTGATAGAAGCAAACGTGTTACCAACAAGGTCACTTCCTGCACTCACTGACAAGCAAGCCGCAGTGCCAATTTTTAAAACTTTAAGTGCTAATTTTAAATTCACCGTACCATAAAAAAAAATCACCTGCTCCTCAAACTGTAAAACTAGTGCAGCATAAGGCTCACCTGTTAACAGTGTTCTTAAACCGGAATAAGTTTTGTAGCACTAGCTGCAGCAGGCCTTCACACAGCAGCTTCACTCAGATTAGCCCCCAGTCTCGGCTGAAAAGCTCTGCCCTGCTCCCGCAGACACTGTGTGTTGGTTATACAGTGCTTCCTCATTCACTCAGACAGTGACAGATACCGGTAACCTGCGCCCCGCGCACAGGAAGTGGAACTCATTTAGGGGATGTGACACCATCTGTACTGATCCGGACAAATTATTAAAGAAGTTACCGGTACTTTAGTGCTGTACATTTTTCTTTTTCCAATGTGACACCATCGCCACTGTTAACCCCTGTTAAATTGGTAAATACCCTAAACATGCAAGACCAGGGTCTGCATTCGCTCCATAAGACGCACAGACATTTCCCCTTACTTTTGAGGGGGGAAAAAGTGCGTCTTATGGAGCGAAAAATACGGTATTAGGCAAATTAACAAAAAACAAAAATATACCTATTTCAATTATTTATTTTTACCAGTGAAACCAATATAACATCTCAACATTCACAAATATACATTTCTGACATTCAAAAACAAAACAAAAACAAATCAGTGACCAATATAGCCACCTTTCTTTGCAAGGACACTCAAAAGCCTGCCATCCATGGATTCTGTCAGTGTTTTGATCTGTTCACCATCAACATTGCGTGCAGCAGCAACCACAGCCTCCCAGACACTGTTCAGAGAGGTGTACTGTTTTCCCTCCTTGTAAATCTCACATTTGATGATGGACCACAGGTTCTCAATGGGGTTCAGATCAGGTGAACAAGGAGGCCATGTCATTAGATTTTCTTCTTTTATACCCTTTCTTGCCAGCCACGCTGTGGAGTACTTGGACGCATGTGATGGAGCATTGTCCTGCATGAAAATCATGTTTTTCTTGAAGGATGCAGACTTCTTCCTGTACCACTGCTTGAAGAAGGTGTCTTCCAGAAACTGGCAGTAGGACTGGGAGTTGAGCTTGACTCCATCCTCAACCCGAAAAGGCCCCACAAGCTCATCTTTGATGATACCAGCCCAAACCAGTACTCCACCTCCACCTTGCTGGCGTCTGAGTCGGACTGGAGCTCTCTGCCCTTTACCAATCCAGCCACGGGCCCATCCATCTGGCCCATCAAGACTCACTCTCATTTCATCAGTCCATAAAACCTTAGAAAAATCAGTCTTGAGATATTTCTTGGCCCAGTCTTGACGTTTCAGCTTGTGTGTCTTGTTCAGTGGTGGTCGTCTTTCAGCCTTTCTTACCTTGGCCATGTCTCTGAGTATTGCACACCTTGTGCTTTTGGGCACTCCAGTGATGTTGCAGCTCTGAAATATGGCCAAACTGGTGGCAAGTGGCATCTTGGCAGCTGCACGCTTGACTTTTCTCAGTTCATGGGCAGTAATTTTGCGCCTTGGTTTTTCCACACGCTTCTTGCGACCCTGTTGACTATTTTGAATGAAACGCTTGATTGTTCGATGATCACGCTTCAGAAGCTTTGCAATTTTAAGAGTGCTGCATCCCTCTGCAAGATATCTCACTATTTTTTACTTTTCTGAGCCTGTCAAGTCCTTCTTTTGACCCATTTTGCCAAAGGAAAGGAAGTTGCCTAATAATTATGCACACCTGATATAGGGTGTTGATGTCATTAGACCACACCCCTTCTCATTACAGAGATGCACATCACCTAATATGCTTAATTGGTAGTAGGCTTTCGAGCCTATACAGCTTGGAGTAAGACAACATGCATAAAGAGGATGATGTGGTCAAAATACTCATTTGCCTAATAATTCTGCACTCCCTGTATATATATATTTTTAGAAGACAACCCAAAGTATTGATCTAGGCCCACAAATGAATTATGTCCAGTAGTGAAGGGGTTAATTAGGGAGCTTGTAGGGTTAATTTTAGCTGTAGTGTAGTAGACAACCCAAAGTATTGATCTAGGCCCATTTTGGTATATTTCATGCCACCATTTCACCACCAAATGTGATCAAATAAAAAAAAAAGTTCACTTTTTCACAAACTTTAGGTTTCTCACTGAAATTATTTACAAACAGCTTGTGCAATTATGGCACAAATGGTTGTAAATGCTTTTCTGGGATCCCCTTTGTTCAGAAATAGCAGACATATATGGCTTTGGCATTGCTTTTTGGTAATTAGAAGGCTGCTAAATGCCGCTGCACACCACACTTGTATTATGCCCAGCAGTGAAGGGGTTAATTAGGTAGCTTGTAGGGAGCTTGCAGGGTTAATTTTAGCTTTAGTGTAGAGATCAGCCTTGCACCTGACACATTCCACCCCTGATCACTCCCAAACAGCTCTCTTCCCTCCCCCACCCCACAATTGTCCCCACCATCTTAAGTACTGGCAGAAAGTCTGCCAGTCCTAAAATAAAAGTTTTTTTTTGGGGGGGGGGGGGGCTTAAAAAAAAATATTCTGCTGTGTAGGATCCCCCCCTTAGCCCCCAACCTTCCTGATCCCCCCAAAACAGCTCTCTAACCCTCCCTTTCTACCTTATTGTGCGCCATCTTGGGTACTGGCAGCTGTCTGCCAGTACCCAGTTTGCCATAAAATGTTTTTTTTAATATATGTTTTTTTTAGTATAATTATTAAATATTTTTCTGTAGTGTAGCTGCTCCCCCTCAATAACCAACCCCCTCACCCCCTCCCTGATCCCTTAGCTAAAAATCCCCCCTCCTCTCTCCCACCTCATCTAATAAATTGTGCCATAGTGTAGCATTCCCACCCGCTCCCGCCCCCGTGCTCACGCCCGCCCCATGCATGTGCACGCCCCTGGTGCCCCCGCATGCGATCCCACCCCCCTCTTACGCACATCCTCCCATCGATGGCTGCCCACCCGCCTAAAGGGCCACAGAGTGGCTCTCTTTGCATCGGAGGGCTAACAAATGTTATTGCAGGATGACTCGATATCGAGGCATCACTGCAATAACATGAAAGCGGCTGGAAGCGATCAGGATCACTTCCACCATTTGGAAACACTAATGACGTACAGGGTACGTCCTTGGTCATTAACGACCGTTTTTTGTAGGACGTTCCCTGTACGTCGTTGGTCATTAAGGGGTTAAAGGGACTATCTACTCTAGAATTTTTAGTTGAATTATTTTTATTTGTTAAAAGAGAATCTGCATACGTGTTACAACAATCTCGCTTTAAATGTCGATATTAGACAACAAGAATAAAACTTACAGAATATTGATACATTCTCTTAAGATTTGGATTATACAAAACAAAGAAAACAGGATATAACCATTGAGCTCAACAGTAATTAAAATGTGTCCAGTCTCAGATTTTAAGATTGAAAGTTTGTATGGATGCAGTGAATTCACAAAAATGGCATGTATAACTACGAGGATCATCACCCATTAGTGTACTGCATCGTAGAAGTGTGTGTTTTTGTTTTTAATGTACTCGTCCCAAATTGCTTGTAACATAGGAAAGCAATCTGTATTTCCATTTTTATATGCCGTATATTCCTCTACCTCCAACAGCTCCGCTACTTTATTTCTCCACATTTCTAGTGAAGGAATATCCTTGGACTTCCATGTTCTGGCTATAAGGATTTTGACACTATTTATAAATATCCGGAATAGGGGAATGTGATATCTAGAGGGTAGTTGGGTGGATTTATTTAGCAGCCAAATCTGGGGATCAGGAGGGATTTTTATTTGCAGAATATATTCTATCTCTCGTATAACATCATACCAGTAGTGATTTAGTTGTGAACACCACCACCAAATGTGTCCCATTCCACTCCCTAGGTGTCCACATCTCCAACATCTATTACTGGTTTTGGGGAACAGGCGGTGTAGTCTACGAGGAGTTAAATACCAGCAATGTAAGATTTTATAGTTAATTTCCAGGATGGAAGCTGAGGTAGAGGATTTTTTAGTGTTTAAAAATATATTAGCCGCTATTTGCATGAGAATGATTATTCCTAGCTCCCTTTCCCACATCTCAATAGAGTATGGTAAGTTGCCTGGAGGAGGTTGGTTTATAGTTTTATAAATAATGGAAAGGGAGTGTCTTACCGGCGAGTTAGATGAATATTATTTCTCTATGTTAGTAAGTGGATGAACCATGTCGGGCTTATGAGTGGTGATGTAGTTATGTAATCTTCTGTAAGTAAACCAATTTCTTGCCCAGTTATAACCTTTGTCTATCAATTGATCCTGTGTGTTTATGGACTTGTTAGTAGTTATGTGATGAACAAGAATGTCCTTGCCTAGTGGGTCCAAGGCATTTGAATTAGCTATTAGGGATATAGAAAAGTCCATGTTATGAGGTAGGGAAGTCAGTGGGCCCGGGTTGGACGAGAGACAGGGGTAGCGCTTGGAGGCTAGCTCCCATTGTAATGCAGTTTCTCTTGTGATAGGGTTTGTGAGCGATCTCATCTTCGTATGGAAGTCAGGTCTCCAGCAAAAACTAGCTAGCGGGAGGTTCGAGTTTATGTGTTCCTCAAGTTGAACCCACCTTCTCTGTATCCCACCCACCCTCCAGTCCAATATCCTCTGTTGGAATATAGAGGTTCTATATGCGACCAAGTCTGGAAGGCCTAGTCCACCTAGAGTCCTTGGTAATGACATAGTGACTTTATTAATTCTGGGCAGTTTTCTTTGCCAAACAAAAGAACTGAATATATTTTGGATTTGGGTGAGGTATCTAGGGGGCAGTGGGATTGGTATCGCTTCCATTATATAAAGAAGTTGTGGGAAAATGTTCATTTTTAGCATATTTATACTTCCCATTCATGAGAGCTTCTTTGAGCACCAGGAGGACAGGTCCCTAATGATTGTCTCTTTAATTGGGAGATAGTTTACTTGGAATATTTTATCAAAAAAATCAGGTAAGTATATACCTAAATATTTCATTGACCCGAAGCTCCACCTGAAAGGGCAAGTATTTTAAATTGATAAGACGGTGTTCTCTGGAAGGCTGAAGCCCATTATTTCAGATTTGCTTTGGTTTATCAGAAAGTTTGTGAGGTTGTGAAAGGTGGACAGTTCGGTCAAGAGTGGGGGGATAGATTTTACGGGATTTGTCAGGAAAAGGATATCGTCAGCATATAGTGAAAGCTTGTATATATCTTTTCCAAGGAGAATGCCTGTTATTTCCTCATTATTCCTAATCTTGGAAGCCAAGGTTTCAACTAGAAGCGCGAAAAGTAGGGGCAATAAAGGACATCCCTGTCGGGTGCCATTCCTAATTTCTTAGGGGGGGGGGCAAAGTACCGCTGACTAGGATGCGCGCGCTTGGGGATGCATAAAGCGCAAAAATACGATTTAGGGTGATGGAGACAAAGTCATAGGCCTCTAGTGTGGCTCTCAGGAAGGACCAATTGATACGGTCAAAGGCCTTTTCAGCATCCGTTGAAATTAATACAGAGGGAATGTTTTTGTTGGAGATATGCCAAATCAGCTGTACACTTCGGACCGTATTATCCCTAGCCTCACGGCCTGGGACAAATCCAACCTGATCATTGTGTATGAGGCTAGGGAGGAGACGGTTTAGTTGGGACGTCATTATTTTAGAGAAAATGTTCATGTCCGAATTGATGAGAGAAATCGGGCGGTAATTAGAAACTAAGTCTGGGGATTTATTGGGCTTAAGTAATACTGAAATGTAAGCTTGGAGCGCAGATGAGGGGAAGACTCTATTTTCATCTATACTCTGAAAATACCTGAGAAGATACTGTGCTAGGGTTTCTTTGAATTGTGTGTAATAAGAATTCCCGTACTCATCAGGGCCCGGGGCCTTCCCTGAAAGATGAGAGGAAATTGCCATTAATAGCTCCTCCTCTGAGTATGGGGCGTCTAGTTCAGTTTTTTGCTCTTCAGATAACTTAGGGAGGGTTAGTTTGGAAAGGTAGCCTAGTATATCATGGGAGTTGGGGTCATGCGTTGCATTACCTATATTGTATAATCTGTCATAATAGTCTTTGAAAGCCAAAGCAATATCATTAGTGGAGGACTTCAGCCCACCCGAAGTTCCACGTATTCCCATGATATATTGCCTATTTGTTTATCTTTTAAGCTGCCGCGCCAACATTTTTCCTTGTTTGTTACCTCCTTCGTAGAAGACCTTTCTAAGGAATAGGGCCCTATTTTTAGCCTCAGTCCCCAGAAGGAGGCGAAGCTGACTGCGCTTATGCGTTATGCTTTCCATTAGTGAGGAATTTGTAGGATATGATTTGTGTATGTCCTGCAGCTTTGCTATGTTGACTAATAGTGAGTTAAGGTATTCATTCTTTTGTTTAAGCTTCCCAGCCTTGAGAGCTATAAGCTCACCTCTAATTACACATTCATGCGCATTCCAGATGTGATGTATCAATATCAGGGGTGTCGTTCGTTTGGAAGTATTCAATTAGGGATTTTTGTATCTGGAGGTGGATCAAGGGGTCCCTTAGTAGGGAATTGTCAAATTTCCAATTAGCATATGGGGAGCGCGATGAGGGCCATTGAAGTTGGCAACTAATTTTGGCATGATCAGACCAGGTTAAAGGGTATATGTCAGTGTTTGTAATATGTGATAAGCTGGTGACATCTGTAAATAGGTAATCAATTCTAGTGTATAGGTGGTGGGGATTGGAGTAGAATGTATAGTCTCTTGTGGTGGGGTGATGGAGACACCAAGAATCATGAATTGTTAATTGTGAGAGGGCCAATTTTATTTGCTTAAGTGTCTTATTGGGTACTGAGGATGAGCCTGTGGAGCAATCCAGCTCCGGGTCAAGTGTGAGATTAAAGTCGCCTCCTAGGATCAGGCTGCCCCGGGTGACCGCTAATATTTTCTTGCAAAGCTGAGAGAAGAAGGGAATTGGGTCCACATTGGGGGCATAGATATTCACCAGGGTTGTAGGTTTATGGTAAAGGATTGCCACTACAATTATATATCTCCCTTCCTTATCCCTGTGGACCGAAGTCTCGCGGAAGGGCAGCTTTCTATTCACCAAAATCCCCACTCCATTGTGCTTAGTCGTATGGGAAGAGAGGTAGACATCGACAAATTTTTTGAGGGCATACTTAGGCTCATACCCTCTTTTAAAGTGGGTCTCCTGTAGGAACAGGATGTCCCCCCTACTTCTTTTGTAGTCTCTCAGGGCCATTGATCTCTTTTGGGGACTATTAAGACCTTTTACATTATGGGAGATGAATTTAATATTTGTCAGTGTGTTATCCATATGAATGTTTGAAAATGTTTTTGGGAGCTAGCGTTTGGTGATGAACCATATGCAGTATCGTACAAGAGGACAGTTTCTGTGACTGGACATAGATGTCGAAAAAAACATAAAACAAAGCACAAAATTACTGTATAAATCTGAAGCAAACAATTAAAAGTGTAAACCTTAACATTTGTGGTAAATGTATTAGACGTCTTACAATACGTCATACTAGGGGGGGAGAAATGCAGCCTAGTTAACTCTCGTATTAGCTTTATTTTAATTAGAACTAGGGGGGGACAGTGATTTGTTCCTGCAAATTACCTGGGGGAGATCCGTACTGTTGGTCAGAAGGAAGGGTGAAAGGTATAACTATGTAACCTGCTATCTAGTCATCTGGGGCTAAACAGTGCTTCTTGGTTTGGTATTGAGATGGGGCTAACGATAGCTATATAGAATTAGGAGTAGCCAAGCACTGTGGATTAGTAGAGACCTTAAAGGACCCACAGATGGGTAACTATTTGGTTTGATTGCCCAAAGTTTGTGGGGACATCACTTCTTTGAAAGGGACCGAGAAATTGCGGATGGGGGACATAGCCAACAGTACGGGCAACCAGGGGTTAGGTGATTAGCTTCCCTGTATTACTTGAAGGCTGTAGTATTTTGTAGAAAACAATTTAGCCACTATACATTGTTGTATTCTTGATAAGTACTACCAGTATATAATTAACAATTTTGCAGTTAACATTAAACATAACGAAAAAACTTTTAACATTATACTACCAGATCAAGCTCCTCTCCTCTTCCCCAGCTCAACTAAGCCAGGTGTGATGAAAGAGGTGAGAAGAGAGGGGTAAAAGCTCCAATATAGGCTATAGTCCAGAGGTAGGCCCATACAGAACCATGAGTCCAGCAATCAATTAAGCAATTGTAGAATAAGACAACAGTCATTGGGAGAAGATTCTTCAATGCAGTGGTACACCGTCACTTGGTCGCAAAAGGCTTGTCTTCCTCCTCTTTGATTGCACTCTGTTCCATTGAGGTCTTTGTTCTCTAGGGATCGATGGTCCAGGGTCCACTGGTGTTGGAGGGATGTTGATGACAGACTCTTTTAAATTTAGAGTTCTGGAGAGCTGATCTAGATCATTAAAGTCTTTATAAACAATTTGTGATCCATTATGTGTTATGATCAAACTGAAGGGGAAGCCCCAGCGGTACTTTATGTGGTGCTCTTGTAATGTGCTTGTGATAAATTTGATCTCCCTGCATCTCTGGATCGTGTAGGGGCTGAGATCCTGGTAAAACTGTAGCGAATGACCTTGATATGTGATAGACTGGTGAACTCTAGCTGCCTGCCATATATCTTCTTTTGCTGTGAAGCATAGGAACCTTATGATCACATCTCGTGGGGGCAGCGGAGGCTTGGGGGGGGGGTCGCAGTGCCCTATCTGCTCTATCAATGTCCTCACTAAGCAGAGGTGGCAGGTCCGGAGAGAGGTGAATGAACAGGCCCTTGAGATAGGTTTTTAACTGGTCCTGAGGCATATCTTCTGGTATGCCATGGATAGGAGATTATTTCTGCGACCTCGATTATCTAGATCTTCTACCTTATCTTGTAGCGTTTGGACTATTGAGTCCTGTATGGAGAGTTGCTGTGTGTTTGAGCTTACAATGTTATTTAAAGTGTCCTGACCCTCTTCGAGGTAGTCAATCCTAGAGCCCATCTCATTCAAATCTTTTTTCAGGTCTCTTATCTCCTCCTTTATAAAGGATTTCAGCGACTCTAGGTCTGATTTTGATGGCAGGGTCGCCAGCCTCTTCTGTATATCCTGTAGGGGATCCTGCTGACCACCCACCGGATCAAAGGGGCATGTTATAGAGGACATTTCAGAGATTGCAGGGACTATACCGGCAGGAGTATCAGTAGTATGGAAGAAGGAGGAGACAGAAGGAGTTTGTGATTGCGTCTTTCCAGACCTGTCTGACTTCTGACCCTTCTTTGGGGTCATAATGTGTGCCTTTTTTAGTAAGTAAGATATAAAGTGTAAGGTGGGGGATTATCACCTTTTGAATGGTATGAAGAAAGAGGTTCGTTGGTCGACCCCTCGTGATTGAGTATCCCTTATATGGTAGCAGAAGTACTTAGGGATGCTGACTTGAGGCAGTCGGGCCAAAATCCAGAAGGCGCAACAGTGTCTGCAGATATACAGCTGTCTCCTGTCAATGTCTATTACTCACTTTATTATAGATAGTATATCAGCACTCGAGTATTGCTGCGAGCACCTAGGTGGATCCAGTTAACCAGAGCGTTCGGTGGTAATATTATCTAGGCCAGACCACGTGGGCTCCCGGGACCCGGTAAGTTGCGCGGACCTACTCAAAGCTCACCTCCCCCAGGAAACACATTCCTGTCTGTGCCGGTCGCCTGTGCTGTAATCCTCCTCAATCGTTTTTTTATCGATTGTGTGCCACAGAGAGGGTAGTGTGAGGCCTCTGACCTGACAAGATGGCGGAGCTCCAATGATCACTAACGTCGTAGGTATTCGAGTCTGCACTGCAAAAGCCCGGATGTATATAAGCCAGACTGCTAGTCACTAGGGGTCCCTCAGGTGTTTTTTTTCTATATTTATATGACTGTCCCCTATTAAATAATTTAAGTAGAGAGCATTGGCTGACACGGAGCTCTCCTAATGTGCGGCCATGTACCAGCACGGCTTGGCTCCGCCCCCCTACTCTAGAATTTTTATTGTATATAAAGATAGATAATTCCTTTATTCCTCATTCCCCATTTTTTATAATCAGACTGCCTCCTTATCTCAGTGCTTTTGACAGATATGCAATTTAGCCAATCAGTGCTGACCCATGGGAGTGAGCACATTGTTATCTATATGGCACACATGAACTAGCGCTGTAGCTGTGAAAAACGGTAAAAATATACTGAGATGAGAAGTGGCCTTCAAGGGCTTAGAAATTAGCATATTAGTCTACCTAGGTTTAGCTTTCAACAAGAGATTGCCAAAAAAAACTAAGCAAATTGTACTGTACCTTTAACCGTTTATTACCCGCATGCACACGCGGTAAACACTATTTTTTTTTAGCATTTATTTCCCACAGAGGGCTCCACAGAGGGCTAGATTACGAGTGGAAGGCAAATTTGTGTTCCTGCTTGCGCGTTAACACTCTTACTTGTGTTCGTAAACCTGATTGCATTTATTCAAGTGCACTAACCCGATATGAAACAAGAATATTTCACATTCCAATGTTCTTCACATAGCAGAATATGTCCTCTCTCTCTCTCTCTATCACATTTAGACACCAATCAGCAAGCGCTTTCCAGGTCTGAAACAAAAATTGGCCGGCCCCTAAGCATACATTCTTGCTTTTTCAAATAAAGATACCAAGAGTACAAAGAAAAATTGATAATAGGAGTAAATTTGAAAGTTGCTTAAAATTGCATGCTCTATCTGAATTATAAAAATTTTATTTTGATTAGACTATCCATTTAAGTAGATGAAAACATGTAAAAGCATATTTATGCAATATTCATTTTAATAAAGATTTTAATTATGTATTTAGTGTGAATAGTTCATATTCCAATGTTCTGCACATATCAGAATATGTATTCCTATATATCTGTATATATCTATACCTATATATAATTATAATTATTTATATATATATAGTCATCCCCAATGGAAAGCACACTCCGGTGTTTTTCAGCATAAAGAATACTTTAATATATTAACGTTTTCGGGGTTTCCCCTGTTCTCAGATACATAACAGAAAAATACAATTGACCACCCTTAAGTAGCCTACAATTGTGTCAAACAGCTCTGCCTGCAATCGCAAACTGCTACTGCGCCTGCGCGAGTGGATTTATGGGAGCCCGCACAGACCAACTGTATAAAAAAATCAAAGTTAAAAACATCGTTGGAGTCACATATAGTTACAGTCTCAAAAGCATTTTAGTATCCAGCAATTATACACTTGTAAGATACTGCTAAGCACACACATTCTGTTTCAATGCTTAACACAGGGAGTTTGTAATAACTACAATAACAATGTAATCCCAAAGATGGATAATTAACGCTATAATTGCTATGATATGTGAGAATGGACACTATATTGCAGAAGACACGTCCACATTTTTATCAATATGGCACTATGCAAATATGGTATTGGTCCTACTACAGGGATTACTTTCATAATATTAGGTTACACACTGTATATTTGACCATTGGGGATGATTATTGCAGATTTGAAATGCACCCCGGGTGTTAAAGATTTTACTGGAGTGTGCTAAGCTCGCTTGGATTATCAATATTATTACTTTTGCCAAAGCACCTTGTTAAAGAAATTCTATTTGAACGTGTCCTATTATACTACATTGTTTAACGTTGGCGATTATTCACTACTTCTACAAGATGTCACAGTTGGAGGAAAGGGAGGTACAGAGTGTGGAGGAAGGCTCAAACACAGATGAAATAAAAGGAGCTGAGGTGTTCAACTTTACAGAGGATGATGCTGTGAGGATCCGTTTTGATTAAATCTCTATCAGATCAAAGCAGGATCAACCAGGACAGCTGTTTAATCAATAATTTAAACTATGTATAGATATATATTTTCTAAAAAAAAAAGTCTCATATGCTAAATGTTAAAGGAAATATAGAGAAATATGTTAGATTTGTATAAGAGGGGAAGCTTGTGTACTATAGGATTGTTTATATACTAAGTAGGATGATATATATTATTGGAGCATCAAAAGAGTATACATGATGTTTTTATACATTAGTGTTATATTAATTGAGTGAATGATATTTAGTATACAAGACTGAATTGGTTATTGTACTATAGTTATATCCATGATTAGGTAACCCTTTTGGGTCACAATTGAACATGTAGAAAAAATTGCAGCAGCATTGTATAATGCAATCAATCACAGTTAGAATATGTATAGGATTGTAGCAAAGATGTACTGTGGCTTTAAGGCCAATTGAAAGACAAACACATTTCAATGTAATTTGGCTAAGAACCAATGACACTGTATTAAACTTTTTAAATAGTGTGCATGTCCTGGGAATCATTAAGTCAGCTATGAGTATGGTGTAATGCCGAAACGCATAATCTGTGTTTCTGAGGACATGCTAGTTACATTAACTATACACTTACTTCTGGTACCCTCAATCGATATGAGGTAAGTAGCCACTTAATCAAAATAGTGCCCCACTCGCTGATGTCTCCAGGCCGTAGCTGATAGGAACCAGAGGAGCTTGATCAGCTGTGCAAATCCTGGAATATAGTAGTATAGCTTCCTCAATTTCAATCCACACCCTGTATCAATCCTCACCCCGTCTCAGTATGCCGGTGCTGGGTGCAGGTCATTCCCCAGTTTTGCATAACCAACACAGGATGAAGATAGGAGATGCCCCCACAATGGATGAAGATGTCACCCCCTGTATGAAGACTTTGTGTCACCTGGATGAAGATGGAGAAGCCAGAAACAGGAGTGCACTACAATGAACACAAGGAAAGTTCCTGAAGTCCGGATATCCATCTTCATCCAGGTGGCGAGAAGTCTTCATCCAGGCGGCAACATCTTCATCCATTGCGGGGGCATCTCCTATCTTCATCCCGTGTTGGTTAGGCAAAACTGGGGAATGACCTGCACCTGCATACTGAGACAGGGTGAGAATTGATACGGGGTGTGGATTAAAATTGAGAAAGCTATACTACCATATTCCAGGATTTGCACAGGATATTTTCTAAAAAAAAGTCACAAATGCACAAAACAAAAATAAAGCAATAAATAAAAAATACAATATGATCTTATAACTAAGATAACATATACAAATATTTGTTCACACAAAACTTAAACACCAATCTGTGTCCTGGTAAGGGTCTTTACTCTGTGTCTTTAAATTTGTGTCTTTTGTTCTTGACTTTAAATCCCCCAGGTGGTATCCTTAAAAGAATAAAAATTATAGCATAGCGTAACCCGGTGTAGCTTTAAATTCCCCACACTTTACTTACAGGTGTCTCACACTTTCCAGAGCTACATATAGCTCTATGTATTAGGCTCAAAATAAATGTCTCCAGGTGGCTGCATTTGATTATTAAAAAGATTTATTGATACAAAAACAATTACATAAAAACTATTTTAAAAAAACAATTGTTATTATTTTAAAATAACAATTGTTTTTAAAAACAAATTTATGTAATCGTTTTGTATCAATAATTCTTTTGATAAATCAAGTTGCAGCCATGAATAAATAGAACATTATTCTGTTATTTAAAGAACATTGGAATGTGAAATATTCATATTCTCATGACGGGTTAGTCCCTTGAGAATATACGTTCGGGTCTCTGCAAGAGTGGGGTGTTTTTTTCAACTTTTTTTTCTCCATTTACTTCTTTAGTGGAATACTTGAACGAGCACGCGATATTATAACTTTGGGTTTTTCCACTTGTCGGGTTAACGCGAGAGTGAAAACAGTTAACTTACAACTCGTAATATAAGTGCAACCGAGAAGCGCAAAAAGCTTACTTCTAGCGCAATTTACGCTCAGACAGAAGAGTTAATTTTCCGTAATCTAGCCCATTGGGGTTTTTTTTATTACTAACTTTAAATTTCCTTTGTTTTGAGCAGAGAACTAATTATTGTGTTATTTTTTTTTTAAATTAGCTTTAAGTTTTTGCCTACTGTGAATTTTATGCAGCAGAGAAGGAATATTGTAGATTTCTATTGTCTAAAGATAAAATAGGATTTTAGACTTTCACTACAATCTCATTTTATTTTTGAGCATTTCAATTATAGTAAGTTCAAATTGTTTTTTATATGGTTGTGTAAAGGATTCATATACAGGATCTTGTAAACATTTCCAGTAGACAAGTTAACATGTTTTATCCTAAAGTCTTTTACTGTGTTTTCAATATAAACTGCATCTTTTCGGTGACAAGCTGAATACTCTAAAATTGGAGTGAATTATTTTTATTTTTTTATATCCAATGACCTGATAGACTTCAATCAAAACCAAACATATGTTTGTGCAATGGCTGGCAGTTTCCAGCACAATACACCTTCCCAATACTGTGCCTTGTTGTTCTTATAAAAATTGTTGCCAAAAGCTGAAAAACTGTATGTGTGTCTGTGTCTAGCCCTGAATGTATGTATGTATGTATGTATGTATGTGTGTGTGTCTGTGTCTAGCCCTGAATGTATGTATGTATGTATGTATGTGTGTGTGTCTGTGTCTAGCCCTGCTGTACAGTCGTATGCAAAAATGTAGGCACCCCTGACAATTTCCATGATTTTCATTTATAAATAATTGGGTGTTTGGATCAGCAATTTCATTTTGATCTATCAAATAACTGAAGGACACAGTAATATTTCAGTAGTGAAATGAGGTTTATTGGATTAACAGAAAATGTGCAATATGCATCAAAACGAAATTAGACAGGTGCATAAATTTGGGCACCCCAAAAGAAATATCACAATAATATTTAGTAGAGCCTCCTTTAGCAGAAATAACAGCCTCTAGATGCTTCCTATAGCCTGTAATGAGTGTCTGGATTCTATATGAAGGTATTTTGGCCCATTTCTCCTTGCAAAACATCTCTTGTTCAGTTAGGTTTGATGGTTGCCGAGCATGGACAGCCCGCTTCAAATCACCCCACAGATTTTCAATGATATTCAGGTCTGGGGACTGGGATTGCCATTCCAGAACATTGTACTTGTTCCGCTGCATAAATGCCAGAGTAGATTTTGAGAAGTGTTTTGGGTCATTGTCTTGTTGAAATATCCAGCTCCGGCGTAACTTCAACTTTGTGACTGATTCCTAAACATTATTCTCATGTATCTGCTGATATTGAGTGCAATCCATGCGACCCTCAACTTTAACAAGATTCCCAGTACCGCCACTGGCCACACAGCCCCACAGCATGATGAAACATCCACCAAATTTTACTGTGGATAGCAACTGTCTATCTTAGAAAGCTGTGTTCTTTTGCCGCTATGCATAATGCCCCTTGTTATGACCAAATAACTCAATCTGCGTTTCATCAGCCCACAGTACCTTCTTCCAAAATGAAGCTGGCTTGTCCAAATGTGCGTTTGCATACCTCAAGCGACTCTGTTTGTGGCGTGTGTGCAGAAAAGGCTTCTTCTGCATTACTCTCCCATACGCTGAATTGTTGAACGATGCACAGTGACACCATCTGCAGCAAGATGATGTTGTAGGTCTTTGGAGGTGGTCTGTGGGCTATTTTTGACCATTCTCACCATCCTTTGCCTTTGCCTCTCCGATATTTTACTTCTGGCCTTAACAAGAACTATGCCTGTGGTCTTTCATTTCCTCACTATGTTCCTCATAGTGGACACTGACAGCTTAAATCTCTGTGATAGCTTTTTGTAGCCTTCCCCTAAACCATAATGTTGAACAATCTTTGTTTTCAGGTCATTTGAGAGTTGTTTTAAGGCCCCCATGTTGCCACTCTTCAGAGGAGAGTCAAAGAAAACAACAACTTGCAATTGGCCACCTTAAATACCTTTTCTCATGATTGGATGCACCTGTCTATGAAGTTCAAGGCTTAATGGGCTCACCAAACCAATTGTGCGTTCCAATTAATCAGTGCTAGGTAGTTACAGGTATTCAAATCAACAAAATGACAAGGGTGCCCAAATTTATGCACCTGTCTAATTTCGTTTTGATGCATATTGCACATGTTCTGTTAATCCAATAAACCTAATTTCACTACTGAAATGTTACTGTGTCCTTCAGTTATTTGATAGAACAAAATGAAATTGCTGATCCAAACACCCAATTATTTATAAATGAAAATCATGGAAATTGTCAGGGGTGCCTAAACATTTGCATACGACTGTATGTCTGAGTGTCTGTGTCTATAGCCCTGCATGTTTGTATGTGCGTGTGTCTGTGTCTAGCTTTGCATGTATGTATGTGTGTGTGTGTCTGTGTTTAGCCCTGCATGTATGTATGTGCATGTGTCTGTGACTAGCTCTGCATGTATGTATGCGTGAGTGTCTGCATCTAGCAATGTATGTGTGTGTCTAGTCCTGCATGTGTGTATATGTGTGTCTGTGTCTAGTCCTGCATGTATGTATGTGTGTGTCTGGGTCTAGCCCTGAATGTATGTATGTGTGTGTGTGTCTAGTCCTGCATGTGTGTATATGTGTGTCTGTGTCTAGTCCTGCATGTGTGTATGTGTGTGTCTGTGTCTAGTCCTGCATGTATGTATTTGTGTGTCTGTATCTAGCCCTGCATGTATGTATGTGTGTGTGTATGTATGTGTCCAGCCTTGTATGTATGTATGTGTATGTCTGTGTCTAGTCCTGCATGTGTGTATATGTGTGTCTGTGTCTAGTCCTGCATGTGTGTATGTGTGTGTCTGTGTCTAGTCCTGCATGTATGTATGTGTGTGTCTGTATCTAGCCCTGCATGTATGTATGTGTGTGTATGTGTCCAGCCTTGTATGTATGTATGTGTATGTCTGTGTCTAGCCCTATAAGTATGTATGTGTGTGTGTCTTTGTCTAGCCCTGTATGTATGTGCGTGTGTGTGTCTGTGTCTAGCCCTGAATGTATGTATGTGCGTGTGTGTCTATGCCTGCATGTATGTGTGTGTGTGTCTGTATCTTGCCCTGCATGTATGTATGTGTGTGTCTGTTTCTAGCCCTGCATGTATGTATGTGTGTGTGTGTGTCTATGTCTAGCTCTGCATGTATGTATGTGTGAGTGTCTGTATCGAGCCCTACATGTATGTATGTTGTTTATGTGTTTACTCCTGCATGTATGTTTGTTTGTGTGTGTGTGTCTGTGTCATGTTCAGCATGTATGTTTGCATGTGTGTGTTTCTGTGTCTATCCCTGCATGTATGTTTGTGTGTGTGTCTGTGTCTATTCCTGTATGTATTTATGTGTATGTATCTAGTCCTGTATGTTTGTATGTGTGAGTGTCTGTGTCTAGCCCTGCATGCATGTGTGTGTGTGTGTCTAGCTCTGCATGTATGTATGTGTGAGTGTCTGTGTCTAGCCCTGCATGTATGTATGTGTATGTGTTTACTCCTGCATGTATGTTTGTGTGTGTGTCTGTATCGAGCCCTGCATGTATATATGTGTATGTGTCTGTGTTTACTCCTGCATGTGTGTTTGTGTGTGTGTGTGTGTCTGTGTCATGTTCAGTATGTATGTTTGCATGTGTATGTTTCTCTGTCTAGCCCTGCATGTGTGTGTATGTGCCAATCCCTGTATGCATGTATGTATGCGCCTATGTCTATCATTGCATGTATGGATGTATGTGTGTCTGTGTCTAGCCCTGCGTGTATGCAAGTGTATGTGTGTCTATGTCTAGCACTGCATGTATGTATGTGTGAGTGTCTGTGTCTAGCCCTGCATGTATGTGTGTGTGTATGTCTAACTCTGCATGTATGTATATGTGTGTGTCTGTGTTTACTCCTGCATGTATGTTTGTGTGTATGTGTCTGTGTCTAGCCCTGCATGTATGTTTGTGTGTGTATCTGTCTATGCCTGCATGAATGTGTGTGTGTTTGTCTGTGTCTAGTCCTGTATGTATTTATGTGTATGGTCGTGTATGTTTGTATGTATGTATGTATGTGTGTCTAGGCATGTATGTATGTGTGTGTGTCTGTGTCTACTTGTCTACTCCTGCATGTATGTTTGTGTGTGTATCTGTCTACCCCTGCATGTATGTTTATGTTTGTCTGTGTCTGTGTCTAGCTCTGCATGTATGTCTGTGTCTGTGTCTAGCTCTGCATGTATGTATGTGTCTGTGTCTAGCTCTGCATGTATGTATGTGTCTGTGTCTAGTCCTGTAGACATGTGTACAGGTAAATACAAATAGTATGTCAATATCGGTGTATATTTTTCAACCCCTGCTTTATATGTATTTTGTGATTGGCTGATGGCTGTCACTTGCAAGGAGATGGAAAATCTAACTAACTTTTGAAATTTGTCAGAGATAAACAACTTATAATTTGAAATTCAGACTAAGTGCTCTTGCATTGTCTTTTTATTTATGTTGATTATGCAATTTTACAGTATTTAACAGTCCTTTAACCCCTTGTGCTAATTGGACGTAGGTACTACATTTCACAGTACTTTGCCCAACATTTCACTCCCTGTAATGATCCTCTGTGGATGCCGGTGGGAGCGGTGGGAGGGAAAGAGGGAGACGGGATTCTCCAACAAAGGAGGGGGGTTCCTACACTACACAAAAGTGTTAGGCAGGGGAGTGGGAGGAATGGGGCCCTATACTATGGAAAAATATTGGCAGGAGGGGGGACCCTACACTAGAGAAAATGTTGATCTTGTAGGGGGAGGGGAGCCCCTACATGACAGAAAAAAAAAAATAAAGATGGTGGTAACCAGTGGGTGTGTGGGGGGGGGGGGAAGGGAGCTATTTTGGATGGATCAGGTGGTTGGAGGTGTCAAGTGGAAGGGTAGTCCCTACACTAGAGCAAATATTAACCTTACAAACTAACGGCTAGATTTAGAGTTTTGCGTTAGCCGTCAAAAGCAGCGTTAAGGGCTCCTAACGCTGCTTTTGGCCGCCCGCTGGTATTTAGAGTCAGACAGGTACAGGTCTACCGCTCACTTCCCTACCGCGATTCCAGGCTACCGCAGATCCCCTTACGCCAGTTGCGTATCCTATCTTTTCAATGGGATTTGCCTAACGCTGGTATTTGGAGTCTTGGAAGAAGTGAGCGGTAGACCCTCTACCAACAAGTCTCCAACTGCAAAAAAAAGTCAGTAGTTAAGAGCTTTATGGGCTAACGCCGGAATATAAAGCTCTTAACTACTGTGCTCTAAAGTACACTAACACCCATAAATTACCTATGTACCCCTAAACCGAGGCCCCCCCACATCGCCGCCACTGTAATAAAAATGTTTAACCCCTAATCTGCCTACCGGACACCGCCGCCACCTACATTATCCCTATCAACTCCTAATCTGCTGCCCCTAACATCGCCGACCCCTATATTATATTTATTAACCACTAATCTGCCCCCCCAACGTTGCCGCTACCTAACTACAATTATTAACCCCTAATCTGCTGACCGGACCTCCCCGCCACTATAATAAATGTATTAACCCCTAAACCGCCGCACTCCCACCTTGCAAACACTATAATAAATAGTATTAACCCCTAATCTGCCCTCCCTAACATCGCGCCGCCTACCTACAATTATTAACCCCTAATCTGCCGCCCGCACCGTCGCCGCTACTATAATACATTTATTAACCCCTAAACCTAACTCTAACCCTAACCCTAACACCCCCCTAACATAAATATAATTTAAATGAAATGAAATAATATTCCTAAAATTAACTAAATTATTCCTATTTAAAACTAAATACTTACCTATAAAATAAACCCTAATATAGCTACAATATAACTAAGATTTACATTGTAGATATTTTAGGATTTATATTTATTTTACAGGCAACTTTGTATTTATTTTAACTAGGTACAATAGCTATTAAATAGTTAATAACTATTTAATAGCTACCTAGTTAAAATAATTACAAAATTACCTGTAAAATAAATCCTAAGCTAAGTTACAATTAAACCTAACACTACACTATCATTACATTAATTAAATAAATTACCTACAATTACAAACAATAAAATACAATAAAATAAACTATTCTATAATACAAAAAAAACCCCCACTAAATTGCAAAAAATTAAAAAGAATTACAAGCAGTTTAAACTAATTACGCCTAATCTAAGCCCCCTAATAAAATAAAAAGCCCCCCAAAATAAAAAATTCCCTATTCTAAAATACAAAAGTAATAAGCTCTTTTACCAGCCCATAAAAGGGCTTTTTGCGGGGCCTTGCCCCAAAGTAATCAGCTCTTTTGCATGAAAATAAAAATACAATACCCCCCCCAACATTACAACCCACCACCCACATACCCCTACTCTAACCCACCCAAACCCCCCTTAAAAAAAACCTATCGCTAACCCCCTTAAGAGCTCCCTACCTTGAGTCGTCTTCACTCAGCCGAGCCGTATTCTTCATCCAAGGTGCGCAGAGGAGGTCCATCATCCGGTAGAAGTCTTCATCCAAGCGGGGCAAGAAGAGGTCCTCCATCCGGTAGAAGTGTTCATCCAGGCGGCGTCTTCAATCTTCATCCATCCGGAGCGGAGCCATCTTCAAAGGAGCCAACGCGGAGCCATCCTCTTCTACCGACGGACTAACGACAAATGAAGGTTCCTTTAAGGGACGTCATCCCTTCAATTCCGATTGGCTGATAGAATTCTATCAGCCAATCGGAATTAAGGTTGAAAAAATCTGATTGGCTGAACTCGTATTGAACTCGCATTCTATTGGCTGATCGGAACTATAGAATAGTTTATTTTATTGTATTTTATTTTATGTAATTGTAGGTCATTTATTTAATTAATGTAATGATAGTGTAGTGTTAGGTTTAATTGTAACTTAGGTTAGGATTTATTTTACAGGTAATTTTGTAGTTATTTTAACTAGGTAGCTATTAAATAGTTATTAACTATTTAATAGCTATTGTACCTAGTTAAAATAAATACAAAGTTGCCTGTAAAATAAATATAAATCCTAAAATATCTACAATGTAACTTTTAGTTATATTGTAGCTATATTAGGGTTTATTTTATAGGTAAGTATTTAGTTTTAAATAGGAATAACTTAGTTAATTTTAGGAATATTATTTTGTTTCATTAAAATTATATTTATGTTAGGGGGGTGTAAGGGTTAGAGTTAGGTTTAGGGGTTAATAAATGTATTATAGTAGCGGCGACGGTGCGGGCGGCAGATTAGGGGTTAATAATTGTAGGTAGGTGGCGGCGATGTTAGGGAGGGCAGATTAGGGGTTAATACTATTTATTATAGTGTTTGCGAGGCGGGAGTGTGGCGGTTTAGGGGTTAATACATATATTATAGTGGCGGTGAGGTCCGGTCGGCAGATTAGGGGTTAATAAATGTAGGTAAGGTAGCGGCGATGTTGGGGGGGCAGATTACAGGTTAATAAATATAATATATGGGTCGGCGATGTTGGGGGCAGCAGATTAGGGGTACATAGGGATAATGTAGGTTGCTGCGGTATCCGGAGCAGAAGATTAGGGGTTAATAATATAATGCAGGTGTCAGCGATAGTGGGGGCAGCAGATTAGAGGTTAATAAGTGTAAGATTAGGGGTGTTTAGACTCGGGGTTCATGTTTGGGTGTTAGGTGCAGACTTAGAGAGTGTTTGCCCATAGGGTTTCCTATGGGGATATCGTGCACGAGCACGTTTTTCCAGCTTACCGCTACCGTAAGCAACGCTGGTATTGAGGGTTGAAGTGGAGCTAAGTTAGGCTCAACGCACCCTTTTTTGAGCCTAACGCAGCCCCTCAAACAACTCTCAATACCAGCGTTGTCTTAAGGGTGCGTTGGGAAAAAAAGCAGCGTTAGCTACGCGGGTCTTTACCGACAAAACTCTAAATCTAGCGGTAACTGATTAAATACCAATGGCAAAACCATGCATAACTGCTGTTTCTAAACAAAGGGGAATAACACAGATAAGCTTTTACAACCATTTGTCTTATGACTGTAGTAGTTGTGTGTAAATAATTTTGATGAGAAACCCAAAGTTTGTGAAAAAGGTAATTTTGTTTTATATAATCATATTTGGTGGCCGAATAGTGTAATCAAATATGTAAAAATGGGCCTTGATCAATATCGTGGGTTATCTACTTTAAAAATATATAGTTTTCATAGGTAAATAAAAAAAAAAAACAAGGCTCTACTTATGTTTAAATTAAGTGATAGTAAAATGCTTTAAATCCTCAGGTACTTTGGGCAAGTGTTTCTAAATGTGATTGCTTTATGAATGATATCCATCCCTAATTCAGATAGAGGATACAATTTTAAACAACTTTCCAATATACTTCTATTATCTAATTTGCTTCAATCTTTAGATATTCTTTGTTGAAGAAATAGCAATGCACATGGTTGAGCCAATCACACGAGGCATCTATGTGCAGCAATCAATAAGCAGCTACTGAGCCTATCTAGATATGCTTTTCAGCAAAGTATATCAATAGAATGAAGCAAATTAGATAATAGAAGTAAATTAGAAAGTTGTTTACAATTGCATGCTCTTTCTAAATCATGAAAGAAACAAATTGGGTTTCATGTCCCTTTAAGGCAATTGGTCACAGAAGCGATAAAATGTGTTTCATGGTCTATGTGCCTGGAATGCTACAATATAAAAATGGCCTTTAGAAATGGTTATATTAATACAAGTATTTTGCAATGTAGTGCTTAATTGCTGATAAATCTTAAATGGACTTTAAATTCAAAATGTAATTCTCCTTTTAAAATGTAATTATATTAACAAAACCACTTATTTTATCAAATATTTTATTCAAAGGGACTGTAAGGGATGTTGTAAAGTCATTTTCCAAGTATGTTTTTTTTTTTTTTTTATCATACATGCATGCTTGATATAATTTGTTCAGTGCATAGACACTAAATTATAAATGCACATTACTGATTGAAATTCATCCCCAAACTTTTCAAATGGATTGTATTGTGTTTGAACTGAAAACTCTGTAAAAAGTGATGCAATGTACTATGTACAGTACTTATATTGAACTGGAATGAGGCCACAGTTTTAATAAATACTATAAAAATTGAGAAGCTATATGCAGAAACTTTCACATTTGAACTCACAGCAAATGTGAATAAACCTAGCCTTCTACTTTATTGGCTGATGGTTGAGAGCATCTTAAAAGTTATGGGTTAAAGGGACAGTAAACAACCTATAATTACATAATTACTGTGCAAATTTCCATTAGGTTAACATATCAGCAGAGAGTGTGAACTACATTAAAACTGATTAACACTTTTTTTTGCTGTAACCTTACTATGCATAATTAAGTATTTCATATTATAATCTTCAAAATGTATTACACAGTTTGTTATTTTGTGCTGAATAAACCAACTTTTTTTTTGTGGGAGCTGTCCCTCACTGAAGTGTATTTGAAGTGCTATCTCCCTTTAAAATTATATATGGAAATGCTACACTCTAGTGGGAATATTTGGAACTTCATGTGATAAAAAAACAACCAAGGTTAACCATTACATATTTTTACTAAAGATTAAAGGTGTGTTAAAGTGTAAATTATCATCCGCATACATATTATGTCACAGTGGAGGAAATTATACTTATATTGATTATACTTTGAAACATGTGAGAGCAGATTTCAGTTCAGTGTTAGTAATGCCAGTAGTAGTATTTAAGTTGAATTATTTCTAGTTACTTCAGCATTTAATTCACTTTAGTGGGCAAATACTGAATTTTGAATTAAACATGAAAGTGCAGAAAACATAGCATGAAATGGGATTTAAGTTAATAGGGGGAAAGTGTGATAGAATCTTAAGAAAATAGGTATTGTTCTAAAACTGATAGATGTGTTCAAATGAATCCCATTTTGCATTCTACCTTTGGGATCAGTAGTTTGAAAATATTAATGTGTACAAGTTAGAATACTAATTCAAATTCTAAGGGGTGTGGCAGGTCTAAGTTTTTGTTTAGTGTGTTGATTAGAATATCTACAGAAACATTGATTTCATGTGGGGCCCTTTAAAAAGTTTTCAATTAGTTGGCAATAGGATGTAATTGCAAGGCACGTTATTATACATGTGTTAGGCAATCAGTGCACTATATAATGTAGCTGTGAAAGTGCCTCTCTGTAGTCATGGGTGCTGCCATGTTGAAATCTAGCTTTCACTACATTCCATCTGTTTAAACTTGTGTGGTGACTCTCCTTCAGATACCTGAAGTGTAATCTAGGGTCTAAAATATCAGCACCCATGATTAGAGGGATGTGCATGAAATGTGTTTAGGCCTAGATTACAAGTGGAGTTAAAAAAAACACTGCTCAAGTTAAATTAATAGTGCTTTTATATTTGTGCTCATATTACAATTTCATAGTTATATGTCAGCGATCGAGGGGGAGCCAAGGGCATGCACACATCTGGATGTCAGATAGTGCTGATGCGCTAAATCCCTCACAAACACCTCTAGTTTAGGCTATTGTTCTAGCAATAAGCAAAGATATTCTATGTTGAATGTCAAACAGTGGCGTCACTGGGGGGGGGGGGGGGGGCGGGGGGGCAGGCCGCACCCGGGTGACACCCTCCAGGGCGCTGCTAGCCTAAACCTGCCTATCTGTGCTCACTGCTCAGTGACATGTGGAGCAGTGGAGTCACTCACTGCTGTGCTGTCTCTCTAAACGGGAACTGGCAAATCATGAGGGGATGCCTGGCACCTGACCGCATGACTGTTTGACACTGTCTTTAAAGTGAAGGAGCCACGTATGATGCCCACCAGACCATTACGGTTACGGTACACTAAGTGCACACTGAACAGGTAGGAGGGCGGGCGGGGGTCTGGGGGTGGGCAGAGTGCAGAGGTGATTGGCCATAAGAACCGGTAGGCACGCGGCCCGGGGCTGTGCACTAACAGGCTTGGAACAGAGTCAGAGAGCAGGATTTTCATAGTTTGTGCCTAAAACTTTTCTTTAGTGATTTATTTTTAGAGTGCTCTGTTTATCTTTCATTTGATGCTCTGCTGAGCCAGGGAGCAGCTCTAGGCATGAGCTTTATAATTAATGCAGTGCAGTTTACATATTTTGTAAGTGTGTGTCTGAGTTTTTGTGTGTGTGTGTGTCTCAGTGTTTTTGTGTGTGTGTTTTGTGTGTGTGTCTGAGCGTGTTTCCGAGTGTTTGTGTGTGCATCTGAGTATGTTTTTAAGTGTGTCTGAGTGTTTGTATGTGTGTGTGCCTGTGTTTTTGTGTGTGTCTGCTTACTGGGGGGGGTGACACCATAACTTACCGCACCGGGTGACACTAACCCTAGTGACGCCACTGATGTCAAATAGTTAAGTTCTTCACTTGGGGGCATATTTAACAATGTGCGAGTCGACCTGATACGAAGTAGCGTATCATGTCTGCCAGGGCCGGACTGGGAATAAAAAGAAGCCCTGTAAAAATATGAAAACCAGCCCTATTTTAAGTTGAGTCAGTAGAATGCACATGCCCCATTTTTTTAATCAAAGGGGATTATTGGGATACTTCTCCCCCAATATTTTTTTTAGAATTAATGTATATTATTTTGTATTAAATAAAAGTAGTAGATTGATGTTATTTAGGCACCCGACAACCCAATTGCATCCATTAATAACTCCTTTAAAATGTAGATTTCCAGCCCCAGCTGCTGCATCCCACCGGAAAATCTCCTGGTAGGCCAATTCGGCCCTGATGTCTGCTGCCCATCGCTAAATGCCGACAGCATATGCTGTCGACATTTATCATTGCACCAGCAGTTCTTGTGAACTGCTGGTGCAATGCCGTCCCCTGCAGATTCGCGGCCAATCCGCCGCTAGCAGGGGGTGTCAATTAACCAGATGGCATTCAATCGGGTTGATTTCTGTCCCCCGCCGCCTCAGAGCAGGCAGACAAGTTATGTCCCAAGTCACTAAGATTTGAAATCTGCTTTTCCGTATATACACGCATATACATATACAGTATATATATATATATATATATATATATATATATATATATATATATATAAAATATTAGTAGTTTGGTGTATGCACTCTCACCATCCAACAATAGCAGCTAGGGTGCTATAAAGTATTCAAGTATATATTCAGTCAGTAAGCACTCACTGGTCTTCGGCCATCTGTGTTAAATAAGTATTTATTAGTAACACAGACAGCTGAAGACCAGTGAGTGCTTATTGACTGAATATATATATATATATATATATATATATATATATAGTTATAATTAAAATGCATGTATATATAAATATAATATACAATATGTATATATATATATATATATATATATATAAATAGTCCAGAGAGCTCTGCACACGCTTTCCAAAGTAACGATGGTCCGGGGTGCATTCAGGAAAAACAACATACATCCAGAGAAAGGAAGCACTCGCCAGGACATAACTGCAGAATAACAATAACATAGATACAGTGACGTTTCGGAGCTAACATCTGAGGACGGATATAACATCTCTGAAACGTCACTGTATCTATGTGAATAAATTATTATTCTGCAGTTAAGTCCCGGCTACACATAATTTGGAAAACGGATGTTCTATAAGTCACGTTAGCGGATATTATATGGTCACTTTAAATAACACACATATGTTGTCAATTGTTGTATAGATTCTACTGCTTAGGTGCATCTAGAATTCTTAGAATTCTTAGTGTTTGGTTGCTAGGCTACATGCAATGCTTATTAGTGATGTATGCTAAGTGCTTGCTAACACCTGTTTTTGCTTATTTGAAACACATGTATGGTGAACAGGGTATTTAAGGGAGGTTGTTGAGCATTTCATTTGTTGTTGTTTGAGTCTGAGGACGGGGTAAAACCCTGAAACGTCACTCTGTTGGAATAAAGTTTTTTGCCACTTCAAACACGGTGAGTGCCTGCTTTTGTTGGAGGTCTATGAAATATGTTGCTGAGTACCCCGGTCAAAAGGATTGTATCGGGAGTGCTAAACTGCTGTGTACTGGTTGAATAATTTTTGTTTCGAGCACCCGAGTAATATTGACTGTACTTTTTTACTCTGCAAAATCACCTTTTGAGCATATCACAAACTGAACCCACAGCTTTAACAGCTGCAACAGAAACAGACAGGACATTAATACAAGGGGCCAATACCTTTCACTATACAGATGAAGATGCAATTGGCATCCTTTTCGATACCCTGACTACAGGGCCTACGGACAAACCAGTGGTACATATAAGAGCACACCTATTAAAGTTAAAGAGAAAAGAAAAAGACCTAGAGTTACACGGACAGTACTTATCAGAGTACTACAGGAAACGCTTTGTTCCAAGGGGCGTTAGGGTTAAAACCGTCCCAACCGTGGGTCGGAATAACCCCACTTTTTGTGAGAAATGGTGCAACATTTTAAATAAATGTGCATTAGATCTCATGCTGTTAGTAATCCAAGAAGTAAGGTCTCTACTCACACAGGTGAGAACTGAAATAGAGCAATACACTACTGAACATAACAGTGACATCACTGACAGAGAAGAGGAAGACTGGGAGAATAAGCTACGAACACAAGTAGAACAGTATCAGAAGGAACTAACTGCCTTCAAGAACAGAAAGTTTGAAGCAGTATTAGATGATTACCGGGAGAAAAAGGTATACAAGTGGCTGTTGAAACCTGAGGAGAGACAAAGATTAAGGGAACTCCGCCCTAGAAGATACAGAGCAAGGAGACCGTGGAACCTAACCACAGTGGATAGACCAGGCTCTGGAACGGACTCGGATACAGCACCTGAACAAGGCATACCGACCGATATGCAAGTTGAAAGAGGGGTGACATTGAGGTAAAAAAACGGAGGAGGGGGCGCCCCTATCAGGGAAGGGGCCAACATAAGAGGCAGACCCCCACGACAAAGGAGATGAAAGAGGATATGGTAGTGAACATCAGCCAAACTCACAGAAGATGACCGATGATTGCTTCAGAAAGGATTATCTTTAGTCCCTACCAAATACACAGACAAGTTTGAATTGCATATTGACATGCAGCGATTTCAATATTCACTCAGGTTAAAGGAATTCTTCAGAGATGCACAAGGTCAACAGAGACCAGACTTCAGAAAGAAAGGCAGTTTTGACCCTAAAAGTACTAACCACACAATACAAACCTTTTTTAAAAAAATGGAGAAAGATCTGAATAGATCAACAACAGAACAAAAGGAAGCAGTCAGGTTAAACCTGAGTAAAAAAGAGAGAGCAGCCATGAAGAGTTTGGCTGAAGATAACACTATTGTGCTAAGGAGAACAGACACAGGTGGGGCAATTGTCATTTTGGATTACAGCTACTACCGGGAAGAAATACTCTCCCAACTGGATGATACATTGGTTTATTGCAAATTGCCAAGAGATCCAACCCAAAAGTTCAAGAAAGAGATAGATGACTATCTTATGGATGTATATAATGACAAATGGATAGACTAACAAACAATGGCATACCTAAAGGTTGATTATCCAAAGACTCCAATCTTCTATACACTACCTAAGATCCACAAAGACCTACAAAGACCTCCCGGACGCCCCATCGTCTCTGCGGTTGGATCCATACTTCAACCACTGGTGATTTATGTGGATAGCCTACTGCAACCCCTGGTCCAGAACATGAATACATATATCAAGGATTCCAACAAAGTTATCATGTCCCTTAGAGACCTACATGTCAAGGAAGAAGACTTGCTAGTGACACTAGATGTCACTAGCTTTTACACGGTCATCCCCCACCAAGAAGGCTTGGCAGCAGTGAGGAAACAGCTATTTAAATATCCATATGTGGGTCCACCTATTAAACTCATACTGGATTTATTGGAGACATGCCTGCAGAAGAATTACTTTCATTTTGAAAACCAGTTTTTTCTCCAACTTATGGGCACAGCTATGGGCTCCAGCGTGGCACCTTCGTATGCCAACTTATTTATGTTGGAATTTGAAAACAACGAAAAAATGTGCTTCCAAAGGTCAGAAATCATCTATTTCAAGAGATATATTGATGTTATATGACTGGTATGAACAGGACAGGAAGAGGACCTCATAACATGGTTCAATGAACTCAACTCAGAACATCAATCATTGAAATTCAAGATGAATCACAACAGGAACGAGATAGAATTCCTAGATCTTAAACTATACAAAAAGGACAATAGGATTAGCACCACATTGTACCGAAAACCGACGGATAAAAATTCTTTATTGGAGGCTTCAAGCTGCCATCTGCCTGCCTTGAAGAAAGCCCTTCCAAAATCTCAATTCATCAGGGTGGTAAGAAATAATACAGATGAAAAGCAAGCAGAAATACAAGTGGAGGAGATGAGACAACGTTTCCTACAAAGGGGGTACCATAACCGACTTCTGAATGAACATATATCTGCACTGAATGACAAGGATGTCAGAAACAAAAAGATGAATGTAGTGAGTTAGGACAAAATGACCCTGGCTATGACATACTCAGCAGATAAAAATGAGTCTGGTAGAATTCTAAAGGATAATTGGGAGATACTCTGCAGTGATGATACACTACCCTTCAATAAAATGGACACGCCAAGGATAGGATTCATAAGAGGAAGATCTTTAAAACACAGACCCGACAAATTGCTACAAGACAAAGACATGGTTGGATAATACAAAACCCGGTTGATACAAATGTAGCGGTTATACCACATGTAATGGAATGCTGACGGGCTCCTTCTTTCATCATCCAAATTTGTGGTATATTTACTACACTGTCCTTGTAGTTTGTTTTATGTAGGAAAAACGAGTGATGATCTGAGGACAAGGATGGCTAACTATAGAAGCGCCATCCGTGCAGCTATTAAGAACAAAGAGTCAGAACAACCTGTGGCATGCCACTTCCTACAGAACAATCATAATGTATCAGAGTTGAGGTATACCCTCATTGATAATTTCCTTCCATTGACAAGAGGAGGGGACCGGAATAAGATACTTATGCAGAGAGAGGCTAGATGGACTTTTGAACTGGACACACTGATCCCGAAGGGTCTTAATACTAAAATTAAATGGCACAGCTTTCTGTAACGTCCCGGTGCCAATCTTTCCATGCCTAGCACAAATTACATTTCTGTATTTGCTAGACGTATATATATGTAATTCAAGTTCTGTTTAGGCAACATAGTTAGATGTAACATTGTGTGTAATTTTTTGTACAATTTTCTATTTATACATTGCTGTGTTGCGCCCGGTCTAATACTGACCAAGGATATATTAGTTAATTGGCGCTATGTATATGCCCTTACTATAGTCTACTATGGTCAATTGTGTTTTATTTTATTTTGTATTTATATGCTTTCCAATAGATGTAGCCATTTGAGCCCTAGGAATAGTTATAATAGCCCCGTATTAATAAAAAGGCGTCTTGGCATGCTGAATAGAGAGTTAGCGTTTTTAACATTTCTTTACATTTCTTTATGTTTTTATGTTTATATGTATTTTCTGGGTAACAGTAGAGATAGTTAACACATTGGACACTATGGCATCTACTTATCAAGCTGTCAACGGAATTCCAGCGTATTTGTGGCGAGCCTGATTCGCCTTAGTTATCAAACCCTACAGACCGGCAAAAGTAGAATTTTGTGACGTAACATACGATCCGCCGGACTCAGTCCGACACAGATCGATGCTTACGTCATTACAGATGTTCCCGAATGCAAATTCGGCACAATCTGACTACTTTTGCTAGTTATCAAATTTCTACCAAGTATGCTCGCCACTATTCCGGCCCAGCGTACCTGGTTTTCAATCCGCTGCCCTGGAGGCAGTGGATGCCATAGCAATCAATGGGAGTCTGAAAGCAGTGAAAGCTCATGTTCGCTGCTGTCCAATATCCCATTGATTCCTATGGTAACATTTACACCTAACACCCTAACATGTACCCCGAGTCTAAACACCCCTAATCTGCCGCCCCCTACACTGCCGCCACATACATTATACTTATTAACCCCTAATATGCCGCCCCGACACCGCTGCCACCTACATTACACTTATTAACCCCTAATCTGCCCCCCCCTGACAATTAACCCCTAATCTGCCCCCCTACACCGCCGCCATCTACATTATACTTATTAATTAATTGGGTGGGTTTTAGAGTAGGGTTGGTTGTGTGGGTGGTGGGTTTTAATGTTGGGGGGGGATTTGTACTTTTTTATACAGGTAAAAGAGCTGATTACTTTGGGGCAATGCCCCACAAAAGGCCCTTTTAAGGGCTATTTGTAATTTAGTGTTACTTTTTTTATTTTGGGGGGCTTTTTTATTTTGTTAGGGGGATTAGATTAGGTGTAATTAGTTTAAATTAATTGGAACAGCCAATAGAATGTGAGCTCAATCCTATTGGCTGATTGGATCAGCCAATAGGATTTTTCCTACCTTAATTCCGATTGGCTGATAGAATCCTATCAGCCAATCGGAATTCAAGGGACGCCATCTTGGATGACGTAATTTAAAGGAACCTTCATTCTTCGTTAGGACGTCATTTGAAGAGGATGGCTCCGCGTCGGCTGAATTGAAGATGGACCCGCTCCGCTCCGGATGGATGAAGATAGAAGATACCGCTTGGATGAAGACTTCTGCCGCTTGGAGGACCTCTTCTGCCCCGATCGGATGAAGACTTCTGCCGTATGGAGGTCCACTTGTGCCCGGCTGGGTGAAGACGGCTCAAGGTAGGGAGATCTTCAGGGGGGTAGTGTTAGGTTTTTTTAAGGGGGGATTGGGTGGGTATTAGAGTAGGGTTGGGTGTGTGGGTGGTGGGTTTTAATGTTGGGGGGGTATTGTATTTTTTTTTACAGGTGAAAGAGCTGATTACTTTGGGGCAATGCCCCGCAAAAGGCCCTTTTATGGGCTATTTGTAATTTAGTATAGGGTAGGGGATTTTATTATTTTGGGGGGATTTTTTATTTTATTAGGGGGATTAGATTAGGTGTAATTAGTTTAAAATTCTTGTAATTCTTTTTTATTTTCTGTAATTTAGTGGGGGGTTTTCCGTAATTTAGTTTATTTTATTTAATTGTAATTAATTGCAGGTAGTTTAGATAATTAGTTTAATGATAGTGTAGTGTTAGGTGTAATTGTAACTTAGGTTAGAATTTATTTTACAGGTAATTTTGTACTTATTTTAGCTAGATAGTTATTAAATAGTTAATAACTATTTAATACCTATTCTACCTAGTTAAAATAAATACAAACTTACCTGTAAAATAAATATAACCCTAACGCCTAGATTTAGAGTTTGACGGTAGCCGTCAAAACCAGCGTTAGAGGCTCCTAACGCTGGTTTTTACCGCCCGCTGGTATTTGGAGTCAGTCAGGAAAGGGTCTAACGCTCACTTTGCAGCCACAACTTTTCCATACCGCAGATCCCCTTACGTCATTTGCGTATCCTATCTTTTCAATGGGATCTTTCTAACGCTGGTATTTAGAGTCGTGGCTGAAGTGAGCGTTAGAAATCTAACGACAAAACTCCAGCCGCAGAAAAAAGTCAGGAGTTAAGAGCTTTCTGGGCTAACGCCGGTTTATAAAGCTCTTAACTACTGTGCTCTAAAGTACACTAACACCCATAAACTACCTATGCACACCTAAACCGAGGCCCCCCCACATCGCTGCCACTCTATTAAAAATTTTTAACCCCTAATCTGCCGACCGCACACCGCCGCCACCTACGTTATCCCTATGTACCCCTAATCTGCTGCCCCTAATACCGCCGACACCTACATAATATTTATTAACCCCTAATCTGCCGCCCCCAACGTCGCCTCCACCTACCTACACTTATTAACCCCTAATCTGCCGACCGGACCTCACCGCTACTATAATAAATGTATTAACCCCTAATCCGCCTCACTCCCGCCTCAATAACCCTATAATAAATAGTATTAACCCCTAATATTCCCTCCCTAACATCGCCGCCACCTAACTTCAAGCATTAACCCCTAATCTGCCGACCGGACCTCACCGCTACTCTAATAAATTTTTTAATACCTAAAGCTAATTCTAACCCTAACCCTAACACCCCCCTAAGTTAAATATAATTTTTATCTAACAAAATAAATTAACTCTTATTAAATAAATTATTCCTATTTAAAGCTAAATACTTACCTGTAAAATAAACCCTAATATAGCTACAATATAAATTATAATTATATTGTAGCTATTTTAGGATTAATATTAATTTTACAGGCAACTTTGTATTTATTTTAACCAGGTACAATAGCTATTAAATAGTTAATAACTATTTAATAGCTACCTAGTTAAAATAATTACAAAAGTACCTGTAAAATAAATCCTAACCTAAGTTACAATTAAACCTAACACTACACTATCAATAAATTAATTAAATAAAATACCTACAATTATCTACAATTAAACCTAACACTACACTATCAATAAATTAATTAAATACAATACCTACAAATAAATACAATTAAATAAACTAACTAAAGTACAAAAATAAAAAAGAACTAAGTTACAAAAAATAAAAAAATATTTACAAACATTAGAAAAATATTACAACAATTTTAAACTAATTACACCTACTCTAAGCCCCCTAATAAAATAACAAAGACCCCCAAAATAAAAAAATGCCCTACCCTATTCTAAAATTAAAATAGAAAAGCTCTTTTACCTTACCAGCCCTGAAAAGGGCCCTTTGCGGGGCATGCCCCAAAGAATTCAGCTCTTTTGCCTGTAAAAAAAAAACATACAATACCTCCCACCCAACATTACAACCCACCACCCACATACCCCTAATCTAACCCAGACCCCCTTAAATAAACCTAACACTAAGCCCCTGAAGATCTCCCTACCTTGTCTTCACCACGCCGGGTTCACCGATCGATCCAGAAGAGCCTCCGATGTCTTGATCCAAGCCCAAGCGGGGGGCTGAAGATGTCCATGATCCGACTGAAGTCTTCATCCAAGCGGGAGCTGAAGAGGTCCATGATCGAGTTGAAGTCTTCATCCAAGCGGGAGCTGAAGAGGTCCATGATGGGGCTGAAGTCTTCTATCAAGCGGCATCTTCAATCTTCTTTCTTCCGGATCCATGGTCATGCCGCCGACGCGGAACATCCATCTTCACCGACGACTTCCCGACAAATGACGGTTCCTTTAAGGGACGTCATCCAAGATGGCGTCCCTCGAATTCCGATTGGCTGATAGGATTCTATCAGCCAATCGGAATTAAGGTAGGAAAATTCTGATTGGCTGATGGAATCAGCCAATCAGATTCAAGTTTAATCCGATTGGCTGATCCGATCAGCCAATCAGATTGAGCTCGCATTCTATTGGCTGATCGGAACAGCCAATCGGATTGAACTTGAATCTGATTGGCTGATTCCATCAGCCAATCAGAATTTTTCTACTTTAATTCCAATTGGCTGATAGAATCCTATCAGCCAATCGGAATTCGAGGGACGCCATCTTGGATGACGTCCCTTAAAGGAACCGTCATTCGTCGGGAAGTCGTCGGTGAAGATGGATGTTCCGCGTCGACGGGATGACCATGGATCCGGAAGAAAGAAGATTGAAGATGCCGCTTGATAGAAGACTTCAGCCCGATCATGGACCTCTTCAGCTCCCGCTTGGATGAAGACTTCAGTCGGATCATGGACATCTTCAGCCCCCGCTTGGGCTTGGATCAAGACATCGGAGGCTCTTCTGGATCGATCGGTGAACTTAGTTCTTTTTTATTTTTTGTACTTTAGTTAGTTTATTTCATTGTATTTATTTGTAGGTATTGTATTTAATTAATTTATTGATAGTGTAGTGTTAGGTTTAATTGTAGGTAATTGTAGGTATTTTATTTAATTAATTTATTGATAGTGTAGTGTTAGGTTTAATTGTAACTTAGGTTAGGATTTATTTTACAGGTAATTTTGTAATTATTTTAACTAGGTAACTATTAAATAGTTATTAACTATTTAATAGCTATTGTACCTGGTTAAAATAATTACAAGGTATCAAAATATAAAATGAGAGGGCGCTAAAAGCAAGAATAAATACCACACTTAATCTCTAAAAAATTATAGGTTTAATAAAAATAATTATACATATATATAACAAGTAGAAATTACTAACATCAAAAATTGAAGGGACGTCTCCCTATAAAAAATTAATCTTAAAAATACCACCAATATATTCCAAAAAAATTAATTGTTAAAATTGCATTTATCATCCGTTTGTATAAGGACCATAGAGTATAGTCAAATCGATGTAGGCCACTGGTAATTGCAATAAAATTAATCCGCAAATGTTCAGGGACCAGCAGTTGGTAGTGATCCAAAAATGATTAACAATGTTGCATAACAATTTTAGTCACTTTGTGGCAGTTCTTAAATAGATAAGTGCCTGAAGTTTAAAGACAGTGTTCCACCTTTTATATGCAATTATCGAAGATACTTGTGTATATATTAAGAAGGGCGCTCCAGGGCGTCTTACCGTTTTCTTCTGTCGGCTAAAAGCAGGCCGCTCAGCTTTTGTGGTAAAGGTTCACCCGTGGTGATTAAGTGAAGTTCAAGCTTCCAGGTAAACTCCCACTCAGGTTTAGCCGTCTCACAGCAAGCCGCTCTGACCACACTGGTGGCGGTTTCCTCTCGGTGGTTGAGCACGGTTTGTAGCCGTAGTGGTCCGTGTCACTGGCTGGATCTGTACTGACTGAGGTTAACACCTCACTTTGTAACTGTTAGTAACAGCGGCTCCAGGACCAAATTGAAATTCTGGCAGCATAAAATATCGAAGAATGTCAGTGTGTCCCGCACTTAGCGTGTATCACGCGCGGGGTAAAAAGACTAGGTACCTAGTGTCAGTTAGTTGCTCTTAGCAGGATAAGCAACTCTCCTTCTACGCGTTTCACCCAGCTGTGGGCTTTTTTAAGATAAAAGTTGCTCCCAGAACAAAGTTTAAAAACCTGCTGCTTCTCTTCTATTGGTCCGAGTTCTAATTGCTTTTGAAGGTGGACTTCATTTTAAGGTGGATTGTCCGTTTCTTCAACATACTTTAAATTTGGCACTTATTTAACCATGTTGGAATGTTTAAAAATATAGTAAATATTTTGCTTAAAGAAATTAATGTTACTTTTAAAACATTTAAAACACTAATATTGTATTTGGTGGTATTTAAAATTGATTGGTGGTATTTGTAAATATTTTAAAAAAACTAGATCTAATAAATAATAATAACATTCACAAAATTGCAGTAATATATTTCAACATAGAGTTTATTATTAAAAAAAAAATTAAAAAAAAAAAAAAATTAAAGGATTTGTGGAGGATCAAGACCTTATTTCTCATATTGGCATTATATTTGATTATTGATATAGTTACATAATTGTTATCATATGGATTTATGTGTAATCCATATATCATAGATTATTTCTTAATATATTAGGAATACGCATGAATGGGACAAGGAATTTCTCATAATAGGGACAATGATAAAAATATAAAAATATATAGCGGTCTAGCATCCTCAAATCATAATATGTGTAAGGATTTATAATGAGTTTATCCTAACTATCTCTGAAAAAATGCACAGGTGTCACAGATTTATATTCCTAAAAAAGGGGACAGATCCATTTCTGAATTTAGCCCAGCAGGGTGAAGGGAGTTATACTTATAAATAAATTCAGCTTCTTTTTTGAGGAGTTTATTTTCGAAATTTCCTCCTCTCCAATCCCCTTTTACTATGTGGATACCCCAGAATTTAAAGTGTTCCAAGTTGTTATTATGAATGTCTCTAAAATGTTTATAAAGGTGAGTGTCTAAATTACCTTTCTCAATATTGCATAGGTGTTCCCTTATCCTGTCACGTAACATTCTTGTTGTTTCTCCAAAATACACTAAATTACATCAACATTTTATAACATATATCACTCCCTTCTGTGAGCATCTTATTATATTTTTAATATCTAGCTTTTCCATTTTTTCGGTTTTGGTTATGGAGCTGCTCTTCGTACTATATTTGCATGCTCTACATAAATGGCATGGAAAGAAACCCTTCAAATTATGTCCATGTAGGTCTCTATCGGATGAGGTTATTGCATCTCCTTTGAGTTCACTGGGTGCTAAAATTTGTTTGAGGTTTTTGGCTTTTCTAAAAATAATCTTGGGTTTGACTGCTAGTATGTCTCCTATGATTGGATCCTTTTTTATAATGTTCCAATGTTTATTTACAATTTTCTTTATGATTTGGTGATTTTCACTATAATCAGTAACCAGAGCCACATTATACTCATTATTAGTATTCTTGGTCTCATGTTTGTCTTTGTATTGTAATAGTGACCTCCTGTCAGTATCATGTGCTCTTTTTATGGCTCCTTCGAGTTCTTTTTCAGAATAGCCTCTATCATAAAACCTTTGTTGTAAGATGTTAATTTGTGTTTGGAAATCGACATGTCTTGAACAGTTTTTTTTAATTCTGAGAAACTGTCCTATAGGTATATTCTCCTTCCACCCTATATGATGACAACTTTTTTTATGTACATAGTTGTTGCAGTCTACTTTTTTTAAAAATGTTCTGGTGGCAATGTTCCCCTCATCTATAAACAGTTCTAGATCACTATTACAATACAAAGACAAACATGAGACCAAGAATACTAATAATGAGTATAATGTGGCTCTGGTTACTGATTATAGTGAAAATCACCAAATCATAAAGAAAATTGTAAATAAACATTGGAACATTATAAAAAAGGATCCAATCATAGGAGACATACTAGCAGTCAAACCCAAGATTATTTTTAGAAAAGCCAAAAACCTCAAACAAATTTTAGCACCCAGTGAACTCAAAGGAGATGCAATAACCTCATCCGATAGAGACCTACATGGACATAATTTGAAGGGTTTCTTTCCATGCCATTTATGTAGAGCATGCAAATATAGTACGAAGAGCAGCTCCATAACCATAACCGAAAAAATGGAAAAGCTAGATATTAAAAATATAATAAGATGCTCACAGAAGGGAGTGATATATGTTATAAAATGTTCATGTAATTTAGTGTATTTTGGAGAAACAACAAGAATGTTACGTGACAGGATAAGGGAACACCTATGCAATATTGAGAAAGGTAATTTAGACACTCACCTTTATAAACATTTTAGAGACATTCATAATAACAACTTGGAACACTTTAAATTCTGGGGTATCCACATAGTAAAAGGGGATTGGAGAGGAGGAAATTTCGAAAATAAACTCCTCAAAAAAGAAGCTGAATTTATTTATAAGTATAACTCCCTTCACCCTGCTGGGCTAAATTCAGAAATGGATCTGTCCCCTTTTTTAGGAATATAAATCTGTGACACCTGTGCATTTTTTCAGAGATAGTTATGATAAACTCATTATAAATCCTTACACATATTATGATTTGAGGATGCTAGACCGCTATATATTTTTATATTTTTATCATTGTCCCTATTATGAGAAATTCCTTGTCCCATTCATGCGTATTCCTAATATATTAAGAAATAATCTATGATATATGGATTACACATAAATCCATATGATAACAATTATGTAGCTATATCAATAATCAAATATAATGCCAATATGAGAAATAAGGTCTTGATCCTCCACAAATCCTTTAATTTATTTATTTATTTTTTTTAAATAATAAACTCTATGTTGAAATATATTACTGCAATTTTGTGAATGTTATTATTATTTATTAGATCTAGTTTTTTTAAAATATTTACAAATACCACCAATCAATTTTAAATACCACCAAATACAATATTAGTGTTTTAAATGTTTTAAAAGTAACATTAATTTCTTTAAGCAAAATATTTACAATATTTTTAAACATTCCAACATGGTTAAATAAGTGCCAAATTTAAAGTATGTTGAAGAAACGGACAATCCACCTTAAAATGAAGTCCACCTTCAAAAGCAATTAGAACTCGGACCAATAGAAGAGAAGCAGCAGGTTTTTAAACTTTGTTCTGGGAGCAACTTTTATCTTGAAAAAGCCCACAGCTGGGTGAAACGCGTAGAAGGAGAGTTGCTTATCCTGCTAAGAGCAACTAACTGACACTAGGTACCTAGTCTTTTTACCCCGCGCGTGATACACGCTAAGTGCGGGACACACTGACATTCTTCGATATTTTATGCTGCCAGAATTTCAATTTGGTCCTGGAGCCGCTGTTACTAACAGTTACAAAGTGAGGTGTTAACCTCAGTCAGTACAGATCCAGCCAGTGACACGGACCACTACGGCTACAAACCGTGCTCAACCACCGAGACGAAACCGCCACCAGTGTGGTCAGAGCGGCTTGCTGTGAGACGGCTAAACCTGAGTGGGAGTTTACCTGGAAGCTTGAACTTCACTTAATCACCACGGGTGAACCTTTACCACAAAAGCTGAGCGGCCTGCTTTTAGCCGACAGAAGAAAACGGTAAGACGCCCTGGAGCGCCCTTCTTAATATATACACAAGTATCTTCGATAATTGCATATAAAAGGTGGAACACTGTCTTTAAACTTCAGGCACTTATCTATTTAAGAACTGCCACAAAGTGACTAAAATTGTTATGCAACATTGTTAATCATTTTTGGATCACTACCAACTGCTGGTCCCTGAACATTTGCGGATTAATTTTATTGCAATTACCAGTGGCCTACATCGATTTGACTATACTCTATGGTCCTTATACAAACGGATGATAAATGCAATTTTAACAATTAATTTTTTTGGAATATATTGGTGGTATTTTTAAGATTAATTTTTTATAGGGAGACGTCCCTTCAATTTTTGATGTTAGTAATTTCTACTTGTTATATATATGTATAATTATTTTTATTAAACCTATAATTTTTTAGAGATTAAGTGTGGTATTTATTCTTGCTTTTAGCGCCCTCTCATTTTATATTTTGATACCCTGTTTTCTATATAGCCATTTGGAGAGGTGGTTAGGGAGAGGCTTGGATAAGTTTTTAGACCTTAGCGCTATATAACACTGGTTTTTTTCCACTAAAATAATTACAAAGTTGCCTGTAAAATAAATATTAATCCTAAAATAGCTACAATATAATTATAATTTATAATATATAAATATTATTATTTTACAGGTAAGTATTTAGCTTTAAATAGGAATAATTTATTTAATAAGAGTTAATTTATTTTGTTAGATTTAAATTATATTTAATTTAGGGGGGTGTTAGGGTTTGGGTTAGAGTTAGCTTTAGGGGTTAATACATTTATTATAGTAGCGGTGAGGTCCGGTCGGCAGATTAGGGGTTAATTATTGTAGGTAGGTGGAGGCGACGTTGGGGGCGGCATATTAGGGGTTAATAAATATAATATAGGGTCGGCGGTGTTAGGGGCAGCAGATTAGGGGTACATAGGTATAATGTAGGTTGCGGCGGTGTACGGAGCGGCAGATTAGGGGTTAAACAAATATGCAGGTGTCAGCGATAGCGGGGGCTTCAGATTAGGGGTTAATAAGTGTAAGGTTAGGGGTGTTTAGACTCGGGGGACATGTTAGCGTGTTAGGTGCAGACTTAAGAAGTGTTTCCCCATAGGAAACAATGGGGCTGCGTTAGGAGCTGAACGCTGCTTTTTTGCAGGTGTTTTTTCAGCTCAAACTGCCCCATTGTTTCCTATGGGGATATTGTGCACGAGCACGTTTTTGAAGCTGGCCGTGTCCGTAAGCACCGCTAGTATCGAGAGTTGCAGTGGCAGTAAATATGCCTCTACGCTCCCTTTTTGGAGCCTAACGCACTGAAAACGCAGCCATTCTGTGAACTCTAAATACCAGCGGTATTTAAAAGGTGCGGGGAAAAAAAAGCATGCGTTAGCTACGCGGGTCGTTACCGACAAAACTCTAAATCTAGCCGTGAGTTAGCTACAATGTAACTATTAGCTATATTGTAGCTAGCTTAGGGTTTATTTTATAGGTAAGTATTTAGTTTTAAATAGGATTAATTTATTTAATTATGTTAAATTAATTTTGTTTAATTTAAATTAAATCTAAGTTAGGGGGGTTATGGTTAGACTTAGGTTTAGGGGTTAATAAATTTATTATAGTAGCGGTGACGTTGGGGTCGGAAGATTAGGGGTTAATAAATGTAGGTAGGTGTCGGCGACGTTGGGGGGGGCAGATTAGGGGTTAATAAAATTTAACTAGTGTTTGCGAGGCAGGAGTGCGGCGGTTTAGGGGTTAATACATTTATTAAAGTGGCGGCGATGTCTGGTCGGCAGATTAGGGGATAATAATTGTAGGTAGGTGGCGGCGACGTTGGGGACGGCAGATTAGGGGTTAATAAATATAATGTAGGTGTTGGCGATGTTAGGGGCAGCAGATTAGGGGTTCATAGGTATAATGTAGGTGGCGGCGATGTCCAGTCGGCAGATTAGGGGTTAAAAAAAAATATTTTAGTGTTTGCGATGTGGGGGGGCCTCGGTTTAGGGGTTAATAGGTAGTTTATGGGTGTTAGTGTACTTTTTAGCACTTTAGTTAAGAGTTTTATGTTCCGGCGTTAGCCCATAAAACTCTTAACTACTGACTTTTAAATGCGGTAGGAGTCTGGACAGGAGAGGGTCTACCGCTCACTTCTTCCAAGACTCGTAATACCGGCGTTAGGCAAGTCCCATTAAAAAGATAGGACACACAATTGACGTAAGGGGATTTGCGGTAGCCTCGAGTCGCGGAAGAAAAGTGAGCAGTTCACCTGTACCTGTCAGACTCGTAATACCAGTGGGCATTAAAAAGCAGCGTTGGGACCTCTCAACGCTGCTTTTTAAGGCTAACGCCAAACTCATTATCTAAGCGAGTGCCTCCTATGGAGGTGGTGAAGTAAGTTTGTGCTTGATTTTTATGATTTCTTCTGTGATAAGGGTTCTAAGCATTCTAAAGCCCAATTCCTCTCAGAGTAAATTGTTTGTCAGAGGGATGTGAAGAGAGTATCACCTATTTGATTTTATGGTTTCCCTCGCGGGAAATTTTTTCAAGGGTTCTCTGTTATCGGTCGTAGGGATTCATCTCCTACCTCCCTTTTCAGATCGACAATATACTTTTATATACCATTACCTCTGCTGATAGCTTTCAGTACTGGTTTGGCTATCTGCTATATGTGGATGGGTGTCTTTCAGTAAGTATGTATCATTATTTAAGACACTCTCAGCTATGGTTTGGTGCTTTGTGTATAAAGTTTTAAATATATGTATTTTACCTATATTTGCCATGAGTCAGGTCTATGTGTATTTCCCTTTGCAGTCTGGCAGATTCGTTATCGGAATCATATTTTAGGAAGTTTGTCTTACTTGGGGAATAGACTTTTTTTCAATTTGACTTGTTTTTTCTTTGAAAACTTGAGGGTAAAATAGGCTTGCACGGGTGCAAAATGCTTTTATTTATTACATCATTCTTGGCCTGAGAATGCGCAAATGTGCATCTGTAATGACGCAAGTTCGTAATTTCATGTGTCTTAGTTGACGCTAGGTTGTTTGGCGCAAAATTGTGTTTGTTTTGATGTGATTTGCGTCAATTACGGATGTTTGTTGGCGCCAAAAAAATTCTCAACTTCCTTTTGCGTTGTGCGTCATACTTGGCACCAAAAAAATTTGTTTTATTTTACCTCACTTCCTATATGCTCCTTGCCTTCTTTATGCTCAAAGGGTTATGCTATTTGCTTTTTTGCCAATTTTACCATTTGCATTTTTTCCCATTCCTGAAACTGCTATATGTGGAAATAAGATATTTCTGTTTAAATGTTATTTTTTATTTTTTTACATTTTACTAGATGTCTCAATCTGATCCTGTCTCAGAAGCTGCTGTAGGAACCATGCTGCCTGAACACAGTTCTACCAAAGCTAAGTGTATCTGATGTAAGCTAGTGGAGATTATATCTCCAGCTGTAGTGTGTAACAGTTGTCATGATAAGCTTTTGCATGCAGAAAAGGTTTCTATTAGTGCTAGTACAGTATCAGTTGTTCCTTCAACATCTAAATTACATGATATCCCTGTTGATATGAAAAATTATATTGCTGATGCGATACAGAAGGCTATGGCTGCTATACCGCCTTCAAATAAACGTAAAAGGTCTTTTAAAACTTCTCATAATACTAATGAAATTTGTAATGACCGGCAACATACTGATATATCCTCCTCTAATGAGGATCTCTCTGACTCAGAAGATCCTACTTCAGACATTGACACTGATAAATCATCTTATCTTTTTAAGATTGAGTATATTCGTTCTTTGTTAAAAGAAGTGTTGATAACTTTGGATATTGAGGAGTCTGGTCCTCTTGATAATAAATCCATAAAACATTTAAATTCTGTCTATAAACCTCCTGTGACTACTCCTGAGGTTTTTCCTGTTCCTGATGCTATTTCTGATGTGATTGCTAAAGAATGGTTTAAGCTCGGTACTTCTTTTGTTCCTTCTTCAAGGTTTAAAAAGTTGTATCCTTTGCCAGTGGCTAAATTAGAGTTTTGGGAAAAAGTCCCTAAGGTTGATGGGGCTATTTCTACTCTTGCTAAATGTACTACTATTCCTATGGAAGGTAGTACTTATTTTAAGGATCCTTTAGATCCTTTGTTTCAATATGCTAATCATTTTATCTGTGATACTATTTTTGATATCATCAAGATTAATGTTAAATCTATGCCTTTGGCTATTTTAGCTAGAAGAGCTTTATGGTTAAAATCATGGAATGCTGACATGGTATCTAAATCTAGGTTACTATCTCTATCATTCCAGGATAATAATATCTGTAGCAGGAAAAAGAAGGCGCCTATAGGGTAATATCGCTACGGACCAAAACAAGGAGCAGGGTAATTGAGAATGAGACTCCAAGCAGAGCGGCACTGAATCGTGCCTTGACAAGCAGACCGGGACTTCAGCGGGAACTCACTTTCAACATCCAATCAGGAACCCAAAGTGGTGATACTTCCAGGGCTCTGCACGCTTAGCTTGAGCCGTGTTCACCCAGCCGGGCCGAAGTCTTCATCCAATGGGACAGAAGAGGACATCCTTTGTTCCCTTCCCATTTACTTCCTGTGCAGCTGTTGCTCGGTAGCCTTCTGGAAGACTTCTGCCAGTCTGGATGTCCTCTTCTGCCCCATCGGATGAAGACTTCGGCCCGGCTGGGTGAACACGGCTCAAGCTAAGCGTGCAGAGCCCTGGAAGTATCAAGAGGAAGGTGTATTACCACTTTGGGTTCCTGATTGGCCGTTGAAAGTGAGTTCCCGCCCGGTGATTGGATATTGCCTGTGTTGGTCTTCCGGGCGACACTGAGGTCCCAGTTTGCTTGTCAAGGCACGATTCAGTGCCGCTCTGCTTGTGAGTCTCATTCTCAATTACCCTGCTCCTTGTTTTGGTCTGTAGCGATATTACCCTATAGGCGCCTTCTTTTTCCTGCTACAGATATTACTCGCCTCATCTTACACCGGAAAAGCTGCCTTGTATCTGGACTTTGGTATCCATTGATTATCATCACTATTTGTTTCCCGAGCGCACCTCCATAGGAGGATTGTTATCCTGAACTGGTTCCAGGATAATAATTTGTTTGGTTCCCAGTTCGATTCTATTATTTCCACTATTACTGGGGGGAAGGGAGTTTTTTGCCTCAAGATAAAAAGTCTAAGGGCAAATCTAAAGCTTCTAATTGGTTTCATTCCTTTTGTCACAATAGAGAACAGAAAATCACTCCTTCCCCTAAAGACTCTGGCTCCAATTGGAAGTCATCCTCGAGTTGGAATAAATCCAAGCCTTATAGGATACCAAAGCCAGGCCCTCGATCCAGTTCTGCTGGTGGGGGGCAGATTGAAATTATTTCAAGACATTTGGGCAGGTTCCATTCAGAATCATTGGATTCAGAATATTGTCTCTCAGGGGTATCAAATAGGTTACATAATAAGACCTCCTGTGAGAAGATTTTTTCTCTCTTACGTTCCAACAAATCCTGTGAAAGCTCAGGCTTTTCTGAAGTGTGTTTTAGATCTAGAGCTTTCAGGAGTAAGTGTACCAGTTCCAATACTGGAACAGGGTATGGGTTTTTATTCAAATCTATTCATTGTCCCGAAAATTCTTTCAGACCAGTTCTGGATCTGAAGTTTTTTAATCAATTTGTAAGGGTCCCAACTTTCAAGATGGTGACTATAAGGACTATTCTGCCTTTTGTTCAACAAGGTCATTACATGTCCTCGATAGACTTACAGGATATGTATCTTCACATTCCGATTCATCCAGACCACTATTGGTTTCTGAGATTCTCTTTTCTAGACAAGCTTACCGATTTGTTGCTCTTCCATTTGGCCTAGCAACAGCTCCAAGAATCTTTTTAAATGTTCTTTGTGCCCTTCTATTTGTAATCAGAGAGCAGGGTATTGCGGTGTTTCCTTATTTGGACGATATCTTGGTACTGGCTCAATCTTTTCATTTAGCAGAATCTCACACAAATCAACTTGTGTTGTTTCTTCAAAGACATGGTTGGAGGATCAATTTACCAAAGAGTTCCTTGATTCCTCAGACAAGGGTCACCTTTTTAGGTTTCCAGATAGATTCAGTGTCCATGACAAGAGACAAATTAAACTGGTTTCTGCCTGTCGAAACCTTCAGCCTCGATCATTCCCTTCAGTGGCTATGTGCATGGAAGTTTTAGGTCTCATGACTGCAGCATCGGACGCGATCCCCTTTGCTTGTTTTCATATGAGACCTCTGCAGGTTTGCATGCTGAATCAATGGTGCAGGAATTATACTCGGATATCACAGTTGATATACTTAAATCCCAACATTCAACTCTCTCTGACCTGGTGGTTGGACCATCATCGGATTCTTCAAGGGGCCTCTTTTGTTTGTCCTTCCTGAACTGTGATTTCAACAGATGCAAGTCTCAAAGGTTGGGGAGCTGTCTGGGGGTCTCTGACGGCACAAGAAGTTTGGGATCCTCAAGAGGCCAGGTTACCAATCAATATTTTAGAACTCTGTGCTATTTTCAGAGCTCTTCAGGCTTGGCCTCTATTAAAGAGAGAATCATTCATTCATTTTCAGACAGACAATATTACAACTGTGGCATATGTCAATCATCAAGGGGGGACTCACAGTCGTTTAGCGATGAAAGAAGTATCTTGGATACTTTCTTGGGCAGAATCCAACTCCTGTCTAATTCCTGAAATAAATATCCCAGGTGTAGACAATTGGGAAGCTGATTATCTCAGTCATCAGTCTTTACATCCAGGGGAGTGGTCTCTCCATCCAGATGTATTTTGTCAGATTGTACAGATGTGGGGTCTCCCCGAAATGTATCTGATGGCTTCCCATCTAAACAAGAAGCTTCCCAGGTACCTTTCCAGGTCCAGGGATCCTCAGGCGGAGATGGTGGATGCGTTAGCAGTTCCTTGGTTTTACCAACCTGCTTACATTTTTCCACCTCTAGTTCTTCTTCCAAGGGTGATCTCCAAGATCATATTGGAACAATTGCATGTGTTTCTGACAGCACCAGCATGGCCTCACAGGTTTTGGTATGTGGATCTTCTTCAGATGTCCAGTTGCCAACCTTGGTCACTTCCTTTAAGGCCAGACCTTCTGTATCAATGGCCGTTTTTCCATCAGGATCTCAAATTGCTAAATTTGAAGGTATGGAAATTGAACGCTTAGTACTTAGTCATAGAGGTTTATCTGACTCAGTGATTAATACTATGCTACAGGCTTATAAGTCTGTTTCCAGGAAGATTTATTATCGGGTTTGGAAAACCTATATTTCATGGTATAGAAGAAAAGACAGGCGCACAAGGCACAATTCAAGTGTAGAGGTTTATTACAAAGATAAAGCACACGGATAAAGTTGCACTTACTAGATTAAAAAGAAAATTCTGCATTTAAAATAGACACACTCCTGGGATTTTGCAGCTCCTGTAGCACCAGGGAAAATATGGTCCTCCTCCTCACGATTCCAGGCAAAAGCAACTAGGCAGCGGTATTCCGGATCCTGCCGCCTAAGTGTTTGTCAAGCTGGTGCAAACAGTTCTTTTGCTGCTTTCCCACAGTTCTTTTATTAGTTGCCTGACGCGTTTCCCCCAACTCCGGTCGGGCTTTATCAAAGGCTGTATGGATTTAGAATGGCGCCTATTTGTTTTAAAGGCGTATCAACCAATCAAATTAGGGGTGTGCGCTGATTATCCAATTATAGGTAAGAGGTGTGAACGCACATATATTGACCCGGATTGGGGATCGTTACATGTATCCATATATTGTGTTAGTTATAACAAAAGCGTCTATGCACTATTATATACAGAAGTTACATGTTAGGATTATATATACATCAAAATGTTTGTAAAAACAAACTTAATACATATAATAAACATTGCTCAAAACAGATTAAAATTTAAGTAGAAATTACGATTGGACTGCTAAAAGTAAACACTATCATGTTTACAGGATATATTAAAACATGTTATGTCTGTATAAAAAGAGTTACATTGTATGTTAGTAATAAGACACACAGACAAGTGTATTGGTAACTGCAAAGATGGGCTGATGATTCTCATTTACGAGTGACATAAAACAGTAAAACAGGAGAGGCGGAGCAAGCGACCGACAAAGATGGCCGCTAAACACTAGGGCTCTTAAAACAAGCCGAGAGCTACCAAAAATATCTCACGCTATTCAGCACTTTACTGAATTATAGAGGTACCACCAGATTTTGGAACAACGCAGGACTACATAAATGTCCTTCAAAACTCACACTGACCCATCCCGACGGAGATTTGCAATACGGCGGAGCACGGAGGGCCCAGGCATGTGACGCAGTGAGCTTGCGATCCCCGAGTCTGAGCTCAGCTACGATTCCAACTCCCCTCTTGCCGACGAACTGAGTCATAACACTCACTACAAGAGAAGCAACACAGCCAAAGATACCTACAGCAGGCAAAGGCTTCTCACAGACATTTCGGAAGGCCGCAGTACCGGAGAGCCGAAGCTCCGCTCCGGCGTGCAAGTGACAACTGCCATGATAACAGAAGCAGGCCTGTTTCAACCACCGGTAAGCGAACTTGCAAGATCGAAGTAATTCCATGATTCTAAAGGAACTAAGTTGTGAGGCAAGAGGGGTGAAGTTGACAAATAACGGAGATTTTATGCAGATGATATAACAATAAGTTTATAAAGCACGGCAAGGAAACTTCTTCCCCTACTAAATTAGACGGTAGTGGGCTGGGAAAACAAAGCAGCATACAGTCAAGAGGCAAGTTAGTACACACATTTGAAGGCCGGAGAAGACTCATAGCTTTGCTCAGAAGGCATGTATCAAATTGCTTCTGATTATACCGCCCCATAAAGAAATGGATTACTAACATATAACAATATATCGCAAAGAAGACATGAGCATTATAGAGGACTGATTTCACTCATATATCCGTCAACATATGGCCTTTGCTCAAGAGACAGAGCTTTAGAGAAATATTTGCCGTTTTACCAAGATCAGAACTGTCTCCCTTAGACCTGAACTCAAGCCCCACTACGCGGAGACTATACTGTTCTAGCAGACCTATCAGCACATTTTGAAAAAGTTTGGGTCATTTCCATCTGCCTATATTACAGCAGACAACGATATATCACAACATGGCCCCAAGTATAAACAACACACGGGTAAGACTATAAGAAGATACACAGTATAGCTGTGCTGCAGAGCCTAGCCTCAATCCCCTTCCCTTTCCCGCTGTCTTCAATGTCAGCGGGTCATACCCTCTCTCCTTTTCCCACAATCACTCTGTGTGAGTAAAATCCCCGGGGATTGAGGCCTACCTAATTAATTACCTGTGGTAAATTCAATCTTCTTTAACTTAACCAATTCACCTAATCGAGAAAATGTCGCAAAGAAAGTTGGGAAAACCAGACAAACCACAGAAAGTATCTCAAAGATCGCAAGAAGCCGTCAGTACCTTCATTAAACAAGCAGATAAAAATAAACAAAAAAATGGCACGACCTCCCCACACCCCTCTGCCCCAGAAGATAGAGAGGATAGCACTGATACTTCCAGAGGGTCCACGCCTGAAGCTCAGGAAACAGTTACCGATCCCCCTATTACCTATAAGGCCATTAAAGCTTTAATAGACCAGGTCAAAACTTGCATAAAGGAGGAATGTGCTGACCTGAAAAAAGAAATTACAGACTTGAACCACAGAGTCGACTCACTTGAGGAACATGAATACGTATTCTCTCAGAAAATGGCGGAACTGACTACTAAAGTTTCGCACCAACACCAAGATCTCACAGAAATAGAGAACAAACTGGACGACCTCGAAAACCGCACCAGACGACAAAACCTGCATTTTCGTGGCATTCCTGAAACAGTGCAAAACAACGAAATACGTGAATTTCTTCAAGGTCTCTTCTCAGAAATGGCTGCGTCAGAAGAAATGGATCTGACAAATGTTGTTCTAGATAGGGCTCATAGGGCTCTACGCCCTAAACCTGATGAGAACTCTCCACCCAGAGACATTATTGTAAGATTCCAGAATTACCAGCACCGTGAAGATATATACAATTTATCCAGAAAACAACACACAGTGTCTTATCAAGGCAACCGTATACAGATCTACCAAGATTTATCCATAAGGACACTACAAAAAAGAAGAGAATTTGCAACCTTAACACTTCACCTTAGGCAGCTCAAGATCCCTTACAGATGGGGATTCCCCACCTCAGTGGTTACCACCAAAAACGGGAAAAGATTTGAATGCCGAGACCTTCTTGACGCTGACCACTTCTGTCAAATGCTAGGGATCCCTGCCCTAATTGGAAACTCAGAACTACCACCTCAAAACTCCTTGTTGGGGACACTGGCCCCCAAACAACAGAGGAAAATTGGGCCGGCAAAAACCACAAGTTACCTCAAGAGGAAGCAAACCAACCCGGCAGACTCAGAACACTGTATTACACCAATCGGCAAGCTAAGTCCCGTGTATTTAACAAAGTGGGCTCTGTTATATTTGAGCTTGGACTTGGACTATAACTACTGGTAAGCAGAAGCCGACTGACACTCCGTAGAAAGCGGCAAGTATACTGTTAGGAGATGTTTTGCTGGACTGTATTCAATCCAATTGTTTTAATGTATTAGTCGTTTATTCTGATGTCCTTGTAGCTTAAACACAGTTGTGAATTTAAATCACCACTATCGTACCACAAAAGTTCCTGAAATGTAATGTTTATTTTTTGTTTTTTTGTTGTTGTTACATGCTTAACCTAGATTATTCTTGTTGTGCTGAATATAAAATATGCAATGTAAGTAGCTACTAGGCTTGTCAACCTGCCTCACCTATTGAAAGTTTTTCAAGTTTGTAAGTTATTGAATTTATATATACTTCCACACTACTGCCTGTGAATGTAACAGACACTTAAACAACTAAGACTTGTCCACAAATCACAGTTTAGTACTTTTGCTTTGACCCCCCCTAAGTTTCCTTTCCTTCCTCTTTTCCCTTTTTCTACCTCCCTTTGTCTTTTCTCAGGAACCAACTAAAAAGAGAGACCTCCCCGACCCAAACACTAGACTATAGATCTTACATGACAAAAATGAATACCATTTCTGTAGCAAGCCAAAATGTAAAGGGGTTTCTATCCGCTGAAAAGCGCTCCATAGCTTACTTTGACTTCCATAAAAAGGGGATTGATGTGATTATGCTTCAAGAAACCCACTTTAAGAGACGAAGGGAACCTCGTTTAGCTGAGCGCTATTTTGATAAACACTTTTTTAGTTCAGGGTTGAGTAAGAAAAATGGAGTATGTATTTCTATCAATCGCAATGTCCCCTTCGAACTAATCCAGAAACATACAGACAAAGAGGGGAGACTGCTAATTTTGATGGGACGGTGCTATGGCTCCTTAATTACCTTGGTCAATGTCTATGCCCCTAACAGACCTACCCCCAGGTTCTATAAATCAATCATCAACTCCATCTTGGATGTCTCAAAAGGCCCAATTATATTAGGTGGGGACCTTAACTTTACCATGCACCCTTCTGTAGATAATTCCACGGGGAAGTCATATCTCAGCAACAGAATACTAAAAGATAACTGCGCTGCTCTTCAATCTATCTCTCTATTTGACACCTGGAGAATAGCTCACCCCACACAGAAAGACTACACATTTTTCTCCCACCCACAACACTCCTACTCCAGACTAGACTACATTTTTTGTAGCCAGACGCTCTTAACTAACCTAGTCCAATCTAAAATATCACATACCTCATGGTCGGATCACAGCATGGTCTTATCCACCTTCCAATGGCATACTAAACTAATAAATACATTAAATTGGAGACTGGATGAAACCATTCTGACGAACCAAGCTGCAATAGATGAACTGATTAAGGCAACAGATGAATTTTTTCTTGATAACAAACCTGAAGATACATCAGCAGGAAATAACTGGGAAACATATAAGTGTTATATCAGGGGGTTTCTTATAAAACATACGGCTAAGCTACGGAAAATGAGGAGGGCTCAGATGACATCCCTGACTGACACCCTGACCACAGCAGATAGGATACATAAGAATGACCCGACCTCGACTCAAAAACTTGCAGACCTTACATCAGCCAGAGAAAGTCTAAATAAATTTCTAATTCAAAGAGCACACCTAAGGGCCTTAACCACTAAAGCCAAATTCTATGCAGACAGTAACAAGGCTGGACGCCTTCTAGCAAGGTCTCTTAAAAGACAACAATATAAATCATTTATTAGAACTATTTCACATCCTTCTGCCAAAATGGTCAGTAGACATGAAGAAATACCGGATACATTTGTATCCTATTACACTAAGCTATACAACCTTCACCCCAACACCACTCAAGAAGTTAACAATAAAATTGCACACTACCTCCACACTATAGAGACCCCTAAAATATCAGAGGATGATAACCGCATACTAGAAGCTCCCATAACAAACCTAGAAATAATGAATACCATTAAAGCACTCCCTAATGGGAAATCTCCCGGGCCAGATGGCCTATCGGCTAAATTTTACCAACTGCTTCAACCGCAACTATGTCCTCCTTTATATACATTATTTACTTCAATAGACAAGGGAGAAACTTTTTCTAAATCTTTACTAGAGGCCACAATCACAGTGATTCCGAAGGCAGGCAAGGTAGGAACCCTGGCAGGCAACTATAGACCCATATCACTCTTGAACATTGATATAAAGATATATGCTAAGATACCGGCGAACCGCCTCAATTTGATCCTACCCAAGATTATACATCCAGATCAAGTGGGGTTTGTCAGGGGCAGGGAAGCTAAGGATAATACAATTAGAGTTCTGCACTCTCTACTGACTGCACACAATGACAAAACACCTCTCACGCTTCTTTCAACAGACGCTGAGAAAGCCTTCCACAGGGTCAGCTGGCAATTTATGTGGGGGGCACTGTCGAGGTTTGGATTTTCTGAGGCTTTTGTAGATAGGATCCAAGCGCTATATTCTCACCCTCAAGCTAGAGTACGAGTCAATGGAACTCTATCCCACCCTTTCCCAATTACTAACGGAACCCGCCAGGGTTGCCCCTTGTCGCCACTTTTATTTGCTATAACCATCGAAATTCTGGCTATTAAAATAAGGGACAATAATGACATATTAGGCATACACTTTAATCAGATTCACCAAAAATGCTTACTATTTGCTGACGACGTGATCTTCACCCTACGGGCCCCCTCTACTACATTACCAGCTTTGTTACAAACCTTGAACGAATACGGACAGGTATCGAACTTCTCCATTAATATGGAGAAGTCCGGAATCATGCTACTGAACTCACCTAAAAGTGACAGAGACTTTGTTAACCAACAGACATCTTTCCAGATCGTTGATAAATTAAAATACTTAGGATTGATAATCCCATATAATCACTATGACTTATTCCAAAATAATTACATCTGCCTCCAAAACTCGGTAAAGACATTACTGGAAGGGTGGCACAGGCAGGGTCACCTGTCATGGATGGGGAGAATTAATACTATAAAAATGATGATAATTCCAAAATATCTATTCCTATTCCAGACATTGCCGATGGCCCTGCCGGTCTCATACTTAAAAACCCAACAGAGTATGCTTAATTCATTTATCTGGTCCTACAAGAAGCCTAGAGTATCCCAACAGACACTATATATGTCTAAAGCAGACGGTGGACTCAACGCCCCTAATCTCTTAAACTACTATAGAGCAACACACTTGACCAGAGTAATCTCCTGGTCTCACTCTAACGGCTCTGCACTATGGGTGCAAATAGAAAATTCTCTCTTGGGGGCTAAACCTATGAGAGATATAGCATGGCTCCCCAAAGCTCACAGACCACCGCAAGCCTATCAAAACACATACATTAAAGCTACTTTAGACGTCTGGGACTATGTGATAACGCATAATGCAGGAATCTCCACTCCAATATCACCTCTTACCCCTCTGTTGCACAACCAGATTTTTTTGAAGGACCCATCCTTTTCCCATACACACACAGAAGAGCATTTAAAAAACCTACCGATTTACCTCATGGTAGAATCAGGAGGGATCAAAGACAGACTAAAATTACAAGAGGAATTAGGCTCACCCTTCCATAGCTGGTACCCTTATATGCAGATAAGACATGCACTATCCGACAACACTTACCAATCTAACGTATTTAGACCACTGACCACGTTTGAGAAACTATGTGTTAATTCTGATATTAAAAAAGCACGCTTGTCAACAGCTTATAAACTGTTACGAAACTCTTTCCCAGACCAACGCCCTTCCTTCATTGGGAAATGGGAATCAGAATTGTTAGAAAATTTTACGGATGAGGACTGGAGAAATAGCTTTATAAGGACACACTCCGCCTCTACTTCGTTGTTAATATCTGAGTCAAACTATAAAATACTCGCCAGATGGTATCTGACACCCCAACGACTTAGATATATTTACCCTACTACCCCATCGTCTTGTTGGAGACGATGTGGAGGTCAAGGTACCATAACTCATATCTGGTGGGACTGCCCTCTTTTATCCGACTTTTGGCGCAAGACAGAACAATGCATTAATAAAATTCTAGGTCTAGACATCTCCCTGAACCCGAAACTCATCTTACTCAATGTTCTCCCACACTTACATTGCATATACCGCACAAGGCTCCTCCAACTGATGTTGACATGTGCAAAGAGATTGATACCCAGACTGTGGAAGACCCAAAAGACCCCGACACACACACAGTGGGTGGATGAGGTAAGACATATACTAGAGTTAGAAAAACAATACTATTACTATGTGGGAAAACGAGAGTTCTTTGCCGATATGTACTTTATCTGGGAACAAGGCCTTTATAATCTGAATATCTAAAGGTGCATCAACATTCCTGATTTTATAGACCCCTTTTCACTTATATAAAATCTCTACTTATACCCTCTCTTCTTCTTTTCCTTCCCCTTCCACCCCCCTTTCACCCCCCCGTCTTGGCTAGGAGTATCAGTACTGGACAATATCTTATCAAATAATAGAAAACAATAATTTTGATGTCTTTTTTGTTCAATTTAATGTTATTTTTTTTTCTTATATTTTTCCCGCAAAGTATGGAAGATGTTTACAGTTAAGATTTTGAATGATGATAAATACTGCTGTATTTAAAAGATGTTTCACTTGTTGAAATTAACCATTTCTTTTTGATGTAATGTTGTGAAACTAAAAAACCAATAAAAACTATTGAATCAAAAAAAAAAAAACAGTAAAACAGTAAAAGAACCCTGTTACACTAAATTATATGTTGATGCTATAGAGGATAATTTTTTTCTTATTTGTCTAACAGATAACCCTAACGTGGATTTTATATTCACTCTGTGGTGAACCTGATCTAAGGCATATATGGATACGCTATGCTTATTTTAAATTTAAAAAAGGAGGCATTGCGATAAAGGGAAATGTTTAAATTTTTATCCATGTTTGCTTATGGCAGGATTATTAGCGGAGGGACTTTTCAGCTAGATTTGATGTGCCTAAAAAAATATTAATAAAAATAAAAGTTTTTCTGCCAGATTTGCGTAAGGAACAGGTTGATGAATGTATAAAATCTGAATAAATAGAACCACCAACCTAGTGTCTGTATAATACAATTAATACAAAAATTTTATTGAAAATAATTTTATATCAATGTGATTCTATTAAATTCATCTACAGACATAATGTCTATATTATACATAAAATTAATACTGACTTGAACTATGGTTGATGTTAATATGGTACTGATTGCAAGGAGATCTATGAGTAACTGTGTAATTATTATATAAATTCATTTAAATAACTTGATTTTAAGGTGAATACATTTTTCTAAAATTTCATTATGTTGATTAACAAAGGATACCTTGAAAGGTTCACCAAAAAATATCCTGATTTGATTTCCAATATATACTGTGGTTAATTTGATTTAAAATTGATTAGGAAAATTTTTTGTATATATAAAAAAAGAACAAAGAATACAAAAATTAAGGGGGAAGAGGAACCTTCTTAAAATTTATAAAAGATCCTTTAAAACTCTAAAAGACTATTAAAAACTATAAAAAAAGGTATGGAAAACTATAGGAATGCCGCCACATCTATATCGATATTTAGCCCTAAGGGCTGTAATGTTTTTAACTTATATATCCACTTTGTTTCTAACTTTCTTAATTCCAATAATCTATTTGGTTTGGTATGTGGCACTTGATCTATTACTTGTACCTTTAAGGAACTGGAATTGCTCCCATGACAATCCAGAAAATGTTTTGGGACACTATGATTTTCCATTTTTTCTTTAATATTATAGAGCTGTTCATTGGGCCTACGTTTTATCTTTCTTTTTGTGCGGTCTATATATAATAGGCCGCATCCACATTCTAATAAATACACAACATATGTTGATTCACAGTTGCTTCTGAAATCTATACTATAAGTTTCTGTAGATTGGCTATTGTGGAATGTGGGTGCTCTATTTATGTGTTTGCACATATTGCATCTTGCTTTTCCACATTTCATGGTGCCCTTCCAATTTGTTAGCCAATTATCAATTTTTGGGTTGGTGTTACTTTTTGGAACAGGTTTAATCCTGCTAGGAGCTAGTATATTTTTCAGGCTTCTGCCTTTCTTATATGTAAAGGTGGGTTTTTCTTCGAGATGTGGACCTAGAAGGGGTTGTCTGCAAGTACCTTGAAGGGACAAATCTCTGCTCTTTCTGTTTTATTTCATAGAAAGATTGCTAAACTTCCTGATATTCACTGTATTGTTCAGGCTTTGGTTCATATCAAGCCTTTTGTTAAATCAATCTCTCCTCCGTGGAGTCTTAATTTGGTTTTGAAGGCTTTGCAGGCTCCACCTTTTGAGCCTATGCATTCTTTGGATATTAAACTACTTTCTTGGAAAGTGTTGTTTCTTTTGGCTATCTCTTCAGCTTGAAGAGTTTCTGAATTGTCTGCTCTTTCTTGTGAGTCTCCTTTTCTGATTTTCCATCAGGATAAGGCTGTTTTGCGGACTTCGTTTAAATTTCTTCCTAAGGTTGTGAATTCGAACAACATTAGTAGGGAAATTGTTGTTCCTTCCTTGTGTCCTAATCCCAAGAATACTCTTGAAAGATCTTTACATTCTTTAGATGTTGTAAGAGCTTTGAAATATTATGTCGAAGCTACTAAAGATTTCAGGATGACTTCTAGTCTATTTGTTGTTTTTCTGGTCCTAGGAAAGGTCAGAAAGTCTCTGCCATTACTTTGGCATCTTGGTTAAAGCTTTTGATTCACAAGGCTTATTTGAAGGCGGGACAGTCTCCGCCTCAGAGAATTACAGCTCATTCTACTAGATCAGTCGCAACTTCTTGGGCTTTTAAGAATTAAGCTTCGATTGATCAGATTTGCAAAGCAGCAACTTGGTCTTCTTTGCATACATTTACTAAATTTTACCATTTTGATGTATTTGCTTCTTCTGAAGCAGTCTTTGGTAGAAAAGTTCTTCAGGCAGCTGTCTCAGTTTGATTCTTTTGCTTATGATTTAAGTTTTTTTCTTAAAATATATGTGAATTTATGAGAGACTTATTTTTTTTGTGGATTTCATTTTTTTCAGTGGAAATAGCTGTTTTTATTTTATCCCTCCCTTTCTAGTGATTCTTCTGTGGTCTACCAACTTGGGTATCTCTATCCCATACATCACTAGCTCATGGACTCTTGCCAATTACATAAAAAAAATTATTTTATGTAAGAACTTAAAAGTCCATGAGGCCCACCCTTTTTATGGTGGCAATGATTTTTGTATATTTATTTCCAGTTCTTCTTTGTGTATGCTTTTTTACTCCTTATTTTTTCACCCCACTACTTGGCTATTTGTTAAACTGAATTGTGGGTGTGGTGAGGGGTGTATTTATAGGCATTTTGAGGTTTGGGAAACTTTGCCCCTCCTGGTAGGATTGTATATCCCATACATCACTAGCACATGGACTCTTGCCAATATGAAAGAAATTAATTTATCAGGTAAGTTCTTACATAAATTATGTTTTTATTAGATTCTTCCTTAACTTTATCTGTGTATAGCAGTACATCTCTTTCTGTGTTTTTTGCTCTTACTTATGCCTTAATAATACTTTTATTAGAATATCCTCTTCTTCTGAATCTGTCCTTCATTTGTATTGCATGTTCCTCAAAGTTAGTGAGAGAGGAAAAATTTCTTCATAATCTAAGGAATTGCCCAATATTGATAACTTTTATTAAATTAGTTAGATGTGCACTACTTGCCTCTAGGATTCTGTTAGTTACATTGGCCTTTCTATAATTCTCTGTCACTATGGTCTTTCCTTTCTTCTTTATTCTTTCTGATTTGCTTTAAATGTCAGAAAAATATTTCTGTCATTAGTGTTCAAATCACCAAACATCTTCAAATCATCTAGGGAGCCATCCCATAACAACAAGATGTTGTCCACATATCTTATCCAAAGTATCGAAGGTCTGTTGATGTTTTTCAAAAACATAATTAATTTCCCGGGCCCCTCGGTGCAAACATGCATATGTTGGGGCACAAACTGCCCCCATTGCTGTTCCCCTTACCTGCCTATATATCCTGCCATCAAAGGTGAATATATTATTTTCCAAGATAAATCTCATGAGGGTAAGGACAAAGTCAGTTTGTCAAATTTCAATCCTTTTGTTTCTAAGAAAGATCTAATTGCCTTTAAATCTACTGGATGCGGTATGGAGGAATAAAGGCTCTCCACATCCAGAGAAACCAGTATAGTATTATCAGATACTGTGATACCATCCAATTTTTTTAGGAGATCTCCAGTTTCTTTAACATAAGAAGGGGGGTTGGAGAAGAAAGGTCTTAGAATTATGTCTACATATTGACCCAGGTTTTCTGTAATGCCTCCTATTCCTGATACAATCGGTCTCCCCGGTGGATTATACATGTTTTTGTGAATTTTGGGAATAGTATAAAAACATGGGCATTTTTGGAAAGTCTGGGTAAAGATATTTAAATTCCTGTTAGGATATAAGGCCTTCCTTTTTGCCTTATTCAATAATTGAAGAGCTCAGATTGTATCTTTTTTATTGGGTTGTTTACTAATCTCTCATACTGTTCTTGAGCTCCTAAGTGTTTCTTTACCTCAAAGACATAGTTTTTCTCATCCATAAGGACTAGATTGCCGCCCATATCTGCAGGCTTCACTATAATGCTCTTTGCCTGCATTATTTCTTTTAAAGCCTGTCTCTCCTTCCATGTCAAATTTTGACCCGTGCCAGCTTCCTCTGGTAGATTTTCAATTTCCCTCTCCACCGCCTTTACAAAGAGATTCACAGCATTCACCTGGGCCAAAATTAGCATGTAGGAGGATTTATTTTTTAATGAGGTAGGTACCAATGGTGACTTCTCTAGATCTCTACTCTCAGATAAAAGGAATTCAAAAAGTTCTAAAGTTAGCCTTTCTTCCCTATTAAATACATCCTGCCAAGATTTTTTATTTGTTTGTGCCAAAACCAACTTCCTAACAAACAAATGCAGGTCTTTTATCATTTTAAATGTATCTAGTTTATTAACAGGACATGAAGATAAGTCCTTCTTTAGCACACTAATATTGGCAAAATTTAAAGAAAAGGAAGAAAGGTTAACCACTTGTAGTTCATCCCCCTTATAATCCCCTAGTAGCCCCTTTGATATCTCCTCCGGGGTCTCCCTCTGTTCTGAAACCTGTCCTCTTGGTAATAATTCCCTCTTCCTCTCTGCTGTCTCGTTTGATATCTTTTCTCTTCTGTAGAAAAACCTTTTGTCTTTTTCTCTTTCTACCTCCCCTCCATCTTCTGTGTTCCCTCTTTGAAAATATTATGTCACATGTGTGGAGTTATAAAATATAGAATATGGACTGTAGAGTTATAAATGTAATTAACATAGGCGAGATTACAAGTTTTGCGTTAGCCTTAAAAAGCAGCGTTAGGGGGTCCTAATGCTGCTTTTTATCTAACGCTGGTATTACGAGTCTGACAGGTAGAGGCTCACCGCTCACTTTTCTTCCGCGACTCGAGGCTACCATAAATCCCCTTACGTCAATTGCGTATCCTATCTTTTTAATAGGATTTGGCTAACGTTGGTATTACGAGTCTTGGAAGAAGTGAGCGGTAGAGCCTCTACCTCCAAGACTCCAACCGCATAAAAAAGTCAATAGTTAAGAGTTTTATGGGCTAACGCCGGAACATAAAGCTCCTAACTACAGTGCTACAAAGTACACTAACACCCATAAACTACCTATGAACCCCTAAGATCGCAAACACTATAATAAAATGATTTAACCCCCGCCACCTACATTATCCCTATGAGCCCCTAATCTGCTGCCCCCAACATCGCCGCAACCTATATTATATTTATTAACCCCTAATCTGCCCCCCCCAACATCTCCGCAACCTAACTACACTTATTAACCCCTAATCTGCCGACCGGACATCGCCGCTACTATAATAAATGTATTAACCCCTAAACCGCCTCACTCCCGCCTCGCAAACACTATAATACATTTTATTAACCCCTAATCTGCGACCCCCCAACGTCGCCGCTACTATAATAAAGTTATTAAACCCTAAACCTAAGTCTAACCCTAACCCTAACACCCCCCTAAGTTAAATATAATTTAAATAAAACTAACTAAAATTACTATCATTAAATAAATTAATTCTATTTAAAACTAAATACTTACCTGTAAAATAAACCCTAATATAGCTACAATATAACTAATAGTTACATTGTAGCTATTTAAGGATTAATATTTATTTTACAGGCAACTTTGTATTTATATTAACTAGGTACAATAGGTATTAAATAGTTAATAACTATTTAATAGCAACCTAGTTAAAATAATTACAAAATTACCTGTAAAATAAATCCTAACCTAAGTTACAATTACACCTAACACTACACTATCAATAAATTAATTAAATAAATTAACTACAATTGTGAGGTCAATTCTATTGGCTGATCCAATCAGCCAATCGGATTGAACTTCAATCCGATTGGCTGATTCAATCAACCAATCGGATTTTTCCTACCTTAATTCCGATTGGCTGATAGAATCCTATCAGCCAATCGGAATTCGAGGGACGCCATCTTGGATGATGTCATTTAAAGGAAGTGTTAGGTTTTTTTAAGGGGGGATCGGGTGGGTTTTAGAGTAGGGGTGTGTGGGTGGTGGGTTGTAATTTTGGGGGGGATTGTATTTTTTTTACAGGTAAAAGAGCTGATTACTTTGGGGCAATGCCCCGCAAAAAGCCCTTTTAAGGGCTGGTAAAAGAGCTGATTACTTTGTAATTTAGTTTAGGGTAGGGAATTTTATTATTTAGGGGGCTTTTTATTTTATTAGGGGGCTTAGATTAGGTGTAATTAGATTTAAATTCTTGTAATTTTTTTATTTTTTGTAATGTAGTTTTTTTTGTACTATAGTTTAGTTTATTTAATTGTATTTAAGTTTAGATAATTGTAGTTAATTTATTTAATTAATTTATTGATAGTGTAGTGTTAGGTGTAATTGTAACTTAGGTTAGGATTTATTTTACAGGTAATTTTGTAATTATTTTAACTAGGTAGCTATTAAATAGTTATTATCTATTTAATAGCTATTGTACTCAGTTAAAATAAATACAAAGTTGCCTGTAAAATAAATATTAATCCTAAAATAGCTACAATGTAACTATTAGATATATTGTAGCTATATAAGGGTTTATTTTACAGGTAAGTATTTATTTTTAAATAGGATTAATTTATTTAATGATAGGAATTTTAGTTCGTTTTATTTAAATTATATTTAACTTAGGGGGGTGTTAGGGTTAGACTTAGGTTTAGGGGTTAATAACTTTATTATAGTAGCGGCGACGTTGGGGGCGGCAGATTAGGGGTTAATAATTGTATGTGGGTGGCGTCGATGTTAGGGAGGGCAGATTAAGGGTTAATAAAATTTATTATAGTGTTTGCGAGGCGGGAGTGCGGCGGTTTAGGGGTTAATACATTTATTATAGTGGCGGCGATGTCCGGTCGGCAGATTAGGGGTTAATAAGTGTAGGTAGGTGGCAGCGACTTTGGGGGGGACAGATTAGGGGTTAATAATTATAATAGAGGTGTCGGCAATGTTAGGGACAGCAGATTAGGGGTTCATAGCTATAATGTAGGTGGCAGCAGGGTCCGGTCGGCAGATTAGGGGTTAATAATATAATGTAGGTGTCAGCAATAGCGGGGTCGGCAGATTAGGGGTTAATAAGTGTAAGGTTAGGGGTGTTTAGACTCGGGGGTTCATGTTAGGGTGTTAGGTGTAGACTTAGAAAGTGTTTCCCCATAGGAAACAATGGGGCTGCGTTAGGAGCTGAACGCTGCTTTTTTGCAGGTGTTAGGTTTTTTTTTAGCCAGCTCAGCCCCAATGCATCCTATGGGGAAATCGTGCACAAGCACGTTTTTCCAGCTTACCGCTACCATAAGCAATGCTGGTATTGAGAGTTGAAGTGGAGCTAAATTTTGCTCAACTATCACTTTTATGAGGCTAACGCAGCCATTCAGAAAACTCGTAATACCAGCGTTGGCTTAAGGGAGCACTGGAAAAAAAAGGCTTGTTAGCACCGCAAGTCTTTACCGACAAAACTCATAATCTAGGCGATATATAGGATTAGTCAGAATTTAGTTAGTAATGGGTTAATTTTAAGGGCACTGCATTACATGTACATTCAGTTGCTCCTGTCAATCAAAACACCTTTACTGCTAGCTAGACACTTATTATTATTAACACCATATAGACTGCGCATGAACAAGTTAAAATAGAATTTTCTATATGTCAGCCAAAATTATTAAGTCTTTTAAGGTAGTTAACATATATAGAATTAGCCTTTCACTTAAAGGAAGGTCTAATTTGATTTATTTAAATTGTGTATAAAAGCTTTGAATTTGTATTAAGCTATTGTTATCTGTTACCTTCAGATCTCAAGGTATGTATTAATCTTGTTGTGATTAATAAATGATTTATGTCAACTAATATTTGATAGATATGAGTATTAATTTAATCTATTAGATAACAACCCAGATTGAATATTTGTCTATAGTTAATATAGATATATTAAAGAATAATTCTTACAGCATATCTTTTTCTATCTTCTTTTGTGAGAATCATACATACATCTGTTGCTAAAAACTCATTTAGTGACAACCTCTAGACTGAGGAATACAACACTTTGGGGCCTCATCCGGGATTCGACCCTTGGACCACAGTGCTTTCTTAAAGCTGGACTATGAATTCTGTGTGTGTCTTCTGCTACTAAGTAAGTATTTTTTTCTTTTTTATCAAATAGAGTTAAATTATGGCTGTGCACACCAAAGATTTTGACTTAAAGGGACAGTACACTGTAAAATTGTTTTTCCATAAATGTATTTTAAATGTCTTGTTATACCAACTGCAGAGTATAAAATAGTTGAGAAATTGCATTTTAAGGTTTATTTGTGTATCTGAAGTAGCTGGTTTTGTGCTTTGAAACCACAGCCTATTACAATGGGTTGAGCTTCAGGTAATATCAGATCTCATTATGTTATAACTTTTATGTACACAGACTTGCTTCCTTATCTTATATTTGTCTGGAACACCAAAGCTCAATACATAGAGAGAACAATGGAAAATTATCATTTTATTACTTAACTATCATGCCCCCCACTGAGGGTGTAATCTATTCTGCTGGCTGTGTTTACTTAGGCTTGTCAATAGCGTATACGCCAGTATCAAAACTTTCAGTATAGGTTGGAAACCACAAGCTAAATCAGCTATTTCAAATGCTGAAATATGAGTAAAGGAGCTACTTGCAACCAATTTAATACACTCTAGCAGGTAAAAAGGATCATTGGGAATAATTTAAAGGGGAGAAAGTTTTTGGGTGAACTGTCCCTTTAATTGACATAGATCAGAAATCCACCCCTGTTTTGTATAATCTCCCTCATGTCTTTCTGGATTGTGTAATTGCTAACATTAAAAAAATTGTGGTTAAAAAAGGATAAAATGGACTTCCGGGAAGAGGCGGAGCAAGCAACACACTTGCAAGTTGGCACCTCTGCATCACCACCGACTGACGCAGTTATCCTTGGCCGTGGATAGTCTCCCCGGCCTGGATTGAAGAGAGGCTTCTCTTGCATCACAGGAGTCTCGAAAGCAATGGACGCTACCGTGGCTGGAGCAACTTCATCTCCAGGTGAAGTGGACCGCAGCACTCACAAAGCCGACGGATTCTTCAGAGGGCGAAGCAGTGGTAAAGTACAACACCGGCCACAGCAAGAGTCACGCAGCTGTGGGAGGAGATAAGGGATGGACACACTCCATGGCCCTTAGATGTTGTAGCCCTCCCACACTGTACAGCCTGCATAGGAGTAACGCTGAGCAGGAGGAAGAAGGGGTGTTAATTGATTGCTGGCTAAACCCTGTGCCCGTTACAGGTACCCCAGCTTGTATGAGTGAACTTGTGCACTATGAGTCTGCTGAACCCAAATGTCTGACGCTGCAGGTACTGCTTTGCCCTGTTTTCTTTGTGGGATTAAGATCCCTAGGTAGTTACTGACTGCCACCACTAGCAATAAGCTGAAGATGAGACTCTCGTTTTGGTACTGCTTGCATCATTATTGAGAACTTCAGATATATGGTCCTGCATATACGTGTAAGTAATAACTTATAGGAAAGTGTATACCACCTGAAAAAATTTGAATAGGAACTGTTTATATGCCATAAAGTTGTTACATGTGGCTGATAAATAATAACTTTCTCTGCAATAATTTCTGTGAGCAAGATTTATCTTTTTGGAGGGACTACAACTTTATTAACTCCCATAACCCAGCGGGTAGGAGTTAGGAAACAGGCAGCTCCCATAACCCTACGGGGTAGGAGCAAGAAAGGCTTTGGAAAAATTAATGGTCCCCAAGATTAATAAAGATCAAGTCACGGCCTAGATATAATTCCTTTGATCAGAATCAGAGAGCCAAAAGTAAAGATATATGCTTTAAATATGAAGTCCATCATGTGCAGAAGCTAATGGCATGAGAATAAAAACACACAAAGGCTATTCAGGACATTAGCAGCTATTCTTCAATATTGTAAATAAGTTATAGGCACAAAAAGGGGAATTGTGAAAATACTGGAAGCTGGACTTTCCGCACACAATCGGCCTTTCTAGCTGTTAATTTGGGCTTATAACCTAAGTTTGTGTTGACATAATTGTCTGTTATAATGTTCTTATCTGGTATACTGATATTTCAGCTATAGTGGTCTTAAATCAGTTACATATCTCTGTTACTTAAAGGGACACTAAACACCTGCTGCAAATTCTGCAAACTAACTCCTGCTTTTAATTCATAAATGTACTCCAAATCTAGTAAAAAAGGATTTTTAGGAAGTCTGTGAAGCTTACCCCCAGTATATTCAAGAAGAGTGTTGTCAAACAGAATGGTGATGCTGAGCTCAATGCTGCTATGTATGCTGCCATGTTGTAACGCACGTTGCTCACAGGCACAGCAGTCAGGTGATGTGCATGGCAGATAATTGTATAAATAAAGTTAAGAGGATTATCAGAATGCTCCCTCACTGTGGTGCTAATTGAGTGCTGTATAAACATCATATGTGCCTCATATTTAAATAAACATTCAGTTTGTCCATTCATTGTTTTAAAATCAAAGCAATCAAAACTTTCTGCATTAGAAATACTTCTGCACTATTGAGTGCACAGCTAGAGGAATGTTTGTTTTAGCTAATAGCAGGCTACACAGGGAGGAGGAAGGAGGGGGAGAGGCATGCTCCGTGTGAAGAAGGCAGGCAGCTGAAAAACTTACATTTTAATTACTAGAAGATGTATGCACTTAGTGCAATAGCAAGCTACACCGGGAGGAGTGGGGAAGAGGAAGGAGGGGCATGCTCCGTGGGGAGAAGTCAGGCAGCTGAATAATGCTATATTTACATTTTACCTCAAAAGACAATAAGCCATTTTACGGACTAGAAATTAAAAAGATGCTTACACAGTGCATAAATCCTCTAGTAAAATGTAAATACAGCGTTATTCAGCTGCCTGCCTTCTCCCCACGGAGCATGCCCCTCCTTCCTCTTCCCCACTCCTCCCAGTGTAGCTTGCTATTGCACTAAGTGCATAAATCTTCTAGTAATTAAAATGTAAGTTTTTCAGCTGCCTGACTTCTCCCCACGGAGCATGCCCCTCCTTCCTCTTCCCCACTCCTCCCGGTGTAGCTTGCTATTGCACTAAGTGCATACATCTTCTAGTAATTAAAATGTAAGTTTTTCAAATGCCTGCCTTCTTCACACGGAGCATGCCTCTCCCCCTCCTTCCTCCTCCCTGTGTAGCCTGCTATTAGCTAAAACAAACATTCCTCTAGCTGTGCACTCAATAGTGCAGAAGTATTTCTAACTCAGAAAGTTTTGATTGCTTTGATTTTAAAACAATGAATGGACAAACTGAATGTTTATTTAAATATGAGGCACATATGATGTTTATACAGCACTCAATTAGCACCACAGTTTTCTGATAATCCTCTTAACTTTATTTATACAATTATCTGCCATGCACATCACCTAACTGCTGTGCCTGTGGATAAAGACAACAAAGTTCAAATGAGGTGCACAGACAGCCAGTTGTGAATACAAATATTCTTTTCTTTATTGCAAGTAAAATTACTGGTTCCCTCCAGGGATACAGGAATCACAAGTTTAGTAGTGAGTGGAGATAGCTTCACTCTAGTGACTGTCTGCTGACATGTTTCGGCGATGAAGCCGTAATCGTAGCTGCAGTCTCAGGTGTACACCAGTCTAATAAACCGGTTCCTGGTACCTGATTGGTTTAAAAATATAATTAAAACCACACCTAGAGTGAAGTTAACCCCTACTCTCTTAACACATATAATATAATAGGATAACAATTACCTATTACATGGTATAACATACATATTTATGTGAAACCTAAACCACATAAACAATCAGTTACTATTGAGGTTATTGATGTGGATAAACATTGTAACAATTTTATAGAATCCATTAAATAAACATTAACAAATACGGTGAAAGTCACATTAATAATGCAAGAATTAAAAATAGTGAGACACAGATTACACATAGAGTGCAATTAGCAAGTTTCTTCAGTTCTTCCGACACTCTTCTTGTCTAAATTGCAGAACTAAGTTTGTAATTTATTTATTAACCTGCATAGAGTGTGGAATACAGTACACAGGGCTCACAACTAGGAAAACAAGAGAAAGGATTAGGGAACACGTTTCAAACATCAAAGTTGGTAAACTAACCACTCCCCTGGTCCAGCACTTTAAGACATGTAATAATACAAGCCCTAAGACACTAAGATGGACCATTATAGAACAGGTCAAGCTGAATAAGAGAGGTGGGGACAAGGAAAGGTTGCTGGCAAAGAGAGAGGTGTTTTGGATACACAGACTCAGAACCAGAGTCCCTGAAGGTCTAAATTCTGAATTTGACCTGATAAATTTCTGGGAATGATATTCTGGCTCTGGGTCTGTGTATCCAAGATCCAATCCTAACTCATATAATGAGTACTTGTTGTACAACTTGCTTACCTTTGCACTGTACATATGTCGTTACATGTTATTGTGGGCAATAGTACAATCTATACAAATATGCATTTAAATATATGCATATATGCTTATTTACTTCTGAAACTTGCTAATTGCACTCTATGTGTAATCTGTTTCTCACTATTTTTAATTCTTGCATTATTAATGTGACTTTCACCGTATTTGTTAATGTTTATTTAATGGATTCTATAAAATTGTTACAATGTTTATCCACATTAATAACCTCAATAGTAACTGATTGTTTATGTGGTTTAGGTTTCACATAAATGTGTATGTTATACCATGTAATAGGTAATTGTTATCCTATTATATTATATGTGTTAAGAGAGTAGGGGTTAACTTCACTCTAGGTGTGGTTTTAATTATGCTTTTAAACCAATCAGGTACCAGGAACCGGTTTATTAGACTGGTGTACACCTGAGACTGCAGCTACGATTACGGCTTCATCGCCGAAACATGTCAGCAGACAGTCACTAGAGTGAAGCTATCTCCACTCACTACTAAACTTGTGATTCCTGTATCCCTGGAGGAAACCAGTAATTTTACTTGCAATAAAGAAAAGAATATTTGCATTCACAACTGGCTGTCTGTGCACCTCATTTGAACTTTGTTGTCTTTATCCTGTGGAACCGAGGTTGCACCAGTAACCAGTGTGTTATATCTGCACATCTCAGCACACCGATCCTGGTCTTGGTGGTTGCCGGGGAACGCATAGCATTACCAAGGAGAAAGAAGTTCCGTGAACCGGAAGTAAGTCCAGTGACGTCACACGCCATCGTAGAGTGATCGAGCAGAGGAGACCGGAGCGGTCAGAGAGGGCGTCAAGTGCCGGACCGGCTCCATGTGCACCTGGTTTGCACACAGAGGGTAATTTTTCTGCTTTCCTACAGGTTAGGCTGGGTGACACTGGACATTGCGTGACCAAGAGGGGTGAGAGATTCATTTGATACTTAAAAGCATATCACCAGTTGTCTCAGGTGCCGACACACATTTACTGTTTTTGCTGTGCCTGTGAGCAACGTGCATTACAACATGGCAGCATACATAGCATTGCCAAGCACCGGATCAGCAGTCTGATTGAAGATGCTCTTCTTGAACTGTTTGGGGTAAACTGAGCATCAAGGATAGTGGTTAATGCTTAGTTTGTTATTATTAGTAAGTATAAGTTAGTTCAAACAATTTTTAGAAGGTGTTATAGGTCCCTTTAAGTGTTTTATGTGGTACAAGGTAAAGACAACAGGTTACTAGGTGGGCTAAATAATCAATCTGATTTTTTTAGTGGTCTTCAACTCTTTTTTTGCAATTAAGTACTGGGATTAAAGGGGTGCCTTGTATTGTGTTCCTATAAAGAAGGGTAAATAAATAAAACTATAGCTTTTTGAATACTTGTAGGCTCACTGCAAGTGATCTCTCCTGATAATAAATTAGTTTTAAGAAAGGATAATTTCAGATAACTGTTAGTAGTTGATATACTGATTACATAGAGGAAGCGGTTATAACTTTGGAAAAACTGATAAAATCGAACACCCTTTTGTCTTCATTTAAAGGGCACATGTCCTTGTATATTAGTCAAGCAGGTATACAATTGCTGTCCTTTTAGACAATATATTATTATAAAATGTATATATATATATATATATATATATATATATATATATATATATATATATATATATATATTGAGATGTTCATAAGATGACTGCATAAATCCTAAGCGCTTAGGGAAGTTTGACAAACACATCTGGCTGAAATACTATTATATTATTTCTTCCTGGTTTTGAAGACATTGGCCTTTTTCACCAATAACAGATTGAATTAGTGGCTGGATATCCACCAGCATCCTGGTTCTCTTTTGCACTTAGCACTTTTCTTTTTTCTTGATCACTGTAACACACACTAACTTTAAGTAAGATTTTGTAGAACAAATATATGCAAAACAGTTATTACAGCAGACCATATAAATAAAGGTTGTGTCTCACATAATCTATAGTGGGTATTTTATCTGGAAATACACACATATAAACTGAGTGAGTGGAGTTTAATATGAGAGTTAAAACTGTTGTGGCCAATAAGTGAGTTAGATTGTGGTTCTCACTAAAAAGTTGTAATTGAATGAAATAACAGTTTTAACTCTGAAGGTTTAGGACTGCATAGCAAAAATATGATAAAAGGAAAAATATGGGTTTGTAGCAAACAATAAATATGAGGCAAAAATTACAAAAGAGATAATGTCCAGAAAACAAAAGAAAAAGTAACGTTTTTGTGAAAAAATGTAAAAGTGACAAAATGGTTTTATGACAAAAATATATGATGATATGTCCAGCAATGACTCACCTCCGGAGGGAGAAAAAGTAGCAATGGTGGTTCAGTGATTGTTTTTTAGGCAAACCGCTGAAGTAGTTTGAGGGGAGAGCAGCTTACAGAGCTGCAGCGTCCTGTTCTGTGTAAACCGGAAGTGAAGGTCCGTGAAACCGGAAGTGGATAGATGACACGCAAACAGCGTGTGTTCAGTAGCACAGAGGGAAGTCAGAGTCCTCAGTGAGAGCGGCTGTGCAGGGAAGCATGCAACTTCAATACCAAGCAAGTTATTGAATGTTGCAGGCTCCTTTATAGCCAGGACTCAGTTAGGGATATATCTTTTAAAGAGACAGGCATTTGGTATTATGACAGGGTACCCCCTTTAAGGAACCACTCCGTGGTTCATGGTTTCGGTCTAGATGGATGTCGACGGTGAAACAGAGACACTAGTCTTGGGGCTGAGAGATTAACTGAGGGCTCCCAGGAATCCTCCTCATGGGGATAGCCCTTCCAGTGGATCAGATACTGGAGTCTACCGGATACTTTACGAGAGTCCAGGATGTTTTCAACCTCATACTCCACTTCAGGAGCTAGAGGGGGTTCATCCACAGAAGATGGTGAATGATTTCTGAGTGCCTGATATGGCTTGAGAAGCGAAACATGAAAGGTTGGGTGGATACGATAATGTGAAGGCAGAAACAAGGTCACAGCGTTGTCATTGATAACCTTGGTTACAGGGAAAGGTCCAATAAATAGTTTGTTGAACTTGCGGCTAGGCACAGTGAGACGAAGGTTTCTCGTGGATAGCCATACCAAGTCACCAGGTTTATAGATAGGGGACGCTCTATGTCGGAGGTCATAATAATGTTTATGACGTGCTTGAGCCTTTTTTATGTTTTCTGAAAGTAATGTAAAGGATTCTGAGATGGAGTTAGTGAAATCATTTATTATAGGACAATCACTTTCCCTTTCGAGGGGTAAGCAGAATGACGGATGAAATCCGTAATTGGCATGGAAAGGAGTGGGCAGTTTATGGAAAGGGACAAAATGAGACATTTTTGTCAATAGATCAACCACTACCATAATTGTTTTGTTACCACTGGATTTGGGAAGTTCAACTATAAAATCTATGGCTATCTCACTCCATGGTCTTTTGGGTATAGGAAGAGAAAGGAGATAACCTGGGGGGTGTCTTCTATCTTTTTTACATGTGGTACATGTCTTACAGGTAGAGATGTGTTTTTGTACATCACAAATCATTCTGGGCCACCAGTACAATCGCTTTAGCAATCTGTGAGTCTTGTTAACTCCTGGGTGTCCAGAGAATTTGGAATCATGTACCTGTTCAAGTATAAATGATCTCATGTTTGGAGGGATATATGTCTTACCTTGATAACAAAGTAACCCATCAGATTTAGGAGTTAGATTATATGTATCCTTTGTTGTATCGATGTCTTGTTCACTTTTTAATTTAACTGTGAAATCTATGATACCACCTAAAATAAAGTTAGGGGGAATAATAGTACCTGTGTGAGGAACCTGATGGGGTTTTGGAGGCAGCCTGGATAGGATGTCTGCTTTTGTGTTCAGGGAAGCCGTCCTATAGGTGATAATGTAGTTGAACCTTGAAAAGAATAAACTCCATCTGACCTGTCTAGATGTGAGTGTTCGATTGGTTTTGAGAAACTGTAGGTTTCTATGATCGGTATAGATAATAATAGGTTCAGCGGTTCCCTCTAATAAATGTCTCCAATTAACTAGGGCACTTTTCATGGCGAGAAGTTCTTTTTCCCCTACATGATAGTTTAGTTCAGAAGATGTGAGGACACGGGAGTAATATGCTATTGGATGTAATTTATTGGTGGTTTTGGATTTTTGGGAAAGTACAGCCCCAATAGCATGTTCAGATGCATCTACTTCAAGTGTATACTGAGAGAGTGGGTCAGGATAAGCAAGAATAGGAGCTGTAGTAAACGCATGTTTTAAATAATTAAAGGCATCATTAGCTGAGGGGGACCACACAAAAGGTATATGATCTTTAGTAAGATTAGTGAGGGGTTTAGCAATGTGAGAGAACCCTTTAATAAACTTTCGATAGAAATTCGAAAACCCTAGAAATTTCTGGACATTCTTTTTATTACGTGGTATGGGCCAATCAATTATTGCTTGAACCTTTGAATTTTCCATCTGAATCCCTTTTGATGAGATATGGTACCCCAGAAATGTGATATCATTACTATGAAATATACATTTCTCAGCTTTCACGTAAAGTTTATGTGCTTGTAAACGTGCCAAGACTGTTCTTACGTGTTTTATGTGTTCTGTCAGATTGTTAGAAAAGATTAATATATCATCAAGATATATTACCAGGAAGGTGTCCAATATATCTCTGAATATGTCATTAATATAACGTTGAAACGTTGCAGGGGCATTACATAACCCAAATGGCATTACCGTGTACTCAAAGAGTCCGTACCTCGTACGGAACGCCGTCAGCCACTCATCACCTGAACGCATACGAATGAGGTTGTAAGCACCTCTGAGGTCGAGTTTAGTGAAAATGGATGACCCATTTAATCTTTCTATAAGTTCAGGGATGAGCGGCAGAGGATAACGGTCTTTCACAGTACGTTTATTGAACTCACGGTAATCCACAATCGGCCTGATGGTTTTGTCTTTGTTAGTCACAAAGAAAATGCCCGCACCTGCAGGAGAGGTGGAAGGTCTTATGAATCCTTTTCTAAGGTTTTCATTTATGTATTCTTTGAGTCTTACTAATTCAGTTTGGGATAGAGGGAAGATGTGCCCATATGGGATGTCAGACCCTGGTATAAGTTCTATGGGGCAATCATACTCTCTATGGGGTGGTAGAGATTCTGCTTCTACTTTATCAAATACTAATGAGAAGTCATGATACTGATGTGGTATTAACCTTTCATCTTGGTTTAGGTGGAGTATAGAGTGAGAAAGTAGACAAGTATTTTTGCAATAGGATGAGTTAAATTCTATTGTATTTTGTTTCCAATGAATCATTGGTTGGTGTTGTCTTAACCAGTGCAGCCCGAGTATGACCGGGAACATTGGAGAGGTGATGATATCAAAAGAGATGTACTCTTGGTGGTTATTGTGAATGTTAACAAGTATGGGAATCGTTTGGTGTGTGATGGGACCTGTGGATAAACAATTACCATCAATCAAACGTACTGCAACTGGATTTTCTTTCACAACAAACGGTATATTTTTTACTATAGAGGAATCAATGTAATTGGCATAAGCGCCAGAGTCCACAACGGCTTCAAGGTTTAGTCGCTGTCTTTCCCACTGTAACGAGATGGGAACTAATAAGTAAGTTGGTTTATGAGTAGAAAGTGTAAAATTGTGAAGAGCACAAACTGACTCACCAGATTTCTGTCTCTTCAGAGATGGGCAGTCCGTGACTGAATGGTCCTTGGAGGCACAATACATGCAGAGAGCATGTTCCTTGCGATGAGACTTTTCCTCTGGGGTTAGCGGTCCTTTAATGAACCCAATATCCATGGCCACTGCATTACCCCTTGGGCTATATGTCACAGGACGTGAAGGATGATATCTAGTTACAGTGTCATGTGTTTGTTTTTCTAATCTCCTCTCTCTGAATCTCCTATCAATCTTAATAGTAAGGGCCATTAATGCCTCTAAAGAATCTGGAAGATCAATTCTAACTAATTCATCTTTTATGGGGTCTGATAGACCTAATCTAAATTGATTAATTAATGAGATTTGATTCCATTGCGTGTCTCTTTGCCAGATCTTGAACTCAGATATGTAGTCTTCCACATATCTTTTATTCTGCTTTAGACTACGTAATGTATTTTCTGCTGTCAGTTGTTTATGAGGGTCTTCATACAGATCAGACATTGCTCTAAAAAATTCCTCAACTGATTCAAGTATGGGGTCATTAGATTCATACAGGGAGTCTGCCCAAGCACGGGGTTCTCCTTTTAAATAGGATATTATTGTCAGAATTTTAATTCTTTCAGTAGGGAATGTTTTTGGTTTTAATGTAATAAACATTCTACAGGCATTGTAGAACTGTCTAAAAGTTTTTCTATCGCCTGAGAAATGTTCTGGGGGGCTGATAGGCGGTTCAGGAGGAACAGGAGGAGAGTTAAACCCTTCTTTTATAATCCCTTTTAGGGTTAAATTCTCTGAGTGTAATTCTCTAAGACCCTGTGTCAACTGATCTACTTTATGGGAGAGTTCCATGACATGAGCCTGTAGGTCAGCAGGGTTCAGCATTCTGTTTTTAGGGGCTTGGTATTCTGTAACACACACTAACTTTAAGTTAGATTTTGTAGAACAAATATATGCAAAACAGTTATTACAGCAGACCATATAAATAAAGGTTGTGTCTCACATAATCTATAGTGGGTATTTTATCTGGAAATACACACATATAAACTGAGTGAGTGGAGTTTAATATGAGAGTTAAAACTGTTGTGGCCAATAAGTGAGTTAGATTGTGGTTCTCACTAAAAAGTTGTAATTGAATGAAATAACAGTTTTAACTCTGAAGGTTTAGGACTGCATAGCAAAAATATGATAAAAGGAAAAATATGGGTTTGTAGCAAACAATAAATATGAGGCAAAAATTACAAAAGAGATAATGTCCAGAAAACAAAAGAAAAAGTAACGTTTTTGTGAAAAAATATAAAAGTGACAAAATGGTTTTATGACAAAAATATATAAGATGATATGTCCAGCAATGACTCACCTCCGGAGGGAGAAAAAGTAGCAATGGTGGTTCAGTGATTGTTTTTTTAGGCAAACCGCTGAAGTAGTTTGAGGGGAGAGCAGCTTACAGAGCTGCAGCGTCCTGTTCTGTGTAAACCGGAAGTGAAGGTCCGTGAAACCGGAAGTGGATAGATGACACGCAAACAGCGTGTGTTCAGTAGCACAGAGGGAAGTCAGAGTCCTCAGTGAGAGCGGCTGTGCAGGGAAGCATGCAACTTCAATACCAAGCAAGGTATTGAATGTTGCAGGCTCCTTTATAGCCAGGACTCAGTTAGGGATATATCTTTTAAAGAGACAGGCATTTGGTATTATGACAATCACCTGATATTTTGTCTTGTATTGTTACACATTTAACACATATTTTCGCACTTTACATGGTTCCCACACTTTTTTCACGTATATGGCGCCCAGTAAATGGAATTCACCAGCCATGCCTCCAAAACATAGAGAGAAAAAAACGAATAAAAGTGTAGAAGCCAACTTAGAAATTGCACAAGAACAACCTGAAATCCACCCAACTCTTTTAGGCATTCCTGATTTAGTCTCACAAATATCAAAAATGATCTCCCCACAACTTGAGTCTCTTAAGCTAGAGATAAAACAAGATATTAATGTCCTCTCCAATGAAGTCAGACAATTTGCATCTCAATTGAACGAAATAGAAACCAGAGTGTCAGATCTGGAAGATAGAGTTAATCAAATAGATCTGACTAGTTCACTAAACCAGAATACAGGGAGTGCAGAATTATTAGGCAAGTTGTATTTTTGAGGATTAATTTTATTATTGAACAACAACCATGTTCTCAATGAACCCAAAAAACTCATTAATATCAAAGCTGAATAGTTTTGGAAGTAGTTTTTAGTTTGTTTTTAGTTATAGCTATTTTAGGGGGATATCTGTGTGTGCCGGTGACTATTACTGTGCATAATTATTAGGCAACTTAACAAAAAACAAATATATACCCATTTCAATTATTTATTTTTACCAGTGAAACCAATATAACATCTCAACATTCACAAATATACATTTCTGACATTCAAAAACAAAACAAAAACAAATCAGTGACCAATATAGCCACCTTTCTTTGCAAGGACACTCAAAAGCCTGCGATCCATGGATTCTGTCAGTGTTTTGATCTGTTCACCATCAACATTGCGTGCAGCAGCAACCACAGCCTCCCAGACACTGTTCAGAGAGGTGTACTGTTTTCCCTCCTTGTAAATCTCACATTTGATGATGGACCACAGGTTCTCAATGGGGTTCAGATCAGGTGAACAAGGAGGCCATGTAATTAGATTTTCTTCTTTTATACCCTTTCTTGCCAGCCACGCTGTGGAGTACTTGGACGCGTGTGATGGAGCATTGTCCTGCATGAAAATCATGTTTTTCTTGAAGGATGCAGACTTCTTCCTGTACCACTGCTTGAAGAAGGTGTCTTCCAGAAACTGGCAGTAGGACTGGGAGTTGAGCTTGACTCCATCCTCAACCCGAAAAGGCCCCACAAGCTCATCTTTGATGATACCAGCCCAAACCAGTACTCCACCTCCACCTTGCTGGCGTCTGAGTCGGACTGGAGCTCTCTGCCCTTTACCAATCCAGCCACAGGCCCATCCATCTGGCCCATCAAGACTCACTCTCATTTCATCAGTCCATAAAACCTTAGAAAAATCAGTCTTGAGATATTTCTTGGCCCAGTCTTGACGTTTCAGCTTGTGTGTCTTGTTCAGTGGTGGTCGTCTTTCAGCCTTTCTTACCTTGGCCATGTCTCTGAGTATTGCACACCTTGTGCTTTTGGGCACTCCAGTGATGTTGCAGCTCTGAAATATGGCCAAACTGGTGGCAAGTGGCATCTTGGCAGCTGCACGCTTGACTTTTCTCTGTTCATGGGCAGTTATTTTGCGCCTTGGTTTTTCCACACGCTTCTTGCGACCCTGTTGACTATTTTGAATGAAACGCTTGATTGTTCGATGATCACGCTTCAGAAGCTTTGCAATTTTAAGAGTGCTGCATCCCTCTGCAAGATATCTCACTATTTTTTACTTTTCTGAGCCTGTCAAGTCCTTCTTTTGACCCATTTTGCCAAAGGAAAGGAAGTTGCCTAATAATTATGCACACCTGATATAGGGTGTTGATGTCATTAGACCACACCCCTTCTCATTACAGAGATGCACATCACCTAATATGCTTAATTGGTAGTAGGCTTTCGAGCCTATACAGCTTGGAGTAAGACAACATGCATAAAGAGGAGGATGTGGTCAAAATACTCATTTGCCTAATAATTCTGCACTCCCTGTAGTCTGGAAACTATGCAAAAAAGAATAGAAGACTTAGAAGATTGCGCTCAGTGAAATATTAGAATTATTGGTTTACCTGAATTACCTGAGTATCAAAACGTATTACACGGGGGGGCGGGTCCAAACACCGACCAAGATGGCTGCTTTTTAATTTCAGCTGAGTTCTGGAGCAGTTAGATCCGCTGTCTATCACTCCTCTGACCAACAACCTAAATCCTATCACACTGCTGAGTTATAGAATAACACCTGAGGAACGGATTTATAGGTTTCTTTTTTCTCTACACTTCGAACTTTAGCCTAGCAGACCGGAATAAACGAGGTGCGCAGCGGAGGCCTAAACACCGGCCCGCATCCTCATTTACCCTCCCGATTCCTGAAATATCAGGCAAAACAGCTATATACGCTGTCATCAATTTCTAGAGCACAGGGCCACTGCCTATTGCTTTATACCCTATCGAGTACTATACTGAATAATCCAGCCATGGACGGGTTATATTATGCTATACAGGCCATGCTGACAGACTTTGAGATTCAGATGCACAAAGTCATAGGAGACGCACTGAGACCACTGAGCCAGGGTACTCCCGACTGTACCTTGAGTTGCCAGGAGTCTGTTACCGATCGCAATGTGAAGATAGACTTCTGCTGCCAAGATTCAGAGAGAGACGACATCACAGAGATGCAGAGAGCTGACCAGCATAAAATTGAGCCGGTTTCTGCATACCCGTCTCCAACTCTCAAGCCAACATATACTCCGGACCCCCCAACAATCCAGAGGGAGACACAGAGAGTCATATTGGCAGCATGGGGCGAGCAGGAGACACGGACTATAGGAGATACCGTCCTGACCGGACCCAAGAGTATCTCTGACAACGACCTGATCTTGCCTTATGCTAAATATGGAAATACCAGCTACCGCCTTGTGAGTACCACAATTAAAGATATTGCGATAATCCGCAGACACTACTGGATGGTAGATGAGACACTAACTGCCGGTGTGGGGACACTCCGCAAAGATAAGGCCACGCAAAACGGAATCCTATTAGTATACCCAGCCCCCCTGAAGAGAATTATTGGAGCCGTAGATGGCAGGTTGCGACTATATGGAGCTTACATAGGACTTCAATTGTGGAGCTACCGCTGCCCCAGCGTTCAAGAACCGGCTGGGGTCGGTTAAAATTTTGACTAAGCGCTGGGTAATGCCGGACTCCATTGCTCAGCTAAGCTGATATTTGCTGGGGACTTCCCTAAATACCCTATAACGAGTAATGGATCATAATCCAGACGATATTGCAGTTTAATAGTTTTAGTTCTTTGTTTTTTGTATCATGTTTAGTTTGCTCTAATTTGCTTAAATGATGTTCAGACTGTTTTCTTTATATACCTTCACATATTTGATTGGTCTCATGTGCACTTATGTATAATCTTGGCTATATGTATGTTTGGGCTCCAGCCCTGGGCTCCACGGTAGGCATAGACTAAAGATATCCACTATTAAATGTCAGGGTATATGGTAATATCGTAGTTAGTGCAGAAGTCTTAATATCTATTTGCCCCCTTCTCCAATAAGCCCCAGTAAGTATGCCCATGCAACCCTCGTGGGGTGATTCCAAATATGCTTAGAGCTTTCTGGCTTAGTTCTCTAAGAGCAATTGGTATTTATTTACATCCTATCAGTTATGCAGCTCTATATCTCTCACCTTATTACTTTTACAGTCTCCTCCACATATGTGGGTATGGTGTGGTATGACTGACCCTTCCTTATGGCTGGTTTACAGTATCTTAGTCCTCTATAGCTGATCATAAATACTTCTTTTATATAAACTGAATATATCAGCTGTGTTTAAATTATGATTTGAAGGCTCAAAAGTGATCTAAATATTTGAAGTATAAGGCATAAACTAGGTTATGATAGCCTGTAACTGGTCTATATGGGACCTGATATTAATACATCCCTCCTGTAAATTTCTTCTTTTCTGTATTGGAAGCCCAAAAGTGGCTCCATTTGTATCACAGGAGGTAGAAACTTGAGGATTAGTATTGGATAATTTTATGATTTATTTTATTATACTATAATTGCTTTGATATAATGGCTGAGTTACTGTATTTTATTTTTCTGCCTATGTATACATTTATTCGCTCATATGCCATCCCATGGACATGGAATATATCACTTGTTGGCTTTTTGTTGTAATATTACATGTCAGATTTTCTGTATGTTTATCTTAATCCTCAATAAAAATATTAAAAAAAAAAAAAAAAAAAAAAAACGTATTACACTTTATCACTAATACACTTCCAAATATGCTGAATATTCAAACAGACACACAATCTATTCAAATAGAAAGGATTCATAGAACAGGCATCAGTCGCAGAAACCCTGATGGTACACTCCACCCGAGACCTGTAATAGCTAAATTTTTTGATTTTGCATATAAAGTCAATGTGCTGAGAAGCTTTAGGAAGGTAAGCCCTTTGGTTATAGAACAAAAGAAGATACTGTTATTTATAAGACTTCTCCTCCAAAACAACAGCCAAGAGGCGGCTGATGTCCCCTTTTTGTACGAAATTGTTAAAAGCAAATTATAATGTAAAGCTAATAAATCCAGCTAAATTGGTTCTGGTGGTTAATGGAGAAACTAAGGTATTCACTACACCCCAGGAAGCTAAATTATTCTGCAAAGATAATGGTATTGATTAGAAGGTTGCTTAATATGTGATTATCTTATGAAAAGAAAATGGAAAACAAAATTTATGCTTACCTGATAAATTTATTTCTCTTGTGGTGTATCCAGTCCACGGATTCATCCATTACTTGTGGGATATTCTCCTTCCCAACAGGAAACTGCAAGAGGATCACCCACAGCAGAGCTGTCTATATATCTCCTCCCTTAACTGCCACCTCCAGTTATTCGACCGAAGACAAGCAAGAGAAAGGAGAAACTATAGGGTGCAGTGGTGACTGTAGTTTTAAAAATAAAAAACACCTGCCTTAAAATGACAGGGCGGGCCATGGACTGGATACACCACAAGAGAAATAAATTTATCAGGTAAACATAAATTTTGTTTTCTCTTGTAAGGTGTATCCAGTCCACGGATTCATCCATTACTTGTGCAATACCAATACCAAAGCTATAGGACACGGATGAAGGGAGGGACAAGGCAGGCGCTTAAATGGAAGGCACCACTGCCTGTAAGACCTTTCTCCCAAAAATAGCCTCCGAAGAAGCAAAAGTATCAAATTTGTAGAATTTAGAAAAAGTATGAAGCGAAGACCAAGTCGCCGCCTTACAAATCTGTTCAACAGAAGCCTAATTTTTAAAAGCCCATGTGGAAGCCACCGCTCTAGTGGAATGAGCTGTAATTCTTTCAGGAGGCTGCTGGCCAGCAGTCTCATAAGCTAAGCGGATTATACTTCTTAACAAAAAAGAAAGAGAAGTTGCTGAAGCCTTTTGGCCTCTTCTCTGTCCAGAGTAGACAACAAACAATGCCGATGTTTGACGAAAATCCTTAGTAGCTTGTAAATAAAACTTTAAAGCACGAACCACGTCAAGATTATGTAATAGACGTTCCTTCTTTGAAGAAGGATTAGTGCACAGTGACGGAACAACAATCTCCTGATTGATATTCTTATTAGATACCACCTTAGGAAGAAACCCAGGTTTGGTACGCAAAACTACCTTATCTGCATGGAAGATCAGATAAGAGGAATCACACTGTAAGGCAGATAACTCTGAAACTCTTCGAGCCGAAGAGATAGCTACCAAAAAACAGAACTTTCCAAGATAAAAGCTTGATATCTATGGAATGCAGAGGTTCAAACGGAACCCCTTGAAAAACTTTAAGAACTAAATTTAAACTCCATGGCGGAGCAACAGGTTTAAACACAGGCTTGATTCTAACTAAAGCCTGACAAAACGCCTGAACGTCTGGAACATCCGCCAGACGCTTGTGCAAAAAAATAGACAGAGCAAAAATCTGTCCCTTTAAGGAACTAGCTGACAATCCCTTCTCCAATCCTTCTTGGAGAAAAGATAATATCCTGGGACTCCTGACTTTACTCCATGAGTAACCCTTGGATTCACACCAATGAAGATATTTACACCATATCTTATGATAGATTTTCCTGGTGACAGGCTTTTGAGCCTGAATTAAGGTATCAATGACCGACTCGGAGAAACCACGTTTTGATAAAATCAAGCGTTCAATCTCCAAGCAGTCAGACGCAGAGAAATTAGATTTGGATGGTTGAAAGGACCCTGAAGTAGAAAGTCCTGCCTCAGCGGCAGAGTCCATGGTGGAAGGGATGACATGTCCACCAGATCTGCATACCAAGTCCTGCATGGCCACGCAGGTGCTATCAAAATCACCAAAGCTCTCTCCTGCTTGATCTTGGCAATCAGACGAGGGAGGAGAGGAAACGGTGGAAACACATAAGCCAGGTTGAAGGACCAAGGCGCTACTAGAGCATCTATCAGCGCTGCCTTGGGATCCCTGGACCTGGATCCGTAACAAGGAAGCTTGGTGTTCTGACGAGACGCCATGAGATCCAGTTCTGGTTTGCCCCAAAGTTGAATCAACTGTGCAAACACCTCCGGATGGAGTTCCCACTCCCCCGGATGAAAAGTCTGTCGACTTAGAAAATCCGCCTCCCAGTTCTCTACTCCTGGGATATGGCTAGCTGATAGATGGCAAGAGTGAACCTCTGCCCATAGAATTATTTTTGAAACCTCCAACATTGCTAGGGAACTCCTTGTTCCCCCTTGATGGTTGATGTAGTCTACAGTCGTGATATTGTCCGACTGAAATCTGATGAACCTGACCGCAGCAAGCTGAGGCCAAGCCTGAAGAGCATTGAATATCGCTCTTAGTTCCAGAATGTTTATCGGAAGGAGTGCCTCCTCCTGAGTCCACGAGCCCTGAGCCTTCAGGGAGTTCCAGACTGCACCCCAGCCCAGAAGGCTGGCATCTGTCGTTACTATTGTCCAATCTGGCCTGCGGAAGGTCATACCCTTGGACAGATGGACCCGAGATAGCCACCAGAGAAGAGAATCTCTGGTCTCTTGATCCAGATTTAGTAGAGGGGACAAATCTGTGTAATCCCCATTCCACTGACTGAGCATGCAGAGTTGCAGCGGTCTGAGATGTAGGCGGGCAAACGGCACTATGTCCATTGCCGCTACCATTAAGTCGATTACTTCCATACACTGAGCCACTGAAGGGCGAGAAGTAGAATAAAGAACACGGCAGGAAGTTAGAAGTTTTGACAACCTGGCCTCTGTCAGGTAAATCTTCATTTCTACAGAATCTATCAGAGTTCCTAGGAAGGAAACTCTTGTGAGAGGGGATAGAGAACTCTTTTCTTTGTTCACTTTCCACCCATGAGACCTCAGGATTGCCAGCACAATGTCCGTATGGGACCTGGCGATTTGAAAATTTGACGCCTGTATCAAAATGTTGTCTAGGTAAGGGGCTACTGCTATACCCCACGGCCTTAGGACCGCTAGGAGTGACCCTAGAACCTTCATAAAGATTCTTGGTGCCGTAGCTAACCCAAAGGGAAGAGCCACAAACTGGTAATGCCTGTCTAGGAAGGCGAACCTGAGAAACCGATGATGATCTCTGTGTATCGGAATGTGAAGATAAGCATCCTTTAAGTCCACGGTAGTCATATATTGACCCTCCTGGATCATAGGTAGGATGGTTCGAATAGTCTCCATCTTGAAGGATGGGACCCTGAGAAATTTGTTTAGGATCTTGAGATCTAAGATTGGTCTGAAAGTTCCCTTTTTCTTGGGAACTACAAACAGATTTGAATAGAAGCCTTGCCCCTGTTCCTCCTTTGGAACTGGGTGAATCACTCCCATAACTAGGAGGTCTTGAACACAATGTAAGAATGCCTCTCTCTTTATCTGGTTTGCAGATAATTGTGAGAGATGAAATCTCCCTTTTGGGGAAGAAGCTTTGAAGTCCAGAAGATATCCCTGGGACACAATTTCCAACGCCCAGGGATCCTGGACATCTCTTGCCCAAGCCTGGGCGAAGAGAGAAAGTCTGCCCCCTACTAGATCCGTTTCTGGATCGGGGGCTGATCTTTCATGCTGTCTTAGAGGCAGCAGCAGGTTTTTTGGCCTGCTTTCCTTTGTTCCAAGCCTGGTTAGGTCTCCAGACCGGCTTGGACTGGGCAAAATTTCCCTCTTGTTTTGTATTAGAGGAAGTTGAAGCTGCACCATTCTTGAAATTTCGAGAGGAACGAAAATTAGTCTGTTTGGTCCTTAATTTGTTGGACCTATCCTGAGGAAGGGCGTGACCTTTTCCTCCAGTAATATCAGAAATGATCTCCTTCAGTCCAGGCCCGAATAGGGTCTGCCCCTTGAAGGGAATATTGAGAAGCTTAGACTTTGAAGTAACGTCAGCTGACCAGGATTTAAGCCATAGCGCCCTACGTGCCTGAATAGCAAAACCTGAGTTTTTAGCCGTTAGCTTGGTTAAATGAACAACGGCGTCAGAAACAAATGAATTGGCTAGCTTAAGAGCTTTAAGCTTGTCAAGGATATCATCCAATGGGGTTTCTACCTGTAGAGCCTCTTCTAGAGACTCAAACCAGAAGGCCGCAGCAGCAGTGACAGGGGCAATGCATGCAAGGGGCTGGAGAATAAAACCTTGTTGAATAAAAATTTTCTTAAGGTAACCCTCTAATTTTTTGTCCATTGGATCTAGAAAAGCACAACTGTCCTCGACAGGGATAGTTGTACGCTTCGCTAGGGTAGAGACTGCTCCCTCCACCTTAGGGACCGTTTGCCACAAGTCCCGTGTAGCGGCATCTATAGGAAACATCTTTTTAAAAACAGGAGGGGGAGAGAACGGTACACCTGGTCTATCCCATTCCTTAGTAATAATTTCTGAAAACCTCTTAGGTATTGGAAAAACATCAGTGTAAACAGGCACTGCATAGTATTTATCCAATTTACACAATTTCTCTGGGACTACAATGGCGTCACAGTCATCCAGAGTTGCTAAAACCTCCCTGAGCAACACGCGGAGGTGTTCAAGCTTAAATTTAAATGTAGACATATCAGAATCAGGTTGAAGTGTCTTCCCTGAGTCAGAAAAATCACCCACAGATGCACAACCTGCTTCGGTTTCTGCACATTGTGAGGGTATATTAGACATAGCTACTAAAGCGTCAGAGAGCTCTGTATTTGTTCTAGCCCCAGAGCTGTCTCGCTTTCCTTGTAACCCTGGCAGTTTGGACAATACCTCTGTAAGGGTATGATTCATAACTGCCGCCATGTCTTGTAAAGTATACGCAATGGGCGCGCTAGATGTACTTGGCGTCCCTTGAGCGGGAGTTATAGGCTCTGACACGTGGGGAGAGTTAGTCGGCATAACTTCCCCCTTGTCAATTTCCTCTGGTGATAAATCTTTTAAAGCCAGAATATGGTCTTTATAACTTATAGTAAGATCAGTGCAAATGGATGATTAACCCCTCAGGCTCAAAAACTAAGCAAAAAAACGGTAAAACCGTTATAACAGTCACAAGCAATCTGCCACAGCTCTACTGTGGCTCCTACCTTCCCATAAAACGACTTTTGTAGGCACAAAAACACCTTACAGAGGTCCAATATGTCAGGGGACTCCTTCAGGGAAGCTGGATGTCTCAGAATGTAAAAACTACTGCGCAATTAGAGCACGAAAATAGGCCCCTCCCACCATGCACTCAAAGTGAAAGGGCCATAAATAACTACTCCTAGGAGAAATCTAGTCAGCCATGTGGAAAACTAGTCCCCAAATAAAGATGTATCACCCTCAGTAAAAAACGTTCTTTATATATCATGCAAACGTTTTACATACTAAGCCATAAGAGCAAGTAACATGAATAACATAATTTATGTAAGAACTTACCTGATAAATTCATTTCTTTCATATTAACAAGAGTCCATGAGCTAGTGACGTATGGGATATACATTCCTACCAGGAGAGGCAAAGTTTCCCAAACCTTAAAATGCCTATAAATACACCCCTCACCACACCCACAAATCAGTTTAACGAATAGCCAAGAAGTGGGGTGATAAGAAAAAAAGTGCGAAGCATATAAAATAAGGAATTGGAATAATTGTGCTTTATACAAAAAAATCATAACCACCACAAAAAAAGGGTGGGCCTCATGGACTCTTGTTAATATGAAAGAAATGAATTTATCAGGTAAGTTCTTACATAAATTATGTTTTCTTTCATGTAATTAACAAGAGTCCATGAGCTAGTGACGTATGGGATAATGACTACCCAAGATGTGGATCTTTCCACACAAGAGTCACTAGAGAGGGAGGGATAAAATAAAGACAGCCAATTCCTGCTGAAAATAATCCACACCCAAAATAAAGTTTAACAAAAAACATAAGCAGAAGATTCAAACTGAAACCGCTGCCTGAAGAACTTTTCTACCAAAAACTGCTTCAGAAGAAGAAAACACATCAAAATGGTAGAATTTAGTAAAAGTATGCAAAGAGGACCAAGTTGCTGCTTTGCAGATCTGGTCAACCGAAGCTTCATTCCTAAACGCCCAGGAAGTAGATACTGACCTAGTAGAATGAGCTGTAATTCTCTGAGGCGGAATTTTACCCGACTCAACATAGGCAAGATGAATTAAAGATTTCAACCAAGATGCCAAAGAAATGGCAGAAGCTTTCTGGCCTTTCCTAGAACCGGAAAAGATAACAAATAGACTAGAAGTCTTACGGAAAGATTTCGTAGCTTCAACATAATATTTCAAAGCTCTAACAACATCCAAAGAATGCAATGATTTCTCCTTAGAATTCTTAGGATTAGGACATAATGAAGGAACCACAATTTCTCTACTAATGTTGTTGGAATTCACAACTTTAGGTAAAAATTCAAAAGAAGTTCGCAACACCGCCTTATCCTGATGAAAAATCAGAAAAGGAGACTCACACGAAAGAGCAGATAATTCAGAAACTCTTCTAGCAGAAGAGATGGCCAAAAGGAACAAAACTTTCCAAGAAAGTAATTTAATGTCCAATGAATGCATAGGTTCAAACGGAGGAGCTTGAAGAGCTCCCAGAACCAAATTCAAACTCCAAGGAGGAGAAATTGACTTAATGACAGGTTTAATACGAACCAAAGCTTGTACAAAACAATGAATATCAGGAAGAATAGCAATCTTTCTGTGAAAAAGAACAGAAAGAGCGGAGATTTGTCCTTTCAAAGAACTTGCGGACAAACCCTTATCTAAACCATCCTGAAGAAACTGTAAAATTCTCGGTATTCTAAAAGAATGCCAAGAAAAATGATGAGAAAGACACCAAGAAATATAAGTCTTCCAGACTCTATAATATATCTCTCGAGATACAGATTTACGAGCCTGTAACATAGTATTAATCACGGAGTCAGAGAAACCTCTATGACCAAGAATCAAGCGTTCAATCTCCATACCTTTAAATTTAAGGATTTCAGATCCGGATGGAAAAAAGGACCTTGTGACAGAAGGTCTGGTCTTAACGGAAGAGTCCATGGTTGGCAAGATGCCATCCGGACAAGATCCGCATACCAAAACCTGTGAGGCCATGCCGGAGCTATTAGCAGAACAAACGAGCATTCCCTCAGAATCTTGGAGATTACTCTTGGAAGAAGAACTAGAGGCGGAAAGATATAGGCAGGATGATACTTCCAAGGAAGTGATAATGCATCCACTGCCTCCGCCTGAGGATCCCGGGATCTGGACAGATACCTGGGAAGTTTCTTGTTTAGATGAGAGGCCATCAGATCTATCTCTGGGAGCCCCCACATTTGAACAATCTGAAGAAATACCTCTGGGTGAAGAGACCATTCGCCCGGATGCAACGTTTGGCGACTGAGATAATCCGCTTCCCAATTGTCTACACCTGGGATATGAACCGCAGAGATTAGACAGGAGCTGGATTCTGCCCAAACCAAAATTCGAGATACTTCTTTCATAGCCAGAGGACTGTGAGTCCCTCCTTGATGATTGATGTATGCCACAGTTGTGACATTGTCTGTCTGAAAACAAATGAACGATTCTCTCTTCAGAAGAGGCCAAAACTGAAGAGCTCTGAAAACTGCACGGAGTTCCAAGATATTGATCGGTAATCTCACCTCCTGAGATTCCCAAACTCCATGTGCCGTCAGAGATCCCCACACAGCTCCCCAACCTGTGAGACTTGCATCTGTTGAAATTACAGTCCAGGTCGGAAGAACAAAAGAAGCCCCCTGAATTAAACGAAGGTGATCTGTCCACCACGTTAGAGAGTGCCGAACAATCGGTTTTAAAGATATTAATTGATATATCTTCGTGTAATCCCTGCACCATTGGTTCAGCATACAGAGCTGAAGAGGTCGCATGTGAAAACGAGCAAAGGGGATCGCGTCCGATGCAGCAGTCATAAGACCTAGAATTTCCATGCATAAGGCTACCGAAGGGAATGATTGAGACTGAAGGTTTCGACAGGCTGTAATCAATTTTAGACGTCTCTTGTCTGTTAAAGACAGAGTCATGGACACTGAATCTATCTGGAAACCCAGAAAGGTTACCCTTGTTTGAGGAATCAAAGAACTTTTTGGTAAATTGATCCTCCAACCATGATCTTGAAGAAACAACACAAGTCGATTCGTATGAGACTCTGCTAAATGTAAAGACTGAGCAAGTACCAAGATATCGTCCAAATAAGGAAATACCACAATACCCTGTTCTCTGATTACAGACAGAAGGGCACCGAGAATCTTTGTGAAAATTCTTGGAGCTGTAGCAAGGCCAAACGGTAGAGCCACAAATTGGTAATGCTTGTCTAGAAAAGAGAATCTCAGGAACTGATAATGATCTGGATGAATCGGAATATGCAGATATGCATCCTGTAAATCTATTGTGGACATATAATTCCCTTGCTGAACAAAAGGCAATATAGTCCTTACAGTTACCATCTTGAACGTTGGTATCCTTACATAACGATTCAATAATTTTAGATCCAGAACTGGTCTGAAGGAATTCTCCTTCTTTGGTACAATGAAGAGATTTGAATAAAACCCCATCCCCTGTTCCGGAACTGGAACTGGCATAATTACTCCAGCCAACTCTAGATCTGAAACACAATTCAGAAATGCTTGAGCTTTCACTGGATTTACTGGGACATGGGAAAGAAAAAATCTCTTTGCAGGAGGTCTCATCTTGAAACCAATTCTGTACCCTTCTGAAACAATGTTCTGAATCCAAAGATTGTGAACAGAATTGATCCAAATTTCTTTGAAAAAACGTAACCTGCCCCCTACCAGCTGAACTGGAATGAGGGCCGTACCTTCATGTGAACTTAGAAGCAGGCTTTGCCTTTCTAGCAGGCTTGGATTTATTCCAGACTGGAGATGGTTTCCAAACTGAAACTGCTCCTGAGGACGAAGGATCAGGCTTTTGTTCTTTGTTGAAACGAAAGGAACGAAAACGATTGTTAGCCCTGTTTTTACCTTTAGACTTTTTATCCTGTGGTAAAAAAGTTCCTTTCCCACCAGTAACAGTTGAAATAATAGAATCCAACTGAGAACCAAATAATTTGTTTCCCTGGAAAGAAATGGAAAGTAGAGTTGATTTAGAAGCCATATCAGCATTCCAGGTCTTAAGCCATAAAGCTCTTCTGGCTAAGATAGCCAGAGACATAAACCTAACATCAACTCTAATAATATCAAAAATGGCATCACAGATGAAATTATTAGCATGCTGGAGAAGAATAATAATATCATGAGAATCACGATTTGTTACTTGTTGCGCTAGAGTTTCCAACCAAAAAGTTGAAGCTGCAGCAACATCAGCCAATGATATAGCAGGTCTAAGAAGATTACCTGAACATAGATAAGCTTTTCTTAGAAAAGATTCAATTTTTCTATCTAAAGGATCCTTAAACGAGGTACCATCTGACGTAGGAATGGTAGTACGTTTAGCAAGGGTAGAAATAGCCCCATCAACTTTAGGGATTTTGTCCCAAAATTCTAACCTGTCAGGCGGAACAGGATATAATTGCTTAAAACGTTTAGAAGGAGTAAATGAATTACCCAATTTATCCCATTCCTTAGAAATTACTGCAGAAATAGCATTAGGAACAGGAAAGACTTCTGGAATAACCGCAGGAGCTTTAAAAACCTTATCCAAACGTATAGAATTAGTATCAAGAGGACTAGAATCCTCTATTTCTAAAGCAATTAGTACTTCTTTAAGTAAAGAGCGAATAAATTCCATCTTAAATAAATATGAAGATTTATCAGCATCAATCTCTGAGATAGAATCCTCTGAACCAGAAGAGTCCAAAGAATCAGAATGATGGTGTTCATTTAAAAATTCATCTGTAGAGAGAGAAGATTTAAAAGACTTTTTACGTTTACTAGAAGGAGAAATAACAGACAAAGCCTTCTTTATGGATTCAGAAACAAAATCTCTTATGTTATCAGGAACATTCTGCACCTTAGATGTTGAGGGAACTGCAACAGGCAATGGTACATCACTAAAGGAAATATTATCTGCTTTAACAAGTTTGTCATGACAATTATTACAAACAACAGCTGGAGGAATAGCTACCAAAAGTTTACAGCAGATACACTTAGCTTTGGTAGATCCAGCAGGCAGTGGTTTTCCTGTAGTATCTTCTGGCTCAGATGCAACGTGAGACATCTTGCAATATGTAAGAGAAAAAACAACATATAAAGCAAAATAAATCAAATTCCTTATAAGACAGTTTCAGGAATGGGAAAAAAATGCCAAACATCAAGCTTCTAGCAACCAGAAGCAAATGAAAAATGAGACTGAAATAATGTGGAGACAAAAGCGACGCCCATATTTTTTGGCGCCAAATAAGACGCCCACATTATTTGGCGCCTAAATGCTTTTGGCGCCAAAAATGACGCCACATCCGGAACGCCGACATCTTTGGCGCAAAATAACGTCAAAAATGACGCAACTTCCGGCGACACGTATGACGCCGGAAACGGAAAAGAATTTTTGCGCCAAAAAAGTCCGCGCCAAGAATGACGCAATAAAATGAAGCATTTTCAGCCCCCGCGAGCCTAACAGCCCACAGGGAAAAAAGTCAAATTTTTGAGGTAAGAAAAAATATGATAATTTAAAGCATAATCCCAAATATGAAACTGACTGTCTGGAAATAAGGAAAGTTGAACATTCTGAGTCAAGGCAAATAAATGTTTGAATACATATATTTAGAACTTTATAAATAAAGTGCCCAACCATAGCTTAGAGTGTCACAGAAAATAAGACTTACTTACCCCAGGACACTCATCTACATGTTTGTAGAAAGCCAAACCAGTACTGAAACGAGAATCAGTAGAGGAAATGGTAAATATAAGAGTATATCGTCGATCTGAAAAGGGAGGTAAGAGATGAATCTCTACGACCGATAACAGAGAACCTTATGAAATAGATCCCGTAGAAGGAGATCACTGCATTCAATAGGCAATACTCTCTTCACATCCCTCTGACATTCACTGCACGCTGAGAGGAAAACCGGGCTCCAACTTGCTGCGGAGCGCATATCAACGTAGAATCTAGCACAAACTTACTTCACCACCTCCCTTGGAGGCAAAGTTTGTAAAAACTGATTTGTGGGTGTGGTGAGGGGTGTATTTATAGGCATTTTAAGGTTTGGGAAACTTTGCCTCTCCTGGTAGGAATGTATATCCCATACGTCACTAGCTCATGGACTCTTGTTAATTACATGAAAGAAATTACCCTTTACTGCAAGCATGATGCCAGTCGTTTGTTAAATCACTGCAATCAGGCTTACCTTAAATATATCAGGTACTGTCAGCATTTTCTAGACCTTATCATCTCTATAGAAAAAAATATACTGTACATACCTCAGAGCAGTTAATTCTGCAGGCCGTTCCCCCAGCTGAAGTTTTCCCATACTCTTCAGTTATGTGTGAGAACAGCAGTGGACCTTAGTTACAACCTGCTAAGATCATCAAAAACCTCAGGCAAAACTCTTCTTCTAATTTCTGCCTGAGGTAAAAACAGTACAACGCCGGTACCGTTTAAAAATAACAAACTTTTGACTGAAGATAAACTACACTAATTCACCACATCTCTCTTGATACTTCCTTTCTTGTCAAGAGCTGCAAGAGAATGACTGGGGGTAGCAGTTAGGGGAGGAGCTATATAGACAGCTCTGCTGTGGGTGATCCTCTTGCAGCTTCCTGTTGGGAAGGAGAATATCCCACAAGTAATGGATGAATCCGTGGACTGGATACACCTTACAAGAGAAATGGAGTTTTTAGATCTGAGAAATATATATTTTTACACTTTTTTTGCTAACTTTTATTTTATTATGTTTTATTATACACGCTGTCAATTTTTGATTAGTGTGCAAGCTATAGAGGGATCATGTAACAATATAGTTGTTGACGCGAAGTGCATGGCTTTTGGATTAAAGGTATACGGAAATGGAGCTCTTAGACTTAAATAGATATCTGTTTATTTTTGTCTTAATGTTATATATTTTTATTTTTCCCTATGTAATTTTAGCCATCTTGGTTATGGCTACTTGTTAATTAAGTACTAGAAAAAGTTATTAACTGGCACTACAGTGTATAAAAGTAAGGAAAAGAATCTGTTACCAGATTCCAGTGCTGTCCCTTTAAATTGATACAAACAGGGGAGAGACAGAAAAAGACAGGGGCTTATATAGCACTCATCCTTACTCACACTACTTTAGAGAAAGGTAATAAAATCCACTTTTATTATTAAAGTTAAAATGGGGTAAACACCCCTAAGGTATTCTCAAACCCACTACCAATTAGACAAACAAAACACAGAGCAAACCGACAGTCACTTCTCTGTTTCCTGACCGATAACAGGAAACATCGGCATCAGGTGGCTGAAGTGACTGAACGGTATGTAAGTAAAGTAGTTTAAAACAAACGCGTTTCGGCTAATAAATAGCCTTTCTCAATGTTGTACTTCACAATGTAAAGTTGCTTAAGCCGAGGCTCAAGCGTGTGTGGTCTTATATACCTGTTTGTGGTTTACCTCCAGCCAATCCCAGTGTGCCCAGAGAGGGACGCCTACATGTCATCCAATCACTGTGTGAAAAAAGAGACGCCCTCCGTTAGGCCTGCTCTGTATGGCTGAGGAGTTTTCCTTCAAATGTAACCTGCACGATAATTGGATGTGTGTAAGGGCTACACTTATCCCATTACGTGGTACCGATGCTGCAATATTATCACAGTCCAAGGGTGATATTGGTCACAAAATAAAAATTAACCGAACATATGTCACTACAATACAAATATATAGTAATTATGTATTGCTAATCAATCCGGTACAATCGATATAGATATGACACCCTGATGCGATCGTCTCAAAGCAAAACTTTGCCATTTCCAAAAAGTTGCACGATCATATACTACAGGGCATAATAAGGCTCAAATAAGACCTAAATATGTTAGCCCTGTATGCATTTAACATTATATATGATATTGATGTTAAAAATGTATATGTAGTTGCTATGTTAGATTGTGATGGCGTTTTACTTATACTATGACACAGATCTAGCAAAAATAATGCAGTGCCATTGATATGCATTTGTGATCCAAAAAGGATCTGATGTTTAACTTATAATCTATGTCCTGCCCTCTAAAAAGAATACAATTTAGTAAAACATCCTAGAAGGGGTACGTCTCCACATAGATACAATTTTACTTCAGTAAGACTCATTAGATCTATTTACTAGACCTTGTCTTTATTATTCTCAGGTGTCACTACAAACGATTCTTAAGTGTCAATAAGCATTTCAGATTGTCCATAGAGTTATGTATCAATCTTGCACCATGATTTACTTATAAGTGGTTATTAGAACAGTAGTGTTATATATAAAAACTAAGGTCATTAAATCTAATGTGAAATAGTGTATGTGGAATTTCCCATCTGAAAGGATATTAATCCAGTATGATTCATATTAAATTGTATTATATATTCAAATTGGAACTATAGATATATATAAGTGCAAACAATAAGTCCCGTGGTTATTAATCTATGTTATATATCGTAACTGGCACTTTAAATACAAAGTGCAATTGAAGATATGCATTAAAGGGACATTTACACAAACTACAATGAGCTGGGTTACCACAATTCAAGGGGGATATTTTGCTCACTATACACATCCAGTTAGATATACACACAGTAATTATTATACTCATTCATACCATTAGGTATGACAGTATTCAGATTGAAAACCCATTTGGTTTCCATCTGTAATAATTTGTCCTCTGTACTCCCCCCTCTTATCCCAGGTTTTAATCTTTCCAAGCCCCAACATTTCAAAGCATTAGTCTTCCCTTTATGGGATTGTAGAAAGTGTCTGGCAACACTTATAATTTGTTTCTGTTTATCTACATCCCTCTGGGCTGTCCTTACATTACTGAGATGTTCTGTAATACGTGTTCCCATACTTCTTGTCGTCATACCAACGTAATATAAATTGCAACTACAAGAGATACAGTAGATGACATTAGTGCTCTGACAGTTGATATGTTGATTAATGTTCCACGTTTTGCCAAATCTGTCAACTATGTTGGTGATTTTATCACTTTGTGAGGAATATGTAGTGATACATCTGAGGGGGGTATTATTCTCTTTAACTTTAGGGGTTAATAACTCTCCCCTGTCTATCAGTCTCCCTGGAGGCTTACGTATGTCCTTATGTATTTTAGGCAGAAAATACAGTGTGGCTGTTTTCGGTTCTTTGACTTCTAGAAACTTGAATTCCTTTTGATCTATAGTGCCATTAGCTAATGCTGAGTGAATAAGTGTATTATAACTACTCAAAAACATATCTGTGGGGTTACACAAAAGTGTTTTATAATTAGAAGAATTATTTAGCTGGCGTGATGCTTCCTCACGATACATAGTGTCAGGCCAAATAACAATATTACCACCTTTGTCACTACTTTTTATTTGTACTCCTTTCATACAGAAATCCAAAGTGGAATTTCTAGATCTCACCATTCACAAGATAGGCAGCTCAATTGAAACACATGCATACAGAAAACCCACGTCTACAAACAATATTCTGCATGCAAGCAGTTAACACCATCCTGCTACAATCAGAGGGTTACCAATGGGGGAATATATACGCTTGTGCAGAAATTGTAGTACAATTGATCATTTCAAAAAAGCTGCGAGAGATCTAAGACAAAGGTTACTTGAAAGAGGCTACTCTAGAAAATTGTTAGCTAAAGCTTACAACAGAGCACTGCTGAAAGACAGGGGAGAGTTATTAACCCCTAAAGTTAAAGAGAATAATACCCCCCTCTGATGTATCACTACATATTCCTCACAAAGTGATAAAATCACCAACATTTTAAAAAAAACATTGGCACGTCCTTACCAGAGACGAACTATTGAAACCATTGCTACCAGATAGGCCTTTAGTGACATACAGGCGAGCTAGCAACATTAGTGATACGCTTATAACAAGCCACTATGATAGAAATGCTAAAAAATCGCCCATTTCTGAAGGCTCTATCGCGTGTGCCAGCATATGGTTAAAAAACAATTGACAGATTTGGCAAAACGTGGAACATTAAGCAACATATCAACTGTCAGAGCACTAATGTCATCTACTGTATCTCTTGTAGTTGCAATTTATATTACGTTGGTATGACGACAAGAAGTATGGGAACACGTATTACAGAACATCTCAGTAATGTAAGGACAGCCCAAAGGGATGTAGATAAACAGAATCAAATTACAAGTGTTGCCAGACACTTTCTACGATCCCATAAAGGGAAGACCAATGCTTTGTAATGTTGGGGCTTGGAAAGATTAAAACCTGGGATAAGAGGGGGGAGTACAGAGGACAAATTATTACAGATGGAAACCAAATGGGTTTTCAATCTGAATACTGTCATACCTAATGGTATGAATGAGTATAATAATTACTGGGTGTATATCTAACTGGATGTGTATAGTGAGCGAAATATCCCCCTTGAATTGTGGTAACCCAGCTCATTGTAGTTTGTGTAAATGTCCCTTTAATGCATATCTTCAATTGCACTTTGTATTTAAAGTGCCAGTTACGATATATAACATAGATTAATAACCACGGGACTTATTGTTTGCACTTATATATATCTATAGTTCCAATTTGAATATATAATACAATTTAATATGAATCATACTGGATTAATATCCTTTCAGATGGGAAATTCCACATACACTATTTTACATTAGATTTAATGACCTTAGTTTATATATATAACACTACTGTTCTAATAACCACTTATAAGTAAATCATGGTGCAAGATTGATACATAACTCTATGGACAATCTGAAAAGCTTATTGACACTTAAGAATCGTTTGTAGTGACACCTGAGAATAATAAAGACAAGGTCTAGTAAATAGATCTAATGAGTCTTACCGAAGTAAAATTGTATCTATGTGGAGACGTACCCCTTCTAGGATGTTTTACTAAATTGTATTCTTTTTAGAGGGCAGGACATAGATTATAAGTTAAACATCAGATCCTTTTTGGATCAAAAATGCATATCAATGGCACTGCATTATTTTTGCTAGATCCGTGTCATAGTATAAGTAAAACGCCATCACAATCTAACATAGAAACTACATATACATTTTTAACATCAATATCATATATAATGTTAAATGCATACAGGGCTAACATATTTAGGTCTTATTTGAGCCTTAGTATGCCCTGTAGTATATGATCGTGCAACTATTTGGAAATTGCAAAGTTTTGCTTTGAGACGATCGCATCAGGGTGTCATATCTATATCGATTGTACCGGATTGATTAGCAATACATAATTACTATATATTTGTATTGTAGTGACATATGTTCAGTTAATTTTTATTTTGTGACCAATATCACCCTTGGACTGCGATAATATTGCAGCATCGGTACCACGTAATGGGATAAGTGTAGCCCTTTCACACATCCAATTAGCGTGCAGGTTACATTTGAAGGAAAACTCCTCAGCCATGCAGAGCAGGCCTAACAGAGGACATCTCTTTTTTCACACAGTGATTGGATGACATGTAGGCGTCCCTCTCTGGGCACACTGGGATTGGCTGGAGGTAAACCACAAACAGGTATATAAGACCACACACGCTTGAGCCTCGGCTTAAACAACTTTACATTGTGAAGTACAACATTGAGAAAGGCTATTTATTAGCCGAAACGCGTTTGTTTTAAACTACTTTACTTACATACCGTTCAGTCACTTCAGCCACCTGATGCCGATGTTTCCTTTTATCGGCCAGGAAACAGAGAAGTGACTGTCGGTTTGCTCTGTGTTTTGTTTGTCTAATTGGTAGTGGGTTTGAGATTACCTTAGGGGTGTTTACCCCATTTTAACTTTAATAATAAAAGTGGATATTATTACCTTTCTCTAAATTAGTGTGAGTAAGGATGAGTGCTATATAAGCCCCTGTCTTTTTTGTCTCTCCCCTGTTTGTACTTGTTAATTAAATAAGGATCCAGTGATGTGTGGAATGTGTGGATATTTTTTTTTCTCTTGTCTCTCTTCCCCACCCTTTCATACCACCCCCCACACTATTAAATAAGCTGATGTTGGTTCGTTTGTTAATATTGGATATAAAGTAAATGGGGATTAATACATTTCAAATTTTATCTTGGAATGTGGGTGGGATTATATCCCCAATTAAGCGGAAAGCCATAATTAAACTCCTAGGCTTACATAAACCGGATATAGTTATGTTGCAAGAAACACATTTACAAGAACAAGAAGCTATTAAGCTTAAAAGAAAGTGGGTTGGTGAGGTCATTTCCTCTGCATGTAACACTAGGAAAAAAGGCGTCGCTATATTAATCAACAAACATTCGACATATAAAATATTAAATAAAACAATAGATCCAGATGGAAGATTTCAGATAATTAATATTGAAATAGACAAAATCACATTCACATTATGTAATGTATACGGCCCAAATGTGGTCGATAATAAATTCTGGGATGTATGTGCCCTAAAACTTTCAGAATATAGAGGGAAGAATTTAATAATTGGAGGTGATCTCAATCTAACCTTCACAACTAATTTGGACAGACTAAATAGTAAACTAGGGAATAAAAGGGACACAAAATCATGTATACTGCAAAAATTTTGCAATAAAACAGGGACACGGGATATATGGAGGCTACAGAACCCAGATATGAAAGTGTTTACTTGTGTATCTAAAAGCCATCAAACAACATGTTCCTAGTTTCTGATATTTTGACTGGTAGGGAAATAAGGGCTGGCATTCAAGAGATAATTATTTCTGATCACACAATTATTACATTAGAACTTAAACATAAAGCCTGTCAACGGCCTAACACAAATGACTTATTCTTCCCTAAATATTTGGTCCAAAACAGCGCATTCCAAAATTGGTTAAAACTTAGATGGCAGGAGTTTGCAAATTTTAATCATTTATACAAAGATAAAAGTAAAATTTTCTAGGAAACAGGGAAAGTGGTATTAAGGGGAGATATTAAGTCTTATTTATGTATGATTAAAAAGGTAAAATAAACTACGGGAGTCACAGTTATCTAACTCAGTTAAAAACAGCTATAATGCATACCTTTCACATCCCATAAAACAATATTGGGACAAATATAAGACTCAGAGAGATCTGTTCTTAAAAAAGAACATGTTACAAGAGGATGCACAAATTAAAGCACTATACAGTGGTTTTAGAGGCAGATCCGCAAAATACTTAGCTCATATTACTAAATTAAGAATGAGCAATAATATAGCTGCAATTAAGCAGGGACCAAAAAGATATACCTCTAACCCCGAAATTCAGAAGATTTTTACAGAATTTTATAAAAATGTATACTCCGCTGGGAAAATTGACCTAGAAGCAAAAAAGATATTCTGGGAGGGAGTAAAGCTACCCAGAATCTCACAAGAAGCTATTAAAAGTTTAAATAGCCCAATTACAATACAATATATTGCAGATGGAATTAAAGCTCTGAAATTAAATAAAACCCGGGCCCCAATAGGTTACCTGCGGAGTTCTATGAAATTTTGTCTGAAGAAATTATACCTGTGCTACATAAACTATATAATAGCTATCATGTAGGCTAATAGCTGCTCCTCCGGTGTAGCCGCATCCAACATCACACATTGAGGCCCATTTATCAAGCTTCGTATGGAGCTTGAAGAGCCGAGTTTCTGCCGAGTCTTCAGACTTGCCAGAAACAGCAGTTATGAAGCACCGGTCTAAAGACCGCTGCTCCATAACCCTGTCCGCCTGCTCTGATGAGGCGGACAGGAATCGCCGCAATTCAACCCGATCGAATATGATCGGGTTGATTGACACCTCCCTGCTGACGGCCGATTGGTCGCAAGTCAGCAGAGGGCGTCGTTGCACCAGCAGCTCTTGTGAGCTGCTGGTGCAATGCTGAATACGGAGAGCGTATTGCTCTCCGCCTTCAGCAAGGTCTTGCTGACCTGATCCGCACTGTCGGATCAGGTCCGCAAGACCTTTCATAAATTGGCCTCTTATTCTTAAAAAGGATAAAGACCCTGAAAACCCTTCTTCATATCACCCAATATCCCTACTTAATACTGATTATAAAATTCTAACCTCGATAATTGCTAATCGATTAAAGCCATCTCTCATGGAAAATAACATGAAAATCAAGCTGGCTTTATGCCAGGTAGGAATCCTGTTAAGAATATTCAGAAAACTATGTTGATTTTGGAGTATATATGGGATAAGATGAAAAGCAAAAAACAAGATGAGATGTTGGATGCGGTGATCTTATCAGTTGATGCTGAAAAAGAGTTTGACTATATAAGCTGGGATCACTTACTTACGACTTTAGATAAATTTGTTTTTAGGGCAACTTTATAAATCTAATAAAGCGTTTATATAATAACCTGTGGTCAGAAGTTATAATAAATGGATCTACAACAAATAGATTCAATTTACAGAGAGGGACCCTTCAGGGATGCCCCCTCTCTATATTGCTATTCAATCTAGCATTAGAACGCCTGGCAATATTATTGCAAAATCTTCTTTTTTTTTTTTTTTAATCTTTATTTACAAACCAATTAGACATGCTTATCACAGGGTTACAGAAGAAGAAAATAAAACAACTTAGGTGATGCATACATATATCAACCAACGTTAGTACACATATTCCCTGTAAGAGTACCCTTATAATTCAATTATCTTACATGTAACAATTCCCAAAAAAAGAAAAAAAGAGAGAAAAAAAATCTAATTCCGTAAACCTGTCAACCATAGTCAAATGCCAGCTTTCTTTCATGTCTTAATTGGGGTTTTTTTTTTTCTTCAACCTATTATTAAAAAAGAAAAAGAAGAAACCAATAACGAACAAAAAAGAAGACAAAACAAGACAAAAAAAAAAAAAAAAAAAAAAAAAAAAAAAAAAAACAAGAGACAATACCTACATGGTCTCACTACACCCGAGAGGGATAATATACTCTAACTGGTAACCTATTCCAGTTCCAGAGTACAAAGTCCAGCTTTGCGGAAAGGTCTCAAAATATCAGCTTGTAGCTCAGCCGGTAATAGTCTAATAACTCCAATCCATTTATTATATAAAAATCTAACTTGGTTTTCATTAGTTAGCTCTAGATTCATTTGTTCTATAGTTAGTTGTGTAATCATTTTTTCCCCAAACTCAGATATACTGGGATATTTTTTTGCTTTCCAATATCGTAATATTAAATTCCTTGCAATTTGTATTGCTGTGGTAATCAGAGAAAATTCTTCTTTAGCGAATTTTGTAGGGAAGAGAAAGAAACAGATACTCTTAGGTGAAAATATCACAGGATGTCTCAGTAATCTGTTCAACCAGAAGGCAATTTTTTCCCACAATTGATGTATCTTTGGACAAAACCATAAGCAATGAAGTATATCCGCTGCAGGAGCATGACAATGAAAACAATTCCCGCTAGACCTCTTATCCCATTTAACTAGCCGGGAGGGAGTGATGTATGCTAGGTTTATCAAATAACTATGAGACTCTTTCCATGCAATAAACTTATTACCAACCAATGTCACGCTCTGTTTAATATCTTGAACTAATATATCAGGAAATATTTTTTGCCACTTGAGGGTAAGCTCTTCTAGATGCGAATTACCAAATATTTTCATTCTCATTTGGTACCATATTGAAATTGAATGGAAGCCCATCCGGAAAATCTGTAGACCTGATTCTATTATCTCCATCTGAGAATTACCCTGTGCTGCATGAGTTAAATATTTATGAAATTGCCTGATCTGGAGATAAGCAAAAAAATGTTGCCTAGGTAACTCAAATTCATCTTGTAATTGTGTGAAAGATTTCAGGATACCCAGGTCCTTATCAATTAATTGTTCAAGGTTTTCTATACCCCTCACTTTCCACAAATGAAAAATGCCAAAGCTTAGCCCTGGGACAAACTCTGGGTGTCCCAATATAGGTAAAAATCTAGAGAACCTATAATTTATCTTAAGATCAGAACAGAATTTTTGCCAGACTCTAACAATATTACTAATAGTCTTAATGTTCAATACTAATGCTGGTAATTGCAAAATCTTCTACCGGGTGTACAAATTGGTGGTCAAAAATTTGTACTTTCATCATGTGCAGATGATTTATTGATATATTTAAGTGATGTAGATAAAGTCCTACCCAAACTATTAAAAGCTACACAGATATTTGGTGCTATTTCAGGCTATACTATTAATATAGGGAAATCAGAATTGTTATGGCTAAATAAAGCATCTAGGCTAACTAGGCAGCTTCCCTTTAAAGAAGCCACACAAATAAAATATTTGGGAATTATATTGTCAAAGAACCCATTAGAATGGTATGACTTAAATTTCCCTAGGGTCCTAGCAGAATGTAAAAAGAAATTGACAGAGTGGGTGAACCTACCAATTTCACTGACTGCACGAATAATGCTGATTAAACCATCTTATTCCCTAAGCTATTATATTTATTATAAAACATTCCTCTTTTATTACATAAAGCCGATATAGTCCTATTTAACAAAATCTGCTCTAGATTCATCTGGAAGGGTAAAAGACCAAGAATTGCCTTAGATAGACCCCAACGCAGTAAATTCGCCGCACGGCTTGCATTTCCCGATATTAAAGCCTACAATTTAGCGGCTTTAACTAAATACGCCATAGACTGGATAACAGCTCAAGAACGTGTGTCTTTTCTACAATATGAAACTAATATAATAGCTCCTTTTAATTTGCAAGCGTTGTTATATTGTCCTTTCCAAAGAAAATAGTTAAAATGATCTCTTTCAAAAATATCATTATGGCTTGGCAAAAACTTTGCATCGGAATTGATGTCAATCCCTAATGTACTGAAATGCTGCTTACCATTAAAGGTAATCCCGAATTTACTCCAGGGTTATCCAATATAGTGTTTAACCAATGGAAGAATAAAGGATTTATTTATATTTTTCAGTTATTATCGGACGTCTTACTAATGGATTCTTTTCTACAGATTAGACACTATATTACTGACCTTCAAATGAGACATAGGCCTCTAGTTATTAAGGTCTGGTGGACCTGATCCGACACTGCGGATCAGGTCCGTCAGACCTCGCTGAATACGGTGAGCAATACGCTCGCTGTATTCAGCATTGCACTAGCAGCTCACAAGAGATGCTGGTGCAACGCCACCCCCTGCAGCAGGGGGGTGTCAATCAACCCGATCGTACTCGATCAGGTTTATTTCCGGCGATGTGTGTCCGCCTGCTCAGAGCAGGCGGACAGGTTATGGAGCAGTGGTCTTTGTGACCGCTGCTTCATAACTGCTGTTTCTGGCGAGTCTGAAGACTTACGGAGCTTGATAACTAGAGGCCATAGACCCAATTGGTCCTTGGGAGAGATATAATCAGACTATATAAGGCAGGCAGATGTTCAATTTCGATAGTTTATAATCTGATTATTTCTTTTCAGAATGTAAAATATTTGAATGAAATTAAAAATAAATTGCAAAAAGAATTTCCAAGATTAGACATAGGTGGATTACAAAAGGCCTTAAAATTAAGTAATAAAAGCTGGGTCCCATTTAAAACTAATAAGTAAGACCTACATAACTAATGCCAGCCTAAATAAAGGGTATGGAACCAAACAAACTTGCCCTAAATGTGGCTCAGTTGAGGCAGACACTTTACATTACTTCTGGTTATGTCCTAAAGTTTTTTCAATTATGGGCGCAAGTCAATTATTGGCTTAAGAGGAAATTATTAATAAATACTGACATTCAAGCATTCCATGTTTTTTTTCTAATTAAAAACTCAGAGGAATACAAACAGAATGAGCTGATTAATAGAATTTCACTAGTAATTAGGTACTTAATTCTCAAGAGATGGAAAGCCTCTAAAGCTCCTAACTTTAAAATCTGTAAAAAAAGCCTTAGTTGCACAATGTGCAACGGAATATCTTCTACCCCCCCCAACTGAAAAGATTTTTTTACAAGTGGAAGGTATTCATCTCCTCTTTACCTAGAAATCTCCAAGCTCAACTGGTCGGCCCGTTTAGTAATACAGAATATGTACTTATTAATATTATGTCAGGACAGTTTCAAGAATGTTGGTCCGAAACTTAATGCCTGTTTGGCATTTTGTTACGGAGGAAGAGTTTGGGGATGGGAAGGGGAGGGAGGGGAAGAGAGATTGGGGTTCTTTTTTTTTAACTTTCTTTCCAAATACTGATAATAGATAAATATAAAAATATACTGTACTGCATGATGTCAATGCAGAGTTAAGTACGTCCATGCGGTCAAATGATATATTATGGTGGTTATTGATGACTTTGTTTAATGTTTAAGACACATTTTGTTTGTTTTGCTGAGCCTGCGAGCTCATACCTTTATGTTTTTATATACATTTTCTTAGGTCAATGAACTTATGTATACCTTTTAATTTTGCTCTCTTCTTTTTGTTTTCAAAACCAATAAGAATTATATTTTAAAAAAAAAAGGATAAAATGTTACAGGGTCTGTTAGATACCTTACTGAAATCCTTGTGTTTAAATGAGCAATTACATATCAATTATAATCTGCAGGCATCTCTTTTAGATTCCTTAAATATACAGTAAGAACACAGTAGGAAACAAACGCCTAGATTTGGAGTTTTGTCGGTAAAGACCTGCGGTGCTAACAAGCCTTTTTTTTCAGCGCACCCTTAAGACAACGCTGGTATTACGAGTTGTCTGAATTGCTGCGTTAGCCTTAGAAAAGTAAGCGTTGAACCAAATTTAGCTCCACTTCAACCCTCAATACCAGCGTTGCCTACGGTAGCGGTAAGCTGTAGAAACGTACTCGTGCACGATTTCCCCATAGGATACAATGGGGCTGAGCTGGCTGAAAAAAAACCTAACACCTGCAAAAAATCAGCGTTCAGCTCCTAACGCAGCCCCATTGTTTCCAATGGGGAAACACTTTCTAAGTCTACACCTAACACCCTAACATGAACCCCGAGTCTAAACACCCCTAACCTTACACTTATTAACCCCTAATCTGCCGCCCCCGCTATCGCTGACACCTACATTATATTAACCCCTAATCTGCCGCTCCAGACACCGCCACAACCTACATTATAGCTATGAACCCCTAATCTGCTGTCCCTAACATCGCTGACACCTATATTATATTTATTAACCCCTAATCTGTCCCCCCCCAACGTCGCCGCCACCTACCTACACTTATTAACCCCTAATCTGCCAACCGGACATCGCCGCCACTATAATAAAAGTATTAACCCCTAAACCGCCACACTCCCACCTCGCAAACACTTTAATACATTTTATTAACCCCAATCTGCCCTCCCTAACATCGCCACCACCTACCTACAATTATTAACCCCTAATCTCCCAACCCCAACATTGCCGCTACTATAATAAAGTTATTAACCCCTAAACCTAAGTCTAACCTTAACCCTAAAACCCCCCTAAATTAAATATAATTTAAATAAAACGAACTAAAATTACTATCATTAAATAAATTAATCCTATTTAAAACTAAATACTTACCTATAAAAAAACTAATATAGCTACAATATAACTAATAGTTACATTGTAGTTATTTTAGGATTTATATTTATTTTACAGGCAACTTTGTATTTATTTTAACTAGGTACAATAGCTATTAAATAGTTAATAACTGTGGGTTGAAATACTTTGGACAAACCAGTCGCAAACTCAGAGACAGGATAAGAGAACATATTTTAGCAATAGAACATGAAAGGGAGGACACAGTTTTATACAGACACTTCAAAGATAAACACAATAGTAATCTAGGAACATTCAAATACTGGGGGATCTTTAAAGTTAAAAAAGATAGCAGTAGGGGTAATTTGGAGAAAAAACTGTTAAGAAAAGAAGCAGAATGTATTTATAAGTTCGGGACCCTGCACCCAAAAGGACTAAATAGTGAATTTGACCTTAATAGTCTATTGTAAAAAAAATTACGATATTTTCACAGTTTATTTACCAGTATCAAATATAACCTCCATCATGAATAAATAGAGTATTTTGACCTTAATGGTCTATTAGATACAATTATATTATACACTTCACAGTTTATATATTAATATCATATATATAACTTCTTACTATCCATTACTAAAATCTCTTCTAGTAACCTATCTGAATTTAAAACCTTAAATAATAAATGAGGCTCCTAGTTTAATATTTTTATACAACTGTCATTTTATAGAAAACACAAAAGAACACAATCGATTTCCACTAAAGTACGAAAACATCTAGATTCTTAATTATCCTATTTTTTAGCAACATATTTATAAATTTATTTGTTCCATATAATTTTATATATATTAATTTTTTAAAGTTATATTTTTTAGTTTTTTATATATCCAGCCAAAGTGAGGTTAGATTAGTGACCCAACCTGATATACATATATGCTTTAGTGTTATATAGTTTTGGGGTATTTAGATAAAATATAAGCCCAAAGAATTTAATTAATTATTTTTAAAAATTTTGTATTAACTATTTATTTATTTATTAATAAAATAATATTATATGCCGTTTAAAACATGAAATTAGATAATTAGGCCAACTGTTACATATCATTTTAGCTCTATGCTTCTCTTGTACCTATGCTTAACAAAAGTGAGTATTCATTTATGCATACATTGCTGATAAGAACCAGCAACTAATTAAAACACCTACAATAAGAACCTTTTTTAAATTTTCCTTTTATAAGAAAAAAAATTCTGCTCCCTAAAAAGCCAAGTGGAAATAATGAGGACTCTATATACAGATTACACAACTCTGAACAAATTTCATGGATTTTATTGTATAATATAGTTACACCAGAGGTGAATAGTGAGACTTTAACAAGGAGTCAATACAATTGTCCATATGAGGCTCCACATATTGACCAAAGAAAGTTTTGACAACAAGGGGTTAATTCAATTGTTCACTAGAGGCTCCACCTATTGACCAAGGGAAGTTTAAAAGGAGACTAAATCCAGCTGACGGGCATCTTGAAAAAGCCTCTGATGCCGATAAGCGTTGATATGGCCCCACAGCTTATACTACTGATTCAGGCACCCAGGACCGCTGCATATAACCTGAGGTTTAAAATAATAAACCTCGGTTAGTTTTGGGACAGCGAGAGGAGCCGTACACAGTAAGATTCGGATAATAGCGCGCGCACTTATCTAAAACAAAGACTTGCTATCATTGGTTAAAGGAATCCATGTGACCCTATAGTCACTCTCACGGAACGCCAACGGAAGAAAGAGACCCACGGAGAAAGGAAGCATACATTATACAAAGGTACTGTGAAAAAACCTAACTCTTGGAACACTGAAAAACTAAAAAGGAGAACACAAAAGGAGATAACGTGGACGACTTGTTGTTTATAAAGCCCTCTGGTGAAAGATTACTTTGAAAATCTTGTTACAGTGTGTCCACCGTGACACGTATTTTGAAACATTTGTTACAGACTGTCTACTTAATAAGGGAGATTGCTCCAGTGGTTCTTATTGGTGTTATATTTTGGAACTTTATATCTGTACATCAGAGTGATACAAGGGTATCACTGTTTTTTTCTATTAACTGCACTATTAATTTTTACTGTTTAATTTTTACTGTTTAGCTGTTATCTTTTAATTGCTGCTAGGATTTGTGATAAATTTTTTTATATTAACTGTTTTTAGCGCTAATTTTAAATATATCTTAACACCGGTGTTATTTAGTATAGAACTCTTAGACTTACTATTTTATTTATCATTGTATACCATTATGTTTATTAAAATAATCTAATTATAATTCATTTCTATATAGTCTTTTTATATAAATATATATTTTTATTGATATTTATACCATCTACACAATCAAATTACACTATTTAAAACGTTTGTTTTAGAATTGATATCAGATCTTCACTATTTATATCAGTGCACTTAATACCTGTCCCCACGTTAAAATTATTCACATATATATAGAATCACACATACCTATAACTTAGCACACTAATCACTTTTTTCATGATTTAAAGGGACATTGTCATCACTGAGTCATCACTACTGCGAATCACCATCTTTAAACCATCTATGAATTAAAGTTAATATCATCATAGAAATTATTAATTTTCACCAGAATCCAGAAATTATTAATTTTCACCAGAATCCACAATTTCAAAAAATTAATGCACTTTATCACATTTTATACAATTAATTAATTAATTAATTAATTATTTTAGAAGTATCATATCCAGATTTCTATTTGAAGCGCCCCTTCTTACCTTTCTACCCTTTTTTAAAAACATATGGTGCAGTCATTTGTGAGAAGACTACACTAGTGAAGGAGGCCATATCTGGAGTGAGATATACTGTTCAAATACCTTTTCTATAACTATTTAATAGCTACCTAGTTAAAATAATTACAAAATTAACTGTAAAATAAATCCTAACCTAAGTTACAAATACACCTAACACTACACTATCAATAAATTAATTGAATAAATTGAATAAATTACCTACAATTATCTAAACTCAAATACAATTCAATAAACTAAACTATACTACAAAAAAACAAACACTAAATTACAAAAAAAGTTAATTTATGCTTACCTGATAAATTGATTTCTTCTATGATACGACGAGTCCACGGATTCATCCTTTAATTGTGGGATATTATCCTCCTGCTAACAGGAAGTGGCAAAGAGCACCACAGCAGAGCTGTCTATATAGCTCCTCCCTTAACTCCACCCCCCAGTCATTCGACCGAAGGTACAGGAAGAAAAAGGAGAAACTAAAAGGTGCAGAGGTGACTGAAGTTTTAAATAAAAAAAAATAATCTGTCTTAAATTGACAGGGCGGGCCATGGACTCATCGTATCATAGAAGAAATTAATTTATCAGGTAAGCATACATTTACTTTTCTTCTATAAGATACAACGAGTCCACGGATTCATCCTTTACTTGTGGGATACAATACCAAAGCTACAGGACACAGATGAACGGGAGGGACAAGACAGATTCCTAAACAGAAGGAACCACTGCTTGAAGAACTTTTCTCCCAAAAATAGCCTCTGAAGAAGCAAAAGTATCAAATTTGTAAAGTTTTGAAAAGGTATGAAGTGAAGATCAAGTCGCAGCCTTACAAATCTGTTCAACAGAAGCATAATTTTTAAAAGCCCATGTGGAAGCCACTGCTCTAGTATAGTGAGCTGTAATTCTTTCAATAGGCTGGCGTCCGTCGTCACTATGACCCATGCTGGCCTGTGGAAACACATTCCCTGGGACAGATGATCCTGTGACAACCACCAAAGAAGAGAGTCTCTGGTCTCTTGATCCAGATTTATCTGAGGAGATAAATTTGCATAATCCCCATTCCACTGTTTGAGCATGCATAGTTGCAGTGGTCTGAGATGCAAGCGAGCAAACGGAACTATGTCCATTGCCGCTACCATTAGTCCGATTACCTCCATACACTAAGCCACTGACGGCCGAGGAATGGAATGAAGAGCTCGGCAGGTGGTTAAAATCTTTGATTTCCTGACCTCCGTCAGAAAAATTTTCATGTCTACCGAATCTATCAGAGTTCCCAGGAATGGAACTCTTGTGAGGGGGATAAGTGAACTCTTTTTTACGTTCACCTTCCACCCGTGAGATCTTAGAAAAGCCAACGCGATGTCCGTGTGAGATTTGGCTAGTTGGTAAGTTGACGCCTGAATTAAGATATCGTCCAGATATGGTGCCACTGCTATGCCCCGCGGCCTTAGAACCGCCAGAAGGGACCCTAGCAATTTTGTGAAAATTCTGGGAGCTGTGGCCAACCCGAAGGGAAGAGCCACAAACTGGTAATGCTTGTCCAGGAAGGCGAACCTGAGGAACTGGTGATGATCTTTGTGGATAGGAATGTGAAGATACGCATCCTTTAAATCCACGGTGGTCATATATTGACCCTCCTGGATCATTGGTAAAATAGTCCGAATGGTCTCCATCTTGAAGGATGGGACTCTGAGGAATTTGTTTAGGATCTTGAGATCTAAGATTGGTCTGAAGGTTCCCTCTTTTTTGGGAACCACAAACAGATTGGAGTAAAACCCCTGCCCCTGTTCTGCTTTTGGAACTAGGCAGATTACTCCCATGGTATATAGGTCTTCTACACAGCGTAAGAACGCCTCTTTTTTTGTCTGGTTTACAGACAATCGAGAAAGATGGAATCTCCCCCTTGGAGGAGAATCTGGGTCACGATTTCTAAAGCCCAGGAGTCCTGAACATCTCTTGCCCAAGCCTGAGCAAAGAGAGAAAGTCTGCCCCCTACTAGATCCTGTCCCAGATTGGGGGCTGCCCCTTCATGCTGTCTTGGTGGCAGCAGCAGGCTTCTTGGCCTGTTTACCCTTGTTCCAAGTCTGGTTAGGTCTTCAGACTGACTTGGATTGAGCAAAATTCCCCTCCAGCTTTGCAGCAGGGGAGGAGGTAGAGGGACCACCTTTGATGTTTCGAAAGGAATGAAAATTATTTTGTTTGGTCCTCATCTTATTTGTCTTATCCTGAGGAAGGGCATGGCCTTTTCCTCCAGTGATGTCTGAAATGATCTCTTTCAGTTCAGGCCCGAATAGGGTCTTGCCCTTGAAAGGAATGGCTAAAAGCTTAGATTTTGATGACACGTCAGCAGACCAGGACGCTCTACGCACTAAAATGGCAAAACCTGAATTCTTTGCCGCTAATTTAGCCAGTTGAAAAGCGGCATCTGTAATGAAAGAATTAGCTAGCTTGAGAGCCCAAATTCTATCCAGAATCATCTAATGGAGTCTCAACCTTGAGAGCCTCCTCTAGAGCCTCGAACCAAAACGCAGCTGCAGTAGTTACAGGAACAATGCGCGCTATAAGTTGCAGAAGAAAACCCTGATGAATAAATATTTTCTTTAGAAGACCCTCTAATTTTATATCCATAGGATCTTTGAAAGCACAACTGTCCTCAATAGGTATAGTTGTACGCTTAGCCAGGGTAGAAATAGCTCCCTCCACCTTAGGGACCGTCTGCCATGAATCCCGAATGGTGTCTGTCTGATATGGGAAACATTTTCTTAAAAGTAGGAGGGGGAGAAAACGGAATACCTGGTCTATCCCACTCCTTAGTAACAATGTCCGAAATCCTCTTAGGGACCGGAAAAACATTAGTGTAAGCAGGAACCTTTAGATATCTATCCATTTTACACAATTTCTCTGGTGGAATTACAATAGGGTCACAATCATCCAGAGTCGCTAAAACCTCCCTGAGCAACAAGCGGAGGTGTTCTAGCTTAAATTTAAAAGCCGTCATATCTGAATCTGTCTGAGGGAACATCTTTCCTGAATCAGAAAGCTCTCACTCAGACAGCAATTCCCTCACCCTCAACTCAGAACATTGTGAGGGTACATCGGAGATGGCTAATAAAGCGTCAAAGGGCTCAGCATTTACTCTCACACCGGACCTACTGCGCTTCCCCTGCAACCCAGGCAGTTTAGATAAAACCTCTGTGAGGGTAGTAGACATAACTGCGGCCATATCTTGCAGGGTGAAAGAATTAGACGCACTAGAAGTACTTGGCATCGCTTGTGCGGGCGTTAATGGTTGTGACACTTGGGGAGAATTAGATGGCATAACCTGATTCTCTTCTGACTGAGAATCATCCTGCAACATACTTTTATCAGCTAAAATATGTTCTTTGCAATTTATTGCCCTTTCAGTGCATGAGGGACACATTTTAAGTGGGGTTCCACAATGGCTTCCAAACACATTGAACATTGGCTTTCCTCAATGTCAGACATGTTAAACAGGCTAGTAATGACCACAAACAGGCTTGAAAACACTTTATTTAGTGAAAAAATAACAATCTTAAAAAACGGTACTGCGCCTTTAAGAGAAAAAAAGCATACACGTTTTGCAAAACTGCTTTAAAATAATCAAATCGTTTCAATTTTTTGTATTTAAGTATTCAAATTATGCAGCTAAGTTTGCCCCACAAGGAAAGGAACACTTAACCCTTACTGTAAAAACCGGATAATTAATAAACGTTTAAATCCGGAAAAAACACCCCCTGCACCTCGCCACAGCCCTGCTGTGGCGCCTACCTGCCCTCAGGGATCTGGAAAACAGGGTTAAAGCTTCGATTTGGCCCAATACTCTCACAAGGGCCCACCGGAGTTGGAGCTTGCTGCTTGCCTGTCAAATACAACTGCGCAACTGAGGCGCGAAAATAGGCCCCGCCCATCTCACTTGATGTCTCTCAGCCCAAATGAACCGCACCAGAGCGGTCTCAAACTAGCCATGTGGGTTCTAAAACCCAAAAAGAAGCCAAGTGTACCCTCTCATTAAAGCATCAAAAACGTTCCTGCCAAAAATGTTATCAGCACTCCCAGTTAAATAAACGTTTGCCCACAAACATTCAAACTCAGTGTCAACCATTTTTTCTTAGCTCCTATATGCAAGCTTAGTAATACCCCTCTTTTTTTAGGATTACTGCTTACCCTTACCCTCATGGGGATACTGTCAGCCAATTCTGAAATAGTATAAGTCTCTCCAGAAAAAAATGACTGAACATACCTCACTGCTTATAGCATGAAAAACGTTCCTCACACTGAAGTTTCTTAAGTACTCCTCAGCCATTCTGTGGGAACTGCTCTGGATCTTAGTGACAAATGCTAAGATCATCAGCCTCCAGGCAGAAGTCTTCATACATCTGCTGCCTGAGAGAAAATAGTACACACCGGTACCATTTAAAATAAAAAACTCTTGCTTGAAGAAAATAAAAACTAAAATTGTATCACCTCTTTCACTTTACCCTTCCTAGTACTTAGAGTAGGCAAAGAGAATGACTGGGGGTGGAGTTAAGGGAGGAGCTATATAGACAGCTCTGCTGTGGTGCTCTTTGTCACTTCCTGTTAGCAGGAGGATTGAAGTTCAATCTGATTGGATGAGCCAATAGAATGCAAGGTCAATTCTATTGGCTCATCCAATCAGCCAATCGGATTGAACTTCAATCCGATTGGCTGATTAAATCAACCAATCGGATTTTTCCTACCTTAATTCCGATTGGCTGATAGAATCCTGTCAGTCAATCGGAATTCGAGGGACGCCATCTTGGATGACATCATTTAAAGGAACCTTCATTCGGCCTTAGGACATCGGAAGAAGAGGATGGCTCTGCATCAGCTGGATTCAAGATCGCTCCATTCCGCTCGATTGAAGATAGAAGATGCTGCTTGGATGAAGACATCTGCCGCTTGGAGGACCTCTTCTGCCCTGATCGGATGAAGACTTCTGCCGCTCCGGATGTCCACTTCTGGCCCATCGGTGGCCGGCTGGCTGAAGACGGCTCAAGGTAGGGTGATCTTCAGGGGGGTAGTGTTAGTTTTTTTTAAGGGGGGATCGGGTGGGTTTAGAGTAGCGGTGTGTGGGTGGTAGGTTATAATGTTGGGGGGGGATTGTATTTTTTTTTACAGGTAAAAGAGCTGATTACTTTGGGGCAATGCCCCGCAAAAAGCCCTTTTAAGGGCTGGTAAAAGAGCTGATTACTTTGTAATTTAGTTTAGGGTAGGGAATTTTATTATTTTGGGGGGCTTTTTTATTTTATTAGGGGGCTTAGATTAGGTGTAATTAGATTAAAATTCTTGTAATATTTTTTATTTTTTGTAATTTAGTGTTTGTTTTTTTGTATTATAGTATAGTTTATTGAATTGTATTTTAGTTTAGATAATTGTAGTTAATTAATTTAATTAATTTATTGATAGTGTAGTGTTAGGTGTATTTGTAACTTAGGTTAGGATTTATTTTACAGGTAATTTTGTAATTATTTTAACTAGGTAGCTATTAAATAGTTATTAACTATTTAATAGCTATTGTACCTAGTCTAAAATAAATACAAAGTTGCCTGTAAAATAAATATAAATCCTAAAATAGCTACAATGTAACTATTAGTTATATTGTAGCTATATTAGGGTTTATTTTATAGGTAAGTATTTAGTTTTAAATAGGATTAATTTATTTAATGATAGTAATTTTAGTTTGCTTTATTTAAATTATATTTAAGTTAGGGGGGTGTTAGGGTTAGGGTTAGACTTAGGTTTAGGGGTTAATAACTTTATTATAGTAGCGGCGACGTCCAGTCGGCAGATTAGGGGTTAATAAGTGTAGGTAGGTGGCAGCGACGTTGGGGGGCAGATTAGGGGTTAATAAATATAATGTAGGTGCCGGCGATGTTAGGGACAGCAGATTAGGGGTTCATAGCTATAATGTAGGTGGCGGCGATGTCCGGTCGGCAGATTAGGGGTTAAATAATTTTTAATATAGTGTTTGCGATGTGGGGGGCTCAGTTTAGGGGTTCATAGGTAGTTTATGGGTGTTAGTGTACTTTATAACACTGTAGTTAAGAGCTTTATGTTCCGGCGTTAGCCGATAAAACTCTTAACTACTGACTTTTTTTTTCGGTTGGAGTCTTGGCGGTAGAGGCTCTACCGCTCACTTCTTCCAAGACTCGTAATACCGACGTTAGGCAAATCCCATAGAAAATATAGGATACGCAATTGACGTAAGGGGATTTGCGGTAGCCTTGAGTCGTGGAAAAAAAGTGAGAGGTAGACCCTTTCCTGTCTGACTCGTAATACCAGCGGGCGTTAAAAAGCAGCGTTAAGACCCCTTAACGCTGCTTTTTAAGGCTAACACAGAACTCCAAATCTAGGCGAAAGTATGTTATCAGCACATACATGTGGTCTTTAAAATGATACACTTTCTACATTAGAAAATAATAATACTTTGCTTGTTTGTTGTCTGTAAAGAAGATAGAGTCCAAGTTTAACCCTGAGACAATAAAGGGGAAAGGAACAACTATAACAAATTTCTTCCAAGAAATAAAAGCATAATAGTACTATAATGATCTATGTAGGGCTGCAACTAATGATTATTTTCATATTCAATTAATCGGCCGATTATTTTTTCGATTAATCGACTAATCGGATAAAAATAAAAAAATATTTTTTTTCCACCTATATTTATAATCAAATCAAAGCTATTTTGCCTGCAGCAGAGAAGAGACGCTTAGTTGGTGTTGAGGTGCTTGAGATGCATAAGTAGGGTTTTGCCAATTTCACCAAGGTGTGATTATTTATCTTTGTTAGCTCCACAAATGCAAGTGACCTCTTAACAAAGTAAGCCTGGACTTCATTCTAACATAAAAATATCTTGAATATATATACAGGTAGCCCTCAGTTTACGCCGGGGTTAGGTTCCAGAAGGAATGGTTGTAAATTGAAACCGTTGTAAATTGAAACCCAGTTTATAATGTAAGTCAATGGGAAGTGAGGGAGATAGGTTCCAGGCCCCTCTCAAAATTGTCATAAGTAACACCTAATACATTATTTTTAAAGCTTTGAAATGAAGACTTTAAATGCTAAACAGCATTATAAACCTAATAAAATAATCTCACAACACAGAATATATAATTAAACTAAGTTACATGAACAAAAACATTTGCTAAACAGCATTATAAACCTAATAAATAATCACACAACACAGACTTCACTTGCATTTTTCTGCAAACAGTTCTTTCTATGCATTCCAATCTGGACTGATTTATATACAGGAAGATCTTGTTCCTTTGAAATCTGCTCGATAGCTCAGGTCTGGTTAAACTGATTAATTTCAGCTTGCTTGGCTTTGCTGCAACACAAGCGGACAGCTCCACCTACTGGCTATTTTAATAAATGCACTGCTTCTCAATGCTTTTCAATAGCAGTCACATGACTGGAAAAAAGTTTGCTATTCTGAAACTGTGTAAATTGGACCGTTGTAAAACGAGGGCCACCTGTATATGGAATGGTAAACAATCAGTTACACGGTTAGGGAAAAAATATCTAGTCTCTTAAAATATGTAAGACAAAGCCTTAAATATTTATCTATACAATACATATAATCAGCAATAGCAAGCGATCATGCTAATGATTGTACAAACATATAATACTGCACATCAATTCAAATAACAATTCCCATCAATCTAGGGCTAGGTGTAAATAGCAAGCTCGGCACTGTCATGCAAAGCATAGTCCCAAATCATCTGATTTAATATAAACAATCATAATGATGACTCCTGTTATTTCTAGGTTGCACATAAGCCAGGACTAGTTGTAAACTTAAAAATAAACTTATACTGTCCATAAAAAGTGAAAAGTAAATGTCTGTTGACATTCTTTAGGCTAAGGGCATAACCATAAAACACAATACCATGTGAAGGAGCTCATTGGAGTAAAGCAGCTGGTGCTGTGCACAGATCAACTAATTACAAACCAACTAATTGATTATTAGATTCGTTGACAACTATTTTCATAATCGATTATTATTGATTAGTTGTTGCAGCTCTAGATCTATGTAGCATAAATGAACTGTTCCCACAAAAACATCATATCATGATAAAAGCTCATTTGTCGGGGAGGCAGAGCTAGCTGCCTAGCTGTGAGGATGCACAAGTGTGGAGCTCCGGACTAGAATAGTCCTAAATAAAGTTAAAAACTGCTGTTTTGGGCTAAGAGAGGGAGAGAAGAGGAAAGAAAGCCAATTCATTGCTGCCGTTGGAGGACTTTGTCTCATACCTGAGTCTGTATAGCCTCTTGTTCCCTGTAGATTCCCACTAGAGATAAGATTCCCCTAACCGGCTATCACCGCAACGCTATTCTGCACTGAAGAGAGAACCGGGTGTCTACCGGCAGCAGGGAGATTGGTTTACTCGTGAGAATATTTGCCCAGCACCTCCGGAGGGTCGGGGCTCCGCTCCGGAGTGCTGGATGTTTGAGCAGTGTTTCTGGGGAGACTATTACAGTGTGCAACATGGGTGCTCAATCCCTACCCAAGTAGTGGACTCCGTCTGGGAATAAAAAGTTGATAACTCCCTCTCTGATCGCCCGAATCACCATCCAGCTGACAGGTTAGCCCTCATACCTAACCTTACCATTTGGACTGTTTTGCTGACATAGTGAACCTCCGCGGACTAAAGCCAGCTAAGGAGGCGCGGGCGGCGGCCATCTTGCTCCCTCCTTCCGACCCGCAGACGGCCTGCTTGGGGATTCCGGCGTGGGCCTTCTGCGCTGCATTGGAGAGTCACCTGACAGCGTGAAGACTGAGGCTACCCTCAAGATAAGGAGGAAGAGGTCCGGAACCCACCTAGACACGTCCTAGTAAGCGACCGGAGCAGTTCCTAAACTGGTAGTTGTACAGGGAGGGCACGAGCAGCCGCCATCTTAGGGCTGCGCGCCCTTTCTCCTTGTGCACCCCATACTCGCACCTCCAGCCCATAAAGTTATGCCTACAAACACCGCAATATACCGGGTATAGGCCCCGGTACATAACCCACTGAAATAGACTGCAGAGCCCTTGCGTACACGGAGTACGCAACATCACTCTCGCTGAAGTAAAAACCTCAGGCCGGCAGCATTGGCCGGTGAGCACTTGGGACCACCATCTTGGGCCTGCATGCCTCCCCTATCTCAGTGCCCACCTAAACTGCACCTCTAGCCGAACGGACCAATAGGACCCCCATACATGTGAAGTGCACAGGTACTGTCTTTCTTTTCTTTTCTTTGTTTTTTTGGGCCTCACCTTGTTTCTTTAAGCCCTAGTGTCTTTAAAACGCAGCACTGAAGTGCCCTTTCCCAAGTTAATCCTGTTAAACCCAAGTCAATTTTACCAGAGGATCTGTCTACTACTTTGGAACATACCTGCCCTCTAGGTGGCCCCCAAGATTGAAACCCAGGCCTTAGCCCAAAGTGACACTTTTGCCCCCTTGGGATTGGCTTCTCCTACTGTTCGCTCCTTTCAATAACCCCTTGGGCCTCAGAACTCTTGCCAACCTTTTGCCTCTGCTGCTGCGTCAGCATATGTACCTCTGTCGCCTTGGCGCAGAGTGGAGTGTACTTTATTATTGTTTCTGCATGTTTTCTTACCATACAATCTGTAATAATATCTGTATGTACCTGATACCCTGTAACTTGAACTCTCTACTCCCCTTTCCTTGACACTGAGAGTTAGAAAGCCTGACACGTTACAGTCCAGACTCTCTTAGTAGCTTATTGTCGGCTATCTCCCAAACTTTTGAAACCAAGAGAATCTCAGACAATATAATAGTTAAAGACACACACATTAATAGCATCCACCCTTACACTCTATTGTACTTTGCTACTGTGTGAATACGCTTACAGTCCTCCCCATTCCACCCCATAGAGGCACTCTTTTGGCCACCCCAGCTTAAAACACTATTCCTAGTATAGCACAATTGGTGGCTCTGTGACTCTTTCTGCACCTCCCCCTTTCCGGCCCTGCTAGTCTGAGCCGGTCACCGCCAATATCCTTTTTCCCTTCCTCGACGGTCGTATCCCTTTTTTCCTGAGGTTCAGGAGGGGACTACAGGGGCTACTTTACCCATATAGACAGGCAACTATCTTACACTGGTTTTTTCTTTTTCTCCTTTTTTTTCCTTTTTGTTTCCTCCCTTCCTCTCTCTCTCTTATCGTAGAACCATGTGAAATGTTGTGAATGTATACGATATAGTCTAGTGTTGTTTAGCCTCACTCTCGCAAATTAAGCTATAAATGGTATAATTTACAGGTATTTACTTGGTGCAGGTCCTACCTATCTCAATCTCCTTACAGTGCCCTGGGCGGTCAGGGTAGAGTTCATTAGTGAGAGCACCAGCTCCCTTCGGCCTTGTCAACTATGCCTCACCCCTCAAAAAGAAACCCTAAAACCCCTGGAGGGTCTCAAAAGTCTGTCCTTGATCATTTTTCTCAAGCCCGTAAAGAATCTAACACCCAGAGAAGAGAGGAGAGCGATCCTGAGTCACAAGATGAGGGTTCCCAGTCGAGCTCCCGTTCTACAGCTCACCTTAATCACTATATCACTGAGAATACATTGCAAAAGATGCTAGCATTACAAACCAAATCCATCACAGCTGAAATCCAACGAAGCTCCGCGGAACTTAAAAAAGACATAGCCGATATCGGCAACAGAGTAGATACCCTTGAGCGCCAACAAGATGACCTGGCCACGGATCATTCTAGCCTGCTCTCCTATGCCGAGTCTTTAGCGGAACAAATTACTCAGCTTGAATTAAAACTGGCAGATATGGAGGATAGGGCCAGGAGAACCAACATAAGATTCAGAGGCATCCCGGAATCAGTGGCAACGAGTGACCTCCAAGAATTCCTTAAAACGCTTTTTGTGGCCCTCTTAGGCCCCCTGGAGGGCAATATGCATACCATGGAACGGGCACATAGAGCTCTCAGACCAAGATCAGTCTCATCAGATAAGCCAAGGGATGTTGTAGTCTGCTTTCATCATTACATATTCAAAGATCGCTTGATGCAGGCGGCTTTCAGTAAACCCTCTCTACCGGAGTCCCTGAAAGACATTCAGCTGTTACCAGATCTCTCACCCCACACCTTGCAACAAAGGAAATTATACGCTCCTCTCACACTTCAACTCAGGAAGGCCAGCATCAAGTACAGGTGGGGTTTTCCTACTAAACGAATAGTGACTAAGGACAATCAGACTCACATCATCACATCTCCCTCTTTGGGAAATACTCTTCTTGCTAACTGGGGTCTCCAACCGGATCCGGGACCTCCAGTTCCATCCCACTCTCGCCTCAGGGCCTTGGCCCCTAAATGGACTCTGAAAGAACAGAGACCTAAACGACAGAGACAAAATCCCCCTGACTGCTCTCTGAGGCCTCAAGCCTCACCCACTTAGGACCTGCTACCAATAGTATATGATCACTTAAGGTTATGCTTTTGCTGAAAATATTGTTGCTCACCTTGAGCTTGTTAACACGAGTTGTTGAAAGTTTACAGATTAGATGATAGGTTAAGCGTTAATATATGACTATAACTTGCAATGTACATTTTGTTTTATCTACCAATAATCTATAGCTGTTTACTGTTTTAGTAATTTTGAAAACAAGGATACAACCACTTGCTGAAAATATTGTTGCTCACCTTGAGCTTGTTAACACGAGTTGTTGAAAGTTTACAGATTAGATGATAGGTTACGCGTTAATATATTACTATAACTTGCAATGTACATTTTGTTTTATCTACCAATAATTTATAGCTGTTTACTGTTTTAGTAATTTTGAAAACAAGGATACAACCACTCATGTTGCTATTATGATGTGTCTAGTTATAGCTTATACAGTTTAACTACTTTTTACTCTACATGCCCATTAGAGAGTTGGGCTTTTCACCTCAGCCCACGCCCCACTAGGCAGTACTAGCTCCTCCTCAGACCTAGGAGCCCGTATTAGGGCTCCATTTGGGTGGACTACTTCCACCACATCCCTTTTCCTTTTCCCACCCCCTCCACCTTCCCCACCACCCTTGTCCCGTATGGTTTTCCTATTCAGGAACACTAAAATTATCGAACCATAAATGGCATCTCTTAAATTTCTCACTCACAATGTTAGAGGCCTGAACACAGTTGGTAAGCGGAGTCTTTTAGCCAGGTCCTTACGCTTTCACAAGGCAGATGTGGCCCTCCTGCAGGAGACACACTTACTTGCCAATAATCCTTCCGCATTTGTCGTTAAGGATTTTCCAATCTTTGAGACGGCATCTTATTCTAAAAAAGCTAGAGGGGTGGCCACCCTAGTACACAAGAGGATAGCTTTTGAACCACTCCAAGTGATTAGAGACCCTCAAGCAAGATACCTCATAGTAGTATGTAACCTTGACCATATCACATACACATTAGTCTCAATTTACCTCCCGAATACCTCTCAGTCTAACTATCTTAAGAAGATCTTGAACAAAATTGAACAGTTTAAACAAGGAAAGGTGATAATTGCGGGGGACATGAATATGGGACAAAAACCTTGATAGAAAAAAGCTTACTCCTCAGAGATGAGGGGTCACCCCAGACACTATGAGTGGCAGGTTTAGAGGGCTTATGACTAGTTTTAACTACTATGACATATGGAGATCGGTACACCCCCGTGATAGAGATTTCACTCATTTCTCTCATCCTCACTCTACATTCTCCAGATTGGATTACTTTTTCTGTAACCCTGAAACATTAGATTACGTACAAGCCACAAATATACATTTATGCCCATGGTCAGACCATGACCAGGTTGTAATGGCACTAGAATCCAGAAACACCACCAATGCAAGACCCACATGGAGGTTACCTCATCTCCTTCTTGCTGATATTCCCTTTAGGGAGGAGCTCCGGTCTGACATAACAGCTACACTTCAGATTAATGACACTCCTGAAGTCCGAGATGATATAATCTGGGGGGCATTTAAAGCTACTACTAGAGGTCAATTTATTCGTAAACAGGCACACATTAGAAAACAGGCAGGCCTCACCCTATCTCAGGCTCATAGTAGGTTACGCACACTAGAAACTCTACAACGCACCTCAGACAATGTAGACTTACATCACATGTCACACGTATTCATGAAATTAAACAAGGTAAGAAGGTCTATAGGCTGCCGTCCTTAATTGGACAGCAGTTCTGTGACTACTATTCCTCACTTTACAACATCCAGGATCAAGTAGAACACATACATTCACCCTCTTCACAGATAGAACCGTTCTTACAGTCTCTGAAACTCCCTGCCCTAGACGAGGCTCAAAAGGGATGTATTGACGTTCCAATTACTTGCCTAGAAGTGAAGCAGGTAATTAAGAATCTGAAATCCCTGAAGGCCCCTGGCCCAGACGGATTTACGGCCATTTTTTATAAAACTTACTGTAAAGAAATTTTGCCCATTCTCACTAGGTTTTTCAAACTAGCAATGGAGGAGGGGCACTTTCGGAAGGAGTTTCTGGAAGACTCCATTATTGCCATCCCTAAGCCCAATAAGGACCCTGCGCTTTGCCCCAATTATAGACCCATCTCCTTAATTAATACAGACATCAAAATTTATGCGAAAATCCTTGCCAACAGGATTGCAAGACTATTACCTTCCCTAATCAATCCGGATCAAGTAGGCTTCATCCCGGGCCGCGAGGGTCCGGACAATACTAGGAGATTATTGAACATCATATGTGAAGCCCAAAGATTGAATAAGCCCCTGGCCGTGCTTTCCCTAGACGCGGAAAAGGCCTTTGACCGGATCCGTTGGGAATACCTTTGGAAAGTTTTAGAGGCCTTTCAGTTCCCAGCACAAGTCATCCTTGCAGTGAAAGCTCTGTACTCTACCCCTGCGGCCTCAGTTAGGGGCCTTGGTTTTTGTTCATCACTCTTTCCCATATCCAATGGCACACGGCAGGGCTGCCCTCTTTCCCCCATTCTTTTTGCTCTGGCTATTGAGCCTCTTGCTGCAGCTATTAGAGCAGATGAAGATCTAGTAGGGATTACACTACATGGCACGACACATAAAGTGGCCCTATTTGCAGATGATACCACAGTCGTCACCACCAACCCACTACAAATGATACCCAGGCTTCTGTCTCTGCTGGAAACGTTTAGTGGCCTTTCTTATTATAAATTAAACCGAACCAAATCTGAAATATACCTACAGGGATTCCCGGCAGACGTCTCCAAATATATACAAAATAGGTACAACTTTGTTATTAATAACTCCTACATCTCTCACTTAGGTGTGAAAATATCTAACTCTTTCCCTAGAATGCTTGATGACAACTATAGACCTCTCCTAATGGAACTCAGGTCGTTAGGTCGGAAATGGAATTTTAAAACGGTTTCATGGCTGGGCCGCATTGCTGCCCTCAAAATGAGTTTCCTTCCGAAACTCACTTATATTATCAGATGCCTCCCACTTAGAATTCCTTGCTCCCTCATCTTACAATTTCAAGGTGCATGCACCAAATATATCTGGCAAGGTAAACCTCCTAGGGTTGCCCATAGAACCCTCCAATACGCCAGAATGGACAGGGGGTGGCCTCCCCGTCCATAGCCAGATATTATGAGGCTGCAATGCTCACGCATATATCTCAGTGGGGCGTAATGGACTTAGACAGCAAATGGAGATGCCTAGAACAGGCATCTTTACCATTTAATGTGTCTCTAAGAAACTTAGTCTGGATACCTTCTCACTGCAGAAGAGCCCTTAGCATAACTAACCCCGTGATTAAAGAGTGCCTTGCAGTCTGGGACCACATACGTCACTATAAACAAATAGCCCCTCACCCCTCCCCTATAACTGCCCTCTCGGGGCTCCTTTCAGGCCTACCCGACTCACACCCAGCCACCTGGGCTAGGTTGGGATTTAACAAGGTAGCGGACTTGTGGTCTCCAGCCTCCCAGGGAGCTTATGTGGTTCTACCGCACGTTGACAACCCCAAATCAGTTCCATCGTATATGGAGTTTGAATACGTCAGGGTCATAAGCTTACTCTCCAGATGGGGTTTTAGACCATCTTCATCTCGATTAGCAGACCATTTGGGAAGCTAGATGACAGCAAGGTAGACGACTTGGCAAACCGTTATCATTGCATTATACCCTTATGGAAGGTGCGTCTCCTGAGGATAGGGCGTCACATATCATTAAATGGGAAAAGATACTTAATTTGTCAATCCCAGTGGAAGATTGGCAACGTACACTCCTATTTACTAAAAAGATGTTACATTGCGTCACTATCTATGAAACTTATGTTAAGCTCCTCACGCATTGGTACTATGTTCCGACCAGATTGGCTGCACTTTTCCCCACAACCTCCTCGACTTGCTGGAGGGAGTGCGCCCACAGGGGAGATATGCTCCATATTTGGTGGCATTGCCCCAAGCTCCAACCGCTGTGGTCTCAAAGCTTTAGGCTGTTGGCAGGCTTGGGGATACATGTTCCCAGGACCCCTAAGGTGGCCCTCTTTAACTTAGGTACACACAAACTTCCCAGACATCAGGGCACTCTATGCATTTACTTATTTTCTGCTATCAAATTATCCATAGCGAGGGCTTGGAAGAGGAGCGATCCCCCCTCTTGGGCGGATGTGGTCTCCTTGATGGCTTACATCTACTCCATGGAAAAAAATATATACTACACTATGGGTAAGCTAGACTCATTTGAATTAATTTGGTCAGATTGGAAAGACAGGTTCAATACTCAATGGCTCCCGAGCCTTGAGGCTTAAATAGAGGTTTCTGACGTGAGAGTAGAGACAGGGCCATCTGTGGACAGTACTCCCCCTCACCCATGGTGTAGGTAATCCTCATACATACTGTAGCGAACCATTTACGTCAGCCATCCCACCCAACATCCCCCCCCATCCCTTCCTTCTCCCCCCTTCTGTTTATAAACCAATCTTTGGACCCAGTTGGTTTCCTTCTGTGTGTTAGGGAAAACTGGTCCTCATATTGCTCAGTTATTTACTCTACACGCATTGGTACTATGTTCCGACCAGATTGGCTGCACTTTTCCCCACAACCTCCTCGACTTGCTGGAGGGAGTGCGCCCACAGGGGAGATATGCTCCATATTTGGTGGCATTGCCCCAAGCTCCAACCGCTGTGGTCTCAAAGCTTTAGGCTGTTGGCAGGCTTGGGGATACATGTTCCCAGGACCCCTAAGGTGGCCCTCTTTAACTTAGGTACACACAAACTTCCCAGACATCAGGGCACTCTATGCATTTACTTATTTTCTGCTATCAAATTATCCATAGCGAGGGCTTGGAAGAGGAGCGATCCCCCCTCTTGGGCGGATGTGGTCTCCTTGATGGCTTACATCTACTCCATGGAAAAAAATATATACTACACTATGGGTAAGCTAGACTCATTTGAATTAATTTGGTCAGATTGGAAAGACAGGTTCAATACTCAATGGCTCCCGAGCCTTGAGGCTTAAATAGAGGTTTCTGACGTGAGAGTAGAGACAGGGCCATCTGTGGACAGTACCCCCCCTCACCCATTGTGTAGGTAATCCTCATACATACTGTAGCGAACCATTTACGTCAGCCATCCCACCCAACATCCCCCCCCATCCCTTCCTTCTCCCCCCTTCTGTTTATAAACCAATCTTTGGACCCAGTTGGTTTCCTTCTGTGTGTTAGGGAAAACTGGTCCTCATATTGCTCAGTTATTTACTCTACACTATCATTTGTTTATTTATTATGTTTTTGTTTGTTTTTGAATATGACTTGTTAATATTACTATGTATATACATGTAACCTGTTTTTGTAGTACGCTTAGATCGTACTGTTGATTATACTCTTTTACTGATACAAAATAAAAATAAAACATTTAAAAAAAAAAAAAGCCACCCAATCATATATATTCCATTCAAAAAAAAAAAAAAAAAAGCTCATTTGTCCTGTTCTGAAATAGTTAGTGATGTATTTCTAAAATTAGGGTATTTTTCACCAAATCTATCCAATTTTAAAGGGTAAGGATTTGGGGGGATTTCCAGAATGCTGGTATTAGGCGTTTAGCCGCATTTATCATGATCTGATACAAAAATCTTCTAATCTTACAAGTGATATCAGACATGACATTAAAAAGGATCCTTTCTGGGGTAAGGGCAATTTGTACGTCTATTATTTTATAAGTTTGGTTATGCACCTGTTCCCAAAAAGTACGAAGAATATCACAGTCCCACCAGATGCGACACATTGTTCTCTTTTGGGCACATCCCCTCCAACATTTACTATTAGCTGTACGAAATGTGTTTTAATTTGTTATTAGTCAGATACCACCTGGAAACAATTTTTATATTGGTTTCAAGAGCTGCCGCCGAATGTGCTGATATAGTAGTAGCCTTGAATCAAGACATCCACTGTTTAATAGATATAGATTGATTCAATTCTCTTTCCTATTTCAGCGTATAATTTGGTTTGATGGGAGAATGCGACTTTAAGAGACAACCATACATCAAGGATATAACTTTTTTGGGCATAATTGGTGTCGTGCAGAGGGTTTCAAATGTAGTGAGCGGTCTTAAGTGGAAAAGTTCTTTATCTAGTAATATCTGTCTTTGAGCTATGTGTTCTGATTCTGACAGTGTATAGATAGGAAGAAGGTCAGACATCGATATATGTTCAGAGACAGAAGGGGCCCTTCTATGAGTCTCAGTATGGAATTCTTTGTTAGGTAATAGGGTTGTCAGTGGAAAATAAGGTGTTGAGATAAGTTGATGTTTGTTACGTATGCTTATCCAATCTGACCAAGTTTCCTTTAGAATCGGGTACAGAGAGAGTGTGTTTGTAGGAAGATTTTCTGGAGCCCAACATGCTTGGTGGAAAATACTGCACTTAGTACAAATGTACACAGATATCGTTCACACCTATGTGGTAAAAAGACACGGATCCTCTGGGTGCTTAATATAATGTTCAGTAAAGTTGATTGTTTGAGACTTACGCAATTCACCCTCTGCTTAGGGCTTTTTTTGAGAATTAAGCACCCAGAGGATCCGTGTCTTTTTACCACATAGGTGTGAACGATATCTGCATACATTTGTACTAAGTGCAGTATTTTCCACCTTCAAAAATAAAACAGACAGCGCTGAGGGTGGCTTACTCTACTTCAAATCACTTGCACAAGTGTAATCTTTGAATTTTTTGGAGTTACAAATTCCACGCTGAAATATTTTGAAGATCGGTGACGTCACCTGTTTTTAAATCTGTAACTGTTTGTACACCTGGCGGGTCTCGCCAAACCGGAACACAGAGTCTAGAACACAGGAGCTGTGGATGCAAGGAGACTTTGTTACTGGATACAAGTATCGTTCTTCCCTGCAAGTCTTCAGGGTAAAGTAATACATGTAATCGACTGTATCCATTTCATAAGAAGTGACGGTAAGACTGTTACAATTCAACTCCTCTAAGTGACTGTAATAATTCAACTTCCCCAAGTGGCTTTTAAAAAGTACAAAATTGTCAAAAATGACTTGTTGTTTTTAAGGGAGCACGCTCCAGGATTTTGCTTTTTCAATGTTTCATATAGCTGTTGGCCTTTTATTGTGAGTCTGCTTTTATTGTTAATCTTATTTTATTTTTGAATCTCATACGTAGAGAGACTAGATAGATTTATCAGTACAGCCGATTTTTAACACTTTTTGTATATTCATCAACGACACAGTTCATTTAAATTTTATATTTTAGAAGCATATGAGCATTAATCTGAATTATTTTTTGTTAAGAACATAATTTCATGTAAATTAAAATAATAAATATATTAAATTTGATAAGCGTTTTTGATACACGTCAACATACATAGAAATAAACATACTTGAGACTTGATTTAAAGTTTGAAGGCTCCTTAATTCACAAGTTCAAAATAGAGACATCCACAGTAATGTAATTTTAGAGGCTGCTAGTCTCCCTAACCAAGAAATGTTTTTAGGAAGCCATGAAGAAATTAAGGCATTAAACTCGTCTTGTAGACGACCATAATTCATTTTACGTAAGTCTTCCACATTGGAAGTTGAAAAAATCCCTAAGTATTTTAAAGCATTCTTTTGAAGTTTGAAAGGATATTGTTGCTGGAGTGTAGTGAGAATGTGATCTGATAGATTTATGGGGGAGTATAACTCGGATTGGGCTGCTGGAAGGGAACTTAGTGGGGATGTCAGTGTCATGAAGATATTGTCCGCAAACATTGCCAATTTGTAAGTCTGATCTTGTATATTTATTCCTGCAACATTCGGATTCATGCGTAGCCTTATTGCTAGTGGTTCTAGTGATAATACAAATAATAAAGGGGACAATGGGCAGCCTTGACATGTACCATTTTGGATTTCAAAATTTTCAAAGAGTATGTCATTTACTTTAACTTGTGCAGAATGGTTAGAGTACAGTGCTAGAATCTGATGGATTAATTTAATAGGGAAACCGTATTTTAGGAGAGTGACCTGTTGGAAGGTCCAGTCTAATCTATCGAATGCTTTTTCAGCATCAGTTGAAAGATAAATTGAGGGGATTTGGGAATTTTTAACGTAGTCTAGAAGATTTAGTACTTTACTAATATTATCCTTAGCTTCTCTCTGCGGTACAAAGCCAACTTTGTCATGATGGATTAAACATGGTAAAAATTGGTTTACTTGCGGCTAGATTTGGAGTTTTGTGTTAGAAGGGGTGCGATAGCTATGTGTGCTTTTTTTTGGCCGCACCTTTTAAATAACGATGGTATTTAGAGTTCACAGAATGGCTGCGTTAGGCTCCAAAAAGGGAGCGTAGAGCATAATTTACCGCCACTTCAACTCTCAATACCAGCGGTGCTTACGGACGCGGCCAGCTTCAAAAACGTGCTTGTGCACGATTCCCCCATAGGAAACAATGGGACAGTTTGAGCTGAAAAAAAACCTAACACCTGCAAAAAAGCAGCGTTCAGCTCCTAACGCGGCCCCATTGTTTCCTATGGGTAAACACTTCCTAAATCTGCACCTAACACCCTAACATGTACCCCGAGTCTAAACACCCCTAACCTTACACTTATTAACCCCTAATCTGCCGCCCCCGCTATCGCTGACACCTGCATATTTTTTTTTAACCCCTAATCTGCCGCTCCGTACACCGCCGCAACCTACATTATACCTATGTACCCCTAATCTGCTGCCCCTAACACCGCCGACCCCTATATTATATTTATTAACCCCTAATCTGCCCCCCACAACGTCGCCGCCAGCTACCTACAATAATAAACCCCTAATCTGCCAATCGGACCTCACCGCTACTATAATAAAGTTATTAACCCCTAATCCGCCTCACTCCCGCCTCAATAACCCTATAAGAAATAGTATTAACCCCTAATCTGCCCTCCCTAACATCACCGACACCTAACTTCAATTATTAACCCCTAATCTGCCGACCGGACCTCACCGCTACTCTAATAAATGTATTAACCCCTAAAGCTAAGTCTAACCCTAACACTAACACCCCCCTAAGTTAAATATAATTTTATTCTAATGAAATAAAATAATTCTTATTAAATAAATTATTCCTATTTAAAGCTAAATACTTACCTGTAAAATAAACCCTAATATAGCTACAATATAACAAATAATTATATTGTAGCTATTTTAGGATTAATATTTATTTTACAGGCAACTTTGTATTTATTTTAACCAGGTACAATAGCTATTAAATAGTTAATAACTATTTAATAGCTACCTAGTTAAAATAATTACAAAATTACCTGTAAAATAAATCCTAACCTAAGTTACAATTAAACCTAACACTACACTATCAATAAATTAATTAAATACAATACCTACAAATAAATACAATTAAACAAACTAACTAAAGTACAAAAAATAAAAAAGAACCAAGTTACAAAAAATAAAAAAATATTTACAAACATTAGAAAAATATTACAACAATTTTAAACTAATTACACCTACTCTAAGCCCCCTAATAAAATAAAAAAGCCCCCCAAAATAAAAAAAATTCCCTACCCTATTCTAAAATTAAAATAGAAAAGCTCTTTTACCTTACCAGCCCTTAAAAGGGCCATTTGCGGGGCATGCCCCAAAGAATTCTGCTCTTTTGCCTGGAAAAAAAAACATACAATACCCCCCCCAACATTACAACCCACCACCCACATACCCCTAATCTAACCCAAACCCCCTTAAATAAACCTAACACTAAGCCCCTGAAGATCTTCCTACCTTATCTTCACCACACCGGGTACCACCGATCCGTCCAGGCTCCGATGTCTTGATCCAAGCCCAAGCGGGGGGCTGAAGACGTCCATCCTCCGGCTGAAGTCTTGATCCAAGCGGCGGCTGAAGAAGTCCATCTTCGGGCAGAAGTCTTCATCCTATCCGGGCAGAAGAGGACATCCGGACCGGCAAACATCTTCATCCAGGCGGGATCTTCTATGTTCTTCCATCCGATGATGAGCGGCTCCATCTTCCAGACCTCCGGCGCGGATCCATCCTCTTCTTCCGACGACTAGACGACGAATGAAGGTTCCTTTAAGGGACGTCATCCAAGATGGCGTCCCTCGAATTCCGATTGGCTGATAGGATTCTATCAGCCAATCGGAATTAAGGTAGGAAAATTCTGATTGGCTGATGGAATCAGCCAATCAGATTCAAGTTCAATCCGATTGGCTGATCCAATCAGCCAATCAGATTGAGCTCACATTCTATTGGCTGATCGGAACAGCCAATAGAATGCAAGCTCAATCTGATTGGCTGATTGGATCAGCCAATCGGATTGAACTTGAATCTAATTGGCTGATTCCATCAGCCAATCAGAATTTTCCTACCTTAATTCCGATTGGCTGATAGAATCCTATCAGCCAATCGGAATTCGAGGGACGCCATCTTGGATGACGTCCCTTAAAGAAACCTTCATTCGTCATCTAGTCGTCGGAAGAAGAGGATGGATCCGCGCCGGAGGTCTGGAAGATGGAGCCGCTCGTCATCGGATGGAAGAACATAGAAGATGCCGCCTGGATGAGGATGTTTGCCGGTCCGGATGTCCTCTTCTGCCCGGATAGGATGAAGACTTCTGCCCGAAGATGGACTTCTTCAGCCGCCGCTTGGATCAAGACTTCAGCCGGAGGATGGACGTTTTCAGCCCCCCGCTTGGGCTTGGATCAAGACATCGGAGCCTGGACGGATCGGTGGTACCCGGTGTGGTGAAGATAAGGTAGGAAGATCTTCAGGGGCTTAGTGTTAGGTTTATTTAAGGGGGGTTTGGGTTAGATTAGGGGTATGTGGGTGGTGGGTTGTAATGTTGGGGGGGGTATTGTATGTTTTTTTTTCCAGGCAAAAGAGCAGAATTCTTTGGGGCATGCCCCGCAAATGGCCCTTTTAAGGGCTGGTAAGGTAAAAGAGCTTTTCTATTTTAATTTTAGAATAGGGTAGGGATTTTTTTTATTTTGGGGGGCTTTGGTATTTTATTAGGGGGCTTAGAGTAGGTGTAATTAGTTTAAAATTGTTGTAATATTTTTCTAATGTTTGTAAATATTTTTTTATTTTTTGTAACTTAGTTCTTTTTTATTTTTTGTACTTTAGTTAGTTTATTTAATTGTATTTATTTGTAGGTATTGTATTTAATTAATTTATTGATAGTGTAGTGTTAGGTTTAATTGTAGATCATTGTAGGTAGTTTATTTAATTAATTTATTGATAGTGTAGTGTTAGATTTAATTGTAACTTAGGTTAGGATTTATTTTACAGGTAATTTTGTAATTATTTTAACTAGGTAACTATTAAATAGTTATTAACTATTTAATAGCTATTGTACCTAGTTAAAATAAATACAAAGTTGCCTGTAAAATAAATATAAATCCTAAAATAGCTACAATATAATTATTTGTTATATTGTACCTATATTAGGATTTATTTTACAGGTAAGTATTTAGTTTTAAATAGGAATAATTTATTTAATAAGAGTTAATTTATTTTGTTAGATTTAAATTATATTTAACTTAGGGGGGTGTTAGGGTTAGACTTAGCTTTAGGGGTTAATACATGTATTAGAGTAGCGGTGAGGTCCGGTCGGCAGATTAGGGGTTAATAATTGAAGTTAGGTGTCAGTGATGTTAGGGAGGGCAGATTAGGGGTTAATACTATTTATTATAGGGTTTTTGAGGCGGGAGTGAGGCGGATTAGGGGTTAATAACTTAATTATAGTAGCGGCGAGGTCCGGTCGGCAGATTAGGGGTTAATAAGTGTAGGTAGGTGTCAGCGACGTTGAGGGGGGCAGATTAGGGGTTAATAAATATAATATAGGGGTTGGCGGTGTTAGGGGCAGCAGATTAGGGGTACATAAGTATAACGTAGGTGGCGGTGGTGTGCGGTCGGCAGATTAGGGGTTAAAAAAATGTATTATAGTGGCGGCACCTCGGTTTAGGGGTGCATAGGTAGTTTATGGGTGTTAGTGTACTTTAGACCACAGTAGTTAAGAGCTTTATGAACCGGCGTTAGCCCAGAAAGCTCTTAACTCCTGTTTTTTTTCTGCGGCTGGAGTTTTGTCGTTAGAGTTCTAACGCTCACTTCAGCCAAGACTCTAAATACCAGCGTTAGAAAGATCCCATTGAAAAGATAGGATACGCAAATGGCGTAGGGGGATCTGCGGTATGGAAAAGTCGCGGCTGCAAAGTGAGCGTTAGACCCTTTCCTGACTGACTCTAAATACCAGCGGGCGGTAAAAACCAGCGTTAGGAGCCTCTAACGCTGGTTTTGACGGCTAACGCAGAACTCCAAATCTAGGCGTTGATTCGCTAAGATTTTTGCGTACAATTTCAAATCAAAATTTAATAAGATTATAGGACTGAAATTTGCTGGGACTTCTGGAGGTTTGCCAGGTTTAGGAAGCACCGAGATATGTGCCTGTAGCATAGTGTCCAGAAAAATATTTGGATCTGAAATGTTATTGAATAGTGTCAAGAGGTGTGGGGCAAGTAGGGAAGCAAAGGTTTTGTAATATCGATTGGAAAAGCCATCTGAGCCTGGTGCTTTGTCTTGCTTCATGTCTTTAATGGCTTCTAAAATTTCTTTACTTGTGATGGGGGACGCCACTATTTCAATATCACTCGGATTTAATTTGGGTAGGGGTATATTGTCCAGGTATGTTTCACAGCATATCTTATAAGAATCTACCAATTTATTTGGAAAAAGATTATACAATTTGTGATAAAATTATTTGAAGGCTTTACCAATATTTTTTGTGTCTTCTATTTTAGTCCCTTGACTTGTGTTGAGAGAATGGACATAAGATTTATTTAAGACAAGATTATTTAAGATTACATTTTTTTTTTTAAAGCCCTAGCCAACAGTTTGCCTGTTTTGTTCCCTTCTCCATAATATGTTTGTTTTAAGATTAATTGATATTTCTGAGATTCAATTTGTAGATCCGCAGTTAACTTATTTTGTTTTTCTTTTAGATTAGTCGCTAGAGTGTCATCTTTTGGATTTAATTTTAGCAGATAATCCACCTCCGACACTTCCTGAGCTAAAGTAGTGTACATTGCAATAGTTTGCTAATGTTTATGTGCCTTCATTTTAATAAATTTGCCTTGAATAAATGCTTTATGGGCTTCCAAAACCATAGTTGGCGGGGATTGAGGTGTATTATTTATGGTGAAATAAGTCTCCAATTGTTTGATTAATTTTTCTAACAATATGGGGTCAGATAGAAGTGAATCATATAGCCTCCATGTGAAAGGTGTTACCGGGAGGGAGGGCCAGTGTAAGGCACATTCGACTGAAGAGTGGTCTGACCATGTGGTATATTTAATATTGATTTGTTTGACTAGGGAAAAGGCAATATGATCCACTAATATGTAATCTATCCTTGAGTAACTTTTTTGCGGAGTAGAAAAGAATGTTTAATCCTTGATATATGGGTGTGAGTATCTCCATGCATCATGAAGAGTCAGAGTTTTTATATTTTTCCATATTGATTGTAGCACTTTTTCAGATCCCCTGTAACTATGAAAGGGCCTTTATGTAGATCAATGACTTTAGGTGTAATGCGTAAAAGAACTTTATCCTGGCCTAAATTGGGGGCATAAAGATTAATTATAGTCACCGGTTTACCAAACAGCAAGCCGGAAACACCAAAATATTGTCCTTCTTTATCTATTTGTTGAAGCTTAAATGATATAGATTTATGTAGTAAGATGCTTACCCCATTAGTTTTTTTGCTTGTGTTTGTGCTATGGAATTGTTAAGGATAATGATTGGAGAAGTATTTAGGGACTTTATCAGCTTTAAAATGTGTTTTTTGCTATAGTAATATTTTCCCTCCACTTTATGCAGATCCTGCAGTGCTAGAGCTCGCTTACTAGGGCAATTAAACCACTTTACATTTTGTGTGATAATATGGATATTTTGTGATTTAGAGTGCAGCATAGAATAAATATGTTACTGGTCTAGCGCTTAATATGAAGACATATATGCTAGAATACTAATCAATAAAAAAATTCAGAGATCCCTGGAAAACATGAAATAACAATAAAAAACACAACAAAAATAACATTATTTACAACTTGTAATACACAACAGGTGTATTTAACTGTATGAAGTAGAAAAATTCTGAAAAAGGGGAAAGAACAAAAATGTCCCCCAATGGGCAAAATTTGGAGCCTAGATTTACACTGGGCCTAAATAGGCACCTTAATTAACCTATTTGGATACCAAGCTTAATAATTGGAAAGTATCAAGACATTTATATAGCTAATGTGTTAACTGAAAAACAAAATGTTTGAGTCAAGCTTTGTTTAGAGTTACCTGCTCTCTGCTAACAACAGAGTTTATCTTGTACCATAAGAATGTAACAGGTGGCATGCGTAAAATTAACATATTACAATTTAAACCATCATATAGCTTCTATCTACGTGAACCTTTTTCTCTTACTGGAAATTATTAGTAAAATAGGTCTTAACCTCCCCAACAAGGAAGACAACATTTTAAGTGAGACAATATGCACAATCTCAACTTAAATATTTAATAAGTGAATACTACAGTCAACCAGTTACCATCCCTCAGGATCCAAACCATTCGCCCCAATAGGCGATTTGTGGGAATTCTTAGCGGGTAGTCTTTGCCATTCAGACCTCTGAGGAAGGGGCGGTGGACAAGGTCTTTCCCTATTTGTAGAGGCTTGAGAGTTTTCTTGTTGAGAAGGAGGTAGTATTTCCAAATCTTTACAGATCCGGCCAATATCTTCTTGAGAATTGCATAAAATTCTTCTGCCTTTCTACAAAATTTGCAAGTTAAATGGATGTCCCCACATATAGGAGATGTGAAGCTGCTGTAATTTGGTGGTGAGAGGGCGTAGATCACTTCTTTTTTGCAAGGTTCTGGGGTTCAAGTCCTCAAAAAGTTGCAGAGAGTCAGAACAAAATTTTATCGGGTGCTTCTGTCTTGCTTTCTTCATGTCTTCTTTAATTGGATAGCTAGAGATTTTAACTATTATATCTCTTGGAGGTTGATCGCCTAAGGGTTTAGCTCGCAAAGCTCTGTGAAATCTATCCAGAGCTATAGTGTGGCATTATCATCAGTATCCAATAAAAATGTAAACAGTCCCTGCAAATACTGTTCTAGGTCAGCGGCCATAATTGATTCTGGGGCTCCACTGATTCTGATATTATTGCGGCGGCCCCTATTCTCTAAATCATCAATTTTATTTTCCATCCATGTAATCGTTTCTTCTTGTTGTGAAACTCTTGTTCGGAGGAAAGACAAGTTAGAGCTAACAAGGTCCGAGTTTCCATCTAGCTTCTTTACTCTTTGGCCCACATCAGAAAGCTCTTTTTTATTTTCTGAAATTTCCTCCCGGATACACTTCTTGACTTGACATAAGTGTTGAAATCTCTTTTTTGGATGGTAGAGAATCCAATAGGGCTCTAGGTATAGAGATAGCTGTATCAGGATCAGATTCTGAGGATGGGGAGGAGGCTCTAGAGTGTGTGTGAGGGTTGTGATTTAATGCTTTAGAAGGAGTCTCTAAGTTCTTAAAGAAATTATTCAAAGAGGGTGATGAGGGTGCTTGTTTTTTTTGCTGATTTTTCAGCTTTGCTCCCTTTCTTAGGTGACATAATGAATGTAGGCAGTCTATGGCATGGCATGGGCTGACTGGGTACAGTGATAAATATTTGTGTGCATCTAAAGGTTCCACCAAGGTAATTCTGCTTTCTTGACACCACTTATAGTGTTAAGCCGCTAATGCTATGGCTGGTTGTTTTCTATATGCTTTATATCAGGAAGGGTTAATCTTAGACCATAGCTAGTTTATAAGGCATAAATTTGATAATTCCCTGACTGCACGCTAGTTGCAATATACAGAGATAAATTATTTTTCCTCTTGAGAGCAGTAATATATGTACCCGTCCTAGCTTGCAGACTCTATGTATTATTAGTTATCTTGGCCCTTAGGTAATGATGTACAAAATGAAAAGGGAGCAAAAAAACCCATAAGCACTTTATTGAAGTTGCTTGAAGATAATCTTACTTTCATTTTTGCTAGGGCCCATACAATCCAAATAAGTTTGCAAACTTTATTTTTATGATATCTGTTGCCTATAAATTATGAGGATTTGTGCTTCTATGCTCAGATCACTAGCGTGATATTATGGTGCTAGTAAAGAATGTCCCAAAAGCTAGATTATGTCACTGCAGAAGAGTGTGATCCTCATAATATTAATAATTTTCCACCATGTCCAGATTTATAATGTTGGCCTATCAAGCCAAATGTTCCGTTTCATTGCTTGTAATACTTGTGACATCCCTTGTACCTGAGTTCATGGAAGAACGATGTCTGGCCAGCAGTTACTTTCCGCACAAGTTCAGAGTGCTTTTTTGGCGAGCGATCCTATATCTGTGCGGCTCATAGTCACGATCTGGAATGGAGTTGCAATCTTGCTCGCCCTCACCACGTGGCTGATCCGCTCCCAAGATGTTTAATCTGCAGCTGGAGGGGTTTGCTGCTGAGTGAAGTTGTCTGAATTGATCACGGCATTGTCTGGTTGCCACTGCCGGTGTACTCCAGGATTAGGATGGCCGTATGCGCTGAGATTGCTGTTCTGCTAGGAGCTCACATAAGTGCAGCCATCTCTGTCGACCTCTGGCTCTGCCCCCTCAGTGAAAGGTTTTAAGGAAAAAGGGCAGAACTCCTATAATTGTCTAGGTCAATATAGAGAAGAAGACATAATTTTTAGAAGTGGATCTCAGTATGGACAAAACAGTCAATTAAAAAATTAAGGTCTAAGACTTGGATTCCATTCTCCAAAATTAAAAATGAGTATGAGGAGTTGAAAACAAAATATAATAAAATAAAAAATGAGCAGAATGAACTAAAAGGGCAAACTGCTAATCTTAAAGCTAAATGCAGGTGTAAAATGTCTACAAGAGCAGGAGGAATAGAGTCCCCTGATATTATGGACATCTGTTCATAGCAATATTCTTTATAAAACCTTTAAACTGTTAATAGAACGTAAATTTAGTTTAGGATAGTGGGAGTAACAGATCACCGGTTTTATTTATATAATTAGAGGCAAGTGGGGGTCGTAGTTTAGATTTATTTTTTTAAATAAAAATATATTTTGTTGTTAAACTGTTTCTGTCTAAAAAGTAAGTGTAGAAATATGAATGGTGAAAAATGATGTTGAATTTCACATACCCAGTTATGGTTGAAAGAGCATAATGCAGGGATAGGGCCATGTAGTCTGCACACCAAGGAAGTTTACATGTCTGTGGGAAGAGTACAGTATGCCATCAGATGGGTGGTATCTGAGTCAAACATATGACTCTATAAGGTTGGTAAACATGTATTTAATATGTGGTGCAGGATAATCTTGAATGTCTGGTGAAGGATGCCCTCCTCTACTTCGTAAGAAAATTCTGCCACTTCATGTAGTTTTGATGCATTATTTGTAACAGATAAATGAAGGGATGAGTAATTAACACAAACTACAGATAGCTTCCAAATGCCCTTGTTTAGTATAGCCTGCAATATATTCACACTCAAAAAAGGGGGCGGAGCCTAGCCACGAATGGAGATGGCTGCATGTTGAAAGTGCTCTGCAGTCCCTGTTGTTTTTCACATTGAATTAGAGCATACTAATAGCTGACAAACCCGTTAAAAGCTATATCCTGCAAGCCTGAGGGCAATACCCAACAACCACATTACTCCAGAAAGCCAAATTATTAGGATGCCAAGCGCAATAGATTGTGTGGCAAATTGGGAGCCCATGAACCTAATCTGAAGTGGGGCGCAATAAACGGAGGACCGATGCAGAGGGAGTGAGCCAAGCGGACTTCAGGTACAATAGCGACATCAGGCTAGTCTGGGTCGTAGTTTAGATTTATTTTTTTAAATAAAAATATATTTTGTTGTTAAACTGTTTCTGTCTAAAAAGTAAGTGTAAAATATATTATTTAAATATTAGTTTGTTGTGGGCTTATGTTAAGGCACACCCTTTGAATCCTGTTGTGGGTCAATGAAAATGTGCCGGGGGGTACATAAATGTGTGTCCAGTTTTTGTCTTGCAGGTGGAACATCAATAGCCACAAAGTTATGAGGACTGGAATCCAACTGCCATCAGAAAGTCATTTTTATGCTTATTATTTGTTATTTTATTTTGTATTTTACCTCGTTAGTACTCTAGTATAAAAGCTAATAATATATCATATATGTGCCATAAAACATGTTGAGATCTGTGCATATCCTAAAAGGGCTAATTGTATATATGTTTTCTCTATCCCAACTTGTTTTATCTCCCTCTAATTTTCTAGATGATCAGTTAAGTTAGAGGGATGATATTAGCATATGTACAGATGTAAAGGGGGTTATTAGCATATGTACAGAGATAAAAGGGGTGTTAGAGGTAAAGCACAACTTGTTATAAACCTACAGAAACTCATGCCCATTTGCTCTTTTATTAAGTGTTAAACAGTGTCAAACTAGGAAACCGAAAGCCTGAATAAACAATATAAGAACCATACTACTAAGAGATGCCATTTACACTTCTGATGTAGAAGAATAATGGCATGGGGTCAAAAACAGAATTTATGCTTACCTGATAAATTACTTTCTCCAACGGTGTGTCCGGTCCACGGCGTCATCCATAACTTGTGGGAATATTCTCCTCCCCAACAGGAAATGGCAAAGAGCACAGCAAAAGCTGTCCATATAGTCCCTCCCAGGCTCCGCCCCCCCAGTCATTCGACCGACGGACAGGAGAAAAAAAGGAGAAACTATAGGGTGCCGTGGTGACTGTAGTTAAAGAAAGAAATTCATCAAACCTGATTAAAAAACCAGGGCGGGCCGTGGACCGGACACACCGTTGGAGAAAGTAATTTATCAGGTAAGCATAAATTCTGTTTTCTCCAACATTGGTGTGTCCGGTCCACGGCGTCATCCATAACTTGTGGGAACCAATACCAAAGCTTTAGGACACGGATGAAGGGAGGGAGCCAATCAGGTTACCTAAACAGAAGGCACCACGGCTTGCAAAACCTTTCTCCCAAACATAGCCTCCGAAGAAGCAAAAGTATCAAATTTGTAGAATTTGGCAAAAGTGTGCAGAGAAGACCAAGTCGCTGCCTTACATATCTGATCAACAGAAGCCTCGTTCTTGAAGGCCCATGAGGAAGCCACAGCCCTAGTAGAGTGAGCTGTGATTCATTCAGGAGGCTGCCGTCCGGCAGTCTCGTAAGCCAATCGGATGATGCTTTTCAGCCAAAAGGAAAGAGAGGTAGCAGTAGCTTTTTGACCTCTCCTCTTGCCAGAATAAACGACAAACAGAGAAGACGTTTGTCTGAAATCCTTTGTTGCTTCTAAATAGAACTTTAAAGCACGGACTACATCTAAATTGTGTAACAAACGTTCCTTCTTTGAAACTGGATTCGGGCACAAAGAAGGCACAACTATTTCCTGGTTAATATTCTTGTTGGAAACTTTTGGAAGGAACAACTTTTGGAAGGAAACCAGGTTTAGTACGCAAAACAACCTTATCTGAATGAAACACCAGATAGGGCGGATTAAACTGCAGAGCAGATAATTCAGAAACTCTTCTCGCAGAAGAAATAGCAACCAAAAACAGAACTTTCCAAGATAATAGCTTGATATCTATGGAGTGTAAGGGTTCAAACGGAACCCCTTGAAGAACTGAAAGAACTAAATTTAGACTCCAGGGAGGAGTCAAAGGTCTGTAAACAGGCTTGATCCTGACCAAAGCCTGAACAAAAGCTTGAACATCTGGCACAGCTGCCAGTCGTTTGTGTAACAAGATAGATAAAGCAGAAATCTGTCCTTTTAGAGAACTCGCTGACAATCCCTTATCCAAACCTTCTTGGAGAAAGGAAAGGATCCTAGGAATTTTAATCTTACTCCATGAGAATCCCTTGGATTCACACCAACAGATATATGTTTTCCATATTTTATGGTAAATCTTTCTAGTCACAGGTTTTCTGGCTTGTACCAGAGTATCTATCACAGAATCCGAAAACCCACGCTAAGATAACATCAAGCGTTCAATTTCCAAGCCGTCAGCTGGAGAGAAACTAGATTTGGATGTTCAAATGGACCTTGTACTAGAAGATCCTGTCTGTCTCAAAGGTAGCTTCCATGGTGGAGCCGATGACATATTCACCAGGTCTGCATACCAAGTCCTGCGTGGCCACGCAGGAGCTATCAAAATCACCGAGGCCTTCTCCTGTTTGATCCTGGCTACCAGCCTGGGAATGAGAGGGAACGGTGGAAACGCATAAGCTAGGTTGAAGGTCCAAGGCGCCACTAATGCATCCACTAGAGTTGCCTTGGGATCCCTGGATCTGGACCCGTAGCAAGGAACCTTGAAGTTCTGACGAGACGCCATCAGATCCATGTCTGGAATGCCCCATAATTGGGTCAATTGGGCAAATACCTCCGGGTGGAGTTCCCACTCCCCCGGATGGAAGGTCTGACGACTCAGATAATCCGCCTCCCAGTTTTCCACTCCTGGGATGTGGATAGCAGATAGGTGGCAGGAGTGATCCTCCGCCCATTTGATGATTTTGGTCACCTCTCTCATCGCCAGGGAACTCCTTGTTCCCCCCTGATGATTGATGTAAGCAACAGTCGTCATGTTGTCTGATTGGAATCTTATGAATCTGGCCTTTGCTAGTTGAGGCCAAGCCCTGAGAGTATTGAATATCGCTCTCAGTTCCAGAATGTTTATCGGGAGAAGAGACTCTTCCCGAGACCATAGACCCTGAGCTTTCAGGGAATCCCAGACCGCGCCCCAGCCTAATAGACTGGCGTCGGTTGTGACGATGACCCACTCTGGTCTGCGGAAGCTCATTCCCTGGGACAGGTGATCCTGGATCAGCCACCAACGGAGTGAGTCTCTGGTCTTCTGATCTACTTGAATCACTGGAGACAAGTCTGTATAGTCCCCATTCCACTGTTTGAGCATACACAGTTGTAATGGTCTTAGATGAATTCGCGCAAAAGGAACTATGTCCATTGCTGCAACCATCAACCCTACTACTTCCACGCACTGAGCTATGGAAGGCCGTAGAACAGAGTGAAGAACTTGACAAGCGTTTAGAAGCTTTGACTTTCTGACATCTGTCAGGAAAATCTTCATTTCTAAAGAATCTATTATTGTCCCCAAGAAAGGAACTCTTGTCGACGGAGACAGGGAACTTTTTTCTATGTTCACCTTCCACCCGTGAGATCTGAGAAAGGCCAGAACGATGTCTGTGTGAGCCTTTGCCTTTGAAAGAGACGATGCTTGTATTAGAATGTCGTCCAAGTAAGGTGCCACTGCAATGCCCCTTGGTCTTAGAACCGCTAGAAGGGACCCGAGTACCTTTGTGAAAATCCTTGGAGCAGTGGCTAGCCCGAATGGGAGAGCCACAAACTGGTAATGTTGGTCCAGAAAGGCGAACCTTAGGAACTGATAATGATCTTTGTGGATAGGAATATGTAGATACGCATCCTTTAGATCCACGGTAGTCATAAATTGACCCTCCTGGATTGTAGGTAAAATCGTTTGAATAGTTTCCATTTTGAACGATGGCACTCTGAGAAATTTGTTTAGAATCTTTAAATCCAGAATTGGTCTGAAGGTTCCCTCTTTTTTGGGAACTACAAACAGATTTGAGTAAAACCCCAGTTCTTGTTCCACAGTTGGAACTGGGTGTATCACTCCCATTTTTAACAGGTCCTCTACACAATGTAAGAATGCCTGTCTCTTTATTTGGTTTGAAGATAAACGAGAGATGTGGAACCTTCCCCTTGGGAGTAGTTCCTTGAATTCCAGAAGATAACCCTGAGAGACTATTTCTAGTGCCCAGGGATCCTGAACATCTCTTGCCCAAGCCTGAGCAAAGAGAGAGAGTCTGCCCCCTACTAGATCCGGTCCCGGATCGGGGGCTACCCCTTCATGCTGTTTTGGTAGCAGCAGCAGGTTTCTTGGCCTGTTTACCCTTGTTCCAGCCTTGCATCGGTTTCCAAGCTGGTTTGGTCTGGGAAGCATTACCCTCTTGTCTAGAGGCTGCAGAGTTGGAGGCCGGTCCGTTCCTGAAATTGCGAAAGGAACGAAAATTGGACTTATTCTTAGCCTTGAAAGGCCTATCTTGTGGGAGGGCATGGCCCTTAACCCCAGTGATATCTGAAATAATCTCTTTCAATTCTGGCCCAAAGAGGGTCTTACCTTTGAAAGGGATATTAAGCAATTTTGTCTTGGAAGATACATCCGCTGACCAAGACTTTAGCCAGAGCGCTCTGCGCGCCACAATTGCAAACCCTGAATTTTTCGCCGCTAATTTAGCTAACTGCAAAGCGGCATCTAAAATAAAGGAATTAGCTAACTTAAGTGCGTGAATTCTGTCCATAACCTCCTCATACGGAGTCTCTCAACTGAGCGACTTTTCTAGTTCTTCGAACCAGAACCACGCTGCTGTAGTGACAGGAATAATACACGAAATAGGTTGAAGGAGGTAACCTTGCTGTACAAAAATCTTTTTAAGCAAACCCTCCAATTTTGTTATCCATAGGATCTTTGAAAGCACAATTGTCCTCAATAGGAATGGTCGTGCGTTTGGCTAGTGTAGAAACTGCCCCCTCGACCTTAGGGACTGTTTGCCATAAGTCCTTTCTGGGGTCGACCATAGGAAATAATTTCTTAAATATAGGAGGAGGGACAAAAGGTATGCCAGGCTTCTCCCACTCCTTATTCACTATGTCCGCCGCCCGCTTGGGTATTGGAAAAGCGTCGGGGTGCACCGGGACCTCTAGGAACTTGTCCATCTTGCACAATTTTTCTGGGATGACCAGGTTGTCACAATCATCCAGAGTAGATAGCACCTCCTTAAGCAGTGCGCGGAGATGCTCTAATTTAAATTTAAATGTCACAACATCAGGTTCTGCCTGCTGAGAAATTCTTCCTGAATCAGAAATTTCTCCATCTGACAAAACCTCCCTCATAGCCACTTCAGATTGGTGTGAGGGTATGACAGAGCAATTATCATCAGCGCCCTCCTGCTCTACAGTGTTTAAAACAGAGCAATCACGCTTTCTCTGAAATGCAGGCATTTTGGATAAAATATTTGCTATGGAGTTATCCATTACTGCCATCAATTGTTGCATAGTAACAAGCATTGGCGCGCTAGAAGTACTAGGGGTCTCCTGCGTGGGCAAAACTGGTGTAGACACAGAAGGAGATGATGTAGAACTATGTCTACTCCCTTCATCTGATGAATCATCTTGGGCAACTTTACTATCTGTGGCAGTACTGTCCTTACTTTGTTTGGACACTATGGCACAATTATCACACATATTTGAAGGGGGAGACACATTGGCTTCCATACACACAGAACATAGTCTATCTGAAGGCACAGACATGTTAAATAGGCTTAAACTTGTCAATAAAGTACAAAAACCGTTTTAAAACAAAACCGTTACTGTCTCTTTAAATTTTAAACAGGGCACACTTTATTACTGAATATGTGAAAAACTATGAAGGAATTGTTCAATTTTAACCAATTTTTCACCACAGCGTCTTAAAGCATTCAAAGCATTGCACCCCAAATTTCAGGCTGTTAACCCTTAAAATTTCAGGCTGTTAACCCCCTTACAGTCCCAGCCCCAGCCTTTTCTGCGACTTCACCAAACCCAGGGGAGTATACGATACCAAATGAAGCCTTCTAGGAACCTTTTCAACTAATTCCAGACCCACACACATGCAGCTGCATGTACTGCTCTCAAAAGTAACTGCGCAGTAATGGCGCGAAAATGAGGCTCTGCCTACTACAGAGAAAGGCCCTTCCTGACTGGGAAGGTGTCTAAACCAGTGCCTGACGTAAAAAAACGTTCCCCAAAGTTATAAAGTGTGAATTTCAACATCAAACTGTATAAAATGCCTAAATAAAGCAATCGATCTAGCCCATAAAAGTGTCTACCAGTTTTATAGCCCATATTAAGCCCTTTATTCTGTTTGAGACTAAGAAAATGGCTTACCGATCCCCATGAGGGGAAAAATGACAGCCTTCCAGCATTACACAGTCTTGTTAGAAATATGGCTAGTCATACCTTAAGCAGAAAAGTCTGCCAACTGCTCCCCCCAACTGAAGTTATCTCATCTCAACAGTCCTGTGTGGGAACAGCAATTGATTTTAGTTACTGCTGCTAAAATCATACTCCTCTCACAAACAGAACTCTTCATCTTTTTCTGTTTCAGAGTAAATAGTACATACCAGCACTATTTTAAAATAACAAACTCTTGATAGTAGAATAAAAACTACAACTAAACACCACATATTCTTCACCATCTCCGTGTAGATGCTACTTGTTCAGAGCGGCAAAGAGAATGACTGGGGGGGCGGAGCCTGGGAGGGACTATATGGACAGCTTTTGCTGTGCTCTTTGCCATTTCCTGTTGGGGAGGAGAATATTCCCACAAGTTATGGATGATGCCGTGGACCGGACACACCAATGTTGGAGAAATGGACTGTTTTCCCTTTGTGCTGACTCCCCCCCTCTCCTATCCGCTTTTCCTTAGTGCCTTGAGACCATCACTTGTGATTAGTTTGCGCTCTATAAGTACCCGATAGATAGATAACTGCAGATTTGCATTGGATTAATAATATGTCTGTGAATGTTCTGAGGGGTCAGTAAATATTAATAATGTGTCTTATACTATGAGAGGTAGCATAGTAAACATGTTTATTAGAAGATTATCCAAATATAGGCCTCCAAAATGAAATTAATTAATGAGGGGAATGGGCAGTAGTTATTAACTGTACCTTAGTAAGTGATCTGTAGGGGAGTGTATTGGTATAAAGATGTATATACCAGTCAAGATGGAAGGTCCTGTACCTACACATAAGATTACTAACCTAGTGGCCCCCATGGCACTATAGTAGCAATTACTGCCAAAGACCAGAATTGTGACTGGAATAAACCCCATGTTTCCCTAACTGGTGTTGTAGTATGGGCTCTGTTCTTATGTGCTAGAAACCATTACATAAGGCAGATGGGTGTATGGTGAAAAATGATGTTGAATTTCACATACCCAGTTATGGTTGGAAGAGCATAATGCAGGGATATGGCCATGTAGTCTGCACACCGAGGAAGTTTACATGTCTGTGGGAAGAGTACAGTATGCCAATAAGGTTGGTAAACATGTATTTAATATGTGCTGCAGGATAATCTTGAATGTCTGGTGAAGGATGCCCTCCTCTACTTCAAGTAGTTTTGATGCATTATTTGTAACAGATAAATGAAGGGATGAGTAATTTACAAAAACTACAGATAGCTTCCAAAGGCCCTTGTTTAGTATATCCTGCAATATATTCACACTCATTAAAAAAAAAAAAATGGAGAAACATTGTATACACATACACAAACACACACAACCATACAGTCATTCTAGATAGGAAGAAAGGTTTTTTGTAAGTGCACACACAGACACCCACCCTGTAATAACTGTTAGATAGGATACACTGTGTGTTTGGGAGTATGACTGAAACCTCTTTATGTAACCTTACTGTAATTTGGGTAGATTCTAATTAAAGCTCTCTCTCTGGTAAAGAACTGAGTATCTGAAAATCATTTAGCCTGGAATTAATAAGAGTACAGTATAGTGGCTATATTTCTGCAGAACTACAAATACAATATTTACCTGGGATTGTTGGTAAAAGTGAATAGTGTACAAGTGTAGTGAGGTGACACTAGGGGTTATTACAAGTATTACACAGCGCAGAGGATATTATCCAGATCATATCTAAAGTGGATTTATTCAATGTAATCCTGGTGGATTTGAGGGACAATTGTGCAATAGGCTCAGGAGTTGCGGATTGGTGGCTGCAGATATATGCCTCATGTTATTGGCTCAACCATGTGCCTTGCTGTTTCTTCAACAAAGAATACAAAAAAGAACAAAGCAAATGAAACAATAGAAGACAATTGTAAAAAGCTGTTTAAAATAGTATTCTCTATCTGAATCTTGACAGCAAACATGAAACAACATGAAGCCCAGAGTACATTATACCAAAGTTTATGGTCTTGGCTAGTAGGTGCAGTTTGGCATATTGTCTATCTTCAAAAATAAAAGTACAGGACAGGACAGTAAAGGACAGTAGTGAAAAATAAAAACGTTCATGATTCCAATAGAACATGCAATTGTTAACAACTTTCCCAATTTACTTCTATAATTATATGCTCTCTTAGACAATTTTTAAAGGACCAGTAAATGCAGTAGATTTGCATAATCAACAAATCCATGATAAAGACAATGCAATAGCACCGAGGCCCTGAAATTGCAGTTCAGACTTCACAGGGGCTGAACTCACTGAATATTCAAAAGAAAAAGAGCAGAACTCTCCAGCAGTGAAAGATCTCTATAATTTCTATATATGATGTAGTTACAAGCCCAGTGCAATATAGCACTGCATGATATGAGTGTTTTGTTACACTTCTGTGTTACTTCAACAAATTAGGATTTTACTTTGTATATTTCTGTTTATATATAGAAATTGCATTACACCTTGAATTTGCTGCATTGCACTTTCAGAAAGTGGGAGCGACAGAGCAGTTCCCTGGGCTGAACAGGGGAGATCCTAGGTATGTCTGAAGATCTCTCACCAGTCTTGTGAAATTTTAGTAAGTATTTTAAACAAGCTGGTCTCACTGATTTGTCTCGCCAGCTGTATGCAGTTGAAGTTTGCTCAAAATTCACAATAGACATTTAACTAATAGAAATGTAATATATACTATAATATAGACAAAAGTTAAATTATAGTGAAAACTTTCAGTTTAATTTGGAATTGCTGCAAACAGAGCCTTTATATCATCCCCAAGGGTTCTCCAGTTACCTTCTCTCTCCCATGTGAAATTTTGCATTGCAGAGAGAGTCATTACTTTCTATGGAAGGCATCTCATCTCTCTGGGATTTCCAAGTCCCTACCCTTTTCATAGAAAATTCAGTGAGTTTTGCCCCTGAAGCCTGCTGTATTTGAATTTGTAAAATCACAATCCTAACTACACTGCTGTACACAAAACAAAATACAAAATAGAAAAGTGCAAAGGTTTAAACTGGAAGAGTAAAGTGATATAAAACCGAAAGCACAAAGTGAAAATGCAGAACTCTCATTTCATGCAGTGCTATATTGCACTTGGCTTGTCTCTCACATACAGAAATGCAGGGAATGCCCCATGGAGAAGTAAAGCAAAATCTGTCTTTTGAAAAAATCACTAAGTATCTTGCAGTGCTGGAGGATTCATTTTTTTCTGACAAATTTCTCTATTTCCACTGCTCCTGTATTATGTGACAGCCATCAGCCAATCACATATGCATATAAGTATATTCTGTGAATTTTTGCACATGCTCAGTAGGAGCTGGCGACTCGAAAACTTAAATTATACTTACCAGATAATTTTCTTTCTTTCTGTAGGCGGAGAGTCCACAGCTGCATTCATTACTTTTGGGAATTACTGAACCTGGCCACCAGGAGGAGGCAAATACACCCCAGCCAAAAGCTTAAATACCTCCCCCACTTCTCTCACCGCCCAGTCATTCTGCCGAGGGAACAAGGAACATTAGAAGAAATATCAGGGTGAAAAAAAGGTGCCAGAAGAATAATTAAAAAAGAATTTAGTGCTGCCCAATGGAAAACACGGGCGGGGAGCTGTGGACTCTGGTAAACATAATTTAAGTTTTCCTTCTTAATACTGCGAGAGTCCACAGCTGCAATTATTACTTTTGGGAAAACAATACCCAAGCTATAGAGGACACTGAATGCTAACGGGAGGGTAAAAGAGAGAGGCGGCCCTAATCTGAGGGCACCACAGCCTGAAAAACCTTTCTCCCGAAGGCTGCTTCAGTAGAAGCAAAAACATCAAACTTGTAGAATTTGGAAAGAATATGTAAGGAGGACCAGATAGCCGCCTTAAAAATCTCACCCATAGAGGCCTCATTTTTGAAGGCCCAAGAGGAAGCCACAGCTCTCGTAGAATGAGCCATAATCCTTTAAGGAGGCTTTAGACCCACTGACTCATATGCTAAGCGGACGGAGGATACTCCCCAACCAAAAAGATAAGGAAGTTGAAGCCCTCTGACCCCTACGCTTCCCAGAATAGATAACAAACAGAGAAGACGTTTGTCCTTCTTAGCCTTAAGATAGAACTTCAAGGCACGAACCACATCCAAATTATGCAGTAAACGATCCTTCGATGAAGAAGGATTTAGGACATAAGAAAGAAGCCACAATTTCTTGATTGATGTTGCGACTTGATACAACCTTAGGAGAAAATCCTAACCTGGTCCGTACAAACAGCCTTATCAGCAGAAAAAAAACAATATAAGAAAGGCCGCATTGCAAGGCAGCAATCTCATAGAATCTGTGCACAAAAACAATAGCTAGTAGAAAAAGGACCTTCCAAGACAAACAACTTAATGTCAATCTCATGCATAGGCTCAAACGGAGCCCGTTGCAAAACTTTAAGAACAAGATTTAAACTCCAAGAAGGAGCATTAGGTCTAAACACAGTTCTGAACCTAGTCAGAACCTCAACAAAGACTGTACATCCGGAAGCTCAGCGAGCCTCTTGTGTAGTAAAAACAGACAAGGCCGAAATCTGTCCCTTCAAGGAACAAGCTGAGAGGCCCTTCTCCTTCCTGGAAAAAAGAAAGAATCCTGGCAACCTTTTCTTTGTGCCAGGACAAACCACCCTATTCACACCAAAATAAGTAGAACTTCCACACCTTATGAAAGATGTGATGAGTAACCGGCTTACATGCTTGAATGAGAGTATCAATAAAACTCTCAGAAAACCCTCTCTTAGCTAAGTCTAAGCGTTCAATCTCCACACAGTCAGCCTCAGAGAATCTAGATCTTGATGAAGAAAGGGGCCTTGTTCCAGCAGATCCCTGCAACAACGCAACCTTCAAGAAGGAGATGATGAGATCCCCACTAGATCCTAAAACCATATTCTTCACGGCCACAATGTAGCAATCAGTATCACTGACGCCTGCTCTTGTATGATTCGAGCCACCACTCAAGAAAAGAGTGGTTATGGCAGGAAAAGAGAAATTAGATTGAACCTCCAAGGCACTGTTAATACATCTATTAGCTCCATCTGAGGATCCCTGGACCTCGACCCATATCTGGGTAGCTTGGTATTGAGACGGGACGCCATGAGATCTATCTCCGGTGTTCTCCACCTGTCAAAATGTGGATCGCTGACAGCGATCAGTTGTGGGTTTCTGCCCACTCCAGAATTCGAGATACCTCTCTCATTGCTAGGGAGCTACTCATTCTCGTATATTGTCTGATTGGAATCAGATAAATTGGGACAAAACCAGTAAGGGCCAAGCCTTCACAGCATAGAATATTGCCCGAATATATAGAATGTTGAACGAGAGGGAGCCCTCCTGCGTCCACATGCCCTGCGCCTTCTAGGTGCACCAAACAGCTCCCCATCCTGACAGACTTGCGTCCGTAGTCACAGTCACCCAGGATGGTCTTAAAAAGGATGTCCCAGGGGACAGGTGATCCAGACAGAGCCACCAAGAGAGCGATTCTATCGACTGGTTGTCCAGAGAAAACTGTTGAGACAGATCCAAATGATCACCGTTCCACCGCCTCAGCATGCACAGTCGCAACGGCCTGAGGTGGAACCTAACAAGGAGAATGATGTCCATGCTGGACACCATGAGAACAATCACCCCCACACACTGAGCCACAGATGGCCTTAAGGATATCTGGAGGGCAAGACATGTTGAAGCTAGCTTGCAACCTCTCTGGTCTGTTAGAAATATTCCCATGACTATGGAATCTATTATCGTGCCCAGGAATTCCACCCTGGGGATTAGAATAAGAGCACTCCTTCCTTCCCTCCAGAGGAGAGATTCCGAATGGTCTTCCGCCAGTCGAAATGATTGTGCTTGTACCACAATATTGTTCAAGTATGGAGCAACTGCTACACCCTGGGTTCTGGTGACTGCTAGAAGAGCCCTCAGAACCTTTGTAAAGATTCTTGGAGCAGTAGCTGGACCTAACGGAAGTGCAATGAACTGGAAGTGCTGGTCCAGGAACGCAAACTTGAGGAACTGGAAGTGTTCCCTGTGGATTGGAAGGTGAAGGAATGCCTCCTTCAGATCTATAGTGGCCATAATCTGCCCTTCCTGAATTAAGGGAAGGATGGACCTTATTGTCTCTATCTGACGAGGGGACATTTAGAAATTTGTTCAAGCACTTTAGGTCCAGAACTGGACAGAAAGATCCCTCCTTCTTTGGGACCATGAAAATGATTGAATAGTATCCCAAACCTTTCTCTGCGATAGGCACTGGGACAATGATTTCAAAGGAGGACAGATCCCTTACGCACTCCAGAAAGGCTTCCCTCTTTCCTAGTCTTGTAGACAGGTTAAGAGGATGAATCTGCCCCTGGGTGGATGAGATTTGAAACCTATCTTGTAACCCTGAGCTATGACTTCCAGGACCCAAGGATCTTGCATGTCCCTGAACCAAGCCCCTGAAAGAGGGACAGTCTGCCCCCTACATGATCCAAAATACGACCGGGGGCCGTCCCTTTAGGCAGACTTAGTCTCTGCGGGCTTCTATCTCTGCTTGGATCTATTCCAAGACTGAGCCGGCTCCTAAGAACTCTTGATTTGCTCTGGCTTAGCGGAGGCCTCTGACGCTGGGCTTTTATCAGAACGAAAGGAACTAAAATACGAACCTTGTCCCTTAGATTAGTTCTCCTTATTTTACGGTATGAAGGCACTCTTGGCCCCTGAAACCGTGGCGATAGTCAAACAAACTCTTTACCTTAATGGAGAGGGAAAGAGACTAGACTTTATATAAGTTATATCTGTCAGAGCGCCTTACGGGCCTGAACAGAAAACCTAAAGTTTTAGCCATAGGCCAATTAATCTGTGTAATAACAGCACAGATAAAAGAATTAGTAACCTAGAAGGAAGTAAAATTCTTTCCTGAAAAATGTTGAGGGAACCCTGCACCTCGATCATTTTCAAGAAGGAGACGCACCAAAAGGTAGCTGCTCCAGCAACTGCGGCGACAAGCGCCGCCAGTAAAAGCAAATATCCCATAGGTTGAAACATCCTCTTTAACAGAGATCCATCGTTATATCCGGCGGCTCTATGAACGACAAACTATCCTCACACGGGCTAGTACTAAGTGTGGCAAACTTAAAAATACCCACCCTCAGAGAGCCCGGTATCCTTAAATGGCAGACGGGAAGAGCAATCTAACCCAGAGGTTCGTCTGGCAGCTCGGCCTTTGGAACCTCTAATGTAGTCAAAACTTCCCTTAGTAGAAAGAGCGGAGCAGCGGGGGCGTGTCCAGGCACTAGCAGAAGATGGCTGCTAATCTGAGAGCTCAAGCATCAGGATATGCTTTCCGCCAAGATATCTAGCTTTTTGTGAAGCCAACCAGCACAAGATTTTGATGCATGTTATAGAGTAAACTTTGCTGGACTGGGCTATTCTAATTTTGTCTGCTTAAAAGTTTCCCAGACTGGACCGTTGAGGTTTTTGGCGGCCTCGTGGAGGAAAACCTTAGCACCCCCCACCCCCCGGGTGATAGGAGAATAAAGCAGCTTCTCCTCTTTCAATAACTATCACTACAGTTGTGCAGCTTAAACATGTCGGGACTGTTTGTAGGCATACAAGATCTGTTGGCTGAATATGAGCGCACGATTTGCGCTAGATTTGATTGCCTCTTACTTTATATGGACCGTGCCCACTCTGAAATTAAAGCATCGGAGGTCCAGAGACAAATGAGAGCAGAGACGCCTGGATTGAGAAGTATGACGCAACCCGATATAGATCCCCTAGCGGCTGTGGTGGCTCTGGCCCATGATCGGGTGATAACCCCTGAGAGCTTGACACCTACCTGGAATACCAGCGGAAGAGATGAGGCCTACTCTGCGATGGAGGTCAGGGGAAGTGCGCACTCTGAAGCGCTGATGCCAGAAAGTGTGTATGGGGAACCAGGACTACCGATGTCAAACCATTTTGTTTTGAGGAATGTGGGGACTGTCGGACTATTTCCTAGCCTAGAAGATGTTTGCCGGACTCAGCCGCTGCCATCAGCTGTCTGGTGTTTGGGGGTAGGAGCGTCATTCAGGCTGGTAACGTATGTCTGGCACTGTGACCCACTTGAGGCCTGGATTTTTCGCTCCTGGTATAATATTGCTGTTGGCAGGGATGTCCGGATTGGTGTGGGGTAGATTCATATGCCCTAATTTAGTACCTGTGTAAAGGCTCTGCTCCTACCCTAAAATGGTTAATGGTGTGTCTGAATGATGGCCTTTAGGCCTGAATATCCCCCTAGCAAAGGCTCTAAGGACATTGGACTTATGGGACATTCAAATAGTTTCCTGAGATGATTTTCAGTGCATAACAAATTAGCTACTTTATTTTGTGAATGTATGATGTTTTTCCCATGACAGCAGTATAATCACTTTCATTGCCCTAAATATGTAACTGTGTAATGTTTAATGCACTACAGTTGTTTGTAATAATTGCTAGACAGTTCCGGATAGCTTGCATGAACATAATATTTAGCCCTAGAATTGTCTCTGTTTGTGATATCACAGTATTTAAAGATGGACCTAACTGTATGTTTGCCTATGGATAGCATTGTCTTAATCTTACATTAGCATTGGGGAAGGTCCTGGTCTTCTTTATATAATTCCCTGTCAAGGTGTAATTGAACTAAAGCTTGTGTGAGTTTTTGTAAGCTACAATATAGTTGATTCCTAGCAATGCTTTGTGGGGATATTTAATTTTATATTATTCTAGGATTTGTTTTAATAAGTCCTCCTATAAACTGAATATCTATAAGGTTTTAATATAATTCCATGTATTGACCTCAGATCCCTACATATTGTTATCTAATTGTCAGTTATGCTCGACTTGTACAAATGTGTTTGTGTATTATATGTGATGGATAATTATAGGCCCAAAAGTGGTCTATCTTGCAAAACCCCTGTTAATGTGCTGTGCAATTGAGGGTCCAAAAGTGGCCTGAGTAATTCTGGAGGGGCAAAAATAGAGGGTAGTTGAGAGGTTGCTCCCCAACTTGCCTATTATATTTTGAGATGTATATGTTAGATGATATATATGTATCTACTTCATTGAGTAACCTGTATGTTGTATACTTTATTACCCTCAATAAAAAAAACTATTTATATAAAAAAAAAAACTTCCCTTAGTAGAAAGCGTAAACTTTGTGTCTTAAATCTAAAAACTGGAGCTGCCACAGGCAGAGGATTATAGGCAGCAGACTTCAACCCTGAAAGTTCATACTCTGAAGTTTCAGACAGAACCTCATCCTCAGATAACTGATCAGATATATCCGACAAATTACATGATAACACCTGGGCAGGAGTGCAAGATTTAACCTTTCGCATAGCAGTGTGAGGGAAAGCACTAATGGCCGCATCATCTAATTACTATTGGGAATATCACTCCTGCCCAGCAGGAGGCGACACAGAGCACCACAGCAAAGCTGTTAAATATCACCTCCCTTCCCTCTAACCCCAGTCATTCAACCAAAGTAAAGGAGAGAAAGGAAGAAACAAGGTGCAGAGGTGTCTGAAGTTTATAACATACTAACAACCTGTCTAAAGGACAGGGCGGCCGTGGACTCATCGTGTCAAGAAAGAAAGAAATTTATCAGGTAAGCATAATTTTGTTTTCTTTCTAATGACACAATGAGCCCACGGATCATCTAATTACTATTGGGAATCAATACCCAAGCTAGAATACACACATGATAAGGGAGGGACAAGACAGGGAACCTAAACGGAAGGCGCCACTGCTTGAAAGAACCTTTCTCCCAAAAGCGGCCTCAGCCGAGGCAAAAGTGTCAAATTTGTAGAATTTTGAAAAAGTGTGAAGAGAAGACCAAGTTGCAGCCTTGCAAATCTGTTCCACAGAAACTTCATTTTGAATGCCCAGGAAGAGGAAACAGCCCTCGTAGAATGAGCAGTAACTCTCTCAGGAGGCTGCTGTCCAGCAGTTTCGTAAGCAAAGCAAATACCACAAACAGAGCTGAAGACTGACAAAAATCCTTAGTCGCCTGTGAATAGAATTTTAGTGCACGAACCACGTCTAGATTGTGCAGAAGCCGTTCCTTCTGAGAAGGATTAGGACACAAGGAAGGAACAACAATCTCCTGATTAATGTTCCGGTCAGAAACTACCTTAGGGAGAAACCCTAACTTGGTATGTAAAACTACGTTATCCGAATGAAAAATAAGGTAAGGAGACTCATCCTGTAAGGCCGAGAGCTCTGACTCTAGGAGCAGTGGAAATAGCAACAAGAAACAAAACTTTCCAAGATAACAGCTTAATATCTAAGGAATGCATAGGCTCAAACGGAGCCCCTTGAAGAACCTTAAAGGGACATTATACACTCATTTTTTCTTTGCATAAATGTTTTGTAGATGATCTCTTTATATAGCCCATAAAGTTTTGTTTTTTTTATTTTAAATAAATGTATATAGTTTTGCTTATTTTTAAATAACATTGCTCTGATTTTCAGACTCCTAACCAAGCCCCAAAGTTTTATGTGAATACTGTCAGCTACCTTCTCCAGCTTGCTCCCGTTTGTGTAAAGGGTCTTTTCATATGCAAAAGAAGGGGGAGGGGGGGGAGTGTCTTATTTGCCACTTGCAGTGGGCTTTCCAGCTACCTTTTCAACAGAGCCAAACTGACAGCTTCTAAGTAAGTTTTTAAACAGTTTTATACTGGATTTTTATATCAGTATCTGTGCATATTATTCTTTATAGTAGTGTCTATTACATGCAATTATATGAAAATGAGTGTATACTGTCCCTTTAAGAGCTAAATTAAGACTCCAGGGAGGAGTAACTGGTTTGAATACAGGCCTGATCCTGAAAATTCTGGGAGCTGTGGCAAGGCCGAATGGAAGAGCCATGAACTGGAAGTGTTTGTCTAGAAATTCAAACCTCAGAAACTTGTGATGGTCCCTGTGGATGGGAACATGCAGGTACGTGTTCTTTAAATCCAAGGTTGTCATAAATTAACCCTCTTGGATCAAAGGAAGAATGGAACGAATAGTTTCCATCTTGATGGACGGTACTCTGAGGAATTTGTTTAGACTCTTGAGATCTAAAATTGGTTTGAAGGTTCCCTCCTTTTTAGGAACCACAAACAGATTGGAATAGAACCCTAGACCCTGTTCCTGCTTTGGAACAGGAACTATCACTCCCAGAGCGGAGAGGTCCCGTTCACAGTGTAAGAATGCCTCTCTTTTTGTCTGGTCTACAGATAATCTTGAAATCAGAAACCTGCCCCTGGGAGGAAAGTTCTTGAACTCTAGTTTGTATCCCTGGGACTCGATGTCCACCGCCCAGGTATCATGAACATCTCAAACCCAAGCCTGAGTGAAGAAGGAAAGTCTGCGCCCCCCCCCCCCACAAGATCCGGTCCCGGATCGGGGGTAGGCCCTTCATGCTGTCTTTGAATCAATAGCAGGTGTTTTGGATTGTTTTCCCATGTTCCAAGCCTGATTGGGTCTCCAGGAGGGCTTGGACTGTTCCTGCTTAGAAGAGGAAGGATTTCCCTTGAAATTTCAAAAGGAACAAAAATTACTCTGACATCCCTTTTGTTTTTTTCTCTTATCCTGAGGGAGGAAATGGTCCTTTCCTCCCGTAATGTCAGAAATTATTTCCGTCAAACCCGGTCCAAATAAGGTCTTTCCCTTGTAAGGAATCGCCAGAAGTTTAGACTTAGATGACATGTCCGCAGACCAAGATTTTAGCCATAAAGCTCTGCGGGCTAGCACAGCAAAATCCAAAATCTTTGCTCCCAGTTTAATAACCTGTAGGGAAGCATCCGTAATAAAGGAATTGGCCAACTTAAGGGCATTTATCCTATCCTGGATCTTTTCCAGGGGAGTGTCTGTCCTAATAGAATCAGACAACGCATCAAACCAGTAAGCCGCCATGCTAGTGATGGTAGCAATGCACAGTGCAGGTTGCCATTGTAAAACCTGGTGTACATACATCTTTTTGAGTAACCCCTCCAAATTGCTCCTTCTACCTTGGGTACTGTTTGCCAAGACTCCTTGATAGAGTCCGCTATGGGAAACATCTTTTTAAATATAGGGGATGGAGAAAAAGGGATACCCGGTCTCTCCCAATCCTTAGCAATCATCTCAGTAGCTCGATCTGGTACAGGAAAAACCTCCACCAAGGAAGGTACATCAAAATATTTGTTTAGCTTACAGGATTTTTTAGGATTAACTATGACCATGGTGTCACTGTCATCCAATGTAGCTAAAACCTCCTTTAGTAACAGACGGAGGTGTTCTAGCTTAAACCTGAAAGATACAACTTCAGTATCAGCAGAAGGAATTACACTGTCAGAATCTGAGATTTAACCCTCAGATGCTACCGAAGTATCCTCCTCCTCAGGCTTCTGAGAAGGGGGCATTTGAAATAGCAACAACTGCGTCAGTAACCTCGCTTACTGAATGTTTATTCTTCCTCTTACGCTTTCCCTGCAACATGGGAAAAGCAGACTACGCATCAGAGACTGCAGAAGACATGAGGGAAGCGATGTCATGCAACGTAACTCCAGAAGAAGTTAGAGAGGAAGCGCAGGGCACTGCATGTGTGGGCAGTAAAATTTGGGACGCTTGAGGAGAAATCTGCGGTATATATTGAACATTGTCATTAGACTCCTGAACAGCATCCGCCTTAGAAAATGTTGGCTCAGAAAAAAGTCTATCCCTATAATTTAAAGTTCTCTCAATACATGAAGAACAGAAAGGGATTTGTGGTTCCACATTGGCATCAAAACATAAAGAACAATTGACATTTTGCAGGGCCTCTTGGTCCATTCTGACTCACTGTAACTTTTTTTTACTTTTCTTTGCAAAGAGGACTAAAATTATTGCAAAACACCTCAGCTTAATTTGCTGAGGTGCCTACCTGCCCTGCTGACACTGACTCTTTAACAATCCCCTCAGTAGAAGATCCGGAACTCGGCAGTAGTTATATTGAACCAAAATTCTTAAAATGGTTGTCACACTTTGTAATATTTATGCACCTAACATTTTCGACCCAGAATTCTGGGATATGTTACAATCTAAAATTATCTCCTATTCTGAAGGTCACTTGGTTCTTGGGGTAAATTTTAATATGGCCCCACACTGCCCCTTAGACAGATTAAGACAGAGCACTAAACAGCTAAAACATTAAAAGGATAATCTAGAAGCCAAGATGTTCAAACAAATCATACAGAATTTAGCAATTAAGGATGTGTGGAAAATTCAGAATCCCGATCTGAGGGATTTTACCCGTTTATACAAGGCCCACAAAACTTTATCTAGAATCAATCTATTTCTGATCGACAAAAGGCTATGTACAATGGAGGTGAAGGCATGGATATTGCCTATTTTTCTATCAGACCATGTCCCCATCTTCCTAGAGTTCCAGCTTAAATCATCAAAAAAATACATCCCAGCGTTTTACTTTTCCTTCATTTCTTGCAACCGATTTAAAATTAAAAAATTGGCTTAAAAATAAATTTGAAGATTATATTTACTTTAAATCTGGACTACATAGATCGCCCCGTTATATTCTGGGAAGCTGCAAAGGCAGTGCTTGGGGTGAAATCATAGCATTCAGCTCTATGATAGTTAGGAAACTCAGACTAAGAGAGAAAGATCACCAACTCAGTAAACAACTCCTATAACTGTTTTCTGTTAGAGGAGATAACAGCAAACTGGGCAAAATATATCAGGGCTAAAAATGAAAGGGATACCTTTGCAGTTTTCCAAGAAACACAGAAAGACTTAAAACTCCAAGCTAGACTTTAGATTTGGGAAACTCCTGGCCAATTTGGTCAAAAAGGGACAAGAAATCATCCCTAATCGAGAAACTTCAACAGGAGGGTAAATACCCTCTATACATCTGAAGAGATCTCAGATGCATTTGTACAATATTACCAAGAACTTTATTCTCTTAGGAGCGCGAATTTAGCTCAGTCTGAAGACACCTATCCTACTATATCAGCCGAATCTGCTGAAACTCTCAATGCCCCGATTACTGAGCAACAAAGCATCAGGACCTGATGGGTTACCCAACAAGTTTTATAATATTATGTCTCCTGAGATCACCCCATATCTCAGTAATCTATGCAATAGTATGAATGCCAAGGGTGATCCAGTAGCTACCTCCTTCTCCGCCTTTCACACAATCCTAATCCTCAAAGGGGGGAACGATCCTACCCTGAAGGAGTCATATAGACCCATAGCCCTCTTAAAGTCAGACTACAAGGTACTCAGTTTAATTACTGTCCAGCGGCTTCAGATAACGCTTTCTAATATCATCCATACAGATCAAGACGGGTTTCTGCATATGCGTAACTGTTCAGCAAAAATTAGGGAAGCCCTGGTTATCACAGAGTATTATGGGAACATGGAGATGTCGGGGGGGGGGGGGGAGGATGTCCCTGATTTAGCTATTGTCTCAATTGATGCAGAGAAAGCATTTGACTCAATACACTTTGACCATCTATTCACTTCTTTAGCTAAGTTTGGTTTTAGAGACTAGTTCCTCAACTTCATAATTAATCTGTATAAAGAACCTCATACAAGATTGATAGCTAATAGCACTATCTCCGCAGATGCTGTTGGGGAGGGGAACTCACCAGGGATGTCCTCTCTCCCCCCTTCTCTTTGATGTCTCTATTGAATTATTCGCAATTATGGTCAGGCACCAACTGGTGGGCATTAAAATAGGTATTCTGGAGATAAAAATTGCGTTGTATGCGGACGACATACTCCTGTACCTGTCAAACACTAAAACCAGCATACCTAAACTTTTTATGGTTACAAGGTCAATGCTGCAAAATCAGAACTCTTATGGCTCAGGAAAAACAGTAACTCTCCCCCCCCCCCCCACATTCCTTTTAGAATGGTCAAAGACTTAAGTATTTAGGGATTTTAATTCAATCTATGCCAGGTGATAACTATAATCTTAACATTCCTCCAGTATTAGCAAGTATAAGGGAGAAACTAAAGACCCGGAAGAATCTACCACTTTCTATCTCTAGGCGGATAGCGCTGTTTAAGATGGCTCTCCTCCCGAAGCTTCTTTACGTCCTACAGAATACTCCAATAATTATCTTAGAGAGGGATATTCCCACTCAGCAAATGTATATGGCAGGAGAAAAGACCCAGGATATCCTTAAACAAACTCACTTTCAAAAGAGAGCGGAGGCCTTTCACTGCCTGACATTCATTTGTACAACTATGTCTTTCTAGCACGCATAGTGGCAGACTGGATCTTTTCTAACAACTATGATGTGAATAATGCACTTGAGGTAAGCATCTACAATCCATTTCACCCGCTAGCACTAATCCATTGTGAACCTAGATACCAGGGGAAATAAAAAGACTTAAAACTTGTTTTTAACCCTTTGAAGGCCTGGTGGAAAATAGGCAATCTCTTGTCAATAAATTGTAAGGTCTCAGTATCTATCGCTGATGGGGAACCCAAAACTCCCTGCAGGTCTAAATTCAGTAGTATTCAAAAAAATGGCACAATGCAAGGCTAGACAGGATAGTATATCTTATTGACAAAGAAAAAAAAGAATATTTGTCAAAAGCTTTGAGGAACTTAAAACTGAGTTCAGTATTACCAACAAGGAATTTTTTGCATATCTGCAAATAAGACACTGTCACAGAGTTAATGAAAGAGGTAGGCTGGTGCTGGACCTAGGGTAAATTGGAAGTTGTCTCATACTGTTCAAAAATGGGCACATCTACTACCCAGTGTTATAATCTTCTTGGATCTAGCAAGGGAGAGCCTATTTTAGAGAATTTGGTTGCAGAATGGAACCTGCTGATACCCCAGATCAATATTGATTTCAAATTTATACAACTATCTATACAGAAAGTATCACAGGCCACCCTGTCAGACACCTGGAGGGAGGCACATGTTAAACTCCTGCATAAGTCATACTTCACCCCCGAAAAAGGTTTTACACTCCGAAACTTGAAGCTTCAACAAATGCCATAATTGTTCCTTCCCTGCAGCAGACTTACTACATATGCTATGGAACTGCCCTAAGATCAGATACCTCTGGTGGAAACTAGAGTTTTGGCTGAACAAATCACTAAAGATCTCCCCTCCGGAGATCACAGATGCAGGTCCTATTTTGTTTTAAAAAAAATCAAGAGGGACATCAACCTATTGAAAAACTAGTAACCTTATCTATTCTGGCAGCTAGGTACCTAATCCTCAAAAAGTGGAAAATGAGAGCAATTCCATCTATTGATCTATCTCAGAGATCAAGAACTGCTTGAAGAAGCAATATTTACTAGAACAGAGGGATAACGAATCAGACAATTCTTCCGTAAATGGAAAATCATTTATTAAATCACTCCCCATTAACGGAGATAAATCATCTGATATTCCAGTTTAGAAACTCAGAGCTAGTACTCCTGGGCATATGGTAACACTCTAGCAGGGCTGGACAGTGAGAGATAAAGTGAATACATCTGTCTTGCCCTCTATCTCTCCCCCCCCCCCCTTTTCCTTCCCCTTGGTTTTTGGTTCAAGTTTTTTTTCCTCTTCCCTGTTTTTGTTAGTTGTTTAGATGGGTCAAGGGTATCATTAAAAATAAAACGAACTCAGCAGTGCAAAGCAGAAATAAGGACATTTTCTGTGTCAAGCCTCTCTGGCTTTAATTAAGTTGTGATTTAAAACAATGTAATTTTTTCTTTGTTTGGTATGATTGTACCGATTGATGGCCTTGCAAGGCACAACTTATTTGTTTATTTTTTCTGCACTGCTGGTTCTAAAATAGATATAAAAAATTGCATGCTCTGAATCATTTAAGTATAATTTTGACTTGAGTGTCCCTTTAAAAAGGGACATTGTACACTAGATTTTTCTTTGCATAAATGTTTTGTAGATGAACCATCTATAAAACCAATCCAGTTTTTTGTTGGGGGGTGGGGTGTAAAAATTTAGTTTTGCTTATTTTTTTTAAAAAAACATTGTGCTGATTTTCAGATTCCAAACCAAGCCCCAAAGTTTTAGAAGTAAACTGTTGTCTACCTACTCCTCCAGCTTGCTCCTGTTTGTGCAAAGGGTCTTTTTATATGCAGGAGAGGGTGGGAGTTCCTGCTCTTTTTGTTTTCCAGACCCTTTTACTGGGTGCCCAAGACTAACCTCATTAACATTGCTGAACTGGGAACTTCTAAGTAAGTTTTTAAAAAGGTTTTATACTGGATGTTTACATCAGTATCTGCACATATTCTTTATAGTAGTGTATTACATGCAGTTATATGAAAGTTGGTGTATACTGTCCCTTTATGCTCTATGAGCTTCATCATCCTTGTTCTGCGAGTTTGTGTGGTCTACTGCTTTACGGCTGAGCTCTTGATGCTAATAGCACTTACAGCTGACCAAGTCTCATCTAGTACGGCAGAAATTTCACAAACTGACATGTTCAGTATGACCCATTGTACTGCCAATGTGCGGCTATGGAGATTTTATGGCTACATGCTGGACTTTATACACTTATTAGCAATGGGTGTGGCTGAAACTCCTGAACTCAAATATAAAAAGTATCTACATACCTAAAATACGCACCCACACATACATTTATTTTTTAATGATATATTACACACACACACGTACAAATACCCAATTCCGGAATTCTAAAAACCTCGCAATTAATTATATATATATATATTTTTTTAATATATATAGTTAGCATTTTTCCCTGCCTGTATCTTTGGGTGTTCTTAAAAAAATGTTTATTTAAAACTATTGCCTTTAAGTAGTACAGTATTGTACTAGCTATACAAAACTATTGAAAGTTATATAAAACTACTTTTAGGTTGCAGGTATAAAGTTATGACATGTAAATATTGCTAAATTATATAAAACTATACTGTTACACTTAGTCCCATTCCTTCTCCAAGCAGTCCCATTTTACAGATGCAAAAATATAAATATAATTTAAAAAAAAAAAAATATATATATATATATATATATATATATATGAAGGCATCTTTATTTCATTTAACCACAGCATCAGCATTTTTTTTCAATTTGAGGACGCTTCCACCTTAGTCAATAGCTGTGCTATTGAAAAACTGAAACAAGGGGTGTGTATCAAATTGTTTGTGAGACAGACTGGCCTACCTCTAGGTTTGCAAAAAATCTCACAAATTTGCAACCGGGAATGCTAGACAGAACAACAGAGAGAGTTAGAGGTGGCGCCTACGGCTAGCTGTCTTGAAATGAATAAAAGAAATAACTTATTTTAGTGTGATAAATGGTGTAAATCGACGTGAAATATTAAGTGAAAAATATTTGTGAAAGAAAAAATATATCATACGAGAATGTTGAAAAGTGAATAAAATTATTATTTTATTATAGAGAAATATATAAAAACACAATAGTAATAATAAATAATATATTCAATATAGCAAAAAAAATGTATTGAGACCCAACAGTTACTGGATGCGTGACTCAGTTTGCTGGATTCAATAGTTTGAATAAGTATACTAGTGGCCGGTTGAGAATCCAATTCATATATACCTTATTTCCAATATAAACATTGAAGTCGATACACACTAACAAAATTGTCGGATTACAAGTCTCTGTGGCCACATTGCAATAATTACAACATTATAGACTCTCATTAACACTCCAAGAGACGATATACAATATCTGGTACTATTGTGAAGATTCAAGGATCTACGTGGGAACTTAGAGACTTTAAAAATATATTCAGAAACATAGATTTTTCTAATAAATGGCCTAAAAAGAAGTTGATTGTACACACAATTTCAAGTGTTAGCTTTTATAATCCCCTTTTTTTTGCTGCAGCAATTTTTAAACTTAAGCACTGTTTTTATAATATTTTTTCTTTTGTTCACTTTTTTGAACTTTTGAATTTTTATTATATATTTTTTTTTTTTTGAGCCTTTTAGTGTCTAATGATATACATATCATCTTTTTGATTGAAATATATTTTTTTCTTATTGGATTCTCAACCGGCCACTAGTATACTTATTCAAACTATTGAATCCAGCAAACTGAGTCACGCATCCAGTAACTGTTGAGTCTCATTACTTTTTTTTGCTATATTGAATATATTATTACTATTGTGTTTTTATATATTTCTCTATAATAAAATAATTTTATTCACTTTTTCAACATTCTCGTATGATATATTTTTTCTTTCAAATAGATATTATTGTTAAAATGGAGTGCTCACAATGAGAGCTAAAGTGCGGCCGTATTGGACAGAAAAAAAGTTATACCGGACAATTTTGACTATAGCAAACGCAGAAAATTAACCACAAATGCCTAATCACTATGTCCTAGATAAATATACTGGGAAAGGTTAAATTATGTGTTTAAGCACAAATGATGATGCGAATGAATATAATTATTATGCTAATTATTAATGTGTCTCAGATACAAATAGATATAGATATAAACATGAAAATATACATATAAATTCATGAAAAATACATTTAATTACAATAACAGTTTTTAAAAGGTCGACCTTAAAATTAACATTAACAAATAACACTAAATCAAAACATAAATTAGAGTAAAATACAATACAATAAAGAAAAATACAATAAAAATCGCATCAGCATACAAAATTGTATATCCAATGAACAATGGAACAAACGTCCTCAAAGTGTCAAAAAGTCTGTAAAAGAGTCTTTTTTGTCCTTGATGCTTGCAAACTTGAAAAATCCGTGTGAACGACAAGCCTCCTAGTGACAAAGGACAAACTCCTTAAGGCAGTGTGAAGAGCCTTATGTGAACTAATATATCTGTACTCACAGTTAGGAAAGTTGATATCTGCAATGGTTTAATGTCCAGATGCAGTGTGATTCTTAGTCCCAGCTGTTCACCACATATTGCACTTGTTAAAATATAAATATACAGCAGTCAAACAATAGTATATCAATACAAATGACTACTCGCAATCCTGGAGCCTTGGATCCTACAAGCGGCAGCCGACTGAATAACCCCTGAAGCTGACAAGCTGAATCTAACAAACTTCAAAAAACTCCAGCCACCATATCAATTTAAAAGACCTTTATTTTCTTATCCTGGGTCCAAACATACAACGTTTCAAGCCAATGTGGCTCTTAGTCATGTACATCTTAATTATACAGGTTCATGCTTTTTATACCCTCACCTGTTAATTATTCATCAACTGTTCATTAACCCATTGTGTGAAAAAACATGTATTGCAACATGCAATAGTGACACCTGTTGGTTGTAAAATATAGTACACTCTTTTTTACTTTTGATGTCTCTTTGTTTTTCAATAGAATGGGTGAACAGTGTACATATCATTTAAAATATAAACATAAAACCTATATACAATATTAAAAGAGGAGCATAAAATCCAAACATCCACAATGTCTGCACAGTCTACAGAGTATATTTACATCAATCAAGATTTATTCCTTTGCAGAGTGTATTTTTTCATTGAGAAAATTTCTTTCACTTTAATTGATTCATTTATCCTTTATTTTACCATTATAACACCCTGTTATTCACAAGCCATTTTTAAGCGCCCTTGATCAACCAGAAAATATACAAACAATCCTAACCTTCTCCCTGTGTGATTTTCTTTAGTAAAATAGACTCCAATCAAAGTCTTTATTAAGGCCCTTGGGGATAAGGCAATCCAGTTTGTGAATCCAGAACATCTCCCTAACTTTTAGGAGATGCTCTCTATCGCCCCCCCTCCTTGGTTTCATCACCTGGTCTATGACTAAGAATCTAAGCTGACTTATGTTATGACCTGCAGAGAGGAAGTGAGAGGATACTGGTGCTTCTTTGTTATTACACCTTATGTTAGATTTGTGTTCCGTTATCCTCTCCCTTACCTCTCTGCAGGTCTCGCCAATATAAATAAATCCACACGGACATTTAATCATGTAAATAGCATATGTTGCTCTACATGTAAAATGTTTGTTTATTGTAAACTTCCTACCACTCGTAGGATGGTAGAAGTATTTGCCTTTTATCATTGAGCTGCAATGGCTACAATTTAAACATGGATAGCAGCCATTATTGCTACTACCAATTGTTGATTGTATACTTCTCTTTCCAGGGCCTATGTCTGTGTGTATGATCCAATCCCTAATTCTTTTACTTCTCTTGTACGCAATCATTGGTTCTTTTTTAAATTCTTCCACCTGTGGATTGCATTCCCTAATAATGTGCCAATGTTTTTTTTAAGATACCTGCAATCTTTCCACTCAATCTATTATGCTGCGTTACAAAGATCATGTTGTTCTCATTTCTTTTGTCTGTCTGTTTTTGGCTCTGTCCTAAACCCACCTCCACATTCACAAGCTGTTCTGTTATTCATTTTTCTGGGTAGTTCCTAGTAATGAACTTATTAGCCATTTCTCCCAGTCTCTGTTTACACTTGCTACTATCTGAGACAATCCTCTTCACTCTAGTGAACTGACTCTTGGGTATTGCTCTGAACACACTTTCTGGGTGGCAACTGCCATACTGTAGCAAATTGTTCTTATCAGTTTTTTTTGTGTACAGGTCAGTCTCCAAGAAACCTTTATCCTTATATACATAAGTATCCAAATATTCTACTCCTACCTCGCTCATATTTAAACTGAACTTCAATCCATTCACTGAACAATTAAGATCTTCTATAAATGATAAAAGGCTCACAACGTCGCCCCCCCCACACGCCAAACACATCATCGATAAATCTCCACCAGGAGATACCATATGTTTGAAAATTAATGTTGGAATATACAAAATGTTCCTCAAAACTACTCATAAATATGTTGGCGTATGTGGGGGCGACGTTGGAGCCCATTGCTGTACCCTGTTTTTGGAGGTAGTAAGTGTCCATAAATAAAAAATAGTTCTGATAGAGAATAATAGTCAACAAATTTATCAAAAACTCAATCTCTTGGGCAGTATAAGTGCTACTAGATTTCAATATATTTTCTACTGCTGCAATTCCACTAGTATGCCTAATAGAGGTATACAAACTTATAGGTTTTATGTTTATATTTTAAATGATATGTACACTGTTCACCCATTCTATTGAAAAACAAAGACATCAAAAGTAAAAAAGAGTGTACTATATTTTACAACCAACAGGTGTCACTATTGCATGTTGCAATACATGTTTTTTCACACAATGGGTTAATGAACAGTTGATGAATAATTAACAGGTGAGGGTATAAAAAGCATGAACCTGTATAATTAAGATGTACATGACTAAGAGCCACATTGGCTTGAAACATTGTATGTTTGGACCCAGGATAAGAAAATAAAGGTCTTTTAAATTGATATGGTGGCTGGAGTTTTTTGAAGTTTGTGATTGTGCTGTGGACCTGGCTAGTCTGCTGCTCCGTGCCCCATAAGAGAAAGATTCAGGTGTGCTGTTTTCCACTTATTGGATTAAGCTGAATCTAACAGCCTGAACAGTCAAGGTGCCGTGGGCTAAAATTCAGAGGCGCCGTTTATCACAGGACTACCGGCTCTATGCGAGATGGAAAAGTACCTCCGTTTGCGGAGTAATAGTAAGCAGAGCTGTTAAGATTCAGCTTGTCAGCTTCAGGGGTTATTCAGTCGGCTGCCGCTTGTAGGATCCAAGGCTCCAGGATTGCGAGTAGTCATTTGTATTGATATACTATTGTTTGACTGCTGTATATTTATATTTTAACAAGTGCAATATGTGGTGAACAGCTGGGACTAAGAATCACACTGCATCTGGACATTAAACCATTGCAGATATCAACTTTCCTAACTGTGAGTACAGATATATTAGTTCACATAAGGCTCTTCACACTGCCTTAAGGAGTTTGTCCTTTGTCACTAGGAGGCTTGTCGTTCACACGGATTTTTCAAGTTTGCAAGCATCAAGGACAAAAAAGACTCTTTTACAGACTTTTTGACACTTTGAGGACGTTTGTTCCATTGTTCATTGGATATACAATTTTGTATGCTGATGCGATTTTTATTGTATTTTTCTTTATTGTATTTTACTCTAATTTATGTTTTGATTTAGTGTTATTTGTTAATGTTAATTTTAAGGTCGACCTTTTAAAAACTGTTATTGTAATTAAATGTATTTTTCATGAATTTATATGTATATTTTCATGTTTATATCTATATCTATTTGTATCTGAGACACATTAATAATTAGCATAATAATTATATTCATTCGCATCATCATTTGTGCTTAAACACACAATTTAACCTTTCCCAGTATATTTATCTAGGACATAGTGATTAGGCATTTGTGGTTAATTTTCTGCGTTTGCTATAGTCAAAATTGTCCGGTATAACTTTTTTTCTGTCCAATACAGCCGCACTTTAGCTCTCATTGTGAGCGCTCCATTTTAACAATAATATCTATTTGCCAGTTTTTATAGAATTTGAGAGACTTCTATTTATTTTGGAGTTTGTGTAGTAGTTTAATTTTGGCGCAGTCTCACACATACTTTCTGCTTTTGTGATATTTTTTCTTTCACAAATATTTTTCACTTAATATTTCACGTTGATTTACACCATCACACTAAAATAAGTTATTTATTTTATTCATTTCAAGACAGCTAGCCGTAGGCGCCACCTCTAACTCTCTCCGTTGTTCTGTCTATTGAAAAACTGAGCTGTGCTGTGGGTGGCCCAAGGCGCTTAGGCTAGTACTGAGGTAAAAAATAATAATTTAACTAATGAAAATGGTCGCCTTTATTTTAAGTGATGCAAATTCTAGCGTTTCATAAATAGTAGGATTTATCATCACTTTAATGCATAACCATATAAATAAAAAAAAATGACAAAATGTAAGATAAGTCACAGCTTTATTAATAGAACAGATATCATCAGAAACACTTTATTAGCATTTTATTAAATAGCCAGGTTTATAGTTCAAACAGGAAGGCCAAGGACAATCCCTTTCCATGGGTACACGAGTTGTGAGAGCAGCAGAGTTGCACAAAACACACACGTACTCCAGCTGTTAAAAACACCTGGAAAAAAAAAGTGAGAATATAGAACAAAATGTAGTTATTCCTACAAACCCTAGAGAATAACATACAGTAGACATAGCGTACACTTTTCTCCTCAACTGCATCCATTTAAATATGTTGTATTCAGGGAACACCTACAACTGGTATCAACTCAATCAGCAATATGCATTTTTTTCTGTTGAACTCCTTAAACAGTGCCGTACAGGCGTAGTAGTTGTTTAGCCCTTAAGGATGCTGCTGTCCTGGGCTCTTTCTGCGACAATCTAGCGGACAGCGGCGAGATTGCTCTATTTTGCAATTAACACCTCCTAATCACAAAAAGGCAATGTCAAAGACCTGTAGGTCTGCTATTCGTAAAAAGCCATTTGTGTTATTACTGCATACACAAACTGTAAATAATTTTAGTGAGAACCCCAAAGTTTGAGAAAAGGTATTTTTTTTTCCTCTATGATCACATGATATATAGTTTTGATAGGTTAAAAAAAAAAAAAAAAAAACACAAAGGCTCTTTTTCTGTTTAAATGGAGCAAAAATGCTCTGGCCTTTTGGGTAAGTTTTTGACTGAAATTACTGGTCCTTAAAAAGGGTTAACTAACTCATGCACAAAATTTTAAACTGAATCACATACAAATAACTGCTGACAAGTCAACTTGATATGCAGCATCCCATTTGTGTAAAGATTATTTTCATATGCCGAGGAAGCGGGTGGAAGTGTCTGCTTTCACCGAGTGTCCCAGTCAACCTAATCAAAAGTGCTAAACTAAGAGCCTCTGAATTATTAAACCGTTTTATACTGGATTTTTAGATCAGTATCTGTGCATATTCTTTATAGTAGTGTCTATTACATGCAGTTATATGAAAATGAGGAAATACTGTCCCTTTAAGGATGGCTATTTAGAGTGTAATTGATTTGGGATTTAGCTGCCGATTGGTGGCTGCACATAAAGATCTTTGATATTGGCTTACTGTGTTTAGCTAGCTGGTTACCAGTTTTGCATTGCTGCTCATTCAATAAAGGATACCAAGAGAATGAATAACAAAATGTATAAGTAAATTGGAAAGTTATTTAGAGATGTATGTTCTTTCTAATAAAAAAAAGGGAGGTTTCTTTAAGCCACTTTTAGAGTCATCTGCATCATCTGTGCCAAGTTCATACTTTACTGTTATCTTGTGGGATTTAAAAAAAATAAAAATCGTAGTAAACTTTCTTTAGCGGAGAACTTAAATAAAGGGACATCTAAGGCGCATGGTCCCTTGCTAGTCCTGGGACAAGCCTATAGATGCTTACATTTGGTCTATAATGGGATGAGGCTACCAAAGACGGAGGTACTAAGGTGATATTTTATTGTCAGCCTTTTACAGATTTGCTACATCACTTTCAAATGATTCAGCATTTGGGTTACGTCTCTTTAAAAGTACAACTCCATCAGCTCTAAACCGTTTGTCCTAATACAGAATTAAAGGGACACTCAAGTCAAAATAAAACTAATGATTCAGAAATAACGTGCAGTTTTAAGACAACAAATTTTGCAGTCTTTTTATATTCACACTTTCTGTGGAACAAGCCCTCTACTGAGCATGTGCACAAACTCACAGGGTATACGTATAATTTTTCTTTTTAAGAGCATGTCCGTAGGCTCAATGTGCCCATGTCTTAAGCACTGCATGGCACAAGGGTTTGCAACAATGCTCAAGACATACGCTCTTGAGCCTACCTCATTATGCGCTTATGAAAAGAAGTTTAAGCAAAAAAGGAGTGAGGTAGATTTTAAACAGAAGTAAAATAAAAAAAAAAAGTTGTACACCAAATATTCTGCCAGACTGAAGCAAAGAGTAGTGATCATTACAGCATCCCAGAACCAGTTCTCACCTATATAGGGAATACATTTTTTTGGAAAGGAAAATAGGGTAGGAAATGAAGTAACTGAACAAGGTACAGTTTATATAGAGGGTGCGTGAGTTCTAGATGTGTTACAAGCGACAGGTAAATATAAAATAATCACATTTTATCTATACTAATTAACCTATGAGATGGTGACAAAAGCAAAACGAGTTGAATTTCTTAAAAATGCTCAATGCCTCAGTTTTCTTTTGTGATTTGGAAATAAACAATTTCAAACAACTTTTCTTATTACTTCTATTATCAAAATGGCCTCATTCTCTTGTTATCCTTTGCTGAAAGAACAGCATTGCACTACTGACAGCACACATCTAGTTAGCCAATCATAAGAGACAAATGTGTGCAGGCACCAATAAGTAGCTAGCTCCCACTAGTGTAGGATATGTGCAGATTCTTTTATTGACAAGAAATACCAAGAGAAAATTGAAGTGAATTTAGAAATGAGGGAGATCTAGATATTCCTTCCACCTAGGCCATGTGAATTTTTCAAAACAAACCCCCCCCCACTGCTGTGTTGAGTCTGGTAACCATTTTCCTAAAGCAAGTAAGCAGAACATAAAAGGGACATGAAACCCAAAATGGTCTGGGTAGCGCTTGCTGATTTATTGGCTACATTTAGCCACTAATCAGCAAGCGCTACCCAGGAAGCTGAACCAAAATGGGCCGCCTCCCAAGCTTACATTCCTGCTTTTTCAAATAAAAAATGTCAAGAGAAGAAAATGTGATAATATAATATAAATTGGAAAGTTGCATGCTCTATCGGAATCATGAAATAAAACATTTGGGTTTCATATCCCTTTAAGATGCAGGGAAACAAAAACGCAAGCATTGGAAGTTGTAAATGCTACATCTTCACAACCATTCATGCTTACCTGGGCTGATGTAACGGAGAAATGTTTCATGTAGACATTTTGTCCAGTGCTTGAAGATCTGTATATAAAACAAAATCTATATACAGAAAACAAAATTAGTGTAAGAAACTAGACAACCTGGTGCTCTAAATGCACCCAGTGTACAAAGTACAGAGTTAAAGTTGCCTTTCCCATATTTAAGCCAAACATTTTATACATAACAATCATACATAATATATAGAACATACATATTATAAATAATAATAATAATAATATATAGAACATACATATTATACATAAAATATATTATACATAACAATTATACATATTATACATAATTATAAAAATATTGTACAATAGATAACTAAACAAACTGAAATCTGATTAGCTTCCCATGATCACAGACAGTGAGAGCAGCCGCACTCTACTCTCACTATCCGTGAACACTTCAGCAGACACAGAATTCAATGTGTTCAGTTACCATACTACACATTATAACTTTATATAATAATAATAATAATAATAATAATAATAGTATAGAAAATACATTTTAAACATAAATAACATACATATTATACATAATAAAATATACATATTATACATAACTACACATAACTTTATACATAATAATAATAGTAATAATAATAATGATAATAATAATGATATATAGAACATACATTTTAAACATAATAAATAATAATAACATACATATTATACATAATAAAATATATTATACAGAACATACTAAATATACATATTATACATAATATATTATACAGAACATACATATTATACATAATAATACATTATAACTTTATACATAATGATATATAGAACATACATTTTAAACATAATAATAATAATAACATACATTTTAAACATAATATACATAATTATATTGTACAAAATATTGCACAATAGATAACCAAACAAACTGAAATCTGATTAGCTTCCCATGATCACAGACAGTGAGAGCAGCCGCACTCTACTCTCACTATCCGTGAACACTTCAGCAGACACAGAATTCAATGTGTTCAGTTACCATACTACACATTATAACTTTATACAGAATAATAATAATATAGAAAATACATATTATACATAATAATAATAATAGAAAATACATATTATACATAATATATAAAAAATACATTATACATAATACATAGAACATACATATTATACATTATAGAAAATACATATACATAATAATAGAGCATACATATTATACATAATAATCTATACATATACATAATATATTATACAGAACAATTATACATAATTATAAAAATATTGTACAAAATATTGTACAATAGATAACCAAACAAACTGAAATCTGATTAGCTTCCCATGATCACAGACAGTGAGAGCAGCCGCACTCTACTCTCACTATCCGTGAACACTTCAGCAGACACAGAACTCAATGTGTTCAGTTACCATACTACAAATAACTTTATACAGAATAATAATAATAATAATATATAGAACATACATTTTAAACATAATAATAATAATAATAAATAAATAATAACATACATATTATACATAATAAAATATATTATACAGAACATACTAAATATACATAATAATAATAATATATTATACAGAACATACTAAATATACATAAAATATATTATACAGAACATACTAAATATATCATACATAATAAAATATTTTATACATAACAATTATACATAATTATATTGTACAATAGATAACCAAACATAAACTGAAATCTGATTAGCTTCCCATGATCACAGACAGTGAGAGCAGCCGCACTCTACTCTCACTATTCGTGAACACTTCAGCAGACACAGAATTCAATGTGTTCAGTTACCATACTACAGATTATAACTTTATACAGAATAATAATATATTATACAGAACATAATATACATATTATACATAATAAAAAATAATAATAATACATTATACATATCATATACCAACTTGGCGTTCTGAACACGTCTGAGGACGGATGAATCTGGTTGAATCCTTGTCATACTTGAATGGTGTCCCAGCGAAATCTCATCTTGTGCAGCAGAATGACGTAGCAGATCTTGAGCAGCAGAGGTGTCCTTTTCATGCAGCAAACAGCAGCTTGACCGGTTAACCTTAAACAAAATGTTAATGGGAGATGCACAGGAGACAGATATACATTCACAATAGACAAAAAAAAAAAAAAAAATGCCAAAAGGCATTTGGAGGTACAGATTAGAATCTGCCTAGCTTTCCATGATCACAGGAGGTGAGAGCAGTCGGCCGCACTGTCCCCACCGCCTATAAACACAGTTGTCAAACACAGAATACAATGTATACCTCCTGCCTTTGTTGTGGCAAATGAACAATCATCAAATCATAAAACCTTAGCTTAACAGCAGCATTAGGTTTCTGCTTTATAATTTATAAAGCAGTTTGTTACAAAATTGAATCTAATATATGGGAAAGGCAACAGTAGCCCCAGTCTCTGTCCTTACCAACTTGCAGCCTGGATGTGAGGTTTTTGTCAACATTCTACACCTCATCTCATTTGCCAGTAGTCTAGTAATTGGGCAGAAGCATTTCTTCAGCAGACGCAGTTGAGGTTAAGACCTCTCTTTACACATTATGGCCCCTCGCTTCCCATTGCTGGATCTGTTGAGAGGAAACAAAGTTTCAGTTTTTTTAGCCATACCTAAAAGGCAAATACAGAGAAGGGGGTGTAGTGAAGTGCGCTTCTCGCACTGCATGATAAACAAAAATATGATCATTCATGTACAGGTTATAAGAGCAACACTCCCCCCCCCCCCCCCCCAATCTCTGTCTAAAAGGTCATGAAAAGAAAGTATTTTCTATCTTTCACATCTGTTTCCCAACGGTGTGCAATATATATCATAACAAAAGTGACATAGGGACACAGAAAAAACAAAAAAAAATAACACATAAGAAAAAAAATACAGTAATATTTAAACTTGAACATGGTTTTAAAATATAACTCTAGGATGCTTGACTTATATACTGTAGCTGAATCGTTAATGTTTAATTTATAACAACTTTCCAATTTATTTCTATTACCAAATTTGCTTTATACTTTTTGGTATATTTAATATAACAGTGTCTCTCTCTCTACACACACACACATACTACACTGTACTTCTATAGAGCTGTGGTTTATACAACATATAGATTTTTTTTAAAATTCTTTATTAGAAAAATTGTATAAAATGTACAAAAGAAAAAGATAAGAGTGTGAGCAAAACTTCAAACACATAACAAGAAAAAAGTAATTTGAGATATTATTACATCTATAAAAATAGTTAATCACTGATTTATGGTACCCCACTGTTTCTCCTCTCACTTCACTCTTTCCACTATAATTCAACAATCTTTAATCAAGACACTAAATATCTTTGTACTATTATTTTATTGATTCAGACAAATATGGAACCTGTCCATTCCCCACTCATCCCCACCCCTCCAAGCATAAAAGGAAAGAGAAGAAGAAAAAAAAAAAAAAAAAAAAGGGGGCAAATTAACTCAATACTTCCTCGCTTCCCAAGGACAGTGGGATTATTTGTGATGTACTTAACACAGCATCTTCCCCCATATACTTAATAAATCCCAGCCATGTTTTCTTGTAGCTCAAAACATTTCCTTCGTTATAAAATTTAGTATCATAGGCCTCCAGGAACGCCTGTCTGAGTAGGTTTTTTTGACTGTTCCTATGGAGTACTACACTGTACTTCAATAGAGCTGTGGTTTATACATTATATAGCTGTCTCACACTATAGTATCACACATATACACTGTACTTCTATAGAGGTGTGGTTTATACATTATATAGCTGTCTCACACTATAGTATCACACATATACACTGTACTTCTATAGAGGTGTGGTTTATACAATATATATATATATATATATATATATTGTATCATACATATACACTGTACTTCTATAGAGCTGTGGTTTATACAATATATAGCTGTCTCACACTATTGTATCACACATTACACATATACACTGTACTTCTATAGAGCTGTGGTTTATACATTATATAGCTGTCTCACACTATAGTATCACACATATACACTGTACTTCTATAGAGGTGTGGTTTATACTATATATATATATTGTATCACACTTATACACTGTACTTCTATAGAGCTGTGGTTTATACAATATATAGCTGTCTCACACATTACACACATATACACTGTACTTCTAGAGCTGTGGTTTATACATTATATAGCCGTCTCACACTATTGTATCACACATATACACTGTACTTCTATAGAGCTGTGGTTTATACATTATATAGCTGTCTCACACTATTGTATCGCACATATACACTGTACTTCTATAGAGCTGTGGTTTATACAATATATAGCTGTCTCGCACTATTATATAACACATTACACACATATACACTGTACTTCTATAGAGCTGTGGTAGCTGTCTCACACTATTATATCACACATATACACTGTACTTCTATAGAGCTGTGGTTTATACAATATATAGCTGTCTCACACTATTATATCACACATATACACTGTACTTCTATAGAGCTGTGGTTTATACAATATATAGCTGTCTCACACTATTATATCACACATATACACTGTACTTCTATAGAGCTGTGGTTTATAAATTATATAGCTGTCTCATACTATTGTATCACACATACTACACTGTACTTCTATAGAGCTGTGGTTTATACATTATAAAGCTGTCTCACACTATTGTATAACACATACTACACTGTACTTCTATAGAGCTGTGGTTTATACATTATATAGCTGTCTCACACTATTGTATCACACATTACACACATATACACGTACATACTGTATATGTGTGTAATGTGTGATACAATAGTGTGAGACAGCTATATAATGTATACATGCACACACAGTACAGGAATATCTCTAAGAAGTTGAACCGTTAACTTATTTGCATTAGAAGCTCCTAAAAGCTCAGGACTCACCGCTGACAACTCAGTCAGCCGGTCCTTCATGGCCGAACTTGGTGCTGCCTCACTATTTTCAGGGAGCGGTTTTCCTGGTGAGTTCAACTGGCACCGCCCCCTTTCCTCAGCCCGGCATAACGGCAACCACAGCTGTAAGCAGCAGGAGAAGGGAGCACTCCGCGCAAGCATGCTGTCAAACACTTCCCGCCCACTCCAAGGGTGAGACCGTTACGCAATCTGAGGGATGTTGTTTGAAAGGCATGCTTGTGGAAAGCAATAGGCTGGTCTGTGGGAGGAAATGAAGGGAGAAAGTTCTTAGTTTTGCCAGGAAGGGTCATGTGACGGGTTACTCGATTCGGCTCTTCACTGCATCGATGCAGCATCGTTAAATGCTGCATCGTGATGCCGATTATTTTTAACACCCCTAGTGTACTGTCCCTTTAAGTTTATTTTACCACTGGCTGTTATTATGATTCCATGTGCAAGCAAGTACATTGAACATTTACACTAAAAAGGGACAGTTCAGTCACAATGAAACCTTCGTTATTCATATAGGACTTGTAATTTTAATCAACTTTCCAATTTACTTTTATTATCAAATTTGCTTTTTCTTCTTATTCTTGGTTGAAACTAAACCTAGGTAGGCTCATATGCTAATTTCTAAGCCCTTGAGGGCTGCCTCTTACCACATTTTTTAAATTGCTTTTAACAACAAGAGACTGTAGGCCATATAGATAACACTGTTCAGGCAAAGGGAGTTATTTAACCTTTTAAAGCCTTCTTCAAGGATTTAATCGCGGTCTGGAGGGCGTTCCTAGGATTGTAGGGATGCCCCCCAGATGCGATCCAATAATTGAAATCTCGCGATCGTGCATACGTAGTTTCAATTTGTCTACATCGGAACAGTTGTTCCGATGTAGGCACTTGAACCCTGTCACGAAAGGGTTAAGAGTTAGCACAGCACAATACTAAATGCAACTCAATAGATTTGATATAGTCACAGTCATGTGATCAGGGGGGCTGTCAGATGTTTCTTAGATACAAAGTAATCACAGAGGTTAAAAAAAAAAAAAAAAAAAAAAAAGAAGGAGTGTTAATATAACTGTTGGCTGTGCAAAACTGGGGGGTGGGGTAATAAAGGGATTATCTGTCTTTTTAAAACAATAATTCTATCGTAGATTGTCCCTTTAATAAATAGCTGCCTATGCTCAATCTTGCTTAAGAAGCTAAAACACTTATCTTAGAAAAAGAAAAAAAAAAGCTATATTGCCCCACAACATACTATTTAATGCCCCTTTAAGAGACAAGATAGATATACACTAGGAATATCAAATTCTTTCCCTATTCCTTTAAGGATAAAAAAAGTCTATCAAAATTAAAAAGTACAGTCAGGCCACAAAAAGACACTGCAAGGACAAGTGGACAACATTACAGGGTCATTATAGTGGTAAAATTACATTAGTTAGAATATGTACATTTTAAGATTAGTGATCCTGCACCACTGTGGTGGATTAACACAAACAGTAGAAATACTGCTTGGAACCCCAGAGCAGTGCCGGTCCCAATCAGCAGCGCTTTCTGCTTGGAACTAGCAGTGCTCTGTGGGTCTTGAGCAGGACATTATTGTTGGTGTTAAAAATGACATGCTCTAATGCTATGTGTTTAGTCCCAAGCAGATACAATCAGTAACACAACAGCACTGCTTTGCTGGTCCGAAGAAGTACTTCTACTCTGTATTTACCCCTTTGCGGGTTAAAACACACAATAATGCAGTCACTAGTCTTAAATTCCATTTGCTAATAACAAATTAGATCATGTAATGGTTTGACTATTATCACCATTTAATTATACTATATGTCTGCAACAAAAATTATCTACTGTTATACCGGAAACAGCTTGAATACTATGAATTTAATGTATTTTACAACAATTTAACTCTTACCTGTTTTAACAAAGGAGGCACAGACATTTCTTTTGACAATAAGCTAGACACTAAGTGTTGGCTGTATGTCACCTCGTGCTGTAGATCTGATAACTTTAGCATCACCTACAGAAATGGGAAAAAAAATACATACTACTTAACGTAAGAAACAGGACATTGTGGTAAATTTGCATTGCCTATAGTTAATACTCAAGTAGAACATGCAGAGCTAAAACACTTAGAAGAATGAAGATAAAGTCTTAAGGTCTATATTCTGGGCTGTACAGCATATCTATTTAGTGGGTTTAAGTGGTTAGTTATATGACCAAATGCTTCAAAAACTACCGCCTAACAGTCACTCCATATCATAATTTCATAAATGCAACAAATATAAAATAAAGAGCATAAGAAGAGTAAGAAATCTAGGTGTCTGTGGAATGGTATAAAAGGATCAGGAATTGGGTTAGTAAAGATTTGGTGATTATAGTCAGTGACAGAGAAATAATAAATGCAACAAGAGTGTACCATGAATGTTAGTTGTGCATTTTCTGGGTTGTGCTTGCATGGGACATATGATGGGGAGCATGACCTAAGGCTGAGGAGACAAACTTGTAATGTACCACAGTATATAACTAGCCTTGGGTAGCTTCAGCAGGGGCCCGCTGCTTCCACTTGCCAAAGACACCGCTGCTATGAAGACTGTTTACTGTACCTACCGCTAACATATGGAAAAGAGAGATCTTTGCCAAAGAGGAGTTACTTGGATATAGCATGTGTGAAGCAGTCATGTAGGAAAACAAGACAAGGGTCCTTAGAGTACTTTGAAAAGGAGCAATATGCCATTTATTAAGTGGTCATGTACTTTAATAGGAGAAAATGCATTAGGCTATTTTTATTTAATATAGACCATAAAGTCAGAAACTTTACTTTGAAAAATAGGGGAAAAAGGGAAAATTCAAAATGCTATATTAGAGGTAAATTATTTTATTTTAAAATATCATGCTCATAGGCGTCAAGAGACAATTTACAATCCACCATAGCTTTACAGCTGTATCCATGGGCACAGGGAGCAGGCGCGCACTGCTCCACATGTCCATAAAAACAGCTGCCACCATGTGCAGAGAGCTCACTGTAACATCTGCCAGTGATCATGTTGGGTCTAACAGGACAGAAGAAAGTAAATTATGCTGTTAAGCAGCCATTGAAAATAAGGGGGGGGGGGGATGCCATGCTAAAAGCAGTAATTTATTTTAGACTATACATGCCCAGAGGCTTCAGAAACAGTTTACACCCCACCATAGCCTTACAGCTGTAGTCACGGGCACCAGGAGCAGGTGCGGACTGCTCTTAGTGTCCGTAACTACAGCTGCCACCATGTGCAGAGAGCTCACTGCAACGTCTGTCAATGACCATGTTGGGACTATCAGGAGGGAAGAAAGTAAAATTATGCTGTTAAGCAGCCATTGAAAATAAGGGGGGGGGGGGGGGAGAATGCCATGCTAGAGGCAGTATTTTATTTTAGACTATACATGCCCAGAGGCTTCAGAAACAGTTTACACCCCACCATAGCCTTACAGCTGTAGTCACGGGCACCAGGAGCAGGTGCGGACTGCTCTTAGTGTCCGTAACTACAGCTGCCACCATGTGCAGAGAGCTCACTGTAACGTCTGTCAATGACCATGTTGGGAATATCAGGAAGGAAGAAAGTAAAATTATGCTGTTAAGCAGCCATTGAAAATAAGGGGGGGGGGGGGGGGGGAATGCCATGCTAGAGGCAGTATTTTATTTTAGACTATACATGCCCAAAGGCTTCAGAAACAGTTTACGCCCCACCATAGCCTTACAGCTGTAGTCACGGGCACCAAGAGCAGGTGCGGACTGCTCTTAGTGTCCGTAACTACAGCTGCCACCATGTGCAGAGAGCTCACTGCAACATCTGCCAGTGACCATGTTGGGTTTTATGGGAGAGAAGTAAATTATGCTGTTAAGCAGTCTTTGAAAATAGGGGGAAATAAAATATAATCCTAAGGGCAGAAATTAATTATTTTAGACTAGTCACATGTCCAGAGGCTTCGGAAACAGTTTACCCCCCACCATAGCTTTACAGCTGTAGTCACGGGCACCAGGAGCAGCCGCGGACTGCTCTTAGTGTCCGTAACTACAGCTGCCACCATGTGCAGAGAGCTCACTATAACATCTGCCAGTGACCATGTGACACCTACATATTAATAACCTGTACTTACCTGCAAACTGGTCTCACAGCCTTGTGGAAGAAAATTAAGCTGTCATATGCTTGAAGTTTCCATAAAGCCATTCTGCCATGCCATCACCTGTTTCTAACCGCTGGAGCCATTTTTTAGCTGGACAGATATTCCAAATAAGCCAGCTAGAAGAGACAAAACAGACTTAATACATTTACATTATAGATTCCAATTAGTGAAGTAACCTAGCAGAGGTAGTCAGGCTATGGCAACAGTATACAAAAGGATTTCTTATGAGAGAGAGACGGAGAGAGAGTGAGAGAGAGAAACACATATTAAAAACAAAAAACAAACACACCATGCAACAACACTCAACATACTTAAAGGGACAGTTTACTTAAAAATGTTCTCTTTAATTTGTTCGAAATTATCTATTTTACCTGCTGGAGTGCATTGCATTGTTTACAAGTAGATAGTTTACCCTTATTTTGGCATTTGAAATAGCCGATTCAGCCTGTGATATCCCAACCTATACTGAAAGTTTTTGGACTTAAAAGGAACAAAACCATTTAAAAAAATTAAAAACTTGACATTTACATTTTTATAATTAAAATCAATTAATATTGTTTTTGCATTTTAAATGTATAAGCTTCCCAGTGCCCTCTGAAATCAACTTTCAAAGACCAATAAGCAGGGCAGTCATACGACCTCTGTGTATACCTGCTCATACACAGACTGCCTGGCTTATTTATCCGCGCTCAGAAACTGAGCAGTGCTTGAGAATGCTGGTGCACTGGCAACCAATCAGCCTTCTCTGCAAGCTGACATCTCCAAGGCAACCACAAAGCGTCTTCCGTGTCTACAGCTCAATGTGAGCAGATCTGCATGCAGTGGGTGTTCATTTTCTATTATGAGACCAGCAGAACTATAACAGCTATGTTTTAAATGAAGAAAAGTGTCTGCTTTGTTTACCAAGTCCCTTACAGCGAGTGCCCCAGACTACCTCATCAACAGTGCTAAACTGGGAGCTCCCAAGTATGTTTGTAAAATGTTTTATACTGGATTTTTAGATCAGTATCTGTGTATCTTATTCTTTATAGTAGTATCTATTGCATGCAGTTAAATGAAAATTGGTGTATACTGTCCCTTTAATGATTTCATATACTTGTAGTTGCTTAATCAAAATAAAAGCAATTAACTTGTAATGTGTTAGTAAAATATATTTTACATCATAATCCCTTTATTATCTATTCCCTAGTTTTGCATAACCAGCGCTGTTATAGAAATATACTTTTTACCCCTGATTATCTTGTATCAATGCTTATGAAGACTGCCTCCTTATCTCAGATCTTTTGACAGACTTGCATGTCAGGCAATAAAAGTGCTTACTCTTAAGTGTCTTTTGTTATTTATATGAAACACATGGACTAAAGCCCTCTAGCAGTAAAAACTGTCAAATACATTCAGATAAGAGGCGGCCTCCAAGGGCTTATGAGCCTACCTAGGTTAGCTTTCAACTAAGAATACAAAAAGAACAAAGCAAATTGCAAAGTTGTTTAAAATTGCATGCACTATCTGAATCATGAAAGTTTAAGACTGACTAGACTGTCCCTTTAAGTCCAAGTAATTGACAAACTATGTAAACACAGCCAGCAGAATAAATGACACTCCTGGTGGGTAGAAGAGGTAACTAAATAAAATACTGCAAATGTTTGTACACAAACTGGTAACATAATGAGATAAATTGTACCTGCAAGGTCAACCAATTTTAAAACCAGAAATTTAATATTTTATAAATAAACCTGAAAATGCAATTCCCCATACACTTTATATACTCTGCAGCTGGTATAACAAGTCATTGGAAACAGATTAAGCAAAAAACTATTTTACTGTATACTGTCCCTTTAAATAGAAAGATAAAAACAGAAATGTGCATAAATAGAAGCAATTTCACAATACTGTATACAAAACATGCTCAAACAACACAAAGCCCACTGAATGAATTTAAAAAGTAATATACTAGCAGGCAAGTTTTTTTCCTTTAAAAAAAAATATTTAAAAAAACCTTCCTTGTGCAAGTAATATACCATTTATTTAAAATGTTGGCTATTTCTATTGGATACTTCTAGAGACATTTGCAGACTGATCTCTTACACTAAAAAAATAATAATAATAATAATCTGCCATTGTAAAAGTTTCAGTTCCTTCCTAGTCTAATTATGTGCTTACACACAGACAAGCTACACATTCCATTCAGTCAGTACAAAGCAGTTTGTTTTTAAACTACAGACCTTTATCTCATTTACTTAGGAAATTTTTATCCACTGAAATCAAGAGTACTGTCTCTTATTTGTAATCTGAGCTATAGATCAAATCAATGCTACACAACTAAACGTTTATAACATCAAGAAATCTTTTATAAAAGTTTAACAGCAAAATGCTTACAGTATTAATGGAGAAAGCATAGGTAGTGAAGATAGTGCATTTATATGATTCTGCATTGCAATGCAGCTAAACAGTTTACTAGGTCACATAGAAAGCATAATAAGCAGACAATTTAAGCACTTGGCTCATATACACACGCATCTGCAGGCAAACACATGATATAAATATCACTGCTGAATATAAGATATAAATCACATATTTAACACAACAAAGTAATGCAAATCTCACCTGCTCCTGCTAAACAGCACAAACAACATCTCACAATTTTTTTGGCGCAATTTCAGCCTTCCAGAAGCAACCTCATGGCTTTATGATCATGTGGCATACAGCAACCAATCAGAATAAAGGGTTTTGTTTTTTTTTTTTTGTTTTTTTTAAACATGCTTTATTTGTATGTAACACTACATGATGAAAAGTGAATTTCTGGCGAAACAGTTCATTTTTATTGTTTTTTTTCTAGCAGATTTAACAACATTTAATTAAATGTAAGTTATTTTCTTGGATATACAGCAATACTTAACTTAAAAAATTGGTATGGGGTGACCAACAATAATGCAGGACTGGTTATATCTCCAAAAGCAAAAGGGAACAGTCTTAAAGGGACATGCACACACAGCCTTTAAATAGACTCACGTGTCCAGCAGCTGATTAAAGTCACCGGAAGTGATGCGGTAGTCACATTCCTACGCGGTAGACAACTAACTTTAGAACTTCACACACAGTCGTAAAGGGACAGATCACAGTATGTGAACCTTGCACACTCTAAGTCTTAAAGGGGCAGGCACACACAATGCAAACAGACTTAAAGGGACATGAAACATTTTTTTCTAACATGTTTCAGATAGAGAATACAATTTTAAACAACATTCTAATTTATTTCTATTATTTAATTTGCTTCATTCTTCAGATATCCTTTGTTGAAGAAATATCAATGCACATGGGTGAGAAAATGAGCAGCTACTGAGCATATTTAGATATGCTTTTGAACAAAGGATATCAAAAGAATGAAGAAAATAAGATAATGGAAGTAAATTGGAAAATTGTTTAAAATTGCATGCTCTTTCTTAATCATGAAAGAAAGAGTTTCATGTACCTTTAAGGGGACAGCACACCACATGCATGCAATTATGGTACAGGCACACAAGAAACACTTAGTCTTAAAGGGATAGGCAAACACACATTTTGCACACAGCCTTTAAAGGGACAGGCACACACACAACACATAGAGACTTAAAGGGGCAACACACCACACATGCAATCTTAATGGCACAGGTGCACAAGCACCCAAGGAACACTCAGTCTTAAAGGGATAGGCGCAGACACACATAATGCACACAGCCTTTAAAAAGGAACATGCACACACACAACGTACACATACTTAAAGGGGCAACACACCACACGCATGCAATCTTAATGGTACAGGTGTACAAGCACCCACGGAACACTTAGTCTTAAAGGGATAGGCACAGACACACAATGCACACAGCTTTTAAAGGGACAAGCACACACACAATGCACACAGCCTTAACGGGAAAGCACACCACACGTATGCAATCTTAAGAGTACAGGCACATAACCACCCAAGAAACATTCGGTCTTAAAGGGGTATGCATACACAAAGCTTACAAACCACACACATGCAATCTTAATGGTACAGTCGCACAAGCACCCAAGGAACACTCAGTCTTATAGGGACAGGCGCACACACACAATGCGCACAGCCTTTAAAGGGTCACACATACACAACACACACACAGACTTAAAGGGGCAACACACCACACGCATGTAATACTAATAGTATAGGCGCACAACCACCCAAAGAACACTCAGTCTTAAAGGGGTAGGCATACACAAAAAATGCATACAGCCTTTAAAGGGACAGGCACAACACACACAGCCTTATAGGGATAACAAACCACATGCATGCAATCTTAATGGTAAAGGCGCACAAGCACCCAAGCAACACTCAGTGTTAAAGGGATAGGTGCAGACACACAACACACACAGCCTTTAAAGGAACCGGCAGACACAACACAGACTTAAAGGGGCCACACACATGCAATCTTAATAGTACAGGCGCACAACCACCAAAGGAACACTCAGTCTTAAAGGGGTAGGCATACACACAATGCACACAACCTTTAAAAAGGGACAGATCACCATATGTGCACACACACAACCTTGCACTCTCTCAAAGCAATGCACTCAGCCTTAAAGGGTCAGACACGTACACTCATGCACACAACTCACTCAGCCTTTAAAGGGCTTTAAACACTTGTCCTTAGGATTTTGTGTTTTTTTGTTCATAAAGTTTTTTTAGTTTTTAAAATGCAAATCCCTTTTTTTTTTTTTTATTATAGGTGTTCCAATTTGTGTTTTTCTTACATTTACTTGCGCTTTCTGAGCGCTCCATGCCGAATCCGTGCAGACATGGCTGTGAGTGGACAAAACCGGAAGTCTGTGCTTATTGCTGTGAGCGCACAGGAATGTAGACATCACGCTCACAGCATAACTAAAAAACTACTGCTGCTATAAAGTTTGCAGCTATTATCTTTATTTTTTTTTCTCAAGAATATCTTTTAAACCGGCATCAGTTAGTGTTTGCTATATAGCTATAGCTAATACACTTGTAAGCTAATCATTCTTTTTTTACTCTGTTCACAATGTAAAATTCATTCTTGTGGTGTGAGGGAAAGAGGGATGGGTAGGGATCGCCCAACACACTGTTCAGCAAGGCGGCTGCTGTCTCAAATTTATTGTCGTATCTTCAACACTAAGCTGTGTCACCCTTCTACCCCTCTACTTTCTCTCCAAGCTCCCGGGGTCCCGCTCAAGCCATACATTTTTTTCTTCTTTCCTATACCTTTCAGAGTTTGTTTAGATCAGACCCTTTGCAAATCTTCTCCTTAGTTTTTGATTTGTGGCTTTGACCAGCAGCTCACGCTCTCTGTGCTCCTCATGTTATAGCATCAGTGGCTTGTCTAATTAGCAGGTATTAGGAAGATCATAAAAAATACTGTAGGGAATGCTTCATTTGTCTTGTTTAGGAGTAGGGAGAGGTCAGCTATAGTGTTCTGTTCTGCGCACACCATGGATAATAATGATCAGGCAGCCATATGATCATTATTATCCATGGTTTGCACAGAACAGAACACTACACTATAGCTGACCTCTCCCTACTACTAAACAAGACAAATTAAGCATTCCCTACAGTATCTTTTATTAAAATCTGGTTTAAAATGGATGGTTCATGGTAAACAAACCCTTGAAGAGATGACTCAAGGCATTCATACACAGCCTTAAAGGGATTTTATACACCAATTTTCATATAACTGCATGCAATATACACTACTACCAAGAAGAATATGCACAGATACTGATATAAAAATCCAGAATAAAACCTTTTAAAAAACAAACATACTTAGAAGCTCCCAATTTAGCACTGTTGTTAAGGTTAGGCTGGGACACCCACTGAAATGGGCTGAGACAATGACACTCCCCCTCCCCTGCATATGAAAAGACCCATTACACAGCCAGGAGTCTGTAGACATCAGTATACATCTAAAACTTTGGGGCTTGGTTAGGAGTCTGAAAATTAGCACAATGTGCATGTTTGTCCCTTTAAGACTGAATGCATTGTGTATGCCTGTCCCTTTAATAATTTTAGAGTGTGCAAGGTTGTATGTGTGTACATTCTGTGATCTGTCCCTTTAAAACTGCATGTGGTGAGAGTTCTCTTTTTAAAGGGTTGTTGTGCTTGTCCCTTCAAGACTGTGTGAGCGTGCAGTGAGCTGTACCTTTAAGGCTGTGGAACATTATTTTAATAGAAGTGCGCAGGAATTTTTTTGGGGTTAGGCAAATCATACATTAAGAATAATTGGCCATTATATTCATTTTTCATCTTGTTTTAAACAAAACGAATACCGACCATTCGAGGAACTTTTAAATTTGTTTTCATTAAACAAATGTAAATATTCCTTTGCCACAAGTGAAAAAGATCACTTGTATCGTAAAATACTTTTAGTGCGTTTAAGAGCTGCGCTATTCCTGATCCTTCTTCACAGAGTGCGCGCTAATAGGAGGCCTAACGCAGTGGCTCCCAGGGCCTGCACTATAGGACCTTCTACTTTAGTGAGAGCACTGGAAGCCACTGCACTAAGTCTCCTATTAGGGCAGCCGGGCTCTGTGAAGAATTCAGCATAAAATTTTAGACAATTTTCCAATTTACTTCTATTATCAAATTTGATTAATTCTCTTGGTATAATTTGTTGAAGGAGCAGCAAAGCACTATTGGGAGCTAGCTGGACATATTGGGTCAGTTAATAACAAGATGCATATATGTGCAGCCACCAATTAGCAGCAAGCTCCCAATAGTGCATTACTGCTCTTGAGCCTACCTAGTTATGCTTTTAAAAAAAAGATTCAAAGAGAACAAACCAAATTAGATAATAGAAGTACACTGGAAAGCTGTTTAAATTGGCATGTTCTATCTGAATCACAAAAGTTTAATTTTGACTTTACAGTCCCTTTAATCCGATAGTTCCCCTGCAATTCTATGTAAATAGAATCAACCCCTTACTAAATTCCAAGAAGCACAATGAATAGAATTTTGTGAAGGACCTAAGTGTGAGGAGGGAGGGGCAAGCAGTAAATATGAAAATGAAACTTATGTTATTGTTTTGGTTAAAATGAAACTATTTTAATTGTTAAGACAGTTATTATGTTTCTTTAGTTAAATAAAACGATTTAAATTGTTATAATTAAGTTGAAAAATATTTTTCTCCTTCCAATAAAGTACAGCTGAAAAGTTGATCAAATATGAACAATTAACGTATTAAACTAGAGATAGTTCACCTCCCAATAATCTCATACTTACCTATGTATTTCAAATGGTATGTAACTAAATCAGTCATTTTCTGATATAATTGGAAAAAAAAAAAATCTGAAAGCTTATTATAAAAATTAAACCTTTATGTAGAAAACCATGATTTAAATTGAGTCTGACTTTAGTGATTTCAATTGTGGTTTCAAATTTTTAATTCAGGATTGAAATGAATTTGATTTTCTTTTTGTCTGGTTATATTGATGTAATGCAGGTTAAATCATCATGCTCTTCATCGGCTGCCTTATCCCCACTCAAGCATATAATTGGCATAGGAAGAATACTTTTCCAACAAGAACAAAGTCAATTGTTACCAATTTGGCATCTGTATAGCTATAGCAGATCACCACAAAGCATTCTGGTTAATATGATGTTACACATCCTGAAATTATGCATGAGGAAGGGCTGAGCTAGGCCCGAAACGTTGCAGATATTTGTTGACCCATGTTGTAAAATTAATAAAGGTCTTTTATTATTGGAAGTGCTGGATGACTTGTTGCTTTACATATGATTTGAGACTTGATAAGTCTCCTCCGGGCACTCCGTTTAACAAGTGCTGTTTCCCATTCCTGGATTCTTTACACATCCTGAAATTAGTGTTATTACCTCAGTATGTTTAACCTACTAACCTACTGTTATTGGGCTGTAGTAATCAAGAACAATATATACACATTTGTTGAGGATTTATTGTTTATGTTTTACTTTTGCTGAAACACTAATGAACGTTTAACAAGTAGGTGCCATTTTATGAGGTAAATAGTCATTTTGCTGCTGCAGTGATAGAAGATTTGAATTCAGTTCAGTTCTCTGAATCAGTGGAATGTAGGGATTGGGAGGTCACTGCTGGGGATCCACTGCCAGAACCTCTGTAGGCAACAGTAGGGTCCATAGGAGACCATAAGCACTGGCCCCATAAAGCTAGCTCAAAGGCTGGCCTAGAAAACAATTACATTACCAAAACACAAAGAGTCTGATATCTTAAAGGGATATAAATCCCAATATTTTTCCTTTCATGATTCAGATAGAGCATGTACTTTTAAACAACTTTCCAGTTTACTTCTATTATCTAATTTGTTTTAATCTCTTGAAATCGTATGTCAAAAGGGATACCTAGGTCGACTCAGAGGCTGCTGATTGGTGGCTGCTCATATATGCCTCTATTTATGGCTCTCCCATTGCATTCAGCATCCTCCCAGTAGTGCATTGCTGCTTCTACAACAAAGGATGCCAAGAGAATTAAGCACATTTCATAATATAAGTGAATTGGAAAGTTATTTGAAATTGTATTCATTCTCTGAATCATGAAAGAAAAGTTTGAGTTTCATGTCTCTTTAAACCCTGCTAAGCCCTGAAAAGAGCCGAACAGCATGAGCGGCCGCCTACTTCTTCATTCCGATCCTCACAAATCACATATCTAGACTAGGGTTCCCCCCCCCCGCCATGTTTTCCTGGACGCTTATGAGTTACACATGCTGCAGGGTGGGCAAAAGTCAACATGCATTGCACACCAAAACAGCAGACAAATAGTGACCCTAGAAAGCACTATTCATGTTCCTCCCTGAAACATGTGTAACTCATAAGTGTCCAGGAAAGCATGGCTGAGGTGTCGACCCTAATCTAGCCTATAATATATATATATATATATATATATATATATATATATATATATAAATGTGTCAACTAAAGTGATATAAAACAGTTACAACAATCATTTTAATAAAACATCTTATTTGCTTGTACATCAACTGCATAGTATGGTACAACACACTACATCAAAATCTGTGCACTTTATGAAGTTTATTACCTATGTATTCTCCTTTGCTAGCAGGCTCCATAGCTTCTGGTAGCAGCCCTGAAAAGGGGTTGGGAGCTGTACAGGAAGTGGGCGGTGCTAACAAGTGCACAGAGACTTATTTAAAAAGTACTTTAAAGGGACATTATACACTCATTTTTTCTTTGCATAAATGTTCTGTAGATGATCTATTTAAATAGCCCATAAAGTTTTTAAAAAAAATAAATGTATAGTTTTGTTTATTTTTAAATAACATTGCTCTGATTTTCAGACTCCTAACCAAGCCCCAAAGTTTTATGTGAATACGCTCGACTACCTTCTCCAGCTTGCTCCTGTTTGTGTAAAGGGTCTTTTCATATGCAAAAGAAGGGGGAGGGGGGGGGGGAGTGTCTTATTTCCCACTTGCAGTGGGCTTTCCAGCTACCTTTTCAACAGAGCCAAACTGACAGCTTCTAAGTAAGTTTTTAAACTGTTTTAAACTGGATTTTTATATCAGTATCTGTGCATCTTATTCTTTATAGTAGTGTCTATTACATGCAGTTATATGAAAATGAGTGTATACTGTCCCTTTAAGTTAAAATTAAATAAATATTGTTAAAAGCTTTACATTAAAAAAAAAATATGTATTGCCTTCTGTCTTACAATAGTGGTGTGTGTGTAGTGCTCAACTTACTTTTGAGGTGGTCATTTTTTTAAAAATCACCATATAAAAAAAAGAGAGGGACTGGTACAGGGTAGGGTGGTAATTAAAGGGACATGAAACCCAATTTTTTTCTTCCATGATTTAGAAAGATCATACAATTATAAACAACTTTCTAATTTACTTCTATTATCTAATTTGCTTCCTTCTCTTGATATTCTTTGCTGAAAAGCATATCTAGATATGCTTACTGTGTGATTGGCTCACCATGTGCATTGCTATTTCTTAATTAAAGGATATCTAAAGAATGAAGCAAATTAGATAATAGAAGTAAATTGGAATGTTGTTTAAAATTGTATTCTCTACCTTAATCATGAAATCATTTTTTTGGGTATAGTGTCCCTTTAACTCTTGGCCACTATTTATGGACTAAATCAGGGCCAATTGTGAATAAAAAATGTGTACTGTTTGCTTTTTTGTGTGTGTGTCAGCAGCCATGATATATAATTGCTGTGGGTATATTCACTCAACCCACCAGCTTCCTGCTAGCATTACAGACTGTTTCTCAGACAGTTCTGCATCTGATATCTTGCACGCCCCTCTTTCCCTCTTCTTTCTCTCTGGCTGAATGCGGTGCTGACATCCTATAACTTGAGGCAGGCACTGCATGCAGCTTATTCTACAGGAAATCAATTAATCTCTATTTAAGAGGGGCAGGGGGGATGCTAAACTAAGGTAGGATGACCAGACATCTTGTTTTTAATAAGATTGTCCCACTTTTTCATACACTGTCCCAGTGTCTCCATAACTTTTTGAATCGCGCCAAAACGTCCTTTTTTTTTTTACATGGGTAGTAGTCATACACACACCTAGTACATTATATAGCACAGGGTTATATACACAGTCGATAAAATATACATCTCTTAGACTTTTAGCATTAGACAGCATGGCAGTCTTTACACAGAACTACAATCTCCAGGCCAGCAAGCCTATGTCAAGTAAATGCCACTTCTGTTCCTGTGTGGGATCTCTGGAGTGTATTGGAACCGAGAGTCAGGATTTGGTTCAAGTTGGGATTCTCTAAGCCCAGACATGGACTTTGGTTTCTGTGCAAGGAGGTGTGGGTGATGTGGGGTGACCACGGTTGTACAGACCTAGGCTGCTAACTTAGGGTTGCCACCTTGGCTATATTTTCCTGAACATTTATGAGTTACAGATGCTGTTGGGTGTGCCGGTTGGAACATGTATTGTGCTGTTCATCAGCAGTATTCATGGGATGTCCAGAGACGCAATACATGTTCCATGCTTGCCAACTGTCCCGTTTTTGCCGGGACAGTCCCAGAATTTGTGACCCAGTCCCGGCTATTTAAATGTCCCGGACTGTCCCGGCAAGTAGCAGTAGCAGGCTGCAGCTTGAGCTTAGCTAGCGCGATCATCTGTCAGACTGTCAGAGTCACTCCTCCTCCTTTGAAGAATCTATCGCGCGGTCAGTAGTGACGACAGCACCCGCGATGTCACCGTCACGTGACCTTGCGTTGCCGATCATAGAGCACCAGCTTTCTCACACGCGACAGCAGGAGATGACAGTCAAACACCCTAACTCTGCAGAGAGCCGATCAGTCAGTGGATGACAGTCTGAGTCAGCAGCAGCAGAGCTAGAGGTAAAATGCGGGTGGGCCGGTCCAGCCAGTCAGGGTGCACCGTGCAAGGACAATCTCATTGGCTGCTATTTATTTCAGTATACTAAGTGAACTATCGAGGCTGCTGCAATGTGCTGCTGTTAAATAAAAAAAAACTTGTGTTTTTTATGCGCTTGTCTGGTGCTCTGTGTCTCCTTCTCTGTGTATAATCTGACACACACTGTTCAGCATCTTCCCTCTGTGCCCCTCCCCTGGGTCTCTGCCCGGTGTCTCAGTCACTGTGAGACATGCTAACTAGAGAAGGCATTACTGCTAGTTAAGTTGTTTAGCATTTGAGATAGGCACCCCTGCATAATATCTAGTCCCCATTCCCCCTGCATAATATCTTGCCCCTTTAAGTGTCACCCTGAATAATATCTGGTCCCCATGTGCCCCTCCTGCATAATATCTGGCCCCATGTATCACCCAGCATAATATCTGATCCCCTTGCCCCCTTTACATAATATCTGGCCCCCCATGTCCCCCCCTGCATGTAATCTTGTCCCCATGTGTCCCACTGCACAATATTTGTCCCCTATGTCCCCCCCTGCATAATTGCTGGTACTCATGTGCCCCCTTCACAATGTGTGGCCCACATATGCCCACCTCCTGCATAATATCTGGTCCCCACATGCCCCCTGCACAATGTCTGTCCCCTATGTCCCCCCTTGCATAATATCTGGTCCCCACATGCGCCCCCTGCATAATATCTGGTTCCCATGTACCCCCTGTATAATATCTGGTCCCCACGTGCCCCCCTGCATAATATCTGGTCCCCACGTGTCCCCCTGCATAATATCTGGTCCTCATTTTCCCCCCTGCACAATGTCTGGCCCTGATGTTCTCCCTGCACAATATCTGGCCCTCATGTGCCCCCCCCCTGCATAATATCTGGTCCCCATATGCCCACCTGCACAGTGTCTGGCCCCTATGTGCCCCCCTGCATCTCAATTGAATTACAGCCTTTTTTTGGTCTGCTACTGAACTTGCATGTTTGTCTGTAACTACAAGTATCTACTGAATTACTAGTTCATTAAAGAGACAGTTTACTCCAGAAGTTTTATTGTTTAAAAAGATACATAATCCCTTTATTACCCATTCCCCAGTTTTGCATTATTCAGATAGGGCATGTCATTTTAAACAACTTTCCAATTTATTTTTATCACCAAATTTGCTTTGTTCTCTTTGGTATTCTTAGTTGAAAGCTAAACCTAGGAGGCTGATATGCTAATTTCTTAGCCCTTAAAGGCTGCCTCTTGTCTGAATGAATCATTAATTTTTTTCACAATTAGAGGGAGTTAGTTTATGAGTGCCATATAGATAACATTTTGCTAATGCCTGGGGAGTTACCTAGGAGTCAGCACTGATTGGCTAAAATGCAAGACTGTCAAAATAACTGAAATAAGGGGGCAGTCAGCAGAGGCTTAGATACAAGGTAATCACAGAGGTAAAAAGTATATTAATATAACAGTGTTGGTTATGCAAAACTGGGGAATGGGTAATAAAGGGATTATCTATCTTTTAAAACAATAAAAATTCTGGTCTAGACTGTCCCATTAATATATTGTTTTTATCTCTGTGATTACCTTGTTTCTAAGCCTATGCAGACTGCGCCCTTATTTCAGTTCTTTTGACAGACTTGCATCTTAGCCAATCAGTGCTCTCTCATAAGTAACTCCACTGTGTGAGCACAATGTTATCTAATATGGCACACATAAAGTAACACCCTCTAGCTGTGAAAAACTATCAAACGCATTGAAAATTATGCTAATTATGTGGGTTTGGCAAAGAAGGTGGGACTTTAGGGCAGGGGGTGTGGTAAATATTTCCATGCAGGTAATTGATAGCTACAAAGTGTCCCTGGAAATATTTTTCAAATGTTGGCAACTATGCATGTTCCCCCTGCTCACCCTGCAGCATGTGTAACTCATAAGTGTCCAGGAAAACATGGCTGAGGTGGCAACAACCATATGCTAAGCACTCATAGTACCATTTGTGTACTACTGTGTAGCCAGCCGGCCCTGCAGTATATATGCACACTCTGGCTCCCACATACTACAGCTACCAGGACCATTGTTACTTTCCCTCTGCTGCAGGGATCACAGTCAAAACCCAGATAGTGCGGATCCCATAGCAGTGTCCTGTTTAGAGCCTGGGGGTGCAGAGTGTTGGCCGTGGTAGAAATAATGAGAGGATGAGGTAATATTTTGCCTTAAATAAATATGGGACAATTATCACATGGGAAGTGAGTGGCTCAGATGTGCTATTGATTTAGTATTTTTAGTTTAAATATATAGTACATAAACAATAGTATCTTATACTGCAGTGTCCTATTGGTTAAATATATAGTACATAAACAATAGTATCTTATACTGCAGTGTCCTATTGGTTAAATATATAGTAGATAAAAAATAGTATCCTATACTGCAGTGTCCTATTGGTTAAATATATAGTACATACACAATAGTATCTTATACTGCAGTATCCTATTGGTTAAATCTATAGTACATAAACAATAGTATCTTATATTGCAGTGTCCTATTGGTTAAATATATAGTACATACACAATAGTATCTTATACTGCAGTGTCCTATTGGTTAAATATATAGTACATAAACAATAGTATCTTATACTGCAGTGTCCTATTGATTAAATATATAGTACATAAACAATAGTATCTTATACTGCAGTGTCCTATTGGTTAAATATATAGTACATAAACAATAGTATCTTATAATGCAGTGTCCTATTGGTTAAATATATAGTACATAAACAATAGTATCTTATACTGCAGTTTCCTATTGGTTAAATATATAGTACATAAACTGGAAGTGGAGGGCCCTCTAGTGGGCCTGTAGCAAAATTAAGGGATAGCTGACTTGAAGTCTGGAGGATTCTAGAAGTGTGTGTATGCTACAATGTTGCAAATGTGTGGGAGGGTGTACCTCTTGCCTTTATAGGGTCCTGTTCCAGTGGATTCGGCCTCTTCCTGCCTCCAGACTTCGAGGAGAACTTTCTTCTGTGCTGGATATCTTGAACTTTAGGCCCCAGGGATCATGAAGCGTGCCAGGCGTACTTCTTTGCCTCCCAGGAGGTACAGGGATGCGGTGGTGGAGCCTTCAAGAAGAAAGAGACCTGCAGGAGAAAATGAGGAGTCAGACCTGGATGATGTGGTACCCCCTACCCCCCAAGTTAGGGTTCCCAGTAGGCCCTCCATTGCTACTAGACAGAGGGTTAGGAGGGAGCTCAGTTACACCCCTTCTAGCAGGGCGGGGGCCGGGGCAAGCACCAGGGCTAGGGGAAGAGGAGCAGGGAGAGCGGTTCCCAGTGTTGATTCTGCCCAGGTTTCTGCTAGGACTGGGCCTGAGGTAGGGGGAGCTGGGGAGCATGGAGCAGACATTGGGGCCCTTATGCAGCAGCTCCCGGCTCTTCCGCCGGGCGCTCTGGCCACTGTCTTGGCCCTTGCCCAGTCTCTGGCCTCTGGCCGGTGGTCGGGCGGCATAGTGCAGGGCCTGGATGGTGCCGGAGGGTCTGGGGTTATTGCCGGTGGCTGCCGCGGCCGGGCGGGCTTGAGGCCTTCTAGCAGCGTGGGGCGTGGCCACGCCCCCGCACGTAACGTGCGTCGCGTCTCCTCCCCCTCTGACGGATCTTCTTCTGGGGAGGAGCGCGGTCGCACGCGCACACAACGCCGCCCTGCTGACCAGCCGGAGGAGCCTTCCGGAGCAGCCCCATGTAAGTTGGGGAGACTCCGGGTGGCGACGACGGCCGCAGGGGGCAGGGGGGCGGGTACCGGGCAGGTGGTGAGTGTGGCTGCAGGCGAGGAGCATAGGCGGCAGGTGAGAGGCTCATGTGTTAGAGGCGCAGATGACGCCATCACGGCAGATGGGGACCCCATGGGTCACAGGCAGCAGGTTATACCCCCAATAGAAGCGGAGGTTGTGGTGCTGAGGGGTAGTGGCTCGAATGGTGCTGTTGCCGGTATGAACAGGGATCTTATCATGAGAGATCAGCCACAGAGTCAGGAGCAAAGTGTGAGAGTTTGCAGGGGACAAAGTTTAGGTGCAAATGATGCCCCCTACTTTCAAGAAGCGGTACGTCCGCAACAGGCCCCTGAGCAGCAGAGGGAGCAGATAGCTAATAGACAAGGCAATGAAAATGTGACTCTTGGGTCAGGTACTATAGGTAATGTAGATGCTTCTAGGCAGGGCCAGTTGAGGGGTGTGAATGCACGTGTGGACAGTGCGCAGATCGCTGCTGAGGTACAGCGCGAGGTGAGAGAATGCGTTAGTCAGGCATTGGGTGTTCAGGAGGATTTGATTAGAAGGGCGGTGGCTGCAGCACTTGGGGTGCAAGAGAGGGCTAGGGGTGTCGAAAAGGAGGGTGCGGCCCCATCTGGGGCCCTCTTCGTCACTCAGAGTACTCCCCAGTCTGTTTTGTCTCCTCAGGTGTCATCAGGTGCTGAACGCAGAATGGAGGCTGGTACAAGCGGCCATTGCATGGCAAATGGAGGAGCTGTGGGACTTGCTAGCATTTCAGAAGGCGGACAACCACAGCCATCGGAAGGAGTGTCGCAGCAGCTGTCTCAAGCTGGTGAGTGCACAATCACTGATATTACACACACTAACATGGGGTCTTCCTCTAGTGACTCAGGTTCTGATAGCGAGGCAGGGCTGGGTTTAGTGGGAAAGGGCCAACAACAAATGTTTAGAATGATTAAAAAATTAGTGGCAGCGCAGGTGCAGGCGAAGGCAGGCACGCAGGGCGTCGTGGAGAACAATTCCTTAGCGCAAGCGGGAGTTGCGCCGGCGGGGCAGGTGGCATCAAGAAAAGTGGCGGTGCATGGGGATTCCTACCCATGCCTAGTCCACTCACTTTACGGCCATTTGAAGGCTAAAGTGATTAAAAAGATCCAAGAGGGTAGATATGTGAATATCTACGAACTCACTCCGGAAGCCTGTAGAGCTAAGGAGAGGGCGGCCGAGGGCTCGGGCCCCAAGAAAGTTAGGCGCCAGGAAACTTATGAGGAATGGCAGGCTGGATATAGGGTGTTGGCGTCCTGCTATGTCGATAGGTGGCCGACTCAAGGGCATAACCTTTTTAAATATCAAGACACTATTGGTGATATTTACAAAAGGTTCAGGGAAGGTGCTTGGCAGGACTACGATGTGGCGTTTCGCAAGAAAATGGTGGGTAACCCCATCTTACACTTCGGGACGCAAGATATGCACCTGTGGTCTAAGTTGGGGCGCGAGAGGTCTACTTCGCCAACCGGGGCAGCGAAGCCTGGGACGCAGCGGTCCTTTCCGCGCCCGAAGAGGCGGGGGAGGGAGTGCTGGAAATTCCAGGACAAGCAGTGTGACAGGGGAGCAAATTGCTCCTTTCGGCACATCTGCAAGTTTTGCAGCGGACCCCACCCGGGTGCAGAATGCGCGAATAGAAGGGGAGCCGGTGCACCCTCCCCGATTAGTAGAGGGGGACCTGGGGGCAAGGGCCCCAACTCCACTTAGGTACGAGAGGATGGCGCCGTGGCTGGCGCTGTATCCTGACGGCGAGGCAGCGGCAGTCCTGTCGTCGGGATTGAGGGTGGGGTTTAGGATCCCGATTACATCGCAAGTAACTGGGTCCTCCGTCCACCGTAACCTAAAGTCAGCTTATGAGTTCCCGCACGTAGTGAGGGAGAAGCTGGATAAGGAACTGAGGCTGGGGAGGGTGGTCGGCCCATTTCGGGAACGACCAATCGCGGATCTAGTAGTCTCTCCACTGGGGGTAGTTCCCAAGCGGGAGAAGGGGAAGTACAGGCTCATTCACCACTTGTCTTATCCCAAGGGGGCGTCAGTGAACGATGCGATAGATCCGGACCTCAGTTCCGTGCATTATCAGTCCTTTGACGAGGCACTGGAGGTGGTTCGCTCTCGGGGTCGCGGGGCCTTGATGGCCAAGCTGGACATTGAGTCCGCCTTCCGCTTGCTCCCACTTCATCCTTCCTCATTCCGGCTGATGGGGATGAAGTTCGAGGGTGAATTTTTTGTTGACAGGTGTTTGCCCATGGGCTGCTCCTTGTCATGTGCCCTTTTTGAATGCTTCAGCTCCTTCCTGCACTGGGTAGTGCAGAGGGCGTCTGGGGGCGGGGCCGTGGCTCACTACCTGGATGATTTCCTGCTGGTAGGGGGTCCAGATACTGACGAATGTGCGGCATTGATGCGGGTGATGCAGGATATTACAGCAGAGTTTGGAGTGCCGCTCGCGCACGAAAAAACGCAGGGACCATGTACCTGCCTGACGTTCCTAGGCATAGAGATCGACACTGTTGCCTCCCTATGCCGGCTCCCAAAAGATAAAGTCGACCGCCTATTTGGGGCGGTTCAATCAGCATGTCGCGCGGAGCATATCTCCATTACTGAGCTGCAATCCCTTCTGGGATTGCTTAACTTTGCGGGGAGGGCGATCCCCATGGGGAGGGTCTTCAACCGCAGGTTAGAAGCTCAATTGAAGGGGCCTCGGACGCTTAGCCACAAGCGTCGGGTGACAGAGGAGATGAGGGACGACCTGAGAGTTTGGGAGAGGTTCCTTGTTCATTTTAACGGGGTCTGCCTTTGGAGAGACGGGCCCATTTCCAATCAAGCCTTGCATCTGTTCACGGATGCCGCGGGCGGGTTTGGCTATGGAGCCTATTTAGACGGAGACTGGAGTGCGGAGCCATGGCCAGAGGGCTGGGCTGCCGCGGGTCTCACGCGTAACCTTACGATGCTAGAACTCTTCCCTATTGTGGTAGCAATAGAACTATGGGGAGAGAGGCTGTCAAATCGGTCAGTAATCTTCTGGTCAGACAATATGAGCGTGGTATATGCCATAAACAGGTTGTCAGCAACCTCACCGGTGGTGGTGACCTACCTACGGCACCTCGTCTTGCGGTGTTTGCAGCTTAATGTTCGCTTCACAGCACGGCACGTCCCAGGGGTGAGCAATGTGATAGCAGATGCCCTTTCCAGATTTCAATGGGATCAGTTTAGAAGGGTAGCCCCGAGGGCAGCAGCTGAGGGTCTAACGTGCCCTCTTTTCCTTTGGCAGCTGGCGGGGGTTGGGAGTCCATCCTCCCCATGATCAGGGCATCGCTGGCTCCTAAGACGTGGGCTGCGTATTCGGCGCATTGGAGGGCATGGGAGCGTTTCAGCTTGCAGAAGGGCTTCTTGTTGTGTCAGGCGTCTCAGGTACACGTTCTAGAATGGCTTGCGTGCTTGAAGCTTGAGGGTATGTCCAGATTGTCAGCTTTGAGCAGGTTAGCGGCATTGTCCTTTTTCAATAAAGCCTTAGGTTTCAGGGATTATACAGGTACTTTTCTAGTAAGGCAGATCTTGAAGGGATGGGGCCGGTTGGCCCCACCCGCAAAGGATCGGAGGGAGCCGATCACGACGGAAAGATTGCGCTCGTTGGTGGTAAATCTGGGGGCAGTGTGCAGTTCAGCCTACGAGGCGGTCTTGTTTCGGGCTGCTTTCGCGCTGGCATTTGCGGGGGCGCTGAGGATAGGCGAAGTGGTCGCCTCCTCCACAAGAGGGGAGGTAGGCGGTATTAAAGTGGGGCACGTAAGGACCACGGACGATTGCGTGCTCTTGCTCATTCCCAGATCCAAAACTGATCAGGATGGGAAAGGGGCCTGGTTGCCTTTAGCCAGACACGAATACACAGAGTGCTGCCCGGTATCGAGCGTGGCGGATTATTGCCGTGTACGGCCGGTCGGAGGACTACAGTTTCTCGTGCACGAGGACGGTAGTTCACTTTCAGCTTTCCAGTTCCGCAAAGTTCTTGCCAAAGTGGCAGCGGCAGCGGGATTGGATCCATCTAAGATTGCGCCGCATTCATTCCGCATCGGGGCAGCGACTAGTGCTGCGGCCTTGGGGTCGTCGCAGGCGGTCATTAAGAAAATGGGGCGTTGGAAGTCTGAGCGATATAGGGGCTATATTCGCCCATTGCATGCTTAGTGATGAGGGTGTGTAAGGTGTGTAACCTCTTGATTCCTTCCCGACTTGGTGGGGAGTGGGGGGGGTGAGAAAGGGGTATTGCCAGTGGTTTGTCACCATTTCATTGTCCCCATCCATGTTGTTATAGGTACAGGAAAGACCCCGGTGCGCGTGTGGATTATTGGGCACTCCTTTATCCACTGGGCGGCTATCAGGGCGCATCATTCCCCGGGAGGGCAGCAGCTAGGATTGGCAGCATCCAGGGCTAACATTCGCTGGCTCGGGCGCAGGGGTCTTAATTGGAGGGAGCTTCCCGCTCTGTTACAGGATGCACATAGGAGGTGGGGAAAGCCTCAAGTGATTGTTGTGCATCTGGGCGGAAATGACTTGGGATCCATTCCCGTGTTGGATTTAATACGGATTATGGTTGCGGACATTAAGTGGGTGTGCACATGGCTTCAGGATGTGCGGATAGGTTGGTCTAACGTGGTTGCACGGCTGCGTTGGCGTCACATTGTGACACAGAGGGCAGCGTACAATGTCCGCAAGAAAGTTAATAGGGAAGTGGGGAGAGCGGTCACGGCCGTGGGAGGTTTCGTCATTAGGCATGACACTATTACGGCCGACAAGAAGGCCCTTTACCGACCGGATGGGGTTCACCTGGCGGACGTCGGGTTGGACATTTTCCTGGCTAACCTTAAGACAGCCATCTCATCGGTTGTTTAAAATGAACATTTATTAGGGCATTAGTTAGTTTCAAAGTTCTGTGCTATGGTTGGCATCCGACCGTTGTTAACACAGCGTTATTTATATATTAAAAAAAAAAAAAAAAAAAGTTGAATTTGGTTGTATGTTATATTGTTATACTGTTATTTAAGGGCTATGTTGGTTAAGTGTGGCGGCAAGAGGCGTCTTTTGTGGCGGTCGGGCAAGGCCCTGGGAGCGGGCGCAGTGTGAGCAGAGTGACGGCCCGAACACAGGGAGAGGTGTCGCCCACTAAGTGCCGGCTTAGGGGTTCCTCTCCCCCCTTTTAAAGAGCTGCAGGCCGAAGAGCTCTACATAACAAAATCTCTCTCACTGTGCCAATGAGCGTGCGCAACCCCTGTGCCACGCTGCAGACATCGGAGGGGCCTTGTCCGTCAATAAGTAGGGGTTAGTTAGCTAGAAGAAGATGCCGCCACCAACTGGAATGAACTTGCTACAAGTTCAGGGATAGGTTGATTTGAGCTGCCTAATTATTGGCTAGATTAGGCAGAATTCAATTTGTTTAATAAACGCGACCGTGACCGGTCTTTTCCCCAAAGCAGTTGTGTTGTGTTTTTATTGAAAACGTAGGACGTAATAGGAGGTTTATCCCTTATGGAAGTGGAGGGCCCTCTAGTGGGCCTGTAGCAAAATTAAGGGATAGCTGACTTGAAGTCTGGAGGATTCTAGAAGTGTGTGTATGCTACAATGTTGCAAATGTGTGGGAGGGTGTACCTCTTGCCTTTATAGGGTCCTGTTCCAGTGGATTCGGCCTCTTCCTGCCTCCAGACTTCGAGGAGAACTTTCCCCGCCCGCCCGTCCCTGGATGAAGGTATGTGGCGGCAAGTTAGGTTAAGGGTAAGTCAGTCCTCGGCGGGGGTAGGTTTAGTTGAACCAGCCCCATAAGCCCGAGGTTGTAATTTAGTCATCCACCTCTCTCATACGTGTTGGACGATTCGTTTGGAGAGGATGCCTTACTGGGTTGGTGAAATTGTGCCCTAGCTGGCGGTCGGGCAAGGCCCTGGGAGCGGGCGCAGTGTGAGCAGAGTGACGGCCCGAACACAGGGAGAGGTGTCGCCCACTAAGTGCCGGCTTAGGGGTTCCTCTCCCCCCTTTTAAAGAGCTGCAGGCCGAAGAGCTCTACATAACAAAATCTCTCTCACTGTGCCAATGAGCGTGCGCAACCCCTGTGCCACGCTGCAGACATCGGAGGGGCCTTGTCCGTCAATAAGTAGGGGTTAGTTAGCTAGAAGAAGATGCCGCCACCAACTGGAATGAACTTGCTACAAGTTCAGGGATAGGTTGATTTGAGCTGCCTAATTATTGGCTAGATTAGGCAGAATTAAATTTGTTTAATAAACGCGACCGTGACCGGTCTTTTCCCCAAAGCAGTTGTGTTGTGTTTTTATTGAAAACGTAGGACGTAATAGGAGGTTTATCCCTTAAATTGTATCTTATTCTGCAGTGTCCTAATGGTTAAAGGGACAGTCAACCCAAAAATTACTTTAACTTATTTAGATTAGTTAAATAAAGATCTTTACAGTAAACTGTAGCCAAATTTTCATCTAAATAAACTTTGGCAGAAAATACACTTACTGATCTCATCTGGCCTTTTTGAAATGGCCGCCTGACCCCTCCTCCTTTGACGTCTCCCAAAAGCTTGCACTAACAGGATCCTTTCCTTTTTTCTCGTCCCTGCGCGCTCCTGCAATTTCAGCTCTCTAGCAGCTGTTCATACCCGGCACTCACTGCCTCTCATTCATGCTGTGCGCTGTGTGTTACAGAGAATGAGAGGCAGTGAGTGCCGGGCAGGCAGCAATATGATGGTCTGTGCCCCTGTTTTACACTTGTAACTACAATCTTCCTCTTGGGGGAGGATATTAAATTCAATGTCCAAAATGTAATAGAAGAATCTCAACTGCTGAATATATGACACTTTAATACTATCTATGACACTTAATCCTTGTCTGAATATTCTTATATTTCAATATTATAGTGAGTCTTTTAATTTACTAATATCTTCAGCTGCATATGAATAGCATTAGAATATTCACACTGGACATTAGAGTGCACTTGAGTATGTGTAGCTGTATTACTAAAGAGGTAATCACATACAAAATACTAATCTAATTGGCTGAATTATTAATGTCAGCCAATAGGAATGTAAGGTACCCCAAATTGATTGTGGTACCTTGCATTTAATCTTCAGTCTACGACAGACATCGGATAAAGTGTAGCCTCCATGCCGCCGATGATCACAACCGAGGACCGCAACGGTTGAGGACCGCCGCTAAGGATCCAGGCATCGAGAACACAGTTCTGAACCTCCGCTCCGCCTTCACTTTGGATAAAGATAGAAGATGATGGATCCGTCTGGAAGAAGACCTTCTCCGCCGGACTTCAGAAACAGTGAGTATATATTTGGGGCTTAGGTTTAGGCTTTTTTTTTTAATTTGTGGGGTGTTTTTTTTTATTAGGGGTTTTTTGGGCTTGAAAAAGAGCTGATTGCCCCCAGATAGCAAGAATAACTTGCCACAAACCTGTAGCAAATTTTCACTTTGTCTGCTTAAAGTGAAGGCAAACTTTGATGAATGAAAGTCCTCTGCAAGTGCTCTGCAATTCTGTTGCAAATCTCAGAGAAGTCAATATTAAGAGTGCTGTTAGTCTGTGGCAAATCTCTGTCATGTTTGTCACAATTAAGTGCAGTATCTGTCACATGTGTCTGCCACAAGAGCACTGCAAGTTTACTGTTATATGTGTAAATTATAATTTTAAATTAATAATACATAAACTAACTTTTGAAGAAAAAACATCTTATTATTAACGTAAGTTATTTGTATAAATTTAATTAATTTCAGAGTTGTAGATATATATTATCTGAGAGAATATACTATGGCAGGTAATATATTACTTGAAGTATTCTTTTTTTTTTTTTTTTTATTGGTCTCCACAAGACAAACATCATATCTTAAACATGAGCCTGCAAAACATTCCAACCATATTTATACATAAAGAAAAAGGAAATAAAATTTCATGCATTTTGCAGTAATCCACTTAGTCTCGTTGGATTTTTCATTATATCGTAAAACAGAAAATAGACAAAAAACAAGAAGGGAAAAAAAAAAGGGGGAAGTTTTGGCCTCCTCCGCCGGGCCCCTTCCGTACGCCCTTACACATCATCAGATGAGTTGTGGTCCTGCACTAGCTATGAAAGGGGAAAATTGTTCAGAAGTACTAATTCTGCAAAACTAATGGACGAGTGGAACGGGTAAAGGATCTGTCTTTGCACCGGGAAAGGATAGGACTTGATAATTGGAAGCCACCCTAGGAGAAAATCTTCGATTCTCTTCTCTGAGGCGTCCTGTAGATGATATGATTCAAATATAATTTGTTCTTGTATTTCTTTTTGAACCAGCGAAAAACTCGACACTCTGCTCGCCTTCCAATTCTTAAGAATGAGATGGCGAACGGCAAGGATAGTCGTATTAAAAATACGAGTCGCGCGGGGATAGCTACTATCAAATGAGGTGAACAATAAGACTACATCTTGTAACGTGATAGAAACATTTAGATCATAGAGAGCATTGAGCCAAAAACAAACTTTGAGCCATAGTTGATTTATTTTGGGACACCACCAAAACATATGGAATAGATCTGCTTTAAGCTTAGAACAACGTGGACAGTTGCCTAAGCTAGAAGGGAAGAACTTTTGAATTTTAAATGGATGTAAATAGAAATTATTCAAGAGCTTCACATGTGACTCTTTCCAGCTCATAGATATCCTGCATTTATTTAACATGTTAAAGCTCTGAATAATCTTCTCATTGTCAATCCCAGGAATGACTGGACACAACCAATTACTTATCCTATCCAGGTATTTTTCACTTTGCTTTGACAACATGATGTTGTACATCAAAGAAATAGATGTACTTCCCGAGTTAAACTTTTGAATTAGAGTTCTGATATCTGACCACGCTGCCATGCTCCCGACCTGCCAATTCTGGTCGTGTATATAATGTCGTATTTGAAAATAGGCAAACATATCAGTTCTGGGTAACTCATACGATTGGAATATAGATTCGGCTGTACATATCTGACAATTTTCGTCCATCAATTGCTTTACTAAAAATAGACCTTTATTTGCCCAAGATTTGAATATCTTTTGATAAATACCCGGGATGAATTGAGGGTTACCCTGAATAGGGATAAAATCTGAAAAAGAGGAATCTATTCCTAGCCAGCCACATAGCTTATACCAAGCTATAACAATATTTTTGAATGATATCATTCTGCATATGTTAGAAGGGAGCTGTCTGGGGTTACAATGTAAAATAGCTTTTAACGAAAAAGGACATACAGGGAGTGCAGAATTATTAGGCAAGTTGTATTTTTGAGGATTAATTTTATTATTGAACAACAACCATGTTCTCAATGAACCCAAAAAACTCATTAATATCAAAGCTGAATAGTTTTGGAAGTAGTTTTTAGTTTGTTTTTAGTTATAGCTATTTTAGGGGGATATCTGTGTGTGCAGGTGACTATTACTGTGCATAATTATTAGGCAACTTAACAAAAAACAAATATATACCCATTTCAATTATTTATTTTTACCAGTGAAACCAATATAACATCTCAACATTCACAAATATAAATTTCTGACATTCAAAAACAAAACAAAAACAAATCAGTGACCAATATAGCCACCTTTCTTTGCAAGGACACTCAAAAGCCTGCCATCCATGGATTCTGTCAGTGTTTTGATCTGTTCACCATCAACATTGCGTGCAGCAGCAACCACAGCCTCCCAGACACTGTTCAGAGAGGTGTACTGTTTTCCCTCCTTGTAAATCTCACATTTGATGATGGACCACAGGTTCTCAATGGGGTTCAGATCAGGTGAACAAGGAGGCCATGTCATTAGATTTTCTTCTTTTATACCCTTTCTTGCCAGCCACGCTGTGGAGTACTTGGACGCGTGTGATGGAGCATTGTCCTGCATGAAAATCATGTTTTTCTTGAAGGATGCAGACTTCTTCCTGTACCACTGCTTGAAGAAGGTGTCTTCCAGAAACTGGCAGTAGGACTGGGAGTTGAGCTTGACTCCATCCTCAACCCGAAAAGGCCCCACAAGCTCATCTTTGATGATACCAGCCCAAACCAGTACTCCACCTCCACCTTGCTGGCGTCTGAGTCGGACTGGAGCTCTCTGCCCTTTACCAATCCAGCCACGGGCCCATCCATCTGGCCCATCAAGACTCACTCTCATTTCATCAGTCCATAAAACCTTAGAAAAATCAGTCTTGAGATATTTCTTGGCCCAGTCTTGACGTTTCAGCTTGTGTGTCTTGTTCAGTGGTGGTCGTCTTTCAGCCTTTCTTACCTTGGCCATGTCTCTGAGTATTGCACACCTTGTGCTTTTGGGCACTCCAGTGATGTTGCAGCTCTGAAATATGGCCAAACTTGTGGCAAGTGGCATCTTGGCAGCTGCACGCTTGACTTTTCTCAGTTCATGGGCAGTTATTTTGCGCCTTGGTTTTTCCACACGCTTCTTGCGACCCTGTTGACTATTTTGAATGAAACGCTTGATTGTTCGATGATCACACTTCAGAAGCTTTGCAATTTTAAGAGTGCTGCATCCCTCTGCAAGATATCTCACTATTTTTGACTTTTCTGAGCCTGTCAAGTCCTTCTTTTGACCCATTTTGCCAAAGGAAAGGAAGTTGCCTAATAATTATGCACACCTGATATAGGGTGTTGATGTCATTAGACCACACCCCTTCTCATTACAGAGATGCACATCACCTAATATGCTTAATTGGTAGTAGGCTTTCGAGCCTATACAGCTTGGAGTAAGACAACATGCATAAAGAGGATGATGTGGTCAAAATACTCATTTGCCTAATAATTCTGCACTCCCTGTATATAGAATGCCTCTTCTTGACCCACCACTATTAGATTAGTTTTAGTAATCCAGTCTAGGGCAAATTTTACCATAGCCACTATGTTGTACAACTTGACATCAGGCACGGGTAGCGGCCGGGCTGAGTGTCCCGAAGCTCTGCTGAGGAGGCGGTGCATGAGTACCAGGAATTGTGCGGCTACGTAAGTGCACCTTAGCTGAAGATCGCCGGCCCAGAAGTGTCTTCACCTTGCCGCAAGTATCCGTGTGATGCCTCTTGTCTTATTCTAACTGTTATTCAAGCCTATACTTGCTAGCAAATTCAGTAAGCCCTTAGCCTGCTTAAGGGAAGTGGAAACTGGAGAAGCGTTAAAGAATGACTTTGGAGTATTGTTTGTTCTCTTAAAGTATTGTCGAGGATTCTCCATCTATGACTTAAATTCTTCTTTTGTTGTGTACAAGGCTGGTGCATTGGTATAGCAATGGTTCCTTCTACTACGGTATAAGCAGGGGTCTTATTTAAGTGATCTAAATGCTTTCCGGTGCTTCAGTTGGGTATACCAGTCCCGACCAGGAGACTTTACTCTTAAGCCTATAATTTTGAGCCGAAAGCCAAAGACGGACTTGATTGTTGAGCAAGTCACTTGCAGAAGTTTATTCCCTTATTAATTTTAAGACATTTGTAAAAAGTGTTATCCAGAGGGTCATATTTGATAAATACTGTCAATAATTGCAGTTGCTTATTCTGGCAACAGAATGTTGGGGAATAATGGGCTGTTGCAGGCCCAGAGTCCAAATTAAATTTTTCTTTGTTTATATCCAGGTCACAGGCCTAGAGCACTACACATTGAAGGAATTTTTTGGTACACTACACCTTCACACTAATCTGATAAAAGGTATTATCACATGGTTAGTTAGAGCCAAGATAATATAAAGACACACAAAAAGAAATAAAAAGAAAAAGGGAAGGGCAAAAAAAAAAAAAAAGGATCACAATTGAGATTTAATAGTTTTTTCACTTTTGCGCAAAGATTCACTTTTTTAAAAAAAAAAAAAAAAAAAGGAAAGAAAGAAAGGAAAGAAAAAAGGAGAGAAAAAGGTAGAGGGGGGGAATTGGTTGTTCTGTCTTAGGTTCGATAAAACCTAAGAATCACGTAGATATCACAGTATTGGCATAGGGGGCTCTCCTTGCTTCCTCCTTCTAAGATTATTTTTGTTCACTTAATGGAAAAGTTTGTAACACATGGGAAAAATAACTCACCTAAAATGCCTGTTAAATCTAAAGAAAAAAAAAAAAACAAATTGGGCGACACCAGCATATATACATCAACTGAGAATGTATCAGCTCTTATTGATACTCAGGTCTTAATTGGTCAACTTACTGCCAGTTTTTCCCCTCAATTAAAAAAGAACTTGGAGCTATCTCCACGGAGATGGTGACACTTTCTGCTGAGGTTAAGCTATTTTCTGTAAGAATAGGGGAAGCGGAGAATAGAATTTCCTCAGTTGAAGACAGGGTGACGTTACAAGAAGGTATAACTCAATCACAAGAGGTTAAACTAAATAGCATGCAGTTACGCCTGGAGGATCTTGAAGATCGCTCCAGGCGCAACAATATTAGGATTATAGGCCTACCGGAATCCCCGGAGTTTGACGACCTTATTAAATTTACCTCTATTACCCTCCCTCAAGCTATTAGTATACCAGCCCATTCTCTTCCCCTAGCAATTGAAAGAGCACACAGAGTTGGCCCTAGGAGAGATTCAGCTGCTGGGCCAGTAAAACCTAGGATGTGCATTTTTAAGTTGCTCAAATTTCAGGACAAGCTGGAGATTTTGAAGTTATCTAAGAAAGCTGATACTCTGAGATTTGGGAACAGCAAGATTTTGCTGTTTCAAGACTTCTCCACTGAGACATCCGCACGGAGAAGAACAATGGCACCTTATTGCTCACAGCTGATCAGTAGAGGTATAAAAGCTAGCTTTTTTTTTTTTTTTTTTTCGAGTGAATTGCGGGTTTCCTTTATAGGTGGAGACTAATGGCAGCATGTCTCATGTCGGCGTGCAGATCGACACCTAACATCACACCCAACTCGCTTGCTCCATAGCCCCAGACTGCTGTGGCATTGAGGAGCCCTGGCAAGTGTGATACTGCCAAAGAAGGAACGCTTTAAGGCCAAATCGGTCAGCGGTTTTTACCGCATCTCTTTCTTCCTAAGTTTTGATCCAGCGACAATCACCTCTAAAGTACCTGTAAGTGGGAGCTCCCGTGGTCTACCCTGGTTGTAGTACCCCCGGTCATACATTCCCCCCACCCGAATAACCTGGCTTGGCTCTCGGTTTAAGTGTGAAGTTGGGGGCAGCCAAACTACTCACCAGAATATTGTGACGCCCAACCCTTGCAGCCTAAGCGGGCCCCACCTGAGCGGAGGAGGACCGAGGTCGGAGGGGCGGCGGAGTGATCTGCAGTTTGTCTCCGTGAGTGAGGAGCCGGAAGGTGGTGCACAGCCTGTAGGCGTACAGTGTGGGAGCCTCGGCCGGAGACCGGATCGTGTGAGCAGTGCCAGGCGCTGGGGACCCGCGGTGCTTGGTCAGGAGACCCCGGATTGTATCCCAATGTTTTGGATTTCGATGCAGCAGTAAATACTGCTGAAATGGCATTCTGTGGCAAAACCGGTGACCGTGAAGTGTAAGGCAGCTAGTCTCACCGCATCTACCGAAAGGATCTGTACCAACAAAACGGACTATTTCTGCCGCAAGTATACTCTTTCTCTGTTAAGCCCTCTGTAAGGCTTTCTTCTTTTGCAACAAACACAGTTTTCCTCTGGTATTATATATCACTTACAGTTGGGAGAATATCTATCCAAGCAGACTGGTCAAGCTATCTAAATACCAGTTATGATATACTATTGCCCGGTTTGCAAAGGGAAAAAAAAGAAAGAAAAGAACTGTAATTGTGACTCTATGTTAAATAATGCCCACTGAAAGGATAATGGCAATGGAAACAGTTATATAATTTATAGTAATAAGATATAACATTCTCTCTAACATTCTCTGTTACTCCATATATGGTCTTATCCAGTTTTCAAATCTTACATGCAATGGGGATAAGAGTCTGTATCTGATAAAACGCTTCTGTGTACCACAGTTTAGTAATATCTCTAAATCTGGCCCATTTCTGGTCTTATAAAAGCTCCAGGAACTATCTGACCTAAGTAATTTAGAGTTAATTAAGCAGGCGAGTCAGATATACTCAATACACTGTGCAAGGAACTGACTAAATTCTCATTATATGTATCTCTTATTTACTGCATAAGAATAGGCACAAGTTAAAATCATATAAGTTTGGGAGGCCGGCTGCTACTAAAAGATACTGTAGCAGTTAGGCACGTGGCCAGTAGACAGTGTGAACTTGGATATTTTGTTTTAGGGAATTACAATTTGAAGTAATAAGACGTAACATTATTTGTTTTTCCCTTCTGTATATTTTCCTGTTTTTCAGATCATATATGTAATGTGGCTTGAAAATTATGTCTGTTCAAATACTATTTATATGCTTCAGTTCAGTAGTCTTAATACATCAGGCCTAATGCAGGTGTTATAAAAATTTCCAGGAAGCGTTTAGCTTAAATGGTGTTTCTGAGATTAGTAGGGAAGGCAGATAAACTTTTTTTCACTGTGCAAAGATTGATTAAAACTTGCTATTTTAGTTACTTTACATCCAGGGTATCAGAATAATTTGAAACCATAAATATCTAAGGTTGAAGTACCGTCATACTACAGTAGCTAGGCCTGTCGTTATTAGGCAGCATAAAATGGATATGCTTACCCCAGGGAATTAACTAAGTTAATCAGTGTTATTAGTTATTTTCCTCTGAATTCACTTAAAAAAAATTAATTCCACCTACACTCTCACTTCCTGTTTCACAGGATACATCTTTTAAATTGTCAATTAAGAATTCCCATTCTATACACTCATCACTGTCTTCCACTAGAAACCCTTAGCAGGGTTTTCTCTGGCACTTAGTTTGTCTTGACACTCTCTTTTCCTCTTTTTTCTTTTTCTTTCCCCTTTTTTTTTTCTTCTCCCTCACCACACGTTTGCTTTCCTTCTTTTTTTCACCACATTGTTTTCAGATTTTCTCACTTTCTTCTCACAATATAAATGGAAAAATTTGTTACACAAACCAAAGTTAATTCCCCTAAAATGCCAGCCAAATCAAAAGATAAAAAGGCCAAACCGGCAGACAATAGTACAGAAAACATAACTGAAATTTCACCCTTAACAATTGATACCCAGGCCCTTACAAGTCAGCTAGTAGCTTTGTTTTCACCTCAATTTGATTCTATAAAAACAGAACTAGGTGTCATTTCAACCGACATAGGGACACTCTCGTCAGAAATAAAACTTTTTGCAGTAAGACTCTCTGAAGCTGAAGACAGGATATCCACATTAGAGGATCAGGCAAATTCACAACACACTGTCTTGCAAGAACATGAGTCTAAAATAAAAAGTATGCAATTGCGCCTGGAAGATCTTGAAGATCGGTCCAGGCACAATAATATTAGAATTATTGGTCTAGTGGAGTCTCCGGAGTTTGAGGACCTTATGGTATTTGCATCAACCACTCTGCCACAGGCTCTGGGCATTCCCACACAAATGATACCATTGGTAATAGAGAGAGTCCATAGAGTGGGACCCAGGAAGCCTACTACCAGTGAGGCTACCAGACCAAGGATGGTCATCCTCAAACTCCTGAGATTTCAGGACAAGATTGAGATCCTTAGTCACTATAAAAAGAAAAAAGAACCATTACTGTTTGGGAACAACAAAATTATGTTGTTTCAAGATTTTTCTAGTGAGACACCAGCCAGAAGAAAAGTTATGGCCCTGTATTGCACGCAATTAATAAACAGAGGCATTAATGCTTGGTTGAGCTACCCGGCAAGAATTATAATTAACAAGAATGGGGAGAGGCAGGTCTTTAGTGAAACATCTGAGGTAATTACATTTTTAAAGGGAATAGGATAATATTGGGACATTGATGTTTATTTCTCAAAATGTTATATCCAAAATGATATCCAAAATGTCAATGGATTTGTGTTCTCTTTTCTATTGTGTTTTTTTTTCTTTCTTTTTTTCTCTCGCTTCCCCCCTCCTCTCTCTTTGTCCCCCCCCCCCTCTTCGTGATTCTGATCCCCCTTAAGATATAAGAAATGACAGCAGAAATTAGGATGTTCTCCTGGAACGTGGGAGGCATTAGTTCACCCATGAAACGTAAATTGATTCTTAGAACATTAGCTCAGATGCATCCTGATATGGCCTGTCTGCAAGAAACACACCTTAAGGAATCAGAAGCAGTTAAACTCAAGATGAAATGGGTGGGGGAAGTAATCTCCACTAATGGCTCCAATAAAAAAATGTGGAGTCTCTTACTCTTACACAAACAATTAGACTATAAGATTATAAAAACTGAGATTGATAGTGAGGCCTGATTTATTTTATTACACATAATGATAAAAAACATAAAATTTATAATTTGTGGTATTTATGCTCCCAATAAATTCTCACTTCGTTTCTGGGATAATATCCAGAAGAAGTTGTTCCCGCTTATTGGAAACAACCTAATCTTATGTGGAGACTTCAATATGACGTTGGATCCCTCAATAGATAGATTCTCAGGCAAAAATATAGTGAGTAATAGACAAAGTGCAAAACATTTTCAGAGACTTTGCCACAAATTAAAACTAATAGATATTTGGAGGATGCAAAATCCTGACAGTGTGACATTCACCTGTGAATCTAAAGGTCATAAAACATTCTCTAGGATTGACCTATTCCTGATCTCTGAGTCATTGTCTGTTTGCCAATCTAGCGCGACGATAGGGGAAATTCTGATATCGGATCATGCAATAATCGCGTTAACCTTCTCATCATGTAAAGAAGACAGGAGCCAGAGACCAGCATTTGGTTTTCCTAGATATTTATGCTCTAATCCAAGGTTTCGGTTATGGCTTCAATCCAAATGGTTGGAATATGTTTCCAATAATAGGGAATTCAAAAATAAAGTTGAAATTTTCTGGGAGGCCTCCAAAATGGTCTTAAGAGGGGACATTATAGCCTACCTTAATATACGTAGGAAAAAGATTAAACTACGGGAGGTTACCCTGGCTGAGAGAGTAAAGCAGGCTTTTATTTTAGTGCAGAATACCCCATCACAAGAGAACTGGGACGATTATTTTCTTATCAGAAAGGAAAGAGATCTCTTTCTCAAAGAACAAGCTCAAATTGAGGAGATAAGAATAAATAGGCACTATAAGGGCTTTCATGGTTCCTCTGCCAAATATTTGGCCAAACTTACTAAAATTAGGAAAAGAAAGAACATAATACCAGTCATCAAAAAGAATAAGACCAGATACTTTGAGACTGCAGAGATTTGTGGGGTTTTTGCTTCGTACTATCAAGATCTATACTCTTCAGTTAAAACTAATCCTGACGCACAAGAGATGTTCTGGTCTAGGATTGTAGTACCTAGGATCCAGTCGGATGATTTAATATTGTTAAATGAACAAATAACTAGATCAGAAATTAGCAAGGCCATTGATAAACTGAAACCTAATAAAGCCCCTGGTCCAGATGGATTACCCGCGGAATATTATAAATGTCTCAAAGATCATCTAGTACCAGTGCTTGAAAAACTTTTTAATGAATACTATATTTCAGACATTCCTATATCATCCTATTTCTCTATGGCCAACGTTACACTGATATTAAAAAAGGGTAAGGATCCAGAGGATCCAGGGTCGTACAAGCCGATATCAGTTTTAAACTGTGATTATAAGATCTTAGCCTCAATCATAGCTAATCGATTCTCTCTCGCCCTACAGCAACTTATACACGGAGATCAGACAGGCTTTATGCTCAAAAGGAATGCCTCTAAAAACATTCGTAAGCTAATCACGTTGATAGACTACGCGTGGAATATGGAGCAAAAACCCAGTACAGATATGTATAAAGACAGGGCAGTCCTTACCCTGGACGCTGTTAAAGCGTTTGATTCCATTGTATGGGATCATCTTTTTACCTCACTCCGACAATTCGGGATACAGGGAAACTTCTTGCAATTTATCTATAGAATCTATGCTAAGCCAATTTCATACATACTGGTAAACGGAATGATTTCGCCTAAAATAATTCTTCAGCGAGGCACTAGGCAAGGATGTCCGTTGTCTCCCCTGCTATTCAACGTAGCATTGGAACCATTAGCGATAAGACTAAGAAATAGTCTAGCAGGGATTTCAATGGGTTCTCTACGTCTAATTACATTATTATACGCTGATGATATTCTAGTTTTTCTAGAAAATACACAACAAGCCATTCCAATTCTGAGACAGATACTCAAGGAATTCAGCTCATTCTCAGGTTATAAAGTAAATACAGAAAAAAGTGAATTAATGTATATTGGGAATATAGCTACAAGTTACCTGGGTAACCCGTTTAAAGTGGTAGATTCTATTAAATATTTGGGTCTAATGCTACATAAAACCCCGAAATTTTGGTACACAGATAATTATCTTTCCTTATTTCAAAAAATTAAATTAGATCTGAAACTATGGATTTCTTTCCCGATCTCCCTCACTGCAAGAGTAAATCTAATTAAAACCATCATATTTCCACGTCTTCTCTACCCCATTCAAAACTTACCCTTGTTCATAACAAACAGGGATCGTAGAAGTCTATACACCTCTGTTTCCAAATTTATTTGGCAAAATAAAAAACCTCGCATTTCTTTGGCCAGATTAATGCAGAAATCACGGGTTGGTGGCTTATCATTGCCCGATATTAATCTTTATAATATTGCAGCGATGGTAAAAATTGCCATTGATTGGCTGGCAAATACAAATACATTTGCCTCTCTGGCACAGGAGTCCTTGCTGATTTACCCCTTCGCATTAACTGCGATTTTGCATTGTAAATCAGGTCAACTGCCGTCCAACGTCTCCTCCTTAATTACAATCAAAAACATAGTCTTGGCGTGGCATAAGTTCTGTAGATTTTTGGAAATAGATTTTTCAATTTCGGAGTTTCTCCCAATCAGGGGTAATCCGCTTTTCCCCCCCGGTTTACGCCAGAAAACTTTTAAAAATTGGGCCGAAAAAGGGTTAAATAAAATTTCTCAATTAATTGGCGTAGATGAGGCAGTATTAGAAGGTGAAACCTTGTTTTCCCTTTTCCAATTACCAAGATCGGATCTATTTGCGTTCTTTCAGGTACGTCATTTTATTGTGTCACAGGGCTGGAGGTTCCCCTTATCGGTTGCATGGTCCGATATCAGAGGTTTAATACAGAAAGTGGTGGCAGGAGTCACTTCGATTTCACTAATTTATGACATTATGCTTTCTAAACAAACGCAAGGTTTCCTCAGCAGAATCAGCGATCACTGGAGTAGGTTAATCAGGGATACAGAGCCCGAGAGAATTATACAAAGTTTTAAATCTTTAGAAAACTGTAAAGTTCCCTCAACATGGAAAGAATCGCATATGAAATTAATAAACAATTTTTACCTCTATCCAGCTAAATTAGCTCGATTCTATCCATCTAGATCAGCTTATTGCCCTAGGTGTATGTATAGGGAAGCGGACTTACTACATATGTTCTGGACTTGTCCTAAGATAAATCAGCTTTGGCTGAAATTTATATATTGGTTTAACAATTTACACGGTGTTACTGTCTCTCTCACGTTTCGGGACATTATCCTGCTGGTTGTTCCAGCGATTAGTGCGGACCGGCATTGGACTTGTTCCTTAAATATCTCTATACTAGCTGTAAGACAGAGCATTCTTAAAAAATGGAAAGTAAAAAAAGGGCCGGTACTATCCGAGATCCGAGATGCCCCCGCAAAAGGCCCTTTTAAGGGCTGGTAAGGTAATAGAGCTGATTACTTTTGTAATTTAGTATAGGGTAGGGCATTTTTTTTATTTTGGGGGGCTTTGTTATTTTATTAGGGGGCTTAGATTAGGTGTAATTAGTTTAAAATTCTTGTAATTTTTTTTATTTTTTGTAATTTAGTGTTTGTTTTTTTGTACTTTAGTTTAGTTTATTTCATTGTATTTAATTGTAGGTACTTGTAGTTAATTTATTTAATGATAGTGTAGTGTTAGGTTTAATTGTAACTTAGGTTAGGATTTATTTTACAGGTAATTTTGTAATTATTTTAACTAGGTAGCTATTAAACAGTAAATATCTATTTAATAGCTATTGTACCTAGTTAAAATAAATACAAAGTTGCCTGTAAAATAAATATAAATGCTAAAATAGCTACAATGTAACTATTAGTTAAATTGTAGCTATATTAGGGTTTATTTTACAGGTAAGTCTTTAGTTTTATATAGGATTCATTTATTTAGTTAATTTAATGACAGTGTAGTGTTAGGTGTAATTGTAACTTAGGTTAGGATTTATTTTACAGGTAAATTTGTATTTATTTTAGCTAGGTAGTTATTAAATAGTTATTAACTATTTAATAGCTATTGTACCTAGTTAAAATAAATACAAAGTTTCCTGTAAAATAAATATAAATCCTAAAATAGCTACAATGTAACTATTAGTTATATTGTAGCTATATTAATAGCTAGTAGGGGGCTTAGATTAGGTGTAATTAGTTTAAAATTATTGTAATATTTTATTATTTTTGGTAATTTAGTGTTTGTTTGTTTTTTTTGTACTTTTCTGATGGATGGAAGACCTCTTCTTGCCCCGCTTGGATGAAGACTTCTGCCGGTCTGGATGTCCTCTTCTGCGCCATCGGATGAAGACTTCGGCCCGGCTTGGTGAACACGACTCAAGGTAGGGAGATCTTCAGGGGGGTAGTGTTAGGTTTATTTAAGGGGGGTTTGGGTTAGAGTAGGGGTATGTGGGTGTTGGGTTGTAATGTGGGGGGGGGGTATTGTGTTTTTTTTTTACAGGCAAAAGAGCTGTTTTCTTTGGGGCATGCCCCAGCAAAAGCCCCTTTTAAGGGCTGGTAAGGTAATAGAGCTGTTAACTTTTGTAATTTAGTATAGGGTAGGGCATTTTTTTATTTTGGGGGGCTTTGTTATTTTATTAGGGGGCTTAGATTAGGTGTAATTAGTTTACAATTCTTGTAATATTTTGTTATTTTTTGTAATTTAGTGGGGGGGGGGTTGTACTTTAGTTTAGTTTATTTAATTGTATTTAATTGTAGGTACTTGTAGTTAATTTATTTAATGATAGTGTAGTGTTAGGTTTAATTGTAACTTAGGTTAGGATTTATTTTACAGGTAATTTTGTAATTATTTTAACTAGGTAGCTATTAAATAGTCAATATCTATTTAATAGCTATTGAACCTAGTTAAAATAAATACAAAGTTGCCTGTACAATAAATATAAATGCTAAAATAGCTACAATGTAACTATTAGTTATATTGCAGCTATATTAGGGTTTATTTTACAGGTAAGTCTTTAGTTCTATATAGGATTCATTTATTTAGTTAATTTAATGATAGTGTAGTGTTAGGTGTAATTGTAACTTAGGTTATGATTTATTTTACAGGTAAATTTGTATTTATTTTAGCTAGGTAGTTATTAAATAGTTATTAACTATTTAATAACTATTGTACCTAGTTAAAATAAATACAAAGTTGCCTGTAAAATAAATATAAATCCTAAAATAGCTACAATGTAACTATTAGTTACATTGTAGCTATATTAATAGCTAGTAGGGGGCTTAGATTAGGTGTAATTAGTTTAAAATTATTGTAATATTTTATTATTTTTGGTAATTTAGTGTTTGTTTGTATTTTGGTACTTGTATGATGGATGGAAGACCTCTTCTTGCCCCGCTTAGATGAAGACTTCTGCCGGTCTGGATGTCCTCTTCTGCCCCATCGGATGAAGACTTCGGCCCTGCTGGGTGAACACGACTCAAGGTAGGGAGATCTTCAGGGGGGTAGTGTTAGGTTTATTTAAGGGGGGTTTGGGTTAGAGTAGGGGTATGTGGGTGGTGGGTTGTAATGTGGGGGGGGGAATTGTGGGTTTTTTTTTACAGGCAAAAGAGCTGTTTTCTTTGGGGCATGTCCCGCAAAGGGCCCTGTTCAGGGCTGGTAAGGTAATAGAGCTGTTAACTTTTGTAATTTAGTATAGTGTAGGGCATTTTTTTTTATTTTGGGGGGCTTTGTTATTTTATTAGGGGGCTTAGATTAGGTGTAATTAGTTTAAAATTCTTGTAATATTTTTTTATTTTTTGTAATTTAGTGGGGTTTTTTTTTGTAATTAAGTGGGTTTTTTTTGTACTTTAGTTTATTTAATTGTAGATAATTGTAGGTACTTGTAGTTAATTTATTTAATGATAGTGTAGTGTTACGTTTAATTGTAACTTAGGTTAGGATTTATTTTACAGGTAATTTTGTAATTATTTTAACTAGGTAGCTATTAATTAGTCAATAACTATTTAATAGCTATTGTACCTAGTTAAAATAAATACAAAGTTGCCTGTAAAATAAATATAAATCCTAAAATAGCTGCAATGTAACTATTAGTTATATTGCAGCTATATTAGGGTTTATTTTACAGGTAAGTATTTAGTTTTAAATATGATTCATTTATTTAATTAATTAAATGATAGTGTAGTGTTAGGTGTAATTGTAACTTAGGTTAGGATTTATTTTACAGGTAAATTTGTATTTATTTTAGCTAGGTAGTTATTAAATAGTTATTAACTATTTAATAACTATTGTACCTAGTTAAAATAAATACAAAGTTGCCTGTAAAATAAAAATAAATCCTAAAATAGCTACAATGTAACTATTAGTTATATTGCAGCTATCTTAGGGTTTATTTTACAGGTAAGTCTTTAGTTTTAAATAGGATTCATTTATTTAACTATAGTAAACTTATTTCGTTTTATTTAAATTATATTTAAGTTAGGGGGTGTTAGTGTTAGGGTTAGACTTAGGTTTAGGGGTTAATAACCTTATTATAGTAGCGGCGACGTTGGGGGCGGGAGATTAGGGGTTAATAATTGTAGGTAGGTGGCGGCGATGTTAGGGAGGGCAGATTAGGGGTTAATAAAATGTATTATAGTGTTTGCGAGGCGGGAGTGCGGCGGTTTAGGGGTTAATACATTTATTATAGTGGCGGCGATTTGCGGTCGGCAGATTAGGGGTTAATACTTGTAGTTAGATTGCGGCGACGTTGGGGGGGGCAGATTAGGGGTTAATAACTATAATGTAGGGGTCGGCGGTGTTAGGCACACCAGATTAGGGGTTAATAGCTATAATGTAGGCGGCGGCGATATCGGGTCGGCAGATTAGGGGTTAATACTTGTAGTTAGATTACGGCGACGTTGGGGGGGGCAGATTAGGGGTTAATAACTATAATGTAGGGGTCGGCGGTGTTAGGGACAGCAGATTAGGGGTTAATAGCTATAATGTAGGCGGCGGCGATATCGGGTCGGCAGATTAGGGGTTAATACTTGTAGTTAGATTGCGGCAACGTTGGGGGGGGCAGATTAGGGGTTAATAACTATAATGTAGGGGTCGGCGGTGTTAGGGACAGCAGATTAGGGGTTAATAGCTATAATGTAGGTGGCGGCGATATTCGGTCGGCAGATTAGGGGTTAATAAAATAATGCAGGTGTCAGCGATAGCGGGGGCGGCAGATTAGGGGTTAATAAGTGTTAGATTAGGGGTGTTTAGAGACTCGGGGTACATGTTAGGGTGTTAGGTGCAGACTTAGTGTTTCCCCATAGGAAACAATGGGGCTGCGGTACTAGTTTTTTTTCAGCCGAAACTCCCATTGTTTCCTATGGGGAAATGCCGAATTTTACCGAGCTAATTCGGATTTATTCGGAGATACGGCAGCTATTTCGGATTCATTCGGTAGATTCAGAAGTATTTTAATTCGGAAATCCGAATTGATCCGAATCTCCGAATTTACCGAATTTTCAGAATTTCCGAATAAATCCGAAACAAACCGCACATGTCTAATTACTATATCATTTATTACATCCTGCGTCTAGCTCTTGGTGGTCTTCATGTTGCCACCCCCTCTCCTGATGTGCGTCCAGTGCCTCCCAAGTTTTTTGACCTGGTCATGACCCCTCCATCAGTTGTTCTCTGTGGTACTTCAGTCATTGTTATACCGTCTGAATCAGTACTATTGCCAGATGAATCTATTGTTGTCATATTCCTGGACTTGTAGAATCGTGATCTCCTCGGTCTATTCTCAAAGGTCCTCTGTCTTTCTTCTGCCGAGAGTAACCATCTATAGACCCTTTTCTCTTTATAATCAGACTCCACTGCGTCCCATTTACAATTTTTAAAGGTTAGCAATTCTGTTTCAAAATCCTGTACCTGTTTGGCCAATTTTTCAAGCCATTTGTTCTCTTGATCTGTTTCCAGAATTATTTTATATGCTTGTTCGAATTGCTGTATTTCTACATCAACCTTATCCAATAACATCCTTACCTCTTCTATAACCAAAAGCATCAGATCTAAAGCACATTTATTTAAAATGCTACACCACTTGATGCAAAAAGCAGGATTATTCCTGCCTATGGTAGGAATGTTTTTGACTCTAAATCCTCTGGGAATAAAGAGTTTTCTATGGTAATCCAATAAGAAGGTTCCATGTAGTGTTAAACAAGGGTTTGTCTTTTATCCCTACAACTTTCTATAAGCCATTTGATATGTATATCGATATGCAAAGGTTTGAACGGAACCTAATACTTAAGGAACATTTTGGCATAGAACCAAAGGATGCCAGCATGGAAACTACCAACACTACTAAATTAAAACCCAAGAGTACTTATGACTGCTCCAGCTCAAATCCCAGCATAAAAACATACAGCAGACTCTTGTTGGATGACACTAAGAAGATCTGCACAACGGCTAAATCGGGTTGCAGAAACAACTTGACCAAAGAATAGAGAAAGATATTGGATAATCTCAGCAAGAACAAGGATTTGATATTTAGGGAGGCCGACAAAGGAGGAGCACTGGTCATAATGGACTATACATATTATCAGCAAGAAATACTCTCACAGTTGAATGATACTTCCACATATAAACAACTAACCTGCAATCCAACTAAACTGTTTAAATAACAGATTGAGGAAGTTTTGGATCGAGCCTTTGGGAATGGTTGGTTGAATAAACATGAGAGAGGCTTTATGAAAGTGGAGTTTCCTAGAATACCTGCGTTTTATACGCTTCCAAAGGTCCATAAGCATCCTACTAGTCCACCGGGGAGACCAATAGTGTCCTCCATAGGATCCCTTTTACAGCCAATAGCAATATTCTTGGACAGCATCCTGCAGCCATGTGTACGGAATATGCCCTCATTTCTTTTGGACTCTATTAGTCTCATCAAGGAAATAAATTTGTTCGCCAAAATCGACCAGCCTATCATACTAGCATCATTAGACGTTGTTAGTTTGTACACTTCCATTCCACATAATCAGGGGATGATGGCGGTTCAAAAACAACTGAATAGGTACCCATTTGTGGGACCACCAGTAGAGCTTATTTTGGAATTATTGTAACTATGTCTCAGTAGAAACTACTTCAAATTCGAAAAATCATTCTTTTTACAACTTCAGGGGATGGTGATGGGGTCGAATATGGCCCCATCGTACGCCAATTTATATATGGCAGAATTTGAAGAGAGGGATACTGATTTATTTGCACACCAACATATCAAATATTTCAAATGCTACATAGATGATTTGATCATTCTATGGTCAGGTACGGAGGATTAATTGGAAGATTGGTTCTTAAAGTTGAATAATGTTACTCCCAATCTACAATTCAAGATGGCCAAAAGTCCCACAGCTGTAGATATGCTATCCGACATAGGGTAACCTGCACGACTACACATATTGTGTACTTATTACATTGTCCAAGTGGGTTATTCTATGTCGGAAAGACCATAGATGACCTACGCACCCGTATGGCCAATCATCGTGCAGCCATTTGATTAGCCATAAAAAACATGGGGTCTTAACAACCCGAGGCACGGCATTTTGCTCTAACTGGCCATACGGTAGCAGATTTGAGATATGTGATTATTGATCACATTCCACCCCTAACTAGGGGTGGGGATAGAAATAGGCTCCTACTACAGTGCGAATCCAGGTGGATTTTTAATTTGGGCACCTTGGTGCCAGGTGGACTGAATACCCACTTAGATTGGCACTGTTTTCTATAAATATGTTCTTAGTAAAAACTCTACAGGGATATAAGATTTACAGTCTGTAGAAGATAAGACTTAGATTTAGTATTTTGGGAGCATCAGATTTTGATTTATTTTGCATTAATATGTGCGTGGTGTAAATAGCATAAAGCAAATAACATACTACCACAATTGATTTTTAACCATTTAAGATCAACATATTGGGTGTAATATAGTGATATGTGTTATAGCGATATGGTGTAATATGTTAAATGGCTTATATACAACTGTATGAATTAACTCCTATTTAACACCCAGGATTTCGATATTTATGTATACATTGTTGGTAAATAGCTAGTGAATGTTCATAGCACGTATAGTTAGGATGTTAAGTGCATAAGACAGGAGAGCAATAATGTAATAATGTAATACTATATTGTAATCTTTTGTATTCACATTTGTTTTTAGAGAACGCCGCGGCCGTTGCCATGCCGATGCTCTGTACATGCGCAGTTGGGACAGGACGCCGGGTGACTTCCGGTATTGCGGTGATAGTCGGTGGAGGGTTTAAAAGGCTTAAGGTATGTACACATTTGTAAAGTCTGAGGATGAGGTTAAAATCCTCGAAACGTCACTTTGATAAATAAAAGCTGTGATTGCTTTATGTTGTTAAGCCCTGGTGAGTGCTCTTTATTTTTGGGATTATATATATATATTAAAATATATATATATATATACAGTATATATATATATATATATATATATATATATATATATATATATATATATACCAAAATTCATTAAAGTTATGGGGGGAGATAAAAAACTGAAATTAAAATCCTCCATGTCTCAAAATTAAATCAATGTAAATATCTGCATAGGAAATTAGCACATCTAGGCAAGATTGCTTTTTCCCAGAAATACCTCATATACAATGTTACCAATGCACAAGAGAATTCCGGGTAAGATATATCTAATTTGCATATCTAATTTGCTTATCCTACCCGGAATTCAGAAAAAAATTGTGTGAATGGGTGTGGAGGGAAGTGTGCTAGTAAAGCAGTGAACAGCTTAGAAGGTGGAGGAGCATTGGCTGTGGGCCCTCTGCAAGGTCTGCAATGATGGGCCCAGTCGCAATGACGACCCCGCGACCCCAGTAGTTATGCCCCTGGGGAAGGGCTTCAAAATTACAATATTCAATAGCAACCCAGCAATGGTTTTATGAGTTGATTGATTCCTGTGTCATCCATTAAGAAGGTAGGCTTCAATTTTGTTCTTGACAATAAATTTCCAAAGAGAATCTTCTTTTTGTGTGCTGCTTCTGGCTTGTAGCAGGAGCACTAGCTACTAACAACTTTATTTATGCTAGATTACAAGTGGAGCACTAAATTTGCCAATTTGCGGGTGCGCGATAAATAACTAGCCATTACAAGTGGCTGGTTATTGCTACCGCAAGCTCGCAGTAGCAATTAGCACTTATAAAATGAACTAGAGCTCAGATATACAGTATCTCACAAAAGTGAGTACACCCCTCACATTTTTGTAAATATTTTATTAAATCTTTTCATGTGACAACACTGAAGAAATGACACTTTGCTACAATGTAAAGTAGTGAGTTTACAGCCTGTATACAGACATTAATGGCTGTGTTTTGAGTTATTTTGAGGGGGCAGCAAATTTACACTGTTATTCAGACTGTACACTCACTACTTTACATTGTAGCAAAGTGTAATTTCTTCATTGTTGTCGCATGAAAAGATATAATAAAATATTTACAAAAATGTGAGGGGTGTACTCACTTTTGTGAGATACTGTATATATATATATATATATATATATATATATATATATATATATATATATTTATTAAAAAAATTTTATTAATTGTCTCCAGCAAAATATATAAACAAACAAAAAAAAACATGCTTAAGCGCCTCCCAGGGCAGAATAAATTATGACAAACACAGCAAAATATTGTACAATCATTAACATGATAATAACATTTTTCAGCCGTTATGTCCTAGACTAGAAAAGGCAAATTAACTGAATAAGACAAATACTCTGTCATAAACTTACTAAGACATATTAGTACAACTTGCTGGAATTTAGACAATTTTCTCTTTTTTGTTGTTGACATACATATAACAAAGCTCACAAGACTCAACTATACTATTGCTAATTCCTTCTTAAGTTTATAAAAGTAAATTACCCTTAAAGCATACATATAAGAAGCTTTATAAAATATATAATAAAGGTATATATTACCAAAATCTCTAATGTGTTTCGGGGTAGCATATAATAACTACCTAGTCCAGGCATAGTTGAGTGATGCAAAATTAAACAATATAAACAATAACCTTTACCCTGGACAAACAAGACAACCCCCCCCCCCCCAAAAAAAGCCCCCTCTCGTCCTCCCCCCGTCTAGAATCAGCTCAATCAGCTAACTTAAAGGGACACAACCCAAATTTTTTCTTTCGTGATTCAGATAGAGCATACAATTTTAAGCAACTTTCTCATTTATTCCTATTATCAAATTGTCTTTATTCTCTTGGTATCTTTATTTGAAATGCAAGAATGTAAGTTTAGATGCTGTCCTATTTTTGGGGAACAACCTGGGTTGTTCTTGCCGATTGGTTGATAAAATCACCCACCAATAAACAAGTGCTGTACATGGTCTGAACCAAAAAAAAGTAGCTTAGATGCCTTCTTTTTCAAATAAAGATAGCAAGAGAATGAAGAAAAATTGATAATAGGAGTAAATTAGAAAGTTGCTTAAAATTGAACACTCTACCTGAAGCACGAAAGAAAAAATTTGGGTTCAGTGTCCCTTTAAGCTTCTGGATTTAACCATTCCTCTAACATGTCGGTATCTGTCTGTCAGCAATAATTGTTGGAATAAAAGAAAGTCCTGTAGAGGAGATATAATCTGGCATGACGTGCCACATGGAAATGATAATATAAGCGATTCCCATTTTGCCAAAAATGATCGCAGTTTATTATCTAAGAAAATCATGGGATCTTTTATACCTATTGCTAATTGGAGCAACATATTATTAACAAAGGCTGCAATACTAGGTGCTTTATTATCCTTACAACTTCTTAAAATCATCTGTCTCTCCACTAATATGGCTGTGTTAACAAACGCCTAATTTAGAGTTTTGTCGGTAAAGATCGGCAGTGCTAACGCTGCTTTTTTCCCAGCGCACCCTTAAGACAACGCTGGTATTTAGAGTTGTCTGAATGGCTGCGTTAGCCTCAGAAAAGGGAGCGTAGAGCATAATTTAGCTCCACTTCAACCCTCAATACCAGTGTTGCCTACGGTAGCGGTAAGCTGGAAAAACGTGTTTGTGCACAATATCCCCATAGGAAACAATGGGGCTAAGCTGGCTGAAAAAAAACCTTACACCTGCAAAAAAGCAGTGTTCAGCTTCTAACGCAGCCCCATTGTTTCCTATGGGGAAACACTCTCTAAGTCTACACCTAACACCCTAACATGAGCCCCGAGTCTCAACACCCCTAACTTAACACTTATTAACCCCTAATCTGCCGCCCCCGCTATCGCTGACACCTGCATTTTATTATTAACCCCTAATCTGCCGCTCCGGACACTACCGCAACCTACATTATCGCTATGAACCCCTAATCTACTGCCCCTAACATCGCCGACACCTATATTATATTTATTACCCCCTAATCTGCTCTCCCCAACGTCGCCGCCACCTAACCCTAACCCTAACACCCCCTAACTTAAATATCATTTAAATTAATCTAAATAAATTTACTATCATTAAATAAATTTTTCCTATTTAAAACTAAATACTTACCTAAATAGTGTTTCTAGTCTACAATTGTGTTTTATAAATGTAATATTCGAATTTGAATGTGACATTCGAATGTAACATTCGAATTTGAATGTGACATTTGAATTCGAATGTGACATTCAAATTCGAATGTGACATTCGAAAACTGTTAACAACATTCGAAAATCAAATTTTTAAGAATATTCGTTCTTATCAACATTCTATTATGTAAATAGAATTTCTACAATAACATTCATTCTAACATTCAAATTCGGATATAAACACATTCGCCCATCCCTAGTCTGTATATCAATTCATTGACAAATTGAGTAAACCCTTTCTTAGCCCAGTCATAAAAGACATTTGTTTCCATGCCACTTATGAATTGTGGATTTCCCATTATAGGTAGATATTACGATATTTTATAATCTGTCTGAAGGCTTTGACATATTTTCTTCCAGGCTAATGTAATATTATGAACTGTATATTGAAAATCTATTGGAAGACTTTTGTCAGGGGATAATGCAAAAGGGCCCTGAGAGATAAAGGAAAAATTGCAACCTCCTCACTTTGATAGTTAGTTATGTTTTCTGCACCTGTTAACAAGTCTATCACATTTTTAGCTAAGCAGACCCAATTATAAAGTTGCACATTTGGGAGAGCCAGCCCCCCCATCCGCTCTCAAATGTGTTAAGTTTTTAAGGGCTATATGAGGCTTCCCTTTACCCCAGATAAATTGTACACATTGAGAGTTGAAATTTTGGAGATCTTTAGCCGGGATAAAGGCCGGAATATTCTGCATAAGAAAAACAATTTTAGGAAAAAAGCATCATCTTGATAAGAGACACTTTTGCAGATAAAGATAGTGGTATGTTTGCCCAGTTTTTAAAGAGCCTGTACATTTTTGCCAAATGGGTACATAATTCAAAGTGTACCAATCAGTAGGGTTCTTAGATAAAATTATTCCAAGATATCTAATTTTCCCAGGCGCTTGTTTAAAAGGATTTGAGAGCAAACTTTCCTTTTTTTAATGATCCATAGGATTTCTGACTTATTTATTTTAATTTTATAGCCTGAGAAATATAATTTTTTATAAATGATGTTGGGTCTTGATATATTAATTTAATATAATTAGTAAAGTTCCCTACCATCCCAAAGCTATTCAGGGCTGTAAAAAGATGATCCCATGAAATACAGTCAAATGCCTTTTCGGCATCAACCGTCAACAAAGCAAAATCCGAGTGTTTATACACCTTATCTTTCTTATCCATTAACATATGTTCTATTAAGAATATGGCAGTCCTGATATTTTTCTGTGAGGTCCTGCCTGGCATAAATCCGGTCTGGTCTGTGTGTATTATACCCCTAGGATTCCCTTGAGCCTATTTGCCATAATACTAGCTGCAATTTTGTAGTCAACATTAAGTGGGGAGATCCAGTAGTTCTGCATCTTTATCTTTTTTGTGAATTAATGTAATGTTTGCTGCCGCAAAATATCTCAAAGGTTTACTATTATTAATGTAGTAACTATTATATAAGCTTGCGAGTATATGAATGACATCCTCCTGTAATATTTTATAAAATTCAATTGGAATTAGGTCTGTACCGGGGGCTTTAACGTTCGATGAATTCTTTATAACTTGTGTAATTTCTTCGTTCGTAATCTCCTTATTTAATAGTTCAAGCTGATCTATACTGATCTTGGGGGCAGTAATATTATTCCAGAAATTAGTCTTTGCCTCTTGATCAATTTTATCAGCGGAATATAATGAGTGATAGAAAGTATGGAATTGGGATAGTATATCTTTGGGGGAGGTATATCTTTTGCCATCAACTTCAAAAAGCTCCAATAAAATTATTCTTCCATTTACTTTTAACTAAGTTAGCTAATGATTTGGCCGCTTTCGGGGAAAACCTATTAAATCTGGCATTATTATTAATATCATTTTGTAGTATTTGTTGATTTAAAAAAGCTTCTCTCTCTGATTTTGCTTTTTGTTACTCTGGCCAATTTGACTTATTGGGATCTTCTAAGTATCTTACATATTTATTTTTTAACTGGTTGGCCAATTGGGTTTCCCTATTGCCTAGGGCCTTTTCCTTGCAATCATATAGGCCTTAATTTGTCCTCTGAAAAAGGCCTTAGCTGACTCCCAAAACATTTCTATCTGTTTTTAGGTAGTTTTTATTAAAATGAAGGAATTCTCTAAAATACAGCTGATTTTATAGTGCTTCAGAATTTTGTTGTAGCTTAATATATTTTATATATTGTTTTGCTTCTTCACAGTTATCTATAAATATCGTCTTGGAATTATGATTTTTTTTTAATTTAGCCAGATAAATCATAGTTGCTTTTATACCCAACTCAATCATTTGTGTGCAAAATGGGGAAATCTCCCTTCTTTTATTTTTATTTAGGGTTTCTGCAGAAAAATCCTGAAAAATTTAAATCCGTTTATTATTAGGTCAAAAGGGTATAAAAATCTTATGTTTGTCCTAAAAATTAAAAAATCTTGCTATTATTGGTCTTTTTGAAATAGAAGAACCTTCTTTTAATTTAACTGGCCCTACTCTATGAGCTCTTTCAATACTTAAAGGGAGTTGGTCTGGCGGGAACCCCAATGCCTTAGGTATTAGAAGGGAAATTAACTCCATAATATCATCATACTCCTGAGACCCCTACAAACTTTAAGTTATTTATTCTAGACCTATCTTCTAGATCATCTAATCGCATTTGAAGGGACTGAATTAGTTTAGCTTGTGAGTCAAGGAAATTTGTTTAACCAGGCTCTCTGTGTCAATTTGATGACCTAGGGTTCTTCTACTATTACGCGGTTTCCTGTCTTTTAGTTGTTTAGGAGGCATATTCTCAGCGTTATTTTTACTACCATTCAAAAATCTGTCCATCGACTAATAATGAGATAACAAGCAATTTGTGTAAGGGGGGGGAGAGAGAGAAAAATAAAAGAAATTATTTTTTCCCTTTTTTTTTCCTTTCCCTTTTCTTTTGGTTATTAGGGGATAATACCCATAAGACTAAGCTAGATACACACAGTGTTTAGTGTTGGCAGCTTTGTCTGCCTTGACAATATAGATACACACAGTATTTAATATAATGTGTGACCAAAGAATGTGTATTGCATACGTGAAGTTATGTGACAAAAAAGATTAGATTGTGGTTAATTATCCTTTGTTCTCTAGTACTTTGCTTGTTTCATAAATCTTACTTTAACTGGGAATATGACTTATCATAGAATATATATTTCCTCTTGCCGCTTTTCTTCCCTCCTTTCCTTCCATTTTCCCTATAGTTTGCTTATTTTCCCCTTTCTTTTAACCCTTTACAGGTACCTTGCATAAGAGACAGAATCAGACAGCTTAACTATGGGTTAGGGTGTTTCTAAATAGTTCATTAAACAGTTGAACCAAAACCTTTACAATTATGAATGCTTACTAACAGTTTCTGGTATTTTTCAATTAATTCGCATATTTGTGCAACTTTACCCTTTCACAAAATTAGGTGGTTTTTAATCCTTTAAAAAAGCCCTAAAACAGGATAATGCTGTATCTGGTAATATAACAAACTTATGATGCTTTTTTCAATTGACTTAGTACCTCACTGTTATCCAGCAAACATTGTCTCCCAATAAATATATGATTATACCCGTTAAATACCCTCTTCAGAGATAGGAGGAGAAGGATGTTTTCTTACTTTTGATTGGGAATAAAGCTTAGCCTAAAAAATATATATTTTCCTTCTTTTCCTTACTCCTTGTCCCTTTTCCTCCCTCCATTCCTTTCCTTTCCTTTGACCCTCTACGGGACTTATTAAGTTACAGTATTTGTATCTTAAGCAGAAGACTTAGTCAGATAGCTTAGTTATAGATTAGGATATCACTAGGTAACTCAGTAAGAATTAACCAACTCAATTATGGTCATATATACTTAATGATAAATCCTAGTGTTTTTCCACTTATTTCACATAGTCATATATCTCTACCCTTTCACAGAGTTAGGTGAATTTTTAATTCTTTAAGGAGGTCCTAAAACAAAAAAGGCAACTCCTCTCTATTACTATCTCTGTAATTCTCATAAGGTTAGGGTGCTTTTTAAATTATCTAAAACATCACTATCATCTCGAAAAAATACCTCTTATTAAATATAGATATATATATATGCCAATCAAGTACCTTGTTCACAAAAAAGGGTATAGTTTCAAACCTTTATACACAATTAATATATAGGTTACACATTCCCTGAAGGTAAAATATTTGTAGCATAGGGCAAATGTTTCATCAGATAAACTTATTGTCACCCAATTCAGAAACCAACAGCTGTGTCCTTCCTTTGGGAGAGTCTCTATTATCCTAATAGGCTTGTTTTACTTTTTCAACTGACAAGTATATCACTGTTGTCTTATAAAGTCAACTTTAGTTAAATATGCATTAAATACCTTATTTATAAAGCAGGATGAGGTTTCAGACCATTATAAACAGTTATTATAAAGCTAATATAATCCCTATAGGATAGGATATGCAGAACGGTTGGACGATATATCAACAATTAAAAGGACACTGTACCCAAAAATTTTCTTTCGTGATTCAGATTGAGCATGAAATTTTAAGCAACTTTCTAATTTACTCCTATTATCAAATTTTCTTCATTCTCTTGGTATCTTTATTTGAAATGCAAGAATCTAAGTTTAGATGCCGGCCCATTTTTTGTAAACAACCTGGGTTGTCCTTGCTGATTGGTGGATAAATTCATCCACCCCTTCCCCTTCTCTTCTCTTTCCTTTTCTTCCGCTTATTCTGATCTACTCCTGTTTGCTCAAATGATCTTGATAGGCTGGCTATAGAATTGAGCCGAGTCTACAGATATAATATTCCCAGAGAGTCTTGAAGCTGTAACAACTCTAGGAGGGAGGGGATAATCCTTAGGAGGACAGAAATATATACAAAAGAAGCCACTCTGCGGAAAATGCAAAAAATAAGACCCTAGTCCTTTGCTTATGCTTTCCTCGCAATTGAGCTACAATGAAAATTATTGCTGTAGTCAAGGTCTTTGCATACTGATATTCCTTCCTATTGAAATATTTTATGATAAAGTACTGAAGTACCATAAATAATTAGGGGGGCTGGTAGATGAAGACAAGTACTTATTTATAATAGGTTGTCCCTTGTTGCTTGCTTTTATACTGGGAAAAAGTTATAGAAGCACCTGAGGATCCTCCTCATCCCTTTTATGCTGTACGGCCTCCGCTCAGCTCTTCGATTACCCAAAATGTGGGGTTGATGGTAAGGATGATTTCCTAATCCAGATGGCCTTCTATGCTGACCGACCTCCGCTCGGCTCTTCAATTACCCAAAGCGTGGAGTTATTGGCAAGAGTAGTCTTGTCAAGGGAACTGAAATTTAAAGAGCTTAGATATGAATGTAACATCAGATGCTTTAGGACCACAACTGCTAGGATATGACAGTATTTAATAGAGTGTATTGTATTAGTGAATAGTATGGGATACACATGGTGAACCTGCGCAACAATGTATTACTCAGTAATCACACAATACAATATTAATATACAGGTGCAGTTTTCCACATTTCCCCTATGGCTGCCACATGTGTCAGGGTTGGCACTGTGGAAGGAAAAAATAAAGCAGCAGGGGTAGTTGAAAACAATCCTGAGATAAGAGTAATATGCTCTGTGATGTTTATAACATTCAGACTCTTGCATGAGAAAACTAAAGATGGCTGCCACACAGTGAGAAAAACATATGGAGGTGAGAGGATCTGAACAAATGATATTGACACTCGTTTACGTTTTAGATTTGTTATTAGGAGAGTGAGGCAAAGATACAATGTTCTGCGGTAGCTCAGAGGATCAAACTAGAGCAGTGCTTACCAAGCAGGAGCGCCAAGCAATCTGGCCACGAACTGAGGGAGCGAGCAGAGAATAGGAGCTACTGCTAGGAGCGGTAATGTGAAGCTGGCGGATGACGTCACCGCGTTCCCGTAGACACTGCTGCGAGCTGACAGGCAGGGAGAGAGGTAGCAGGAACTGGAGTGCGGCAGAGGGATAAAGCAGAGTCCTCTCAACTTTACATTCAGAACACAGGATAAACGATAAGTTGGCTTAAAGTAAACAAGTCAACAGAGATAGCAGGTACAATGTTAGGTTTTTCAGGAGATCAGAGGTTTGTGAACAGCGTTCACAAGATGGCATAGGTTCACAGGAGATCTAGGAAAGATTACTGCAATACTAAGCAATGAGATATCATGAGGAGGAGCCTTAAATAGGGAGAGGAGTGAGCCTGCTCTGGGTCTTAAAGGTACAGTGGTTATGTGATACCTGACAGAATCCCCCCTTCAAGGAGCCACTCCGGGGCTCAAAGCTTCGGGCGATCTGGATGTCGCTGATGAAAAAGTGTAATTAAACGTGGAGCCCGAAATGTTGCAAGCTGGTTCCCAGGAATCCTCATCGTGCGAGTATCCTTTCCAATGAATGAGGTATTCCAAGTGACCTCGTCTAATTCGTGAATCCAAAATAGTGCGTACCTCATACTCCACAGTAGGGTCTATAGTAACTGGTGGTTGCACTACCGAAGTAATGGGGTCTCTAACTTCCCTGTAGGGCTTGATAAGCGAGACGTGGAAAGTTGGATGAATTTTGAGGGTAGTTGGTAATTTGAGACGTATGGCATTAGCATTTATGGTACGTAATACTGGGTATGGACCGATGTATAGAGGTGACATCTTTTTTGAAGGAGTATTAAGACGTAAATGTTTGGTGGAGAGCCAAACCAGGTCGCCTTCCTTATACTGAGGAGGAGGACGTCTACGGCGGTCATAATACCGTTTGTATACTTCTTTTGCGCTGTTTATAGCAGATTCGATAGTTTTGAAGTTAGCTGATATGTTGTCAGACAACTCAGAAATAGTGGGTGATGATGTGGTAGAGTTTTGAAATAAATGGAAGTTTGGGTGAAAGCCGTAATTTGCAAAAAATGGTGTGATACCAGTAGTGGAATGGATAGTATTGTTGTAACAAAACTCTGCATAGGGGAGGTAATCAGACCAAGAATTTTGGTTGTTGGAACAATATAATCTTAGGAATTGTTCTAACCATTGATTACACCTCTCGGTCTGTCCGTTGCATTGGGGGTGATAAGCAGTTGTCAGTTTCCTTTCAACTGAGAAGGTCTTGCAGAATTGGTGCCAAAGTTTACTAGAGAATTGGGTTCCTCTGTCACTGAGTATAGATATGGGTAAGCCATGTAGTTTAATAACGTGTTCAATGAGTAAGTGAACTGTCTCCAGAGCAGTAGGAAGTTTGGGGAAAGCAATAAAATGAGACATCTTCGTGAATAGATCGACAACCACTAATATAGTATTTTTTTTTTGACGATAGAGGTAAATCCACGATAAAATCTAGGGCGATTTCAGCCCAAGGTTTCTTTGGAGTTGGTAAAGGTAAAAGGAGACCATAAGGGGAATGTTTATCCCTCTTGGAGACAGAACAGGTTGCACAAGAGCTTACATAATTCCTGACATCGGCTGAGATGGTTGGCCACCAGTGGGACCTATTTGCCAATTCGTGTGTTTTGCGCAGACCTGGATGACCAGCTAAAAAGTTGTCATGAATAGATCGGAGAAATGAAGGTCTAAGAGTAGGAGGGACATACAATTTTGTGTCATGAATATAGAGACCTTGAGAGTTCCTTTGTAAGAGTTGTGATGGTTTTGTGGAATCCAAAGTTTGTTCCTTTTTAAGTAAGGGTGTCATATCTGTTGTAAAAGAGACGAAATTGTTTTCTGGTATCACTGAGCGAAGGGTTGGTGGAGAACTGGGATGGCCTCCAATTCTCGAAAGGGCATCGGCCTTTTGGTTTTTTGTTGCTGGTCGGTAAGTTATGAGAAAGTTGAAGCGTGAAAAAAAAAGATTCCAGCGAACCTGTCTGGCCGAGAGTGTTCTAGTGGATTTCAAATACTGGAGGTTTCTATGATCCGTATAAATGAGTGTTGGCACTGGAGTGCCTTCAAGAAGGTGTCGCCAATGTTCTAAAGACAGTTTTATGGCTAAAAGTTCTTTATCACCAATAGGGTAATTTTGTTCTGCAGAGTTTAGAGTTCTGGAATAAAAGGCGACAGGATGAAGGGGTTTTTTCAAACTTTCTCTCTGTGAGAGAACAACTCCAATAGCATGGTTGGAAGCGTCTACCTCCATTACAAACTGTAAATTAGGATCAGGAAAACGGAGTATGGGAGCTGAAGTGAACATATGTTTAAGTAAATCAAAAGCTTGTTGTGCTTGAGGGGTCCACTTAAACGATGTAGTTGCTTTTGTTAGCGAAGTGAGAGGTAGGGATATCTTAGAGAAGTTTTTGATAAACTTGCGATAAAAGTTCGCAAAACCCATAAAGGATTGAACCTGACGTACGCTTTTTGGTATGGGCCAATTCAAGACTGCTTCAACCTTTTTATTTTCCATACAGATACCTTTGGGAGAAATCTCATAACCAAGAAAGGATATAGACTGTGTATTGAAAAGGCATTTTTCTGCCTTGGCATATAAGTGGTTACCTCTTAGTCTAGAAAGTACTTGTCTAACATGAGAGATATGTTCTTCAAATGTTTTAGAGTAAATTAAAATATCGTCAAGATATATAACAATGAAAATATCTAAAATATCTCTAAAGATATCATTGATGAGGTGTTGAAAAGTTGCGGGCGCGTTACAGAGCCCAAAAGGCATGACGACATATTCGAACAAACCGTAACGGGTTCGAAATGCCGTCAGCCACTCATCGCCAGCTCTTATACGGATGAGGTTATAGGCACCCCGCAAATCCAGTTTGGTAAAGAATTTTGCGCCCTCTAACCTCTCTATTAACTCAGGAATAAGGGGTAAGGGATAACGGTTTTTTATAGTAACCTTGTTAAGTTGACGATAATCGATAATGGGTCTCAGAGTACCATCCTTATTTTTCACGAAGAAAATTCCTGCACTAGCTGGAGAGGTAGAGGGGCGAATAAAACCCTTCTTAAGGTTTTCGTCTAGGTAATTCTTTAAATGTAAGAGTTCTGGATTGGATAGAGGATAGATATGCCCTGTAGGGATTTCAGACCCTGGAATGATCTCTATAGGGCAATCATATTTTCTATGGGGTGGTAAGTTTTCAGACTCTGCCTTACTGAAAACATCTGCAAAGTCCTGGTAAACAGCAGGAATCTGAAGATCCTCAGGAAGTGCAGATGTATGAAGAACAGTAGCAGGGAAACAAGTAGACAGACAAAACTTTGAATTAAAATCAAGTGTAAGTGAGTTCCAATCTATTTGGGGGTTATGAGTAGAAAGCCAATTTATACCTAAAACAATAGGTGCAATAGGAGAGGGAATGATATCAAAGGTAAAATATTCCCTATGATGGTCGGTGGAGGTGATAAGTAAAGGGATAGTCTGATATTCGACAGGACCAGTGGGGATAGGAGTACCGTCAATATCCCTTAATAAGACAGGAGACTTCTTTTTGACTACAGGTATTTTATTTTTTTGAGTAAATACACTATCAATATAGGAAGCTGTTGCTCCCGAATCAATGATCGCGGTAGCGTTGACCCGATGGGAGTCCCACTGCAAGAGAAGAGACAGGTGTAAGTATGGATCAGGTAACAGCTGAGTGGTACAGCAAAAAGGTTGAATGATAGTCTTACCCTTGTTCTGTTTCTGCAAGGATGGGCAATCTCTAACAGTGTGACTGTCGCAGGCACAATACAAACATAAGTTGTTGGCCCTACGCCTGATCTTCTCCTCGGAGGAAAGGGGGCCTTTAATGAAACCTATATCCATAGGTTCGGATGAAGATTTACTTACAGCAGGTATGTTTTGTTTTTTAGGATAGCTATCATGGTAGGAGCATTCCTGTTGTCTCTCTCTAAGGCGCCTGTCGATGGTAATACTGAGAGACATCAATTCTTCTAGGGTTTGGGGTAAGTCAGTGCGAGAGAGCTCATCTTTTATGCCATCTGATAGGCCCAACCTAAACTGATTTCTCAGTGACAGGTTGTTCCACTGTGAGTCTTTGGCCCATTTTTTAAACTCAGTAATATAGTCTTCGACTATTCTTTTCTTCTGTTTTAAGTTTCTCATAGCGTTTTCTGCGGTGAGCTGTTTGTATGGATCTTCGTATAGGGTACCCATGGCAGTAAAGAAATTTTCTAATGAATTAAGAATCTCATCGTTACTTTCAAAATAGGAGTTAGCCCAAGTGCGTGGCTCACCCCTCAAATAGGAAATAACAGTTAATACTCTAGCTCTATCATTTGGATAGGTATGGGGTTTCAAAGAAAACATGAGCAAACAGGCATTCTTAAAATCCCTATATTGAGAGCGATCACCATTAAATTTCTCTGGAGTACTAACCTGGGGCTCCAGTAAGGGGACCCTTTTATCCACAACATCCCGGATGTAAGTTTTCATAGTGTCATTCTCCACTTTGAGGGTATTCAAGGCCTCTGTAAGCAGATCAACCCTCTGAGTGAGGTTCTGAATATGTGTGTTCATCCCAGCTGGGTCCATGATAGTGGGCTTAGTATTATGTCAAGGGAACTGAAATTTAAAGAGCTTAGATATAAATGTAACATCAGATGCTTTAGGACCACAACTGCTAGGATATGACAGTATTTAATAGAGTGTATTGTATTAGTGAATAGTATGGGATACACATGGTGAACCTGCGCAACAATGTATTACTCAGTAATCACACAATACAATATTAATATACAGGTGCAGTTTTCCACATTTCCCCTATGGCTGCCACATGTGTCAGGGTTGGCACTGTGGAAGGAAAAAATAAAGCAGCAGGGGTAGTTGAAAACAATCCTGAGATAAGAGTAATATGCTCTGTGATGTTTATAACATTCAGACTCTTGCATGAGAAAACTAAAGATGGCTGCCACACAGTGAGAAAAACATATGGAGGTGAGAGGATCTGAACAAATAATATTGACACTCGTTTACGTTTTAGATTTGTTATTAGGAGAGTGAGGCAAAGATACAATGTTCTGCGGTAGCTCAGAGGATCAAACTAGAGCAGTGCTTACCAAGCAGGAGCGCCAAGCAATCTGGCCACGAACTGAGGGAGCGAGCAGAGAATAGGAGCTACTGCTAGGAGCGGTAATGTGAAGCTGGCGGATGACGTCACCGCGTTCCCGTAGACACTGCTGCGAGCTGACAGGCAGGGAGAGAGGTAGCAGGAACTGGAGTGCGGCAGAGGGATAAAGCAGAGTCCTCTCAACTTTACATTCAGAACACAGGATAAACGATAAGTTGGCTTAAAGTAAACAAGTCAACAGAGATAGCAGGTACAATGTTAGGTTTTTCAGGAGATCAGAGGTTTGTGAACAGCGTTCACAAGATGGCATAGGTTCACAGGAGATCTAGGAAAGATTACTGCAATACTAAGCAATGAGATATCATGAGGAGGAGCCTTAAATAGGGAGAGGAGTGAGCCTGCTCTGGGTCTTAAAGGTACAGTGGTTATGTGATACCTGACAAGTCTCCTATCTTGGGTAGCCCGTTTTGGCAAGGGGCGGTATTACCCACTCCTCCCCAGCTCAGGCCACCTCTTGGGCTAAGGCTTTTAGCTTTTTTGATTATTCAACATCATCTATATACAAATGCCCCTTCAAGTGTTCTAAATAATGTGTCTCTGGCTTCTCAGTATTCAGAATCAGTTGAATCCTAAATAACAAATAAAAAGTTGTCCCCTGCCATGTAAAAATATAACCATGGGTGTCTATCCTCAGGCCCAAAGGCAACCACTCAGGCCTTCATTGGTTTTAATTTGCTTTTATTAACCGGAGTGTATAGATTATATACATATAAATACTGTGTGTGCGTGTGTGTGTGTGTGTAAGTGTGTATAAAACAATATTATTTGTAAATGGAGGTGGAAGTCTTGGTGAGTTCCCACACTTTTTTTTGTAGGACTTGATCCCTGATTTTGGTACAATATATATCTATACCTATATATATAAATGATTATATATAGGTATATCTATATACAGATATATATAAGAATGTATTCAAGAAAAGATACCAGCGCTTCAGTTGTTCCACAAACGGATAGGTCAATGTATAGGTAAACGTAGTGATGTATTGTGAAAACTGTTTATAGATTTCAACACCAGTTTAAGAGATATATATTTCTGGGATGTGTATGTTCCCTGTGAACTCTTGATAAACTCTTAATAAACTCTTAATAAACTTGCTTGGTGTGTGTATTGAGCTGCATGAATGTATACGATTCAGTGTACCCCTGACACTGTTGAAAAATTATATACAAGAGAAATGTCGAAAAATATTCAGCGCTACAAATACTTAGGAAATATGAATATATATAAAGTTATATCAAATGAAATGTCTCTCTGTAGGAGTAGACAAAAGCCCTTTGTCTCACAAAAACAGTTCAGGTGGTGAATAAGAACAGGCTAGGTGAATATTATAAGTTCAAGAAGTGTTTTGCCAACAAGACTTAACGATAACTGTAACACTGGTACTAGGAGACCAGTGATATGCCCTTACCAGAGGGTACCTCAATCATATGAGGTAATGTCAGAGTGTCTGATTTGTATCTCTCCGGTGTGTCTTGGCAGACTTTCCTGTGTTGGGAGATGTCCTTGTCTTTTATTTCTTTTATTTCATGCCAGGCTTGTGTATGGTACTTTCAACCTTGGAGTCTCCTGGTTTCCAGTCTTGTAGACTCGATATCTCTCTGCAGTATGGTGGTGCGATCAGGATATTGGCTCTCACCGTATAAGATGAAATATGGCAAAGAAAGAAAAAGAGTACATAGCGTGATACTGTATAAATAAAAATATTTATTAAATACAAGGCAGGAGTAAGAAATGCACTCACATTTAAAACCCTCAATCTGTATGAGGTAAGTAATGGTGTGTAGATATATTTTTATACACCTTAAGCAGGTGTTGCTGGAGGCTGGTGACTGATGATAAGCTTATTGCGTATGTCCTGATAGTGAAATCACTTCACGTGGTCTCTTCTGTGTTCCAAACAAGAACTGGTCAAGTTCCCTGGTTGTTGAATACACTTATAGTGTGTGGGGACCAGGCATACTGTGGGCAGTGGTGAGGAAAAAGAAATCCTAGAGAAACTAGGACCTGCAGCTGAGATGAGTTAAAAGCTGCTGTAGTCTCTGTTCTGTCTGACACAGTATGTAAGGGAACAAAGTATCCCTGTACCTGTTGTACGGTACAGACAGTAATAGTATGTGGCGAATGGCCACAGACTGACGGTGGTGTCAGAGTTTGCTGTGGTCTATAAAAGCAAATGTACTGCCCTGTGTGTAACAGCGTGGAGTACTAAATGTTTCAACCTGTTAGGTAAAACTGTACTCAGTAAGCCTGTGATCTAGCTAATAGAATATGACAGATGCTAGAAGAGGCTATGTAAGTGTGAGTGGATGTTTAAAAAAGTGTGTGTATGGGAGCAGCGTGGGATTAATTGCCTGTAGCAAGTAAGGGCACTCAAAGGTGCAGAGGTTAGCGTTCTATAGGGTACTCCTCTGACGAAGAAGCAACCCCAAGCTTCGAAACGCGTAAGGATTTACTTTTACAGAGTGTGGCTTAGCTCTTTTTTACCTTAGCGGCTGAGACTTGAAATTGTCTTCTTTCCGCGGCCTTCACGATACTTGGGAGGCGTACCCTATAGAACGCTAACCTCGGCACCTTTGAGTGCCCTTACTTGCTACAGGCAATTAATCCCACGCTGCTCCCATACACACACTTTTTTAAACATCCACTCACACTTACATAGCCTCTTCTAGCATCTGTCATATTCTATTAGCTAGATCACAGGCTTACTGAGTACAGTTTTACCTAACAGGTTGAAACATTTAGTACTCCACGCTGTTACACACAGGGCAGTACATTTGCTTTTATAGACCACAGCAGACTCTGACACCACCGTCAGTCTGTGGCCATTCGCCACATACTATTACTGTCTGTACCGTACAACAGGTACAGGGATACTTTGTTCCCTTACATACTATGTCAGAGAGAACAGAGACTACAGCAGCTTTTAACTCATCTCAGCTGCAGGTCCTAGTTTCTCTAGGATTTCTTTTTCCTCACCACTGCCCACAGTATGCCTGGTCCCCACACACTATAAGTGTATTCAACAACCAGGTAACTTGACCAGTTCTTGTTTGGGACACAGAAGAGACCACGTGAAGTGATTTCACTATCAGGACATACGCAATAAGCTTATCATCAGTCACCAGCCTCCAGCAACACCTGCTTAAGGTGTATAAAAATATATCTACACACCATTACTTACCTCATACAGATTGAGGGTTTTAAATGTGAGTGCATTTCTTACTCCTGCCTTGTATTTAATAAATATTTTTATTTATACATTATCACGCTATGTACTCTTTTTCTTTCTTTGCCATATTTCATCTTATACGGTGAGAGCCAAGATCCTGGCTACTATACTATTTTGAATTAGAATGTCACATTCAAATTCGAATATTACATTTAGAAAGCGCAGTATTAGACTAGAAATACTATTTTGAATGAAGCATTCAAATTCAAATATTACATTTATTAAATACAGTTGTAGACTAGAAATACTGTTTTGAATTTGAATGTTTAATTTTTTTTGTTTAAAAAGTTTTTATTGAGGTTTATAATAAAGAGACATACAAATACAGGTGGAACTGATATAAAAAAAAAGAAACAGCATCATACAGTGAGCATATTTGTAGCATAAAACTCAGTAGTTACCAATATCAAGTCAATAATAAACAGCAGTATGTCGTGCATAAAGTTCCAAAACTAAACAAACCTCATACATTTTTTACTTTTATGTATCACAACGTTTCATCAACATTTAAAAGCAATAGTGCATGATATAGACACACTTTGTCAAGCTGTATATCAACATCAAGTTGAAGATGGGAAATAGAGCAACTCAGCATATACATTACACATGTTAAAGAAAAAAAAAGAAAAAAAGACATATTATATGAGGGGAATAGGGGAAGAGTGATATAGGATAAATAATGGCAGAAGGTGATGATATATGGTGAAAAATGGTGTTGAATGGCATTGGCAATCTAAACTCTCTGGCGACCAACCAAAATAAAACCAACTAGATTTCTGACACCTATTTGGGACCGCTAGGTGTTTTGACCATCAAAAAGTATATAGGGATTGCGGGTAACCTTGCAAAAAAAAAAAAAGGGGGGAGGGGAAGGGAGGAGGGAAGGAATGAGAAGGGGGGTGGGGAAGGAGACAATGACTTCTTATTTATAACTCTAGGTCAAAGTTCAATTCTAATTCTAGGTCTCCACAGGGGACCCACTGGCGACCGGCATCCGCACCCTCTAGGTGCTATCACCAATACTCCCAACACAAAGAGCATCTCTAGCACTCGGTAATCTCACTCTCTAGGCATTGTCGCCAAGCTTCCCAACACAGACAGTGAATCGTGATATTGTTGTTAGCTGCAAACACCGCGCATTCCATTATTTCAATGTGCGCCATTATGGATTTAATCTGGCTCCATCTTCGGCCCTTAGATTGGAGCCACGCCCTAGCAATATTCAGCTTAACAGACATGAAGATATATATACATAGGAATTTTAAGTGCCGAGGCATCCTGTCAGAGAGTAAGTGAAACAGTGCTGCAGCTGGGCGATTAGATTCTACCATACCTAATATAATGCCCTATTCCATATTCTTTGGATCTTGGGGCACTCCCACCACATATGAGCGGGGGATCCCACTCTACCACAGCCCCTCCAACACATAGGAGAGTTTGTTTTGGAGATCTGAAATAAGTGTAAGGGAGTGTGTCAAGATCTTAAAGTAAAGTTCAAAGTAGGTGGTGCTGTGAACCGCACTCTTCAGGAGCGCTAAAGTGCAGAGCGCCCTCCCAATGAGTGATATAGAAAGATTTACTGTATAGAGGTGCCTGTATGAGAGCGGAATAGGCAAGAGAGAACACCCTCAAGGTGAGAGATTTCGCTTCCCAAAGTTTTTCCCACATGGTTTGGGATCTCAAGGATCCTGGGGCAAAGCCCCAAGTGCGTAAAAAGTTTCGTAATCTGAAGAACTCAAAGCTCATTAAAGGTGAGGAGGAGAATCGACTTTGAAATTGAGCGGCTGAAAGCAAGCTAGTATCCGAGAACAAATCTTTTACAGTCTGAATCCCCAGTAGCTCCCACTCTAAAGGATGTGGGTCCGCTAAGGCACACAGCAGACCAGAGATGGAGTGAGTTGGGGAGGGATGTGGAACAATTCCATGCCTATGATGGATTTTATCCCAAAACTTCAGGTTAGAAGCTATGATATAGTTTGAACTTAACTCTGGTTTTCTGGGGTGTCTCGGAATCCAAATTAGATCTCAGAAGCTAAACCCCTTTGGTAGAGATGCCTGTTCAATTTCTGCCCATCTACTCTCGGTAGAATCTATACCTCATGCTGTAATATGGGCTAACCTGGATGCTTTGTGATATACCGCTATATTAGGAGCAGCTGCTCTGCCAGCTAATACTGGGTAAGACATGATTTTCATCGCCACTCTAGAGCGTTTTTTCCTCCAAATAAGTTGTTGCACAACCGCTGAAACTGTGAAATGATGCTCCTAGGTATAGGGAGGGGAAGACATCGGAAGAGATATGTTAATTTCGGTATGAGGTTCATTTTAATGGCAGCTACCCTGCCCCACCAAGAGATATTAGGCGAATCCCATTTTACAAAATAATCTTTAAACTTACGTAATAGGGGGTGAAAGTTAGAAGATATAATAGTAGAGATATTTTGCGATAAAATGACCCCCAAATGTTTTAGCTGCTTAGAGGTCCAGACAAAAGGGAACTGTCTTTTTAAGGCCTGGAGGTCCGAACCTGAGATGTTTAAAGCGAATGCTTCGGTTTTGGCGTAATTTAGTTTATACATACTGATATTTGAAAATATTTCTAGTAAATCAAATAACTTTGGTAGGGATTTCAGCGGATCGTGACCAAAACAGTTAAGTCATCCGCAAACAAAACCACCTTTTGAATAGTATCATATATTGTAATCCCCAATATCTCAGAGGACCCCCTGATGGCTTCCGGGTTCCGTTCGTGATCTTGAATTCGGGGGACAAAAAACACAGGCCTCTTACTCTAGCCGAAGGATTGGAATATAGAGCAAAAATCTTAGTGCAAATAGAAGATGTGAACCCAAAATGCATCAGCACTTCTCTCATATACAGCCAGTCGACCCGGTCAAACGCCTTTTCGGCATCAAGCGACACCGCGGTGCATGGCTGACCGAGTCGACCCGCTTCAAAAAATATATTTAACAGCCTCCTAGTGTTATCAGGGCTTTGTCGCCCTAATGTGAAACCCACTTGGTCCGGGGTCACCAAACATGGGATCAGCTTGTTGAGGCGTTTAGCCATGCTCTTAGCATACAGTTTTGCGTCCAAGTTTAGAAGAGAGATTGGCCTAAAAATAGGGCAAGCATCCAGGGGTTTCCCAGGCTTAGGTAGAGTTATAATGGATGCCTCATTGTTCCGCTGAGTTAAACACGCGTGTGAGAAGAGGTGTTAAACAAGCACTAAAAGTTTTGTAAAAGAGGTCGGAGTATCCGTCTGGGCCTGGGGATTTCCGTGGCTTAAGATACAGAATAGCAGCTTTAACTTCCTCCGCCGACATCGGAGCTTCCAAGGATGCAATATGCTCAGAGGAGAGTTTGGGTAGAGACAGGTTTGATAAAAAGGATTTAATATCTTCAACCTTGGGGGGTGCATGACCTCCCAGAAGTTGCAAATTGTACAGATGAGCATAATACTGGGCAAATTCTAACCCGATATCTTTAGGATTAGTCAGTCTGCGATTGCCAGCAATCAGGTAAGGGATTCTGGCTTGGGCTGTCCTCTCGCGCAATTTCCTGGCTAGTAGATAGTCAGGTTTGTTTCCCTTAAAATAAAATAATTTCTTGTTTTCCCGTAGTCTACTCTGAACTCTTTGGTTTTCTAGCGTGCTGAGTTGTTGCTGCACCAAAGAGATTTTTGGTAAAAGGGATGGGTCTAAGGTTAACTTATGCAATTCTTTCAAGGATCTTAATTCCATATGAAGGTGAGCCAAAGATGTTGAGGATTCCCTTCGAGTTTGAGCCTGGAGTTTGATAAACAGACCTCGTAAGTATGCTTTAAGAGCTCCCCATAAAAGGAAGTTATCAACATCTCCTTTATCATTTAATTCAAGAAATGATTTGATCTCAGACTCGAAGTTCTCAATCTGCCCCAGAACCGACAACAACGAATCAATTAGGTGCCAAGGAGGTCTGGGGGTCAACTCTGCCACTCCAGTTAAATGGATGGACACTGGGTTGTGATCAGACCAAGATACCTCGCCAATGGATGACCCCCCTATCTTATCCAGAAGCCAGGGGTTGCTGAAAAAGTAATCGATTCTAGAATAGGAATCATGGACCGAGGAATAATAAATGTAATCCCTACTGGTGGAGTTAAAGGAACGCCACACATCAAAGAGGTTGGCCTGAGTTAAAAGGATAAAAAAAAATTTGGATGTATCTATGGTAGCCTTGTCTACAGGTCTAGTGCGGGATACCCTTTTGTCCACCGCCGGGTCTATGACCATATTAAAATCACCAGCAAGTAATAGAAGGCCTCTCTTTACCTTTTCCAAACGGGTTAAAAACTTCTTAAGATGTCTAATTTGAGATGACTTTGGACCATAGTAGGATGAAAAGTATAGGTGTTACCCTCTAATTTACAGACCAATATAAGGAATCTCCCTTGGGGGTCAGCCTCCACTTGTAATTTTTCATAGGTGACATCTCTGTGAACCAGTATGGCCGTGCCTCTAGTTTTTTGGTAAAGGATGCTGTCTCCACAACCAGAAAATAAGAAGAGCGAATAGGGATCGGTTCATTAATTCGCCAGTGGGTCTCCTGCAAGAAAACAATTTTCGCTTTGAGGTATTTTAATGAGCGGAACAATAAACTTCTTTTAGTGGGGGAATTAAGTCCCCTTACATTTTGTGAAACACATGTAATAGACATCGTGGGAGGAGGGGAAGGGAGGGATAAGGAGAGGGGAGGTATATATATATATATATATATATAAAAAAAAAAAAAAAAAAGGGGGAAAGAGGGGGTGTAAGAAAAAGTGATTGGTTTTGCTGTATATACAAGGATAAACCGCGCTAGAAGTCACTGGTACACAAATTTACCAGAGAACTATAGTGATGTTTAATGAATAATGCTCTATTGAAAAAAAAAGAAAGAAAAGAGATAAAATAAAAGCTCAAAATTCCAACTGTTAAGTCAAAACACAAAAAGCAATCCAGTCGCTGGAAAATTAGGTGCGTGAATGAATGGGCAAATGAAGGGATGGGTTTATAAGTAACTGGGCAGGTAAATGGGTAGGTGATAAAGGAGGTAACGGATAAATGAATAGATGGATGGGGGTATAATGAGAGGTGAACGAGGAGGGGAGTGAGATATGTGGATATGCGAATAGACGAGTTAGTAAAAGCAGGGGTGAATAAATGAAAGGTGAGTAGCTAAGTTATTAAATATATGGGTGTACGGATGTGCGAGTTATGAAGGTAAATGGGGAGTGGGAGGGTAAATAATCTAATGAACAGTTAAGTGTATGAGTGGGTGGGGGGGCCTGTTAGGCTCCTAAAAAAAAAATAAAGAAAGGTGAAAGAATTCACAATATGCTGACAATCATCATTTCTCAAATGGTTAAGTACAATAGGCTCAATGTGATTAGTCGATACCTTATCTTTATGTTTCTTCTCTTCCCATAAATCACAGGACAATCAAGCACAAAGTAATAACAAATGAAAAGGGGGGGATAAAGGGGGAACACGAGGGTAGATGCCACACAAACAAGTATAAGCATATTGTAATTAGTTGCAACAAAGGATAGAGTGTCTTGAGGTAATATCAAACCTTACTCTATTAAAGAAATATACATAATTATCTATACAACCTTCTGTGGAAGGATTGGAGGATATGCACAATCTAGCGTAATCTATCTGTCATTATTCATCGTAACAGTTTAACATGCCTACTAAGGTATAACGAGGGTTCCATAGTCAACTATTACCATATGTTAATCTGTATACCTCGCCCGGCAGCGGCAGTCTAACCACCACCCCCAGGCAAAGAAACAGAGCAACCCAGCATTTAAATAAAACGTTACAAGTACATTGTGAGGAGCATGTAAACACGGCTTTTTGGATATCTTAGATGTTATGCGCATGATCTCAGGTGGAAGAAACCCCCCCCCACTCAGTCACACTCTCAATCACACTCCCCTGTCTTCCCACCTGAGACCATTACGCGAGATCATACAACATGTACCTTAACCTGCAGTGATAAATATAACTATATGTTGTAGGCCAGAACAGACTGCCATTGGTCTAGATGTTGCAGGGTTAACCTATTGCTCCTAGGCAGTATGCAGAACATGTAATACAGGTCCTAGCATGTAAAACGATATAACTTGTAAACTGGTGGCAGGAGATATCTCCTACCTTCCTAAAAGAAAAAACACAATCACCTAGATTTGGAGTTTGGCGTTAGCCGTGAAAACCAGCGTTAGAGGCTCCTAACGCTGGTTTTAGGCTACCGCCGGTATTTGGAGTCACTCAAAATAGGGTCTAACGCTCACTTTTCAGCCGCGACTTTTCCATACCGCAGATCCCCTTACGTAAATTGCGTATCCTATCTTTTCAATGGGATTTTTCTAACTCCGGTATTTAGAGTCGTGTCTGAAGTGAGCGTTAGACATCTAACGACAAAACTCCAGCCGCAGGAAAAAAGTCAGTAGTTAAGAGCTTTCTGGGCTAACGCCGGTTCATAAAGCTCTTAACTACTGTACTCTAAAGTACACTAACACCCATAAACTACCTATGTACCCCTAAACCGAGGTCCCCCCACATCGCCGACACTCGAATAATTTTTTTTAACCCCTAATCTGCCGACCGCCACCTACGTTATCCTTATGTACCCCTAATCTGCTGCCCCTAACACCGCCGACCCCTGTATTATATTTATTAACCCCTAACCTGCCCCCCACAACGTCGCCTCCACCTACCTACACTTATTAACCCCTAATCTGCCGACCACAAAGCGCCGCCACCTACGTTATCCTTATGTACCCCTAATCTGCTGCCCCTAACACCGCCGACCCCTATATTATATTTATTAACCCCTAATCTGCCCCCCTCAACGTCGCCTCCACCTGCCTACACTTATTAACCCCTAATCTGCCGACCGGACCTGAGCGCTACTATAATAAAGTTATTAACCCCTAATCCGCCTCACTAACCCTATAATAAATAGTATTAACCCCTAATCTGCCCTCCCTAACATCGCCATCACCTAACTTCAATTATTAACCCCTAATCTGCCGACCGGAGCTCACCGCTATTCTAATAAATGTATTAACCCCTAAAGCTAAGTCTAACCCTAACACTAACACCCCCCTAAGTTAAATATAATTTAAATCTAACTAAATTAATTAACTCTTATTAAATAAATTATTCCTATTTAAAGCTAAATACTTACCTGTAAAATAAATCCTAATATAGCTACAATATAAATTATAATTATATTATAGCTATTTTAGGATTAATATTTATTTTACAGGTAACTTTGTATTTATTTTAACCAGGTACAATAGCTATTAAATAGTTAAGAACTATTTAATAGCTAAAATAGTTAAAATAATTACAAATTTACCTGTAAAAGAAATCCTAACCTAAGTTACAATTAAACCTAACACTAGACTATCAATAAATTAATTAAATAAACTACCTACAATTACCTACAATTAACCTAACACTAAACTATCAATAAATTAATTAAATACAATTGCTACAAATAAATACAATTAAATAAACTAGCTAAAGTACAAAAAATAAAAAAGAACTAAGTTACAAAAAATAAAAAAATATTTACAAACATAAGAAAAATATTACAACAATTTTAAACTAATTACACCTACTCTAAGCCCCCTAATAAAATAACAAAGCCCCCCAAAATAAAAAAATGCCCTACCCTATTCTAAATTACTAAAGTTCAAAGCTCTTTTACCTTACCAGCCCTGAACAGGGCCCTTTGCGGGGCATGCCCCAAGAAATACAGCTCTTTTGCCTGTAAAAAAAAACATACAATACCCAAGCCCCCCAACATTACAACCCACCACCCACATACTTCTAATCTAACCCAAACCCCCCTTAAATAAACCTAACACTAAGCCCCTGAAGATCATCCTACCTTGTCTTCACCTCACCGGGTATCACACCGATCCGTCCAGAAGAGCTCCTCCGATGTCCTGATCCAAGCCCAAGCGGGGGGCTGAAGAGGTCCATGATCCGGCTGAAGTCTTCATCCAAGCGGGGCAGAAGAGGTCTTCCATCCGATTGAAGTCTTCATCTAAGCGGCATCCATCCGGAGCGAAGCGGCAGCATCCTGAAGACCTCCACCGCGGAACATCCATCCTGGCCGACGAATGAACGACGAATGACGGTTCTATTGGCTGTTCCGATCAGCCAATAGAATGCAAGCTCAATCTGATTGGCTGATTGGATCAGCCAATCGGATTGAACTTGATTCTGATTGGCTGATTCCATCAGCCAATCAGAATATTCCTACCTTAATTCCGATTGGCTGATAGAATCCTATCAGCCAATCGGAATTCGAGGGACTCCATCTTGGATGACGTAATTTAAAGGAACCGTCATTCGTCGTTCAGTCGTCGGCCAGGATGGATGTTCCGCGGTGGAGGTCTTCAGGATGCTGCCGCTTCGCTCCGGATGGATGCCGCTTGGATGAAGACTTCAATCGGATGGAAGACCTCTTCTGCCCCGCTTGGATGAAGACTTCAGCCGGATCATGGACCTCTTCAGCCCCCCGCTTGGGCTTGGATCAGGACATCGGAGGAGCTCTTCTGGACGGATCGGTGTGATACCCGGTGAGGTGAAGACAAGGTAGGATGATCTTCAGGGGCTTAGTGTTAGGTTTATTTAAGGGGGGTTTGGGTTAGATTAGGGGTATGTGGGTGGTGGGTTGTAATGTTGGGGGGCTTGGGTATTGTATGTTTTTTTTTACAGGCAAAAGAGCTGTATTTCTTGGGGCATGCCCCGCAAAGGGCCCTGTTCAGGGCTGGTAAGGTAAAAGAGCTTTGAACTTTAGTAATTTAGAATAGGGTAGGGCATTTTTTTATTTTGGGGGGCTTTGTTATTTTATTAGGGGGCTTAGAGTAGGTGTAATTAGTTTAAAATTGTTGTAATATTTTTCTTATGTTTGTAAATATTTTTTTATTTTTTGTAACTTAGTTCTTTTTTATTTTTTGTACTTTAGCTAGTTTATTTAATTGTATTTATTTGTAGCAATTGTATTTAATTAATTTATTGATAGTGTAGTGTTAGGTTAATTGTAGGTAATTGTAGGTAGTTTATTTAATTAATTTATTGATAGTCTAGTGTTAGGTTTAATTGTAACTTAGGTTAGGATTTCTTTTACAGGTAAATTTGTAATTATTTTAACTATTTTAGCTATTAAATAGTTCTTAACTATTTAATAGCTATTGTACCTGGTTAAAATAAATACAAAGTTACCTGTAGAATAAATATTAATCCTAAAATAGCTATAATATAATTATAATTTATATTGTAGCTATATTAGGATTTATTTTACAGGTAAGTATTTAGCTTTAAATAGGAATAATTTATTTAATAAGAGTTAATTAATTTCGTTAGATTTAAATTATATTTAACTTAGGGGGGTGTTAGTGTTAGGGTTAGACTTAGCTTTAGGGGTTAATACATTTATTAGAATAGCGGTGAGCTCCGGTCGGCAGATTATGGGTTAATAATTGAAGTTAGGTGTCGGCGATGTTAGGGAGGGCAGATTAGGGGTTAATACTATTTATGATAGGGTTAGTGAGGCGGATTAGGGGTTAATAACTTTATTATAGTAGCGCTCAGGTCCGCTCGGCAGATTAGGGGTTAATAAGTGTAGGCAGGTGGAGGCGACATTGAGGGGGGCAGATTAGGGGTTAATAAATATAATATAGGGGTCGGCGGTGTTAGGGGCAGCAGATTAGGGGTACATAAGGATAACGTAGGTGGCGGTGCTTTGCGGTCGGCAGATTAGGGGTTAATAAGTGTAGGCAGATGGAGGCGACGTTGAGGGGGCAGATTAGGGGTTAATAAATATAATATAGGGGTCGGCGGTGTTAGGGGCAGCAGATTAGAGGTACATAGGGATAATGTAAGTAGCGGCGGTTTACGGAGCGGCAGATTAGGGGTTAAAAATAAAATGCAGGTGTCAGCGATAGCTGGGGCGGCAGATTAGGGGTTAATAAGTGTAAGGCTAGGGGTGTTTAGACTCGGGGTACATGTTAGGGTGTTAGGTGCAGACGTAGAAATGTTTCCCCATAGCAAACAATGGGGCTGCGTTAAGAGCTGAACGCGGCTTTTTTGCAGGTGTTAGGTTTTTTTTCAGCTCAAACAGCCCCATTGTTTCCTATGGGGGAATCGTGCACAAGCACGTTTTTGAGGCTGGCCGCTTGCGTAAGCAACTCTGGTATTGAGAGTTGAAGCTGCGTTAAAAATGCTCTACGCTCCTTTTTTGGAGCCTAACGCAGCCTTTATGTGGACTCTCAATACCAGAGTTATTTTTATGGTGCGGCCAGAAAAAAGCCGGCGTTAGTTTTTCGGGTCGTTACCGACAAAACTCCAAATCTAGCTGAATGTATGTATAAACTGTTCAAAACATTTCAACTTTTTAAACTCAATTCTGAGACATATAGTCCTTCCTGACCAATGTCTCTGTTACTTTACCAGACACGATCCTCTCATCAAACAGTTTTTCAAGTATTTCCCTCTAGGAGAGAGGGGTCAAAGTCATGCTTCTTGCATTGAGGCATAGGATTCCAAATTGCTGCAGAGGGCCTCAGTGGGGTTTGAGAAGATAGGGTGTGAGATGAAACTGGCAATTCAGTGGGGAAGGAATGTGGTAGATTCCTTTTATTGCTCTGTGCTGCTTCCTCATCTGTCTCCCCAGAGATAGAACTCCTGTCCCAAGATTTGAGCAAGGCAAGACCCTGAGAAACAGAAGTGATGGTGAAGGTGCGGTCATTCCTGGTAACATGTATCTTCGTGGAAACCCCCATCTATATCTGATGTTGTTTTGGCAAAGATATTTCGTTATGTCGGTGAAAGTTTTTCTTTGTGGAAGAGTTCTGGGGGAGAGGTCTGCGAACACTTTGATGTTAGCAAATTTTTCAGGCATCTCTGGGTTCCGAAAAGTATCTCTTTGTAAACGTTCCTTGTATGTATAGAAGTGTAATCTCACAATAACATCCTTCGGTTGCTCAGAGGGTAATCCTCTAGGTCTCAGAGATCTATGTGCCCTGTCGACCATATTTTCTGTAGGGGATTGAGGTTTGGCTAGAAGGGTGAAGTATTCCATTAAGAACAGGTTGAAATGTTCACGTATAATCCTCACTATGGAAAAAGATCAGTTTTCAGTGTAAAGCAAGGTCTCCCTTAGTTGCAACACATTTGAGGGTGCGGCAGTGTGGGCATCCCCTAGGCCCCCCCATCCAGTGTGAGAGCCTAGCCAGACATATCAAGCCCGCTATGCAGTTCAGTATTGTGGAGTAGTGACCCCCAGAGTGTGGGAGGTGAAGAAACAAAACAATCAAACACACACAAAAAAAGGAAAAAGAATAATAGTAGACACACTCTCCAGGGGAATTTGTCACCACTGGACCAGGTCGGGCAAAGGGATTTGGGTATGACCTGCTGCAACTAAGGAAAGGAGGGAGAGTGTGTTTGCGTCGGCTATGTGTTTAATAGTACAGGGCCAGGGCAGGCAGATATACTTTGTCCACTCTATTCCAATATTGTTATCAGTGCAAGAAGTGTTCAAGCTTTAACTAGACATCTGTAAAAGATGTAAGCTCCACATGTGCACCAATTTGAGACTGTTCCTTCCCTTGTAATGAGATAGAGGAGTATTGCCCAGTCAAATCAAGTGAATAAATGTCCTTCAATGTAGACTCTTGGGAGGCCTGTCTACAGATGCTATGCTTGTCACCCAAATTGCACTAATTGTAAGTTGCAGTGTCAAAATGAGCTGGAAAAATATATACCCTTGGTTTAGATACTGCTCAAGTGCTTAACAAGTGTCAGTGCTGAGTATAAAGCCCACGTGGCAGCAGAGCTGCGATATCCTGCAGGGCCAATTTTTCAATATGAATATAGAAAGCAGCTGAGTTGCAACTTGTAGGTTTCTATTACTTGTGAGAGGATCAAAGTACCCCCTATAGTAAACTCCCTCCTACGCCAATACTCAGACTTAGGGTAGTAACTGTAAGCAATGGTGTGCGGCAGACAGTGAAGCGTATCTACTTATCTGAAAATGGCGATTTTCCCGCCACAGCTTTAAATCTCTTAACAGTAGCGCAGTTCAGACTGAATATATCTCACACTTGTCTCCCTTTTACTTTTTATCCTGTGCGTAACTGATTAGATATTTTTGGGCTGCATAGGCACTAGCCAGTGCCTACCCGGTCACTACTCACAGTTCCTGTAGCAGCAGCTCCGGACCGAGGAAGGTTTTCTTCTTTCCGCCCTGGACGCACTCCAGATTCCTGCTATTATGAGCCTAGCTGGGCTCCGGAGCGGATCCCCGACCCTCCGGAGCTAAGAGCAATGTGAAGCAGCAACTGTATAGGGGTAACAAGCGGACTGCTACTTGAATTGAGTAATGTAGTCCTACAGTGTTTGCGGCCGTTAGGTCTCTCTATGTCGGTCCAGCTCTCACCCAATATTCAGGTTGGTCCGTGTACTCCAGATATTTGCGCTGTAACAGCCAGACAGGTAGCACAAGGGTTTAAGGTATCCCTTAATAAGATGTAGTAGCCTATTAACAGTTTTTTTAACAGGTTTTAAATGCTTTAGACTAATTTTGTTGTAGGAGCTCTGAGAAGGTACGTCTGTTATGTGCGGTAGTTGGCTCCGCCCCCTTGAATGTTTAATTTGAATTCGAATATTACATTTATTAAACAGTTGTAGACTAGAAATACTATTTCAAATTTGAATGTGACATTTGAATTCGAATGTGACATTTTAATTAGAATATTACATTAAAAAAACACAGTATTAGACTAGAAATACTATTTTGAGCATTCAAATTTGAATATTACATTTATTTAACACAGTTGTAGACTAGAAATACTATTTCAAATTTGAATGTCACATTTGAATTTGAATATTACATTTATAAAACACAGTATTAGACTAGAAATACTATTTTGAATTTGAATGTTACATTCGAATTCGAATGTATCATTCAAATTCGAATATTACATTTATTAAACAAATACAAATACTTTCGAATTTTATTGAAAAATTTTAAAACGAAAATTTGAAAATAGTGTTAGAATGTTATATAAACATTCAAAATTCGATTTGAACGAATGTATCAATTATTGTTTTAAATTTCAAATTTTTAGAAACATTCGCCCATCCCTAATACATGTTTCTCAATATTAAAGCCTTTTGCCTGCCCTTTTTTTTTTTTGTAAACAAAATTTTTATTGAGGCGGTCATAGTAATCACAGTTCAAACAGGCCATAGAGAGGTACAATTGCAATTACAAGAAGACTACCAACTCAGAGACAGGGGTCTATACAGAATTTAGTAATGTGCAGGGCCTCAGCAACCCATGTGGCAACTGCACCATTTAGGCCAGAATTTCACTGGCACTTCCTCAATCAAAGTCAGTCAGCTGGATTCGGTAGACAGCCTCCCCTACAATACAAGTCCTGGCTAAGTATGGGATAGAAGCACTCCCGATCAGATCCCCGGCCCTCCGGAGTGCCTGGGCTACTGACTGGATGAAGCAGCTGCGACAGGGGCCCCCACCACTAACGCGGCAGCTGTACTGTGAAAGCCGCAATCTTACCGACACTCCTGCTGACTATGTCGGGCGGCCGCTTTCTGCAGTCAGCCTCACCTTCAAAGCGGGTCCCGGTTTAGGCTGAGGTAGGTGCACTCCAGAGCGGATCCCCGGTCTCCGGAGTGAAAGGGCGACAGCTCAGGTGAAACAGGGGTAAACCCGTCTAAAGAGCCAGATGATGTTTCAAATTATCGGTAATGGGGTAGTTAGTGAGCGATTATAGCTGATTATGCTGGTAAAACTATTAGATGGGCCCAGGAGCTCCACAAAACACTTCTAATGTGGTTGCTCGCTAGCTCCGCCCCCCCCTTGCCTGCCCTTTTTTTCTAGAACCTGAGACCTCATATGCTTTTTTTTAAATAATTTTTTTAGGTTGTGATATTATGAGTGTAACTGTACTGTTATGTATGGTATTTTTTTTTATGTGTTTTGTGTTTTGTGAAGCAGTTAACCAGAGTTTTGAGGATGCTCTATCCCGACTCGAGTTAACTTTAATTGCGCTTAAGCGATCGCATTTGCTTTCAAGTTGTAATACAAGCGCTATATCCAACATACGCAAACATCCGCGATAAACCCCTTTTCGTTTGCGCATAACTGTTAGCGCCCCACTCATATTCTGGCCCATAATTGGGAGTGAAGCAATGGCCATTTAGCAGGAATATCATTTATAATACAAGTGTTTAAATCGATACCGCTGTGCACTGTGAAAGGACAATAGTAATATGCATGTGTGAAATTAACCTTTATTTGTAAGTAAGTTCTACATTTGAGAAGCAGTATTTTGGGTAAACAGTTCATGTCTGTAAGAGTTGTAATATACAGTATATGCATTATATGGTAAAAAATGGTGCTTATTTTTTCTAAGGTTGTTTGTTGTAAAAAACAAACAAACATGTTTTGTACTTTGATGTGTTTTTGGTTTAAAAAAACAAGATTAACAGTACAGTATATTAATATGCCATTTTTTTCCACTTTTTAACCCTCTCTTGTGACCGCGTTTGCTTTAAACCTGTAATACGATTGCTATTTCTGACATGCGCAAAAAGTGGAAAAAAGACAGTGGGGCCTATTTATCAAGCTCTGTATGGAGCTTGATGTCCCTGTGTTTCTGGCGAAAGACCGCTGCTCCATAACTTGTCCACCTGCTCTGAGGCGGCGGACAGACATCGTCAGAAATCAACCCGATCAATATGATCGGGTTGATTAACACCCCCTGCTAGCGGTATTGCACTAGTAGTTCACCAGAACTGCTGGTACAATGATAAATGCAATGTCAGCATTTATCGATGTGCAGCGGACATGATCCGCAATATCGGATCATGTCCGCTCGCATCATGATAAATAGGCCCCTTTATCACTCGCGCAAAACATTTAGCGTGCCACTTGTAATTTAGCACAATATAATTAAGTTGAATTCAATATTGAATACATTTTTGACCTGGCTGCTTTCAGAGAGGGAGCAGAGTATGCAATCACCCCATGTTATGGCAGGCCATAAACTAGCTATGTCTGAAATCATAGGATACCATACAATTTTATTTAGATATATACAGTAGCCATACACTTGTGATCAATCCCATTGTGGAGCCATGGGGAGTATTTTGATACCATACATGACATGTCTGTCATATTTTGTCACCCAGTACACACAGTAATAAAAATTATTAGCCACCAATCAGCACTAGCTACATAGGTGCTGAATCAAAAAGAGACTGCCTCCTAAGTTTTACTTTCCTGCTTTTCAAATACAGATACAAAGAGAACCAAGAAACATTCGGCTAGATTACGAGTTTTGTCGGTAAAGCTGTGAGGTGCTAACGAGCAGTTTATGCTCACCGCTCACCGACAGACAACGCTGGTATTACGGGTTTTTACAAACCCGGTGTTAGCTGCAGAAAAGTGAGCGGAGAGCAAAATTTAGCTCCACATCTCACTGTAATACCAGCGCTGCTTATGGTAGCGGTGAGCTGGCTAAACGTGCTCGTGCACGATTTCCCCATAAGAATCAATGAGGGAGAGCCGGCTGAAAAAAAACCTAACACCTGCAAAAAAGCAGTGTTTAGCTCCTAACGCAGCCCCATTGATTCCTATGGGGAAATAACATTTATGTCTACACCTAACACCCTAACATGAACCCCGAGTCTAAACACCCCTAATCTTACACTTATTGACCCCTAATCTGCTGCCCCCGACATCGCTGACACCTGCATTATATTATTAATCCCTAATCTGCCGCTCTGGACACCGCCACCACCTACATTATATGAATGAACCCCTAATCTGCTGCCCCTAACATCGCCAACACCTACATTATATTTGTTAACCTCTACTCTGCTGCCCCTAATGTCGCCGCAACCTACCTACACTTATTAACCCCTAATCTGCCACCCCCAACGTTGCCGCCACTATAATAAAGTTATTAACCCCTAAACCTAAGTCTAACCCTAACCCTAACCCTAACACCCCCTAACTTAAATATTATTTAAATAAATATAAATAAAATTACTACAATTAAATAAATTATTCCTTTTTAAAACCAAATACTTACCTATAAAATAAACCCTAAACTAGCTACAATATAACTAATAGTTACATTGTTGCTAGCTTAGGGTTTATTTTTATTTTACAGGCAACTTTGTATTTATTTTAACTAGGTACAATAGTTATTAAATAGTTATTTAATATTTAATAGCTACCTAGTTAAAATAAAGACAAATTTACCTGTAAAATAAAACCTAACCTAAGTTACAATTACACCTAACACTACGATATAATTAAATTCATTACCTAAATTAAATCAAATGAATTACAATAAAATAAAATAAACTAAAGTACAAAAAAACCCAAACACTAAATTTCAGAAAATAATAAAATAATTACAAGCTTTTTAAACTAATTACTCCTAATCTAATCCCCTAATAAAATAAAAAAGCCCCCCAAAATAAAAAAAAGCCCTACCCTATACTAAATTACAAATAGCCCTTAAAAGGGCTTTTTGCGGGGCATTGCCCCAAAGTAATCAGCTCTTTTACCTGTAAAAAAAAGTACAATAACCCCCAACATTAAAACCCATCACCCACACACCCAACCCTACTCTAAAACCCACCCAATCCCCCCTTAATAAAACCTAACACTATCCCCTTGAAGATCACCCTACCGTGAGAAGTCTTCACCCAACCGGGCCGAAGTCCTCAACGAAACCGGGCGAAGTGGTCCTCCAGACGGGCAGAAGTCTTCATCGAAGCCAGGCAGAAGAGGTCCTCCAGACAGGCAGAAGTCTTCATCCAGATGACAAATTCTATCTTCATCCATCCGGCGCGGAGTGGGTCCATCTTCAAGCCATCCGACGCAGAGCATCCATCTCAGCCGACGACTAACGACGAATGAAGTTTCCTTTAAATTACGTAATCCAAGATGGCGTCCCTTGAATTCCGATTGGCTGATAGAATTCTATCAGCCAATCGGAATTAAGGTAGGAAAAATCCTATTGGCTGATGCAATCAGCCAATAGGATTCAAGTTCAATCCTATTAGCTGATCCAATCAGCCAATAGGATTGAGTTTGCATTCTATTGGCTGTTCCAATAGGATTTTTCCTACCTTAATTCTGATTGGCTGATAGAATTCTATCAGCCAATCAGAATTCAAGGGACACCATCTTGGATGATGTAATTTAAAGGAACCTTCATTCGCCGTTAGTCGTCGGCCGAGATGGATGCTTTGCATCGGATGGCTTGAAGATGTACCTGCTCCGCACCGGATGGATGAAGATAGAAGATGCCGTCTGGATAAAGACTTCTGCCCATCTGGAGGACCTCTTCTGCCTGGCTTCGATGAAGACTTCTGCCCGTCTGGAGGACCACTTCGCCCGGCTTCGTTGAGGACTTTGGCCCGGTTGGGTGAAGACTTCTCAAGGTAAGGTGATCTTCAAGTGCTAGTGTTAGGTTTTATTAAGGGGGGATTGGGTGGGTTTTAGTGTAGGGTTGGGTGTGTGGGTGGTGGGTTTTAATGTTGGGGGTATTGTACTTTTTTTTACAGGTAAAAGAGCTGATTACTTTGGGGCAATGCATTGCAAAAAGCCCTTTTAAGGGCTATTTGTAATTTAGTATAGCGTAGGGCTTTTTTTATTTTGGGGGGGCTTTTTTATTTTATTAGGGGGATTAGATTAGGTGTAATTAGTTTAAAAAACTTGTAATTATTTTATTATTTTCTGTAATTTAGTGTTTGTTTTTTTGTACTTTAGTATTTTATTTAATTGTAATTCATTTATTTTAGGTAATTAATTTAATTATAGTGTAGTGTTAGGTGTAATTGTAACTTAGGTTAGGTTTTATTTTACAGGTAAATTTGTCTTTATTTTAACTAGGTAGCTATTAAATAGTTAATAACTATTTAATAACTATTGTACCTAGTTAAAATAAATACAAAGTTGCCTGTAAAATAAAAATAAACCCTAAGCTAGATACAATGTAACTATTAGTTATATTGTAGCTAGCTTAGGGTATATTTTATAGGTAAGTATTTAGTTTTAAATAGGAATAATTTAGTTAATGATAGTAATTTTATTTAGATTTATTTAAATAATATTTAAGTTAGGGGGCTGTTAGGGTTAGGGTTAGACTTAGGTTTAGGGGTTAATACATTTAATATAATGGCGGCGACATTGGGGGGAGCAGATTAGGGGTTAATAAATGTAGGTAGGTGTCGGCGATGTTAGGGATGGCAGATTAGGGGTTAATAAAATTTAACTAGTGTTTGTGAGGCGGGAGTGTGGCGATTTAGGGGTTAATATATTTATTAAAGTGGCGGCGATGTCCAGTTCGGCAGATTAGGTGTTAAAATTTTTATTTAACTGTTTGTGATGTGGGGGGGCCTCTGTTTAGGGGTTAATAGGTAGTTTATGGGTGTTAGTGTACTTTTTAGCACTTTAGTTAAGAGTTTTATACTACGGCGTTAGCCCATAAAACGCTTAACCACTGACTTTCAAATGCGGTACCAGTCTTGACAGGAGAGGGTCTACCGCTCACTTTTAGGAAGACTTGTAATACCGGCGTTAGGCAAATCCCATCGAAAAAATAAGATACGCAATTGACGTAAATGGATTTGCGGTATTTTCGAGTCTGGCCGAAAAAGTGAGCGGTACACCTGTACCTGCAAGACTCGTAATACCAGCGGGCGTTACAAAGCAGCGTTGGGACCTCTCAACGCTGCTTTTTAACCCTAACCCTAATCTAGCTATATAGCTAATAGGAGTAAATAGAAAGTTACTTAAAATTGCATGAAAGCCTGTAGCTTGTTATGTATCACGGGTGTTATTACCAGAACTCCCTGCTTCATCTCATACACTTCCTCTCTTGCAGTACAATCATGGGATGCACGGTTTTTCTTCCCACCATCTAAACTTCTTTGGTGCCACTAGCTGTTGCTCTGCTAGCCAGGCATCTTTTCCCTCCACTTGAATAGTCTCCCTGTACAACTAAATTCAAACTATTCCATTTTTTGTAAATATTATGACGTGAGAACTCTACAACAAAATGTTTGGGAAATGTAAATTTGAACTTAAATTTGAATAAACAAAGTAGTGTGCATCTATTTTTCTAAACTCTGTAGAGAGAAGGAGTTACCCTCATATAAATAAGGGCATTTACTTATAGTTACAGTATACAACTTCGGTTTGCATAAGGGGTTCTCCCACATGCTTCTACTCATATAATGCACATTAATTAATTCACACCAGGTGAACACTATTACCACAGTGATCACCTGGCTATTAAACCTTACATAGGGACTTTATTTTAAAGAAAGGCTTCTGGTCTTTAAAACAATGTGTTATGGGGTCTATACGCTTTTTGATGGCCTATTATAAGAGTAAATATGTGTTAAATGGTACTTATACTTTAAACCCGCATGCCGTTTGAAAGACCTGGAGATTAACTTTCAAATAGTGGGTTTTGGGTGCTTCTAGGGCATAAAGGAACTGAGATTGAGTTTTTTTTTTTTACACTTTACCACCAATCCAGCTCCCTTAAAGGGACATGAAACCCAAATAGTTTTTCTTTCATGATTCCAATAGAGCATCCAGTATTAAACAACTTTACAATTTACTTCTATTATCTAATTTGCTTTCTTTTCTTGGCATCTTTTGTTGAAATGCATACCTAGGTAGGCTCAGAAGCAGCAATGCACTACTGGGAGCTAGCTTCCAATTGGTGGTTGCACATATCACTCTTGTCATTGGCTCACCTGATCTGTTCGGCAAGCTCCCAGTAGCGCATTGATGCTTCTTAAACAAAGAGTTCTAAGAGAATAAAACAAACACTGATGATAGTAGTAACATAAAATGTTGTTTTAAGATTATGTATCAAATGTAAGCTTAAAAAGACATTAAACACCTTTAGATTGTAAAAACTGGGCCTTTTCCCAAACCCCCTCTAGGAAAAAAAGCAACATTTGTCTTTACATCACTCAAATGTTTGTTTTTTAACACTTGTTATACTCTAAAAAAAAAGCATGCACAGAGTGAGGAAAGTATACCTTTATTATGATCATTTTTAAAAAAATAAAAACGCTGAAGTGATATAATGTATTTTGTAGAATCTGTATATGGAGTTAAAAGTAGTAGTTATATTCTAACTGAATAATTCAATTCCATATTTTTTTCAGGTAATTTATCATAGAACAAATTCATTATTTATTTACTTAAGTTTTTTTTTCTAAATCAATTAAAAATGCTTTTCTTTTAAATTTATCTTTTCCTGGATATTCGTTTTGAGATAGCTTGCACAGACTCAAGATCTTTCTTCTTTTTTGAACATTTAAGACCCATTTGGATTTTTCTGTTGGTCGAGATAATCACAATAGGGCTTATAGCGGAGTAACAGGAATCAAAAAAGATACGGGCATCAGTGACACGAGGGGACAAGGGGTACATGCAAAGGGTGAAGATCCAGAAGAGGTTGTCTAGGCCAAAGCATACAATGTACATTATGACTAACGTGAGAACAGCTTTAGCGGCTCGCATCTCAGCATGTTTAGTTTGTAAGGCTATTGTGCATTTGACTTGTTTCCCATGTTGGTAGAATACATAAAGGAGATAGCCACTAGACAACATCATAAGACTCAAGAAGAACAAGTCACGGACTACAAAGATAATCCCATTCCCCAGATATATAAAATAACTTGGAAAGATCACAAAGCAGAAGTTGTAGCTCATGATATATCTTGAAGTGCTATTTTTGATAGAAGCTGTGGAGTAGACTAGCCGAGTGCTACTTACAACAAGGTTGAAACCCCATAGTAATAACATAATTGTGAATAGGTGATCAAGAAGTTTCTTCTTTACAGTCATCCAACGCTGAGGAGATGGAGTGATGGTAACACATTGGAAACAACCCAGCAAGGAGGTGATGCTAATAGACATCGCTCTTCCTACACAATAAAAGTAAAGGCTGATTTGGCAGGTCAGGTCACCATATACATTTTGGATGCCAGTGGCTTGCAAAGTAATTGGGAGACACCATGTCAAAATGACTAGAAGATTAGACAAAGCTAGTTTACTGAGAATGATTTCTCCTGTGCTTACTTTCCCATTGCTGTGAAATGTGTGAAGGAAGGCAAATAAGATAACAAGGTTACCGGGGATACCTATGACATCCAGAGAAAGAAAACCAGCCACATCAAGAATGATCCAGGTCCTCATCTAGAAATAATGTAAGGACAACATTGTTAGATGTTATTAATGTTCGCAAACAAACTTTATTTGGTAATATAATTAATATGTAACAGAAAGTAGAGAGTTACAGAAAACTTGTTAAAAATTTAAACATTTTTAAAAACTATTATAACATTTTTTTACTAAATGATTTGAAATTTAATATTTTATCTAAAAATTAAAAGATAGGATTGGAATTAATGCATTGTGAAGTATTATATTAGTTCTTTTTAAGTATTATTTTAGAGTAGAATTGGTTCTTTTATCAAAATCCATTAAGGCTAATAAGAAAGAATGATTTTCATTCTTATTTGTGGTGGAGTTCCTTCTGAGACCCAACTATTTTTTGTTTGATGGAGATAATTTTTTTTTCAGTCATGTGGAACAGCAATGAGGGCGAAATTCGCCCCCTCTTTTGCAAATGTATTTGTGGGTCATTAGGAACTCCAACACATTTATGGTGGTGCAAACCCTTCCAGGGAACACATATTTTATATGAGATACATTGATGATCTCATCTTTATAGTCAAGGAACAGATGGTTTTTGAACAGTTCCTAACTTATCTCAGTGACAATGATGTCAATTAGCATTTCACAGGTGAAATTCATACGAATAAGACAGAGTTTCTTGATTTGACACTGGAGGGTGTTCTTGAGGATGGTAGTATATTTTCTAGTACATATTGTAAACATTCCTCTGGTTGCACAATTTTGCTTGCTGATTCCTGTCATCCCAGGCATCAAATACATTCTATTTCTAGAAGTCAGCTCTTGTGAATTAGACGTAACGCTAGCACCTTGGAAATGTATGATGTACAAGGAAAAGTACTGGTGTAGAGATTAGGTGCCCGGGGGTATGACAGGGATTTTTTAAAGTTGAATTTAAAAAAGATTAGAGATATTGCACCTACTACAGGAGGGGCAACGAGAGGTTCTAGGTCTTTCAAAGACGACAATCTTCTCTTTACAACTGAATAAACAGTGCAATTTTATAAAATTTTAAGAAGGAATCTACATATTTCGAAGGGTGAAATATATATAATATTTATGGGTAAATGTCATTTTGTACCTAAGAAACCCTTGACTTTGTCAGCTAAATTGTTTACTAGTATGGTGACCTTTAAAAGACAGAATGCCAATCAGTGGCTTTATAGAAAAGGTCATTTTAAATATCACTTGCACAATTGTTTAACATGTGCCATTTTGACCCCTGGGGATTTGTTTACAAACTCCGTGACAGGTATAATTATAGGATCAACTTTCATGCTACTTGTTAATCTACATTTGTGATATACCTAATGGAATGCAAGTTTTGTCCCACCCAGTATATTGGACAAACTTCACGTGAGTTGAGATATCACGTGTGTGAACACCTCAGAGATGTGAAAAAATAATAAGGACTCCACAGTGGCAATATACTTTAATGGGGTTTATTTCACAAAAATAGCAATTTTTTTTGTTATGGTCACTCTGTATTTATAAGTTACAGACCAGAGTACCACCTGGTCTTAAAGGGACACTGAACCCAAATTTTATCTTTCATGATTCAGATAGAGCATGCAATTTTAAGCAACTTTCTAATTTACTCCTATTATCAATTTTTCTTCATTCTCTTGCTATCTTTATTTGAAAAGAAAGAATATAAGTTTCAAAGCCGGCCTATTTTTGGTTCACAACCTGGGTTGTCCTTACTAATTGGTGGATAAATTCTGTCTACGGAACTGAACCAAAAATTGTCTGGCTCTTTAGCTTAGATGCAAGATTGCAAGAGAACAAAGAAAAATTGATATTAGGAGTAAATTAGAAAGTTGCTTAAAATTACTGAATAATGAAATAAAAATTTGGGGTTTAGTGTCCCTTTAATCTAAAATGGGATTTATCCTACCTTCTTGATCAGTAATATGACTTTATTATATCTCTTTTATTAACCCCTTAATGACCGACAACGTACAGGGTACGTCCTCAAAAAAAGACAGTTAACGCCTGAGGACGTACCCTGTACGTCATCGGTCTGGGAAAGCGGTGAAAGCGATCCTGATCGCTTCCAGATGCTTTCCTGTTATTGCAGTGATGCCTCTATATCGAGGCATCCTGTAATAACATCCGTTGGCCATCCGATGAATAGAGAGCCACTCTGCACCGGACATCGATGGCCGGTATCGTTGGTGGGTGGGAGCCGGTCTGGAAGGCGGGTGGCGGCCATCGATAAGCCCAGTGATGTGGAGGGGGGTGGGATCAAGGGCGGGATCAAGGGCAGGGGTAGCTGGGGACGTGCACGGACGCGCGCGTGCACGAGGGGGCGGAGGGGGGCGCATGCACGGGGAGGGAGCAGCTGGGAACCGCTACACTACAGAAAATGTATATAGAATAAAATTGATCAGTGGGAAGAATGTTAAAAAATAAATTAAAAAACGATAAATCAGGGGGTGTTGGGTTGGTCTGTAGGGGGGAAGCAACACTACAGAAATAAAAACGGGGAAAAAATAATAAAACACATTCTTTTCTGCAAACTGGGTACTGGCTGCCAGCTGCCAGTACCCAAGATGGCCCCCAAAAAGGCAGAGGGGGAGGGTTAGAGAGCTGTTTGGGGGGGATCAGGGAGGTTGGGGGCTAAGGGGGATCCTACACAGCAGAATATGTAAATATGCTAAATAAAATAATAAAAAAAATCAAAGATACCTTTTATTTTAGTACTGGCAGACTTTCTGCCAGTACTTAAGATGGCGGGGACAATTGTGGGGTGGGGGAGGGAAGGGAGCTGTTTGGGAGAGATCAGGGGGTGTGATGTGTCAGGTGGGAAGCCGATATCTACACTAAAGCTAAAATTAACCCTGCAAGCTCCCTACAAGCTACCTAATTAACCCCTTAACTGCTAGCCATAATACACGTGTGATGCGCAGCGGCATTTAGCGGCCTTCTAATTACCAAAAAGCAACGCCAAAGCCATATATATATATATATATATATATATATATATATATATATATCTGCTATTTCTGAACAAAGGGGATCACTGAGAAGCATTTACAACCATTTGTGCCATAATTGCACAAGCTGTTTGTAAATAATTTCAGTGAGAAACCTAAAGTTTGTGAAAAAGTGAAAAAGACATTTCTGAAGCCGGCCAATGTAATTTACTCCCATCAAACCATATATTTTTGAAAAGTAGACATCCTAGGGTATTTCAAATGCTGGTATTTTAACACTTTCCATGCACTAATTCAACCACTAGTCTTTGTCAAACTATTAGGCATTCATGTTTTTGTGTTATTTTTCGCATACATTGTACTTTAGACATGGATTCACAGCTCCTGTTATGTATTACTACCAAAGAAGACACCAATATGTGGTCACCACAATCTCCTGAGTTCAGTGATACCACCTATGCATAGGTTTGGTGGCTTGTTTGGGGGGTGCAATGCCAATTGTCTGACATGCGTTTGTGATTTTTTTTCACATTTAACATATTTTATTTGCCTATCGTCTTTTTTGGGGGTCTTTTAACATGCCCCAATTTATTTGTTTTCCATGAATGTGCATATATTTGAAAATTTGACACCCCAAGGTATTATATATGGAGTGCTTTGATGACTTTGATGCAACTGTTTTAGCCCAAAAAATTGGAGAAAGTGTATGGTGGTAATTTTTTAATTTTCATTTTTACAGACACATTGCTTTTTGACTATGATTTAGGAGAGACTGTTGTAAGTTATTGCAAAAAGAATACTTCAGGTTGTTTTCTGCAAGGCACCCTGAGTACACCTATGCCCCACATGCATAGGTTTGCCAGGATTTTGGAAAGGTTATGTTACAATTTTATGACTTGTGATTTTAGTTATTAAAAATGAGAGTATTTCTTCTGATAGGCCTATCTTTAGTTTGGGGCCTATCGCATACCCCACTTATATTTATTGCCATGAAAGTGTATATTTTTGAAATGTTGAAAACCCTAAGGTGTTGTATATGGTGTGCTTTGATGCCTTTGAAGCAACCGTTTTAGCCCAAAAAATTGGAGAAACTGTATGGTGGTAATTTTTCAATTTTCATTTTTACAGACACATTGCTTTTTGACTATGATTTAGGAGAGACTGTTGTAAGTTATTACAAAAACATACTTCAGGTTGTTTTCTGCAAGGCACCCTGAGAACACCTATGTCCCCCATGCATAGGTTTGACAGGGGTTTTGGTTAAAAAAAAAACAGGCCCAATTTTAGAAAAAAATAGAGTAGTGAAATGTAAAAATCTGGCACAGTAAATGTAAAAAACAAACAAACAAAAAAAACATCTAACAGTAAACATAACCAAAAAAAAATAAAATAACAGCAAATGTATTTATTTTTTTAAAAATTGACCATTGTATGGTACCGCTTGAAGCAGTCCCCAATGCAGAGTGCAGGCTGTCCAGGGCAATCAGGGCAGTGATATATGGTGTCCCTTCTCCTCCCCCCCCTTGGTACAGACTCTGCATTTTTTTTGTGGTTTCTGCTTTGCGGCAGTAGGGGGGATATTAAAAATAAAATGGGTAGCCCCAACTCTGCTCTCTCCCATCACCGCCCGGGGAGCAGGTGCTTCATGGTACAAAATCCCCGAAATAATCTGGAGCTGAAACTGTAAGAAAGTCTTTTTAACTCTGGGGCTTGCTTTTTTGAACAACAAAAAAGCGTTGTGGGTTGCAATCTGCATTAGGTAAATTGCAACCTTTTTGTACCAGGCCCTTGTCTTCCGCATAATCAGGTAGGGCTGCAGCAGCTGATATGCCAGATCAACCCCATCCATATGCCGGTTATAAGACTTGATGCACACTGGCTTCCTTATGATCTCAGCTCTGCCACGTACAGAAACCGCCACCGTCCTCTCTGTGTGGATGGTGGTAAGAAGGTATACATCCTTCTTATCTCTGTACTTAAGTGCCAACAGCTCCTCTTGTCGCAGAGCTGAGGTCTCCCCCCTTCGTAGCCGGGTGCGTACAAGTTGTCCTGGGAAACCTGCGCGGTTCTTTTTAATTGTACCGCAAGCTACTGTATCAAAGCAATACAGTAGCTTGAACAAAAAGACACTTGTTTAATAATTATCTAAGTACAAGTTATACCCTTTGTTCATTAGGGGTAATATCAGGTCCCAGACAATCTTGCCAGTGGTTCCCATATGTTCTGGGCAACCTGGAGGGTCAAGGTGGCTATCCTTTCCCTCATACACTCGGAAGGCCTGAGTATACCCAGTCTCGCTCTCACAGAGCTTATACACCTTTATTCCATATCTGGAGCGCTTGGAAGGAATATACTGCTTGAATCCCAGCCTTCCCTTATACTTCATCAGGGATTCATCAACGCATATATTCCTTCCAGGTGTATAAGCCTCTGCAAACCTGGCAGAAAAGTGGGTAATCAGGGGGCGGATTTTATACAGCCTGTCAAATTGGGGATGCTCCCTAGGGGGGCACAGGCTGTTGTCGCTGAAGTGCATGAAATGCAGAATCATTTCATACCTCTTCCTCTACATAGTCTGGGAGAAAATGGGGGTAGAGCAGATGGGGTTACTGCTCCAGTAGGAGCAAATGGAGGGTTTCTTTATGATGCCCATCAGCATAGTCAATGCCCAGAATTTTTTGAATTCTGGCACATTGATGGGGGCCCATTGCTGCTTTGCCAAATATGTTCCAAGCTTTGCAGCACGGAACTGATGGGCATATAAATTAGTTTGGGCGACAATGTTCCCCAATACATCATCACCCAGAAACACTTCCAGAAACTGCTGGGGGCTAAAACCTGCCACATCTATATTTATGCCAGCATTTGCTGTGAAGGGTGGGATATCTGGCCTCTGGAGATGATGTGTTACCCACTCTTCAGCAGCAATGGCAGCAACATGCCTCCTTCTGGCAGGGGGGCTAGCAGGGGGGCTGGCAGGGGGGGGTAGCAGGGGGGCTGGCAGGGGGGCTAGCAGCCACAGATACATCACTATCAGTTGAGCATATGGCAGGGTCAAAATTGGGGTCTGAGTCAGACATAGAGGCATCTGACTCTGACGCAAGAATGGCATACGCCTCCTCAGCACTATATATTTTCTGTGACATTTTTGTATCTGTCACAGAAAAAATTTACTAAAAAAATTGAAATTGAAATTAAATTAATTAACTAAATTAAATTAATTAACTAAATTAACTAGCAAAAAAGTACAGCTATGCTACTGCCAGTTATTTATAGCGATCACTGGCAAGCTAGGGGTTAATGGCTCTGAAAATTAAATTAACTAAATGGTTCTGAAAAGAGCCTTTGGATTTTTAAAAAATTACAACAAAAAAAATTAACCCCTAAAAAAATGCACAGACAGCAAAAAAGTACAGCTATGCTACTGCCAGTGATTTATAGCAATCACTGGCAAGCTAGGGGTTAATGGCTCTGAAAATTAAATTAACTAAATGGTTCTGAAAAGAGCCTTTGGATTTTTAAAAAATTACAACAACAAAATTAACCCCTAAAAAAATGCACAGACAGCAAAAAAGTACAGCTATGCTACTGCCAGTGATTTATAGCGATCACTGGCAAGCTAGGGGTTAATGACTCTGGAAATTAAATTAAATTAGCTAAATGGCTCTGAAATGAGCCTTTGGGTTTTTTAAAAATATACAACAAAAAAATTAACCCCTAAAAAATATGCACAGACAGCAAAAATAAGTGCAGCTATGCTACTGCCAGTGATTTATAGTGATCACTGGCAAGCTAGGGGTTAATGGCTCTGAAAAGAGCCTTTGGTTCTATAATTTTTTAACAAATAAAAGAAATAAATCTCTCTCTTCTAAACACAGGTCTCTCTCTCCAACAAAATCGCAAGTGAGGAGAGGGAGGGAGATCCACACTGATCAGTGTCAATATTTACAAATATTGACATGATCAGATAAATGGGGTATTTTATTATTATTTTTTGTGTGTGTGTGGGAGGCTCAGATTGGGTGACCCTAGCTTGCCCCTATGATGAGGCAGGCTAGGGACACCCACAGAGGCCCCATGATGCACTGGGCATCGCTATCTTGGATGCATTGTGAAGGGGGAAGGGGGCTATTTAGGGCTTTATTTTTATTTTTTTGCCAGTTTTTTTTACATTTTTTTAAAATTATTTTATAACTAGGTGCCTCGACCCACCGAGGCACTTAGCACACAAGCAGAGCATCGGAAGCGTGTCCGATCGCTTCCGATGCTCTGAAACACTGCCGGGCTCCACGTGGAGCAAAACCGGAAGTGATCACTCGTGGGGGAGTGATCAATCCGGTCCCGGCACTCGGGCACAGTATAGCAGGATGCCTAGACATCGAGGCATCCCTGCAATACTGTTAGAGCAGCTGGAAGCGATTTCGATCGCTTCCAGTGCTCTGTTTAACCGACGACGTATGCCATACGTCCTCGGTTGTTAAGTGGTTTTTTTTTTAGGACGTATGGCATACGTCGTCGGTCGTTAAGGAGTTAAAGAGACAGAAAACCCTTTTTTTTTTCTTTTGCGATTCAGATAGAACATACCATTTTAAACAACTTTCCAATTTACTACTGTTACCTAATTTGCTTCATTCTCTTGGCATTATTTGTTGAAAAACATACCTGGTTAGGTTTAGTATCAGCAACGCACTACTGTGTGGTAGCTGCTGATTGATGGCTGCACATATATGTTTCTTGTCATTGGCTCACCAGATGTGTTCAGGTAGCATTGCATTGATCTTTCAAAGATATGTAATATGTGAAGTGAACATGTCTTAAATATAGTAAAATACATCTTATTTTATTATATATATATATATATATATATATATATATATATATATATATATAATGTTTTATGTTTGTTTTTTATTTATATATGTTCTTAGTGTACTATAACATGGAACAACTAAAATACCTGCTCTTTATCCTGGTTGCTCAAGGATATACTCTCATTAGTATACGTGTTCCTTCTCATAATCATAATGAGGTCAAGAGGGGCATACCCAGAAAGCATTGCACTGTGCTAGATTATGATGGAAAGAACAAGCTAAAATTATATTAATGACTTTCTTGGGAGTGCTATGTAAAGTGCCACTTAAATCATTCTGCCAACAGATCAATGAATTCAGTAAACTAAAAGTGCACTTAATCACGATGCATGAGCGTCCCGCTCTCTCTGCTAATCCAGGATTACACATGACAGAGGTAAGCAAACAGACTCTGCATAAATAACTAGAGAATATTAGTTTAAAAACAGAAAATACATTAAATGTAAACATGTTTCAAGTTAATTGCATCATGATTTTAAATTAATGATTATATATACAATTCAAGACCATGCGAAACAATTCACAGTAATAGCTTTAATTAGCTCATTTACTCAGTCAATATCAGAAGTGTAATCTTTAGCTCACAGAATACAAGCATTATAATGGTAGTACATGTTCTCCTTTGTATAAACAGATGCAAAATGTTAGCAATATTTTAGATGGAGTTTAATTCATCAGTTGTAATGAAGATATACTTTAACTTACTTTTTAATGTAGCGCTGAAATTCAAATATCCCATGCTCCGGCCGCCCACTTCAAAAAAACTTTTTTGTGAGCTAGCGCTTTAGACTGTTCTCCAATCAGTGCTCTAGCCATACAGCACTCACACAATTTTTTGGTGTGACTAGAGCCCCGATTGGTGTGAACAGCACTATATTAAAAAAGCAAGTTCAAGCCTATCTTCCTTACAAATTGAATTAAATCCATAGAAAAAACATGAATCTAAGTCTAGAGGATAGGTTATATCTTAATTTTATATTAGTTGCAGGTAACAGCAAGCAGTAAATTCTATATAAGGTTATTTGGAAAATTCTGCTAGGGTGTACTCAGGATAATTTTATTGTTGTTCTCACAAAACTGTTACAGAAAAACTACAGGAAACAATTTAGTGTTTTTTTTTTAAATAAAAACTAGTTTGACACTGTGGCCCCTAGTTATCAAGCCGTCAACCTCAAATACGCTGGAATTCTGCAGCGTATTTGTGGCAAGGCTGATTCGCCTAAGTTATCAAGCCCTTTACACAGGCAAAAGTAGAATTTTGTGACGTAAGCTTCGATTCGCCGGACTCAGTCCGACACAGATCGATTCTTACGTCACTCCAGATGTTCCGCACACAAGTTCGGCACAATCTGACTACTTTTGCTAGTTATCAAAAAACTAGCAGCTACGCTCAGCACTTTTCTGGCCCAGCGTACCTGGTTTTCAAACCGCCGCCCTGGAGGCGGCGGATCCCATAGGAATCAATGGGAGTCTGACCATAGCGAAAGTTCATGTTCGCTGCTGCCCGACATCCCATTGATTCCTATGGGAGCTGTCTACACCTAACACCCTAACATGTACCCCGAGTCTAAACACCCCTAATCTTCCCCTCCTACACCGCCGCAACTAAATACATTTATTACCCCCTAAACCGCCGCTCCCGGAGCCCACCGCAAGCTACATTATACATATTAACCCCTAATCTGTGTTATGATCTCCTTTCTCTTTAAATCCTTCTGACACCTCCCTTTCCACAACCCTTAAAAGGACCATCTGATCCCTATTTGCTTGCTTGATTATTTTAGTGTAACAGGGAAAGTTAGTTGTTAGGACTCTCCACTGTTATCCTGTTATCCAGCCTTTAGTGATTAAATAACTTCAACTGTCTCAACATTTATCCACATTGGGACTTTGTTTCAATTAACATTTCTTCGCATATTCTAAGGACTTTAACATATCAAGAAGATCTGTATTCTGAACTCTCACCTCTCAGCATACAAACTGCTCTCCGCTCCTGAATAGCAACTCTGTGACGTCATTCAAGCCGACACCAGGCCGGCATATGCAGACAGCGTTCAGACGCCCATCTGTTTACACAAGCTACCGCATCTACAGCCTTTAACCCTGCTTCCTACACAGCTTCAAGGAATACTAACAGCAAACAGTTGGTTTCAACGGAGAAACTTAAAGGATTTATCACCTCTCTGAAACTAAGAACCGGAGGAGTTATCTACAAACCGCAAGTATCAAAAGCCTTGATTAATACTCTATATCATGTTTGCTTAACTCCTCATAAAGACTTTGCTTATACAAATACCGTAACAACTCTGTTTGCATAATCAGACTTCTTCTCTGCTTAAACTTGAGATTTATTAACTTTGCATACTAACTACAATTTAACCACTTACTGCCTTCTCAGCAGCACCATTTCAAGCTTGTATTTATTTAAGAAGAGATATTTTACAACTACAGTGAAAGTTAACTGTGAGTTGTGCTTTTATTATTTTGCCTGTTAATTTGGATTAAATACGCTATTTAATCCCTTTCCTTGCTCTTCTGACAATAAGAGTTTTGGATTATTTAAATAGCTACAAATACAACATTTTAGTTCATATCATTGTCTGAACTTTATTCATAAATTGCAAAAGACCTGACAGAAAACATAACAGAATAATCAAGCCAGTAAAATAGTCTCAACTGTAACTTAATATGGATCCAGTTGAGATGAGTAATCAAATAACCTCTCTAAATCAAAAGGTTGACTTATTAGCTCAGGGAATGACTGCACTGCAAAATGAGAACAACACTCTCAGGAGGATTATTAATGACTTTCTCACTCAAAAGACAACGGAGTTTCCTGAACCACAAGTTAACCCCCCAGCCACTTTCTCTGGTGACCGCTCTAAATTCAGAGAATTTAAAAATGCTTGTATGCTAATGTTTTCTTTGAAGCCACGTACATACCGAAATGATAAAGTTAAGGTATGTACCGCTATCTCATTTCTATCTGGAGAGCCTAGAGCTTGGGCGGATAGATTTTTTGAATCTGACGATCCTATGTTAAACTCCCTGGATACTTTTTTCCAAAACATGGCAGTATTGTATGAAGACATACACAAACAACAGACAGCCGAGAACACTTTACGCTCCCTAAAACAAGGTAAACGGGCTGTAGAAGACTACATTGCTGAATTTCAACTTTGGGCAACGGATTCTGAATGGAATTCAGTCAGTCTAAAAAATCAGTTCCGTTTGGGACTCTCTGAGCATCTAAAGGATGATCTCTCAAAGGTGGATTTCCCTGATACTTTAGAAGGTTTATTTAAATTATGCATAACAATGGATCGCCGAGAGAGAGTACATAGTGATTCAAGTTTGAGAAAACATTATCCCTCAACCCCTGAAAGGTCTACCAGTTCATCTGTTCCTATGGAGATAGGAGTTATTAGGGGACCTCTGACCAGTGAAGAAAAACTGAGAAGACGTATAGGAAGATTATGCATGTACTGTGCAAATAAAGACCACGATGTATCAACCTGTCCTCAACTTAATCGTCCAAAGAAGGGTAAGATATTACTTATGACTATTAAACCTCCCATCAAAGAGTATACTCATCTCTCATTAAATTTGTCGTTACAGTGGGATCAACATCAGTTCCAGGAAGTGGCCATAATTGATTCCGGGGCTTATGGAAAATTTATTGATCAAGCATTGGTGTCACGTAATAAAATTCCTTGTGTGCAAAAAACCACTCCGTTGTTTGTACGTGTTGTTGATGGGTCACATTTCCTCAAAGGTCCAATTACACACCAGACCATACCCTTACTCACTATCACCAACACTGGACACAAGGAATACATTACATATGACATCATCCCTAGTTCAGTTCACCCAGTTATACTCGGGTATCCCTGGCTTAAAAAACATAATCCCACCATAAACTGGTCTACCAATCAGATCATTTTTAATTCTAAATTCTGTACTGATACTTGTCACCCATATATAACCATTAATCATTTAGACCTCCTTCTTCCAAATGAGTATAAGGATTTCTCAGACGTTTTTAACCTCAAAAAAGCTGAAGTATTACCTCCACACAGAGAGTTTGATTGTCCGATTGACACGAAACCCGGGGCGGTATTACCTACAAACCGTATTTTTCCACTTTCACAAAAGGAATTACAACACCTTCGAGAATACCTCGATGAAAATTTACGCAAAGGTTTTATATCACCCTCATCATCTCCAACAGCTTCAGCCATATTTTTTGTAACAAATAAGGACGGGACTTTACGTCCTATTATTGATTATCGAGCATTAAATGCAGTCACTATCAAAAATCGTTACCCATTACCACTGATACCAGAATTACTTGAAAGATTGAATGGTGCCAATATCTTTACCAAACTCGACCTTAAGGGTGCTTATAATCTCATCCGCATAAAATCAGGTCATGAATGGAAAACTGCTTTAAAGACAAGGTATGGCTTATACCAATATAATGTTATGCCATTTGGTTTAACTAACGCACCCGCAACGTTTCAATATTTCATTAACGAAATATTCAAAGACCTCATGGACGTCTGTGTGGTAGTGTATCTCGATGATATTCTCATCTATTCACGGGATATCAAGGAACATGTGAGGCATGTTCGATGGGTCCTTTCAACCTTACGTGAACATCAGCTATATGCAAAAATGGAAAAATGTGAATTCCATAAACACACCATAAAATTTCTTGGCTATATAATCACACCATCTGGGATATCAATGGATCCGGAAAAAGTCAATGCAATCCTTCATTGGCCAACTCCTCATACTACTAAATCTCTACAGAGATTTTTAGGATTCTCTAACTTTTATAGGAAATTTATATCAGATTACTCAGCTATAGTACAACCTCTAACTAGACTAACAGGTAAACAAAAGTTCAAATGGGATGAAGACGCAGAAAATGCTCTTCAACTCCTAATGGAGAAGTTCATCAATGCTCCCATTTTAAGATTACCTGACCCTACTCGGTCTTTTACATTGGAGGTGGATGCTTCTAATGTAGCAATAGGGGCTATACTATCTCAACAAGACGAAGAATCAAAAGAGTTACATCCTGTGGCATTCCATTCCAGGCTATTAAATTCAGCTGAAAAGAATTACTCAATAGGCGATAAGGAGCTATTGGCAATTAAATCATCATTGGAGCATTGGCGTCATCTTTTAGAAGGCACCTCAACTCCATTTACAATTTACACAGATCATCGTAATCTTCAATATCTAAAAAGAAATAAGACATTATCATCTCGTCAAGTACGATGGGCTCTCTTTTTGGACCGTTTTAATTTTCTCTTACAATACAGACCCGGAAAAAACAATACAAAAGCAGATGCTCTCTCCAGATCTCTTCAAGCTCCAACAGAAGAAGAAGAGAAACTTAGTATTATTCCTCCACATAAAATCCTCGGAATAATATCTACTCTTCAGAGTGAAATTTTATCAAGTCAACAAAAGGATCTTTCTATTCCTGAAGAATGTCATAAAGATCCTGAAACTGGACTCTTCACTTTTAATAATTTAATATATATACCAACTGATTTAAGAAAACAGATTATGCAGCAGTATCATAATTCACCCCTTTCTGGGCACCCAGGAATAAATAAAACTTATGATCTAATAAAACGATACTTTTGGTGGCCTAGATTAAAAGAAGATCTTCTATTATACATATCTCATTGTCGGATTTGTTCCATGAAAAAGAAGGTTCACTATAAACCATTCGGGTTACTTAGCCCACTACCCATACCCGATAGGCCATGGTCAATCGTCGGTATGGATTTCATAGTGGAACTTCCTCCATCAAATGGTTACACAGCCATTTTGGTGGTCGTAGACCACTTGACCAAATTGGCTCACTTTATACCCCTAAAACAAACACCATCTGCTCCAACTACTGCTAAGTTATTCCTCTCTCATATCGTAAAACTTCATGGACTACCTACTTCCATAGTAAGTGATCGAGGATCACAATTTACTTCAAAATTCTGGAGAAATTTATGCATTCAATTAAAGATCTCTCCTAAATATTCCACGGCATTTCATCCCCAGACAAATGGGTTGACTGAGAGACTTAATCAAACTCTCGAACAATATCTCTGGTGTTACATCTCTACACAACAAGATGATTGGGCAGATTGGCTCTCGATGGCAGAATTTGCCTACAATAACTCAGTCAACAGTTCAACTGGTTTCTCCCCCTTTTATGCCACCTATGGGTATCATCCATCTAGTTTCCCGAAGATGGGTTTCAGTTCGAATTCTCCTTCAGCTCTGGACTACTCAATTAAATTGAGAGACAACTTTGTTACCATACAAAAACATCTACAGAATGCAAAGGAGACCCAAAAGATCTACTATAACAGGAAGCATGCTTTGCCACCCTCGTATAAAGTGGGGGATTTGGTTTGGTTGTCAACCAAAAATATCAAATTGAAGGTCCCCTGCAAGAAACTAGCATCCCAGTTCCTTGGTCCCTTCCCTATCACAAGGGTCATAAATGAGAATGCTGTTGTTTTGAAGTTACCTACCTCTCTAGCCATCCACCCATCTTTCCACGTCTCTCTTTTGAAACCATTTAAGGGGGATGCAGGTTCTCTGGACGCTGATGTTCCTGACAGTACTTCATTAATAGAAGCAGAGGATGAGTATGAAATTGGTCGTATTCTGGATTCTAGAGTTCGTAATCGAATCCTTGAATATCTGGTACACTGGAAGGGTTACGCTTCATCTGAGGATTCGTGGGTTCCTGTGTCTGATGTGAATGCTCCACGTCTATTGGCTGCGTTTCATTCTCGACATCCCCTGAAGCCTGGTCCAGGACTCCCTGTGATGCGATCTTGAACGGGGGGATCTGTTATGATCTCCTTTCTCTTTAAATCCTTCTGACACCTCCCTTTCCACAACCCTTAAAAGGACCATCTGATCCCTATTTGCTTGCTTGATTATTTTAGTGTAACAGGGAAAGTTAGTTGTTAGGACTCTCCACTGTTATCCTGTTATCCAGCCTTTAGTGATTAAATAACTTCAACTGTCTCAACATTTATCCACATTGGGACTTTGTTTCAATTAACATTTCTTCGCATATTCTAAGGACTTTAACATATCAAGAAGATCTGTATTCTGAACTCTCACCTCTCAGCATACAAACTGCTCTCCGCTCCTGAATAGCAACTCTGTGACGTCATTCAAGCCGACACCAGGCCGGCATATGCAGACAGCGTTCAGACGCGCATCTGTTTACACAAGCTACCGCATCTACAGCCTTTAACCCTGCTTCCTACACAGCTTCAAGGAATACTAACAGCAAACAGTTGGTTTCAACGGAGAAACTTAAAGGATTTATCACCTCTCTGAAACTAAGAACCGGAGGAGTTATCTACAAACCGCAAGTATCAAAAGCCTTGATTAATACTCTATATCATGTTTGCTTAACTCCTCATAAAGACTTTGCTTATACAAATACCGTAACAACTCTGTTTGCATAATCAGACTTCTTCTCTGCTTAAACTTGAGATTTATTAACTTTGCATACTAACTACAATTTAACCACTTACTGCCTTCTCAGCAGCACCATTTCAAGCTTGTATTTATTTAAGAAGAGATATTTTACAACTACAGTGAAAGTTAACTGTGAGTTGTGCTTTTATTATTTTGCCTGTTAATTTGGATTAAATACGCTATTTAATCCCTTTCCTTGCTCTTCTGACAATAAGAGTTTTGGATTATTTAAATAGCTACAAATACAACATTTTAGTTCATATCATTGTCTGAACTTTATTCATAAATTGCAAAAGACCTGACAGAAAACATAACAATCTGTCCCCCCCTACACCGCCGCAACTAAATAAAGTTATTAACCCCTAAACCGCCGCTCCCGGACACCGCTGCAACTATAATAAATGTATTAACCCCTAAACCGCCGCTCCCGGACCCCGTCGCCACCTATATTAAACTTATTAACCCCTAATCTGCCCCCCCTACACCGCCGCAACCTATAATAAATTTATTAACCCCTATCCTGCCCCCCATACACCGCCGCAACTATAAAAAAATTATTAACCCCTAAACCTAAGTCTAACCCTAACCCTAACAACCCCTAACTTAAATATTAATTAAATAAATCTAAATATTATAACTCTTATTAACTAAATTAATCCTATTTAAAACTAAATACCTACCTTTAAAATAAACCCTAATATAGCTACAATGGCCTAGATTTAGAGTTGGGCGGTAGCCGTCAAAACCAGCGTTAGAGGCTCCTAACGCTGGTTTTTACCGCCCTCTGGTATTTGGAGTCAGTCATTAAAGGGTCTAACGCTCACTTTTCAGCCGCGACTTTTCCATACCGCAGATCCCCTTACGTCAATTGCGTATCCTATCTTTTCAATGGGATCTTTCTAACTCCGGTATTTAGAGTCGTGGCTGAAGTGAGCGTTAGAAATCTAACGACAAAACTCCAGCCGCAGAAAAAAGTCAGTAGTTAAGAGCTTTCTGGGCTAACGCCGGTTTATAAAGCTCTTAACTACTGTGCTCTAAAGTACACTAACACCCATAAACTACCTATGTACCCCTAAACCGAGGTCCCCCCACATCCCCGCCACTCGATTAATTTTTTTTAACCCCTAATCTGCCGACCGCCACCTACGTTATCCTTATGTACCCCTGCTGCCCCTAACACCGCCGACCCCTATATTATATTTATTAACCCCTAACCTGCCCCCCACAACGTCGCCGCCAGCCAATCAGATTGAGCTCGCATTCTATTGGCTGATCGGAACAGCCAATAGAATGCGAGCTCAATCTGATTGGCTGTTTGAATCAGCCAATCAGAATTTTCCTACCTTAATTTCTGATTGGCTGATAGAATCCTATCAGCCAATCGGAATTCGAGGGACGCCATCTTGGATGACGTCCCTTAAAGGAACCGTCATTCGTCGGGAAGTCGTCGGTGAAGATGGATGTTCCGCGTCGGCGGGATGAACATGGATCCGGAAGAAAGAAGATTGAAGATGCCGTTGATAGAAGACTTCAGCCCGATCATGGACCTCTTCAGCTCCCGCTTGGATGAAGACTTCAGCCCGATCATGGACCTCTTCAGCTCCCGCTTGGATGAAGACTTCAGTCGGATCATGGACATCTTCAGCCCCCCGCTTGGGCTTGGATCAAGACATCGGAGGAGCTCTTCTGGATCGATCGGTGAACCTGGTATGGTGAAGATAAGGTAGGAAGATCTTCAGGGGCTTAGTGTTAGGTTTATTTAAGGGGGGTTTGGGTTAGATTAGGGGTATGTGGGTGGTGGGTTGTAATGTTGGGGGGGGGTATTGTATGTGTTTTTTTATAGGCAAAAGAGCTGAATTCTTTGGGGCATGCCCCACAAAGGGCCCTGTTCAGGGCTGGTAAGGTAAAAGAGCTTTGGACTTTTGTAATTTTGAATAGGGTAGGGCATTTTTTTATTTTGGGGGTCTTTGTTATTTTATTAGGGGGCTTAGAGTAGGTGTAATTAGTTTAAAATTGTTGTAATATTTTTCTGATGTTTGTAAATATTTTTTTATTTTTTGTAGCTTAGTTATTTTTTATTTTTTGTACTTTAGTTAGTTTATTTCATTGTATTTATTTGTAGATATTGTATTTAATTAATGTATTGATAGTGTAGTGTTAAGTTTAATTGTAGGTAATTGTAGGTATTTTATTTAATTAATTTATTGATAGTGTAGTGTTAGGTTTAATTGTAACTTAGGTTAGGATTTATTTTACAGGTAATTTTGTAATTATTTTAACTATTTTAGCCATTAAATAGTTCTTAACTATTTAATAGCTATTGTACCTGGTTAAAATAAATACAAAGTTACCTGTAAAATAAATATAAATCCTAAAATAGCTATAATATAATTATAATTTATATTGTAGCTATATTAGGATTTATTTTACAGGTAAGAATTTAGCTTTAAATAGGAATAATTTATTTAATAAGAGTTAATTTATTTTGTTAGATTTAATTTATATTTAACTTAGGGGGGTGTTAGTGTTAGGGTTAGACTTAGCTTTAGGGGTTAATACATTTATTAGAATAGCGGTGAGCTCCAGTCGGCAGATTATGGGTTAATGTTTGAAGTTTGGTGTCGGTGATGTTATGGAGGGCAGATTAGGGGTTAATACTATTTATTATAGGGTTATTGAGGCGGGAGTGAGGCGGATTAGGGGTTAATAACTTTATTATAATAGCGGTGCAGTCCGCTCGGCAGATTAGGGGTTAATAAGTGTAGGCAGGTGGAGGCGACGTTGTGGGGGGCAGATTAGGGGTTAATAAATATAATATAGGGGTCGGCGGTGTTAGGGGCAGCAGATTAGGGGTACATAGGGATAATGTAAATAGCGGCGGTTTACGGAGCGGCAGATTAGGGGTTAAAAAAATATGCAGGTGTCAGCAATAGCGGGGGCGGCAGAATAGGGGTTAATAAGTGTAAGGTTAGGGGTGTTTAGACTCGGGGTACATGTTAGAGTGTTAGGTGCAGACGTAGGAAGTGTTTCCCCATAGCAAACAATGGGGCTGCGTTAGGAGCTGAACGCGGCTTTTTTGCAGGTGTTAGGTTTTTTTTCAGCTCAAACAGCCCCATTGTTTTCTATGGGGGAATCGTGCACGCAAAACACAAAAAACCCAGCACTCACTATCAGATTCACAGCAATGTTTAAAAGCAAAACTGGGGGAAGTCAGTTACATTTGGCGCCAAAGGATCAAGCCCAGGACCACGACAAGGTCTCCCCCTTCCAGGGACCCTAAACCAGCACCCACACAATGCATACTTCCAAACAAACCAACTGGGAACCTCCCAGGGTGACACAGGCTTTTGTAACCTCCCGTATGTAAATACAAAACACAGGAATGGACCGCACTCACAGACTGGACTGGGTACACATCCTAAGCCACTGTTAACTCCACAGCCCTGAACACTGACAGACAGCTGCAAAGTTCCCAGCAACCCAGGTAGCTAACCCCAGAGCAACCTGGGTGTCAGGTCTGCAGGGGAGCATTACAAACATTAACACAAAACACAAAAAACCCAGCACTCACTAGCAGATTCACAGCAATGTTTAAAAGCAAAACTGGGGGAAGTCAGTTACATTTGGCGCCAAAGGATCAAGCCCAGGACCACGACAAGGTCTCCCCCTTCCTGGGACCCTAAACCAGCACCCACACAATGCATACTTCCAAACAAACCAACTGGGAACCTCCCAGGGTGACACAGGCTTTTGTAACCTCCCCTATGTAAATACAAAACACAGGAATGGACCGCACTCACAGACTGGACTGGGTACACATCCTAAGCCACTGTTAACTCCACAGCCCTGAACACTGACAGACAGCTGCAAAGTTCCCAGCAACCCAGGCAGTTAACCCCAGAGCAACCTGGGTGTCAGGTCTGCAGGGGAGCATTACAAACATTAACACAAAACACAAAAAACCCAGCACTCACTAGCAGATTCACAGCAATGTTTAAAAGCAAAACGAGCACGTTTTTGAAGCTGGCCGCATCCGTAAGCACCGCTGGTATCGAGAGTTGAAGTTGCGTTAAATATGCTCTACGCTCCTTTTTTGGAGCCTAACGCAGCCATTCTGTGAACTCTAAATACCAGCGGTATTTAAAAGGTGCGGCCAGAAAAAAGCCAGCGTAGCTAACGCACCCCTTTGGCCGCAGAACTCTAAATCTAGGCGAATATAAATAATAATTATATTGTAGCTATCTTAGGATTTATTTTTATTTTACAGGTAACTTTGTATTTATTTTAGTTAGTTAGAATAGTTATTAAATAGTTATTAACTATTTAATAACTACCTAGCTAAAAGAAATACAAAATTACCTGTAAAATAAATCCTAATCTAAGTTACAATTAAACCTAACACTACACTATCATTAAATTAATTAAATAAATTAGCTACAAATAACTACAATTAAATACAATTAAATAAACTAACTAAAGTACAAAAAATAAAAAAAAAATAAGTTACAAAAAATTTCAAAAATATTACAACAATTTTAAGCTATTTACACCTAATCTAAGCCCCCTAATAAAATAACAAATCCCCCCAAAATAAAAAAATGCCCTACCCTATTCTACATTAAAAAGTTAACAGCTCAATTACCTTACCAGCCCTTAAAAGGGCCTTTTGCAGGGCATGCCCCAAAGAAAACAGCTCTTTTGCCTGTAAAATAAAAATACAACCCCCCCCCAACATTAAAACCCACGACCCACACACCCCTACTCTAACCCAAACCCCCTTAAATAAACCTAACACTACCCACCTGAAGATCATCCTACCTTTAGCCTTCTTCAGCCAGCCGACCACCGATGGAACCGAAGAGGAGATCCGGAACGGCAGAAGTCATCATCCAAGGGGCACTGAAGAAGTCTTCCATCTGATTTAAGTCATCATCCAGGCGGCGTCTACAATCTTCATCCATCCATCCGGAGCGGAGCCATCTTCAGACGAGCCTACGCGGAGCCATCTTTTTCCACCGACGACTGAATGATGAATGACGGTTCCTTTAAGTGACGTCATCCAAGATGGCGTCCCTCGAATTCCGATTGGCTGATAGGATTCTATCAGCCAATCGGAATTAAGGTAGGAAAAATCTGATTGGCTGATCCAATCAGCCAATAAGATTGAGCTTGCATTATATTGGCTGATCAGGACAGCCAATTGAATGCAAGCTCAATCTGATTGGCTGATTGGATCAGCCAATCGGATTGAACTTCAATCTGATTGGCTGATTGGATCAGCCAATCAGATTTTTCCTACCTTAATTCCGATTGGCTGATAGAATCCTATCAGCCAATCGGAATTCGAAGGACGCCATCTTGGATGACGTCACTTAAAGGAACCGTCATTCGTCGTTCAGTTGTCGGTGGAAGAAGATCGCTCCGCGTAGGCTCATCTGAAGATGACTCCGCTCCGCTCCAGATGGATGAAGATTGAAGACGCCGCCTGGATGAAGATGTCTACAGGTCCGGATATCCTCTTCTGCCCGGATAGGATGAAGTCTTCTGCCGGTCTGGATGTCCTCTTCTGGCCCATCGGATGAAGACTTCTTCAGTGCCCCTTGGATGATGACTTCAGTCAGATGGAAGACTTCTTCAGCGCCCCTTGGATGATGACTTCTGCCGCTCCGGATCTCCTCTTCGGTTCCATCGGTGGTTGGCTGGCTGAAGACGTCTAAAGGTAGGATGATCTTCAGGGGGGTAGTGTTAGGTTTATTTAAGGGGGGTTTGGGTTAGAGTAGGGGTGAGTGGGGGGTGGGTTTTAATGTTGGGGGGGTTGTATTTTTATTTTACAGGCAAAAGAGCCGTTTTCTTTGGGGCATGCCCCGCAAAAGGCCCTTTTAAGGGCTGGTAAGGTAATTGAGCTGTTAACTTTTTAATGTAGAATAGGGTAGGGCATTTTTTTATTTTGGGTGGCTTTGTTATTTTATTAGGGGGCTTAGATTAGGTGTAAGTAGCTTAAAATTGTTGTAATATTTTTGAAATATTTGTAACTTATTTTTTTATTTTTTGTACTTTAGTTAGTTTATTTAATTGTATTTAATTGTAGTTATTTGTAGGTAATTTATTTAATTAATTTAATGATAGTGTAGTGTTAGGTTTAATTGTAACTTAGGTTAGGATTTATTTTACAGGTAATTTTGTATTTCTTTTAGCTAGGTAGTTATTAAATAGTTAATAACTATTTAATAACTATTCTAACTAGCTAAAATAAATACAAAGTTGCCTGTAAAATAAATATAAATCCTAAAATAGCTACAATGTAATTATTAATTAGGGTTTATTTTACAGGTAAGTATTTAGTTTTAAATAGGAATAATTTATTTAAAGGGACAATTTTTTCTTTTGTAATTCAGAAAGAGCATGCAATTTTAAGCAACTTTCTAATTTACTCCTATTATCAATTTTTATTTGTTCTCTTGCTGTCTTTATTTGAAAAAGGAGGCATCTAAGTTTTTTTTGGTTTCAGTACTCTGGACAGCACTTTTTTATTGGTGGATGAATTTATCCACCAATCAGCAAGGACAACCCAGGATGTTCACCAAAAATGGTCCGGCATCTAAACTTACATTCTTGCATTTCAAATAAAGATACCAAGAGAATGAAGAAAATTTGATAATAGGGTTAAATTAGAAAGTTGCTTAAAATGTCATGCTCAATCTGAATCACGAAAGAACATTTTTGGGTACAGTGTCCCTTTAAGTATAGTGTAGTGTTAGGTGTAATTGTAACTTAGGTTAGTTTTTATTTTACAGGTTAATTTCTCTTTATTTTAACTAGGTAGCTATTAAATAGTTAATAACTATTTAATAGCTATTGTACCTAGTTAAAATAAATTGAAATTTGCCTGTAAAATAAAAATAAATCCTAAAATAGCTACAATATAATTATTATTTATTTTGTAGCTATATTAGGGTTTATTTTAAAGGTAAGTATTTAGTTTTAAATAGGAATAATTAATTTAATAAGAGTTAAATTTATTTAGAATTATTTAATTAATATTTAAATTAGGGGGGGGTGTTAGGGTTAGACTTAGGTTTAGGGGTTAATAATTTTATTATAGTGGCGGCGGTGTAGGGGGGGCAGGATAAGGGTTAATAAATGTATTATAGGTTGCGGCAGTATAGGGGGGCAGGATAGGGGTTAATAAATTTATTATAGGTGGTGACGGTGTAGGGGGGGCAGGATAGGGGTTAATAAGTTTAATATATTTGGCGGCGGGGTACGGGAGCGATGGTTTAGGGGTTAATACATTTATTTAGTTGCGGCTGGTTCCGGGATCGGCAGGATAGGGGTTAATAAATGTATTATAGGTGGCGGCGGTATAGGGGGGGGCAGGATAGGGGTTACTAGGTATTATGTAGGTGGCGGTGGCCTCCGGGAGCGGCGGTTTAGGGGTTAATACATTTATTATAGTTGCGGCGGTGTCCGGGAGTGGCGGTTTAGGGGTTACTAACTTTATTGGCCGGCGAAGGCAGGTAAGTAGACACGTTGATAACTAGAGGCCTATGAGACCTATTTATGAAATCTCTGTCAGACCTGATCCGACATTGCGGATCAGATCTGACAGACATCGCTGAATACAGAGAGCGTATTGCTCTCCGCATTCAGCTATGTCTGTCAGATCTGATCTGCACTGTTGGATCAGGTCCGACAGAGATTTAATAAATAGACCTCATAGTGTCAAACTAGTTTTCAGCTACATTAAAAAGCTATTAATGCTATTACTGCTGGTGCAACTCCGCCCCCTGCAGACTCGCGGCCAATCGGCCACCAGCAGGGGGGTGTCAATCAACACGATCGGGTTGAATTCCGGCAATTCCTGTCCGCCTCATGAGAGCAGACGGACAGGGTTATGGAGCCGCAGTACGGAGCTTGATAGATAGGCCCCTATGACTATGAATAATTAGTTTTAATTAAAAAAAATTTCTTTCTTTCTGCTTTACATATTTTTGGCATAGATTTCAAGTGGCAGTTTAATCAAAATTGAACTTTGATGATTCAGATAGGGCATGCAATTTTAAACAACTTTCCAATTTCCTTTTTTTTACATAATTTCCCCTTGTTTTCTTCTTGGTATTCTTTGTTGAAAGCTAAACCTAGGTAGTCTAATATGCTAATTTCTAAGCCCTAGAAGACCACCTCTTATCTCTGTGCTAGTTCATGTGTGCCACATAAATAACATCATTATCAGTCAGAACAAATTGGCTAAACTGCATGTCTGTCAAAAGAACTGAAACAAGGGGGCAGTCTGCAGAATCTTAGATACAGGGTAATTACAGATATAAAAGTGTATTAATATAATGTTGGTTATACAAAGCTGGGAAATGGGTAATACAGGGATTATCTATCTTTTAAAAAAATAAAGCATCTGGAGTAGACTATCCCTTTAATCTAAATAATTATAGCACCCAAATAATAATTGTGGAAATTTAGTCATCTCAAACCTGTCAAAAAGCAAAAAGTGATGCAGAATATATGTAAGGGATTCTACACAAACATTTGTATTGCGCATGTAATGATCGCAGACCTTTTGCTGATTGATCAAGTGGAATGGTTTTCAGCTAGTATCTATCTATCTATCTATCTATCTATCTATCTATCTATCTATCTATCTATCTATCTATCGGGTACTTGTAAAGCTCAAACTAATCACCCGTGAGGGTCTCAAGGCGCTATGGGAGGGGGGAGAGGGGGGCTAAGGGAAGACGATTCAGTCGAAGAGCCAGATCTTGAGGTCCTTCCTGAAGTTTGTAAGGGAGGTGGATTGTCTGAGGTGCAGCAGGAGGGAGTTCCATGACCTTGCTGCCATATAGGAGAAGGATTTTCCTCCAGCGGTTTTTTCTTGATGTGGAGGATGACTGCGAGTGCTTGGTCGGCAGAGCAGAGTTGTCTGGAGGGGGTGTATAAATTGACACAGTGGTTGATGTATTCAGGACAGATGTTGTGGAGGGCCTTGAATGGATGGGTTAGGAGCTTGAAGGTGATTATCTTGTTGACGGGGAGCCAGTGTAGGTTCCTTAGGTGTTCGGTGATGTGGTTTTGGCGAGGGATGTCGAGGATGAGTCTGGCCGAGGTGTTCTGGATGCGTTGTAGTCGTTTCTGGAGCTTGATGGTGGACCCGGTGTAGAGTGCATTGCCGTAGTCCAGTCGACTACTGACGAGGGCATGGGTGACATATTTTCTAGTTTCAGTGGGGATCCACTTGAAGATTTTTCACAGTAAGTGGAGTATGTGAAAACAAGTCGAAGAGATGGCGTTGACTTGGCGGTCCATGGAAAGTGATGAGTCGAGGATGATGCCTAGATTTCGTGCATGGTGTGTTGGAGTTGGAGGGTGTCCGAGGGCTGTGGGCCACCAGGAGTCATCCCATTCAGATTTGGTGGGTCCGAGGAGGAGGAGTTCGGTCTTGTCAGTGTTGAGTTCATCCAGGTGGCGATTGCTGTAAGTCCTTTGTGGACATTTTTCATGGCGGTGGCGGGGTCTCGGTGAGTGAGATGATTAACTGGGTGTCGTCGGCATAGGAGACGATGTTGAGGTTGTGTTGTCGGACGTTGGCAGCGAGGGGGGCCATGTAGATGTTGAAGAGGGTGGGGTAAGAGAAGAGCCTTGGGGTACACCACAGCTGATTGCTGTGGGATTGGAAGAGAAGGGTGGGAGTCTGACTTTCTGGGTTCTGCCACTGAGGAAGGAGGTGATCCATTCCAGGGCCTTATTGCGGATGCTGGCATCGTGTAGGCGCGTGAGGAGGGTGCTGTGGGCTACAGTGTCGAATGCGGCTGAGAGGTCTAGAAAGATGAGGGCAGCAGTCTCTCCTTGGTCGAGCAGGGCAAGGATGTCGTCTGTGGCGGCAAGGAGGGTGGTCTCAGTGCTGTGATTGCTCCTGGATTGGGAGGGGTCCAAGATGTGGTTGGTCTCGATGTGGTCAACAAGTTGTGCATTGATGGCCTTCTCAATTACTTTGGCTGGAAAGGGAAGTAGAGAGATGGGGCGGCTATGGGGTAAGCTGTGGATTTCTTTTTCAGCTTTGCATGCTTCCAGTCTTCTGGGAAGGTGCCAGTTTTGATGGAGTTTTGATGGAGCAGTTTATGGTGAGGCAGAGTTCGTGGGCGAGGGTAAAACCCGCTTTGTTGAATATGTGGTGCAGGCATGGGTCTGAGGGGGTTCACGGAGTGGATAGATTTCATGATTCTGAGTGTGTCATCCGTGGTGAGGGGGATCCAGGTAGTCCGTAGACGGTGGCGGGTGGTGGGTTTGGGTGAGGTTGGGGTGGGTGGGTCGGCGGTGAGGGGTGAGTTCTGGAGCTCGAGGCTGTCGTAGATGTTGATGATCTTGCGGTGGAAGTAAGTAGCGATGTTGTCGCAGAGGTCCTGGGAGGGTGGGATGTAGTTAGTATAACTGTTGGGTTTGGAGAATTCCTTGATGACTGTGAACAGCTCCTTGGTGTTGTGGGTTTTGGCATGGATTCTGTCTAGGATAGCAGTTTTCTTTGTGGTTTTGATGAGGTGGTGGTGGGTGGTGACGGCTTCTTTGTAGGCGGGGGACTTGCTGGATCTCCATGTTCTCTCTAATCCCCTGCAGTGGCGTTTGGAGTCCTGGAGGGTGGGGATGAACCAGCTGGCCTTGTTGGTGGGCTGGCAGCTGGACGGTTTCTTGAGGGGGGCGAGGGTATTTGCGCAGTCTGTGATCCAGGGGTGGGCGGAGGAGTTGGCGTCAGTGGAGGTCACTGGGGGGGACTTGATCAGGGTGGAGTGCAGTTGTTCTTGGTTGATGCTGTTCCAGTTTCTGCAGGCAGGTGGTGATGCCGGAGGTGCATGGTGGGTTTGTTGAAGGAGAAGTGTATACAGTGATGGTCAGTCCAGTGGAGTTCGGTTATGTGGTTGACTGAGATGTGGTTGCCTGTGGAGAAGATCGGGTCGAGGGTGTGTCCGGCTATGTGGGTTGGGGCATTTACAAGTTGCTTCAGTCCAATGGTTCCAAGGTTTTCCAGGAGGTTGGTGGTGTTGTGGTCATTGGAATTGTCTAGATGGAAGTTGAGGTCGCCGAGTAGGATGTAGTCCTTTGAGGTGAGGGCGTGGGGGGCAAGGTGGTTTGTGATGGAGTCACAAAAGGTGGGACGCAGTCCTGGAGGTCTGTAGATGAGGGTGCCATGGAGGGTGGTGTTGTGGTTAACCTTGATTTTGAAGTGTAGATGTTCCCAGTCTGGTGAGTGATCATCGGAGGTGGTTGAGACTTGGATGGAGTGTTTGTGGATGATGGCGATGCCTCCTCCAGGTCGGTTGCTGCGGTCTTTGTGGGAGATTTTATAGCCATCGGGGATGGTGATGGCGATGTCCGGCGCTGATGTGGGGTTGAGCCAGGTTTCGGTGAGGAAGGCGACATCTGGGGAGGTGAAGTCGGGTTCTCGCGATTTGAGTGAGGGATGTTTGGTAGGTTTGTGGTCGGGAGGGCAGTGAAAGAGCAGTTGCGGCAGGTGAATGGTCCTCTGGTGTTCGTCTGGGATGCGAGGTGGCATGCTGATGATTTACTGATGCTGAGATAGTGAAGGGTGCTGGTGTAATAGCGGTGGCGGGTGCGGAGGTCATGGTTCATGGCACTTGGTGTGGTCCAGGCGCGGATGGGCGCTGACGGTCTTACCTTTGGTGCACCTTCGTCGCACCGTCCGCATGCCCGCTGGGCACGTCCGCTGCACAATCGCACAGCGACTGCAAGTATATAGAGGTGGGAGGGGGGAAGACTCTGTACTTTATCTGTACATTTTCTCTGTACTTACTAAATCCAGCTACCACTATGCTATTTCTCATGAGGTAAGGAAAAAGAAAATAAACCACTAGGAGCACTTCCTCAGAGCCCTCAGAAAAAAAACTGCACTTGGACTAAGCTATTCCTCTGACAAAGTCTTCACATGACTGAAAAAAAACATATTTGGGTCAACATCCTTGTCAAACTGTTTATAGCCCTATTCACCAGTGATATTACTTCCAAGGTATCCAGTGAGAAGGCTTAGCTGAGCTAGCTGATACCTTAAAGGGACATAATACTCATATGCTAAATCACTTGAAACTGATGCAGTATAGGTGTAAAAAGCTGACAGGAAAATGTCACCTGATCATCTCTATGTAAAAAAGGAAGATATTTTACCTAACAATCTCCTCAGCTCAGCAGAGTAAGTTCTGTGTAAAAAGTTATACTCAGCTGCTCCCAGCTGCAGGTAAAAAATAAATAAATGAAGAAATGAACAGCAGCCAATCAGCATCAGCAGTGCTGAGGTCATGAACTCTTTTTCTGTGATCTCATGAGATTTGACTTAACTCTCATGAGATTTCATAGTAAGCTTCCTTTAACCTGAATAGGGAAATAATATGAGAGTGCACGATGCTCATCCCCTTAGCTGTTCCGGGACAGACATACTGATTTGCTGCTTAGAAATCCTTTACAGTGGGATGTGGCTACTGAGGAACTTTTGAGGTAAAATATCTTTCTTTTTTACATAGAGATGATCAGGTGATATTTTCTAGTCAGCTTTTTACAGCTATGCTGCATCACTTTCAAGTGTTTAAACATTTGGGTATTATGGCCCTTTAACATTCTTTTATTATCTTTTATTCAATGAAGCAAAATCCATATTTAATGCCAAATTTAAGGTGTTCTAGAGCTCTTTGACTTACTGGGATCTCCATTCAATCTCTACTTCTCTTCTTGTTATCTGTTTCCCCTTATTCTTAAACCTTGATACACCATCTGCTGATAGCTAATGCTCCATGAACTTTTCTATCTCTATTTGTTGTTCAGACATAACCCTTTTCACTGGCAAATCATTCTAATTTGACCACTTCCTGGCCCAGTCAATCCCTGCTTGAATTGTGTTTCCTGCAGGATTGCAATACTGATTATGAACTGTCCCAATTCAAAGTACTAGGGGAGGAAAAGTTATGTGAAAAAATTGCACATCATGTGATATCATGTTATTAAATGGACACTAAAGTCAAAAGTCAAAATATTTTTTTATGGTTCTGAAAGATTATACAGTATTAAGACACTTTCCAATTTACTTCCATTATCAAATTTTGCACATTCTTTTAATATTCACACTTTCTGAGGAACAAAATCCTACTGAGCATTTCTAGAAAGTCAGCATGAAGTATACATCCAATATGAAATAATTTTAATACATTGTAATAGAAAAATTTAAATGTTATATGAATAAACCTACCCTAAACATTAGAGTAAGAATCAATAGTTAGGGCCAGATTATATGTGGCGCGCTATTACTTTTTTCCCTTGAGCACTAACAGCCCTCAAAGCAAAAAATTACTGCAGTTCAATTAATGCACATATTATAAGTTGAAAGTAAAAAGTTTGCTTGTGAGCAAAAGACTTATTAAAGACTAACCTTATTAGTTATTGTTCGCACGCTAACCTGACACTACGCTAGACCCAAAGGTGCCTTAAATTCGTATGTTCCTCACATAAAAGAAAAAACTATTTTTATTTTTAAACAGATATATATATATATATATATATATATATATATATACATACAGTATATACTGTATATATATATATATATATATATATACATTTATATGCAAAAGAACATGATTTTTTTGTAAAATAGATATCTTTACCTATATAATAGAGAGCGAGAAAAAGATACAATAGATTGATTAATAGATAGATAAATAGATAGCGAGAAAGAGATAGATAGATGATAGATAGATAAATATTGTATGTACATATATATCTATATATATATACTATATATATATATATATATATATATATATATATATATATTTTTTTTTTAATTCTAAGTTAAGAATATAGGAATTTAAAGTGAAGGTCAAGTTACTAATATTACCCCACGGCATTGCATAGACATTTAGAAATTAAGAAGGGTTTAATTCATGAAAAGTTTTAAATTTATATACTGTATATTGAAGAATTTTTACCAATTTACCGCTGCAACGATAAGCGCAGCTCTCCCGCCCGTCATATTGTCAAAATGGTTGACAGATGAAGATTTGTAAAATAACAAATCCTTGTTCCCCCCCCCCCCCCGGGGCATTCAGCTTCTTTGCATAATCGTCACGGCCCGGGGAAAACAAGGATTGGTTCTTTTACGAATCGTCATCTGTCAATCAATTTGACAAAATGGCGAACGGGAGAGCTGTGCTTATCATCGCAGCGATAAATAGGTAAAAATTCTTCAATATATATAAATTTAAAATTTTTCATGAATTAAACCCTTCTTAATTTTTAAATGTCTATGCAATGCCGTGGGGGCTATATTAGTAAATTGACCTTCACTTTAAAGTATTTCTATTTTTATAGACATGTATACATACAAATATAGAGATAATTGTTTGGTTTTAGTTTGTTTTTTTCTGAGTGTTTAAATGGTTTTTCATAAGGTCGTTTTATCCCCTATTGCACTAGTTAGTTTAGAAGTGACTTTATACTCTGGTGCTGGACAGAGGGAACTTAATGTGGGTTGTTTAAGACCTACATATTTTCTTTTGAATAGTTATATTTCAATAATAGATTCCCCCCTTAGCACAATTTTTCATGATAGATATTCAAGTAATCAGGAAATCTGAACGAGCAGGTCATAATTAAGGAGTGGTGCAATTGGTTTCTTTAATAAACTATATATATACTGTACATTGGAGGACTTTTAAGTCAAACACTTTTGTCATATAGCATATCCCTTTTTAAATTTTTTTAACAATATTAACAATTTTTTAATTAAAATTGTATATATGAGTGTAATAATTTAAGCTATTATATTTTGTATGTGTTTTGTGCAACTTGTTTTGTAGCTCTTACACTTTACTTCAGATCTCAAGTCATGGTAAATATTCTATCGCAGTTTTCAGCTTTTGCTTGAGCGCAACCTATAACTTTCAACTTAATATGAGCCCTATTTAGCACTGTTTGTCACAATCTGCATTGAAAGCAATGGTTGAACTAGAGCAATGTTGACTGCACTAACCCTTCTCTGGTAAATGTGAGTTACCATAAAATCAAGTTGCAGGCTAATGTTAATGCAGTCCAGCGATATTTCTTATCGCGTCCCTTACTAACCTTAACGCACCACTTGTAATCTGGTTCTTAATTTGTAAAAAAAAAATGTTTTTCATTAAATGTTAAAAAAGTTAAAAATATATTTTATGTAAAGCCAGTAACGGACTACCTCTCTTTCTTAAAGGGACATTAAACCCAAGTTTTTTCTTTCATGACTCAGATAGAGAATACCATTTTAAACAACTTTCTAATTTACTTCTATTATCTAATTTGCTTCATTCTCTTGATATTCTTTCCTGAAAAGCATATCTATATAGGCTCAGTAGCTTCTGATTGGTGGCTGCACATATTTGCCTCATGTGATTGGCTCACCCATGTGCATTGATATTTCTTTAACAAAGTATATCTAAAGACTGAAGCAAATTAGATAATAGAAGTTAATTGATATGTTGTTTAAAATTGTATTCTCTATCTGAATCATGAAAGAAAAAATGTGGGTTTAATGTCTCTTTAAACTTTTTCGCCCTCAGCACCCTTTATCACTACCCCTTCAAACCAATATAATAATAATTAAAAAAAAAAAAAAAATATATATATATATATATATATATATATATATATATACACACACATATATATATATACACAGTATATATATGTAGACAAAAAGTGAGTTATATAAGGGCTGTATGTTTGTAAGTAATACGTATGTAAGTATGTATAGTGTGTGTGTGTAAAATAAATAAATTGCTAAAAAAAAAAACCAGCAAAAAAAACCTTGTTTTACTTTAGGTAGTATGCCTGATACATTTTCAGATCAAACAATTGCAGTTAACTGTTTTTAAATTGCTTCCAAAAGACTTTAAAACTGCCCTGTGAATGTCCGGCATAGCCACATTATATTTACACAATTCAAGCTGCTTTACTAAGTTAAATAACTATTATTTAACTAGATTGGAATAGCTTCAAAAATTTATTTTGATCATTTGAAACTTAAATCAACATCCATTTGTTGTTTGCTTATTTGATTGTTTATTTTTATTATTACATATACATTTTTGCATGTGGGGGAGGATACAGGATATGTATTTCAAAGTGTTATGCCTACCTACCAAAAAAAAAACACACAAAAAATGGGATTTTCCTGGTTTTATACATTAGTATGGAAACTCTGCCTTAATATACTTTTTTGTCCTAAAATATTCTGTATGTTTTTAGTTGTTTAATAGATAAAGATTCCTTAAAACCTTTGTCTGCAATGTTTTGTAGCCATGCAATAAAGAATATTTGAGCCATATATTTATTAAGAGGAACTCAGTTACTCTATTTGGTAACCTTACATATAAAGTTTATGTCATTTCTAATTCTATATGACCTTCTCTGGATAATTGTTTATGCTTATTTAGTCACATAGCCTAAAATATAAAAATAATATTATATTTGCCTATAGTTAAATATTTGTAACCAAAGAGTGTGTATGTGAGAGAGCGAGAATTTAAGATTGAGAGAGTGAGAGAAAGAGAGAGAGAGAGAGTTTGAGAGTGTGTGTGAGAGAGAGAAAGAGAGAGTTTGAGAGTGTGTGCGAGAGAGATAAAGAGATAGAGACAGAGAGAAAAAGATACTGAGAGAGAGAGAGAGAGAAAGATAGTGAGAGAGAGAGGTAGAGAGAAATATAATGAGAGAGACAGAAAGTGAGAGAGAAAGAGAGAGTGAGAGTGAGAAAGAGAGAGAGACAGAGAGAGAGAGTGAGAGAGAGAAAGAGAGAGAAAGATAGAGAGAGAGAGATAGAGAGAGAGAGGTAGAGAGAAAGATAGTGAGAGAGACAGAGAGTGAGACAGAGAGTGAGAGAGAGAGAGAGTGAGAGAGAGAGAGAGAGAGAGAGAGAGAAAGATAGGTAGAGACAATGGGGCATATGTATCAAGCTCCGTATAGAGCTTGATGCCCCGTGTTTCTTGTGAGCCTGCAGGCTCGCCAGAAACAGTAGTTATGAAGAAGCGGTCACAAAGACCGCTGCTCCATAACCTGTCTGCCTGCTCTGAGCAGGCGGACACACATCGCCAGAAATCAACCCGATCGAGTACAATCGGGTTGATTGACACCCCCCCTGCTGGCGGACCATTGGCCACGAGTCTGCAGGGAGCGGCGTTGCACCAGCAGCTCTTGTGAGCTGCTGGTGCAATGATGAATACGGCGAGCGTTTTGCTCTCCGCATTCAGCGATGTCTGTCGGACCTGATCCGCTCTGTCGGATCAGGTCCGACAGACATTGATAACTAGAGGCCATAGAGAGAAAGAGAGAGTGAGAGAGAAAGAGAGAGAGAGAGAGAGAGAGAAAGATAGGTAGAGACAATGGGGCATATGTATCAAGCTCCGTATAGAGCTTGATGCCCCGTGTTTCTTGTGAGCCTGCAGGCTCGCCAGAAACAGTAGTTATGAAGAAGTGGTCACAAAGACCGCTGCTCCATAACCTGTCCGCCTGCTCTGAGCAGGCGGACACACATCGCCAGAAATCAACCCGATCGAGTACAATCGGGTTGATTGACACCCCCCTGCTGGCGGACCATTGGCCACGAGTCTGCAGGGAGCGGCGTTGCACCAGCAGCTCTTGTGAGCTGCTGGTGCAATAATGAATACGGCGAGCGTTTTGCTCACCGTATTCAGCGATGTCTGTCGGACCTGATCCGTTCTGTCGGATCAGGTCCGACAGACATTGATAACTAGAGGCCATAGAGAGAAAGAGAGAGAGAGAGAGAGAGTGCGAGAGAGAGACTATTGTAATATGGAGTGATGCTTTGTATAAAACTTCATATTAATGGTCAATTTAAAATATATATACAAATAAAGCATATCTGCTATCTTTAATAGTTATGTAACACTCACAAATTAATATATTCAAATTATATAATATTAACACTTTAAAAACTAAGCTCTATAGAATACACTTGGTTGTTTTAATTATGTGTTAAATGTTAGAAACTTTGTAGATCCTGATGGTCTGCCTCCTGCGTTATATATAATAGAGAGTATTGTTGCAGATTAGTAAAAGTAAATTTGGAATTACACTTAGGCAAAAACCTTTAGTCAATCAGAATATTGTAGTATATGGACGGGTTTCCTAAAGTTTATATTGAATGGTTCTTTCTCCTTTATAATGTAAAAATCTGGTAAATCAACCTGGTTGCATAATGCTGATGGATAGATCAACTTCAAAGGGACATGAAACCCATTTTTTTCTTTCATAATTCAGATAGAAAATACAATTTCAAACAACTTTCCAATTTAATTCTATTATCTGATTAGCTTCATTCTTTAGGTATCCTTTTTTAAACAAATAGCAATGCACATTGGTGAGCCAATTACATGAGGCATCTATGTGCAGCCACCAATCAGCAGCTACTGAACCTATCTAGATATGTTTCATTTACATTTATCAAGTGAATGAAGCAAAATAGCTAATAGATGTAAATTGGAAAGTTGTTTTAAATGGCATGCTCTTTCTAAATCAAAGATGAAAAAATGTGGGTTTCATGTCCGTTTGATTGTGGAATCTAAACTTATTATAATGTAAACCTTGTCTTATTATGGCGTATCAGCACAATATTGCTACATACATCAATATTAACTGCATCTTTCTATGAGCCCTACATAGACCAAGTTCATTTGATTAACCCCTTACAATTTATTTTATTGTGAATCTTGTCTTAATATGGAGAAACATTTCACCAACAAGTTGTGCAATATTTGCTATTGACTCTATGGTGTCAATATTGACTATTTATTAAATCTCTTCAATAGATTATAATTTTTTTTAGGAAGAAAATAGTCATGACAAGTATGCCTATTTTATCTTACTTATTCTTGTCTTTCCATAGCTTGCAATCTTGTAATCTAAGTGCTCTATAGGATTGGTATTCTCTTGCAGTTCTATAGGACTATATACAGTATGTACAGTGAAATGCACATTTTGACTTAGAATGATAACACGCTGTCTTTTGATTGTATAGAATTAATAAATACGTTTGCTAACTCATCCTAATATTGTGCAAAATCTTTCACTCGCATATTTACAATAATACTTAATCTTGTGCATATTTTGGATACAAATTAAACAATTGAAATAAATCAAGAAAGCATTTGCCAAAAAATATCTGTCTTTAGATAATCCTACATAGTACCAAGTTAGCTGTTTTTTTATGATTGTTATCAATAGAAGGCCAGTCTAATGCATCAACAGAAGCAACCTGTGTGTGTGTGTGTGTGTAGTTTTATGTGTGTGTATATACAGTACATAAAATAAGAGATTCAACTATACATTCTACAAATTTGAATGCAGTATTTGTTTCTTTGAAAATTAATTAAGGTTAAACATTTTTTCAGAAAGATTAACTGAAAAAAATAAAAACATTTCTTGGGATATTGGGCTATATAAATAAATTGTACAGATAAGATGGCTACAGGGTTTAACTAAATTTAAGTTATTAACTATTTTATTGTCATTTGTTTGAAGCAAATTGAAGAAAAAACTATTGTTGTAGTTTTAGTACTTTAGATATTTTAATAGGCCAACAAAACTATTAAGAAATAAAAATCTTAAATGTGGAGTTTTGCATTTTTTTAGCCTAAACTTTGAGGTGATATATATTGTGATAATTAGAATATTCAGTAGCTCAGTGCAAATACTATGTGCATTCTATACATGTCAGACTGAGAATTCCATTATCGTACCATATAACTGGTTTATTTTTAATGGCACTCACCTTGTCACTTTCTTTTGGTTCCTTTGTGCTTACTCAATGAATGGTCAGGTTTTTATAGCATTCTTCTTGCCCTATTCCTATGGGATTTCACGTAAGAATGGGCATATACTGCACTGGACAACAAATGGAAATTCTAACTGTGTTATTACACCAGATTTATTTTTTAGTATGTATATGTTGTTGGAAAAACAAACTATGCAAAAAATATAATGCCTAATAGTACTAAGAGAGTGTAATATGTGTATGGTATTTTATTTTATATATATATATATATATATATGTATATATAGAATAATAAGGATATGCACTCTCAGAGTTTGTGAAAAAGCAAGTCAAAATGTATTTAATAAATCTTAACTTGCTTTTTCACAAACCATGAGAGTGCATATCCTTATTATTCTAGTGTAATTTGATATTGCACCTTTGGTGGGACTTAAAGAACTGAGTGGATATATATATATACATACATACATACATACAGGTGTACCTCATGTTATTGTGTTTCACTTTATTGACCTTCACAGATATTGAGTTTCTTTACAAATTGAAGAATTGGGGCAACCCTGCAATGGGCAAGTCTATCAGCGCCATTTATCCAATATATATATATATATATATATATATATATATATATATATATATATATATATATATACACACATATAAACACATAAATACACATGTATACACACATATATACACACAAATGTGCATTTTTTAAACATAATGCTATTGTACACTTACTTTTTTATGCACTGGGAAACCAAAAAAATTGTGTCACTTGTTTTTTTGCAATATTTATTTTATTAAGTTGAAATTTCCCGGAGAACTAAGAAATTGCAGTAGACAACTTAGAAATTTGACTTTTTACTATCTTTAACATTGAGTGGACTAGTAACTTTATCCCTCTGGGCTAGTTACTTTTAACCCCCGACTAGTAAACCATAGTTATATTTTCCAGCCCTGTATATATGTATATATAGATAAAGATATGTGTCTGTGTATATTTAAGTTAATCTCCAGACTATGACTGTTTATTATTAAAATGTAAAACAAAAAATGCATGTATTATATTTTAATTATCTGAAGCACTACTGTTTTGAATAGATGGAAATATGTATACATCATTAAAACCAGCAAAACCTTATGGTTTTATATGTATTATTTTAACTATATTTCAAGCATACACATTATGTACCACTTTAATTTAAAATATGTGTCAATGGTGGAAAAAAAAGCAAAAAATGAAAAGAAAATTAAATCATAATAATTTGACATTTTTACAATATTTAATTATATGAGTTTTATTTTTTGTAACTTTCCGCAATTCAGTGTGTCTTCATGCACACCTGTTCTGGTCTATTTTTTAATTGTATAATTATCTTGTTAAGGAACCTTTGTTGGTAAAACATCATAGTAACTGAACACCTGCACCTGTTAAACCTTCATAAAGAATTGGCAAGGTATTTTGGTCTCTTATATATTTTACCTGCAGGTGGGATGTGTATCATCATCATCTTTGATGACCTAGCAGGAGACACTTTCAGTTTCATTGATTATTTAATAATGTCTTTTCATGATAAATAGAATTTAAAATGAATATGCTCTCTACACATTAATTTTATTTATTATTATTTTAATTTTTTCTAAACGCATAGCCATATCTTATTGATTTATAAACTCAGTTTAAAATGCACATTTTATTGATGTGTATGAATGTATACTAGCAATGTAGATATTAATAATTAAAAATAAGATAACCTATAATATGGTATTAAAATATTTTAGGGAATATTTATAAAAATTATAGGTTTTCATATTATCATAACTGATTTTGTGTGCCAAATCCAGATTTGTTTTTAATATAAAGTGATATATAATAAAAAAATAGGTATAAAACATGGAGGAAAATCATAACAATATTTTAACAGGCAAAAAAGCCCAAAAATGAATTATATTCTATGTTTTTTTTGTGTGTGTGTGTAAAAATACACATTTTTTTATTTTGTGTAAAATGAGTAAAGAATTCTTGAAAAGGCTTTTTAACATCCATAGACAATGAATACACAACGATGTTTTGTTTAAACATTTTATTTTGAAGCATGAATGAATGAAAGTAAATCTCTGTGTCTAACAAGATAAAGATATGATTTAGATTGCTCGGCTTTTGGGTCACTTATTTTAGTTTTCCTAAAGGACATCACAAGATCCAATGTCAAACATGACACCTTACTCCCTGAACCAGATGCGCGGTCCACGGTCGTACCTACTGCCATTATATGTAATTCCACCAAGCAAATATTAAATTACTTATTCCTGTTCTTTTCTTTAAAAAAAAATAAAAAAAAAATACAACGGTCAGCTCTCATTTAGTTTTTCTATGTTATTGTCCCAAAAAAATACAAAAGGAAAAAACACATCCAAAATCTGATATAATTCTTCAAGCGCAGAAAAAAATATCTAAGCGGCAAGCTGTGGGAATATATACAAACATATGAATGCTTGTGAAGCGACTCCAGCTGTATATTTATATTATTTATGGAAATCGCTCCACCCTCCACGGCTAATTTCCAATGGCTGAAATTTAACCCTGTGTTAGCTGCCTCAAAAAAAAAAAGTTAAAGGGACCTTTGATATATTAGAAGTGGTAATTTTTTAACTAGATCTAAACATCACAAAATAATATATATATATTTTTATTTATAAAATGTTAGTGCTACATCCATTAAAATAACTATTATAATTTCTAATGTTGTTATATACATGATAAGCAGTAGCTGCAACTTTCAGTTATTATTATCAGTCTGTATTCTGTAAGTACAGTGATCATTACTGTGCCTATCCACTTCTTCAAGTATCAGCACATTTTGTACATCACCTATGCTATGTTTAAGTAGCAACTATGTTTGTATTGTAATGCCTAGGGACAGTAAAGTTCCCATTAAACCTGTATGATTCAGACAGAGCATGCCATTTTAAACAGCTTTCCTATTTACTCCTGTTATCAAACCTGCTTTGTTCTTTTGGTATCCTTTTTTGAAAAAAATAATTGCACAACACTTGTAATTTAGCCACATTGAATCTTTTGATATCTGCACACAAAACAAATGTACAGAAAGGCAAAAACTGATTAATTGAAAGTGCAGTATTAAATATCAGCTTTGTTATGTGGTCCCTGAAAATGATATCCTATAATATAAAAGGCCAAGTGTGTTTGTCCAAAGCTGTCATGCGCAGTAGAGACAGCACAAGGACAAACACACCTGGCCTTACCTGACAAGATATTTGCGGCAGTGGAGGTGAAAGTGGGCGTGACCGACGGGATAATGGCCGTGGCCAGGCGGGGCCGGGCATTGTTGGGGGTGTGGTCAGGCATGACGTGGGGGCGTGGTTGGGCACAGTCGGCTCGAGAGAGAGGGGAGAGAAATAGAAAGAGAGGGGGAGAGACAAAAAGAGACAGGAAAGAGCTAAAGAGAGGGGGAAGTTTAGAAGAGAGGGGAAAGAGCAAAAGAGAAAGGGGAAAGAGCAAAAGAGAGGGGAAAGAGCAAAATAGAGGGAAGAGAGAGAGAAAGAGAGGGGGGAGAGAGTGAGCAAAAGATAGGGGGAGAGAGAAAATAAGAGGGGGAAAGAGAGAGAGCAAAAGAGAGGGGAAGAGAGAGATCAAAAGAGAGGGGGGAGAGAGAGCAAAAGAAGAGAGGGGGAGAGAGGTGGTAGAGAGAGCAAAATAGAGGGGGAGAGAGAGCAATAGAGAGGGGAAGAGAGAGAGAGCAAAATAGAGGGATGGAGAGAGAGCAAAAGAGAGGGGGAGAGAGAGCAAAAGAGAGGGGAAAGAGCAAAATAGAGGGAAGAGAGAGAAAAAGAGGGGGGAGAGAGAGCAAAAGAGAGGGGGGAGAGAGCAATAGAGAGGGGGAGAGAGAGAAAAAGAGAGGGGGAGAGAGTGCAAAAGAGAGGGAGAGAGCAATAGAGAGGGGGAGAGTGAGAGCAAAAGAGAGGGATGGAGAGAGAGCAAAAGAGAGGGTAGAGAGAAAGAGCAAAAGAGAGGGGGGAGAGAGGGGGAGAGAGAGAGCAAAAGAGAGGGGGAGAGAGAGAGAGCAAAAGAGAGGGATGAAGAGAAAGAGCAAAAGAGATGTATGGAGAGAGAGAGCAAAAAAAAGGGGAGCAAAAGAGAAGGGGGGGAAAGAGTGCAAAAGAGATGGGGGAAGAGCGCAAAAGAGAGGGGTGAGAGAGAGAGAGCGCAAAAGAGAGGGGGAGAGAGAGCATAAGAGAAAGGGAGAGAGAGAGAATGCAAAAGAGAGGGGGAGAGAGAGCACAAAAGAGGGGGAGAGAGAGAGCGCAAAAGAGAGGGGGAGAGAGAGCGCGCAAAAGAAGGGGGAGAGAGCGCAAGAGAGAGAGAATGCAAAAGAGAGGCGGGAGATAGAGCGTAATAGAGAGGGGAAGAGAGATCGCAAAAGAGAGGGATGGAGAGAGAGCAAAAGAGAGGAGAAAAAGCAAAAGAGAGGGGGGGAGAGAGCAAAAGAGAGGGGAAAGAGCAAAATAGAGGAAAGAGAGAGAAAAAGAGGGGGGAGAGAGAGCAAAAGAGAGGGGGGAGAGAGAGCAATAGAGAGGGGGAGAGAGAGAAAAAGAGAGGGGGGGGAGAGAGCTAAAGAGAGGGGGAGAGAGAGCAATAGAGAGGGGGAGAGTGAGAGCAAAAGAGGGGGATGGAGAGAGAGAGCAAAAGAGAGGGGAGAGAAACAGAGCAAAAGAGAGGGGGGAGAGGGGGAGAGAGAGAGCAAAAGACAGGGGGAGAGAGAGCAAAAGAGAGGGATGGAGAGAAAGAGCAAAAGAGATGGATGGAGAGAAAGAGCAAAAGAGATGGATGGAGAGAGAGAGCAAGAAAAAGGGGAGGAAGACAGAGCAAAAGAGAAGGGGGGAGAGAGCGCAAAAGAGAGGGGGGAGAGAGCGCAAAAGAGAGGGGGAGAGAGAGAGCGCAAAAGAGAGGGGGAGAGAGCGCAAAAGAGAGGGGGAGAGAGAGAGTGCAAAAGAGAGGGGGAGAGAGAGCGTGCAAAAGAGAGGGGAGAGAGAGAGCGCAAAAGAGAGGGGGAGAGAGAGCGCACAAAAGAGGGGGGAGAGAGAGAGCACAAAAGAGAGAGAGAACGCAAAAGAGAGGCGGGAGAGAGAGCGTAAAAGATAGGGGAGAGAGAGCGCGAAAGAGAGGGGGAGAGGGAGCAAAAGAGAGGGGGAGAGAGAGCACGCAAAAGAGGGGGGAGAGAGAGAGCGCAAAAGAGAGAACACAAAATAGAGGGGGGAGAGAGAGAGTGTAAAAGAGAGGGGGAGAGAGAGCAAAAGAGAGGGAGGGGAGAAAGCAAAAGAGAGGGGGAGAGATGGAGCAAAAGAGAGGGGGAGAGAGAGAGCAAAAGAGAGGGGGAGAGAGGGAGCAAAAGAGAGGGGGAGAGAGAGAGCAAAAGAGAGGTGGAGCAAGAGAGAGCACAAAAGAGAGGGGGAGAGAGCACAAAAGAAAGGGAGAGAGAGCACAAAAGAGAGGGGGAGAGAGAGCAAAAGAGAGGGGGAGAGAGCAAAAGAGAGGGGGAGAAATCGAGCAAAAGAGAGGTGGGGCGAGAGAGAGCGCAAAAGAGAGGTGGAGAGAGCGCAAAAGAGAGGGGGAGAGAGCACAAAGAGAGGGGGAGAGAGCACAAAAGAGAGGGGGAGAGAGAGAGCACAAAATAGAGGGGGACAGAGAGCGCACAAAAGAGGGGGGAGAGAGAGCACAAAAGAGAGAGAGAATGCAAAAGAGAGGGGGGAGAGAGAAAGCGTAAAAGAGAGGGGGAGATAGAGCAAAAGAGAGGGGGAGAGAGAGCGTGCAAAAGAGGGGGGAGAGAGAGAGTGCAAAAGAGAGGGGGCAGAGAGAGAAAAAGAGAGGGGAGAGAGAGCAAAAGAGAGGTAGAGCGAGAGAGAGCACAAATGAGAGGGGTTGAGAGCTCAAAAGAGAGGGGGAGAGAGCGCAAAAGAGAGGGGGAGGGAGCACAAAAGAGAGGGGGAGAGAGCAAAAGAGTGGAGGGAGAGAGAGAGCAAAAAAGAGGAGGAGAGAGAGCGCAAAAGATAGGGGGAGAGAGCGCAAAAGAGAGGGGGAGAGAGCACAAAAGAAAGGGGGAGAGAGCACAAAAGAGAGGGGGAGAGAGAGAGCAAGGGGTGGGACCGCTGTACTGCAAAAAATGGCCTGTGTAAACAGGCTTTAGGACTAGTAATCAATATTAGTAATTGTCTGAACTGTTTAGTTTTGCATCAGTAAATACCCCTTGTTTTAATTAGGAGATATGGGAGTTCCTGATGAGCAGATCTAAAGTGAAAGCTGAAGAGGGAAAGTAAAGTCAAAATTACTTTCATGAGCATGCAGTTTTCCAATCAATTTCAATAATCAAATTTGCTTTGTTCTCGTGGTATCCTTTGTTGAAAAATATATCAAAATAGGCTCAGCGCATCAATTCTCTGCTGGAAGCTAGATGGTGATTGGTGGCTGCACATAAATGCCTCTTGTTATTGAATGAAGCAATTTTGGTAATGGAAGTAAATTATAAGTTGTTTAAAACTGTGTTCTATATCTATATCTATAAAAATAATGTAAGTTTAATTTTGACTCTTCTTTCCTTTAAAATGGTTATTGTTTCTTTGATTTACTCTCATGATTATGCAGCTGTCTAGCTCCTGTTATTTCACTTTGCCGAAAAAAAATCAGCTCTCATTCTCCTTGGTTTCGAAATACCTGGTTAGAAACCCAACGTTTCTTTTACCTCCATGCAATAAAAGGTAGCTATCAATTACATAAATTACAAGTTGTGCGGTATGGTGCGGTACGGCTATACCGCTTAAAAATGTACCATTGCACGCGGAATATGCAGGTCTCCCTGTGGTACAGCTGTACCACAAGCGTTTTAGCCTTTACGCAACTCTCCATTCCGCACTCAAAAAATGGTTTAGAGTGCAGGATTTTAATAGCGCCTATATTACAGATTGTGCGGTCTGGTAATTACGCTCAAATCAGCCAATTGAATTTAAGCAGCTCTCATCCTATTGGCTGATTTGAATTTTTCAGCCAATAAGAATGCAACGATACCCCATTATAAAAGGGGTACCTTGCATTCAAGCTTCAGTGTGCGGCGGATGATCGCATGAAGAGGAGGCTCTGCGCCGCTGGTCCGTGCTGTCACAGCTCCACGCCACCAGGATGAAGATAGAAGATGCCTCCAAGATGGAGGAAGATGTCGCCGCCTGGATGAATACTTCTCGCCACCTGGATGAAGATGGATGTCCGGACCTCAGGAAATGTGAGTAGATTTTCTGGGGTTAGTGTTAGTTCTTTTTTTATTTTTTTGGGTGTTTTTTTTTTTTAGATTAGGACGTTTTTTATGGGTGAAAGAGAGCTGAATGCCCTTTTAAGGGCGATGCCCATACAAATGCCCCTTTAGGGGCAATGAGTAGCTTAGTTTTTTTTTTAGACTTAGGTTTTTTATTTTGGGGGGTTGGTTGGGTGGGGGGTTTACTTTTAGGGGGGACTTTGTAATTATTTTAGGTAAAAGAGCTGTTTAACTTAGGGCAATGCCCTACAAAAGGCCCTTTTAAGGGCTATTGTTAGTTTATTGATAGGTTAGGGAGTGTTTTTATTTTGGGGTGGCTTTTTTGTTTTTATAGGGCTATTAGATTACAGTAGGTTTAATTTTTATTATTTTGGATAATTCAGTTTATTATTTTTCGTAATGTTTCAGTTTTTTTAGTATTGTTAGATTTTTTTTATTTTTCGTAATGTTTCAGTTTTTTTTAGTATTGTTAGATTTTCTTTATTTCTTCGTTGTGTTAGTATTTTTAAACTTGTAATTTAGGTTTTTATTATTTTTCATTTATTTTTTTTCTAAAATATTTATGTTGGGTTTATTTATAGTTTAATCTTAGTTTTTTTTTCCACAGGTAAGTTTTTATTACTTTAAGATGTTTATTTTGTAATTTTAATTTAAAGTATAGGGGATAGTTAGGTTTAAGGGTTAATAGTTTAATTTAGTGATTTGCGATGTGGGGGGACTGGCAGTTTAGGGGTTAATAGGTTTTCTTTAGTCTTTGCAATGTGAAGGGCCAGCGCTTTAAGGGTTAATAGCGTTATTATAGTCTTTGTGATGTGGGGAGCATGGCGGTTTAGTGGTTAATAGGTTTATTATAGTCTTTGAGATGCAGGGGATGGCGGTTTAGGGGTTAATACTTTATTTTAGTGTTGGCGATGTGGGGGCCGGCGGTTTAAGGGTTAATAGTTGTATTTAGTGTTGGCGATGCCGGAGGGGGGCGGTTTAGGGGTTAATAACTTTATTTAGTGTCGGCGATGTCGGGGGGCTGCAGATTAGGGGTTTTTAGACTAGGGGTTTATGTTAGGGTGTAAGGTTTTAACATAACTTTCTTTTCCCCATAGACATCAATGGGGATTGCGTTATAGTGTTCGCCATTCCACGATCGCAGATGTTAGTTTTTTCTAACACTTTCTCCCTATTGATGTCTACGTCAAGTCAGGCCTTGGGTTTTGTGCGGTATGGAGCTTATCGCACCATACCGCACAACAAAAGAAGGTTTTTCAGTAACTTGTAATGGCAGTGCTATGGAGAGTGCGATACCGCTCATTTTTTTGTATTATTTACCTACCCTGTTTAGCATATAACTAGGTTATTATTTATCATAGTAGGCACTGTGACATTATAGTGCCAGTGTTTTATGACTGTTAAATGGTTGCATTTATCTTTGCTAGAACTATACTAGTATACTATAGTAAAAGGCAGAAACAGGTTATACCTGTTTATAGCTATATTAGCAGATAAAGCTCCAGAATCTATGTATGTTTTTAAATGTATTTTGTACACACACATATATATATATATATATATATATAGTTTTGTTTGGTTATAAAATGCTTTATTGAATGTAATTAATATTACAAAAACAAAAGACAGTACTATTAAGGTTGTTCCAGTACAAAATGCATACAATTATAGATACAAAGTACATAGTCAATGGAGCAACCACATATAATTTATTCCAATAAAACCTTAGGCCTAGATTTGGAGTTCGGCGGTAAAAGGGCTGCTAACGCTCCGCAGGCTTTTTTCTGGCCGCACCATAAATTTAACTCTGGTATCGAGAGTTCAAACAAATGCTGCGTTAGGCTCCAAAAAAGGAGCGTAGAGCATTTTTACCGCAAATGCAACTCTCGATACCAGAGTTGCTTACGGACGCGGCCGGCCTCAAAAACGTGCTCGTGCACGATTCCCCCATAGGAAACAATGGGGCTGTTTGAGCTGAAAAAAAACCTAACACCTGCAAAAAAGCAGCGTTCAGCTCCTAACGCAGCCCCATTGTTTCCTATGGGGAAACCCTTCCTACGTCTGCACCTAACACCCTAACATGTACCCCGAGTCTAAACACCCCTAACCTTACACTTATTAACCCCTAATCTGCCGCCCCCGCTATCGCTGACCCCTGCATATTTTTTTAAACCCCTAATCTGCCGCTCCGTAAACCGCCGCAACCTACGTTATCCCTATGTACCCCTAATCTGCTGCCCTAACATCGCCGACCCCTATATTATATTTATTAACCCCTAATCTGCCCCCCTCAACGTCGCCGACACCTGCCTACACTTATTAACCCCTAATCTGCCGAGCGGACCTGAGCGCTACTATAATAAAGTTATTAACCCCTAATCCGCCTCACTAACCCTATCATAAATAGTATTAACCCCTAATCTGCCCTCCCTAACATCGCCGACACCTAACTTCAATTATTAACCCCTAATCTGCCGACCGGAGCTCACCGCTACTATAATAAATGGATTAACCCCTAAAGCTAAGTCTAACCCTAACACTAACACCCCCCTAAGTTAAATATAATTTTTATCTAACGAAATAAATTAACTCTTATTAAATAAATGATTCCTATTTAAAGCTAAATACTTACCTGTAAAATAAATCCTAATATAGCTACAATATAAATTATAATTATATTATAGCTATTTTAGGATTAATATTTATTTTACAGGTAACTTTGTAATTATTTTAACCAGGTACAATAGCTATTAAATAGTTAAGAACTATTTAATAGTTACCTAGTTAAAATAATAACAAAATTACCTGTAAAATAAGTCCTAACCTAAGATATAATTAAACCTAACACTACCCTATCAATAAAATAATTAAATAAACTACCTACAATTACCTACAATTAACCTAACACTACACTATCAATACATTAATTAAATACAATTCCTACAAATAAATACAATTAAATAAACTAGCTAAAGTACAAAAAATAAAAAAGATCTAAGTTACAGAAAATAAAAAAATATTTACAAACATAATAAAAATATTACAACAATTTTAAACTAATTACACCTACTCTAAGCCCCCTAATAAAATAGCAAAGCCCCCCAAAATAAAAAATTCCCTACCCTATTCTAAATTAAAAAAGTTACAAGCTCTTTTACCTTACCAGCCCTGAACAGGGCCCTTTGCGGGGCATGCCCCAAGAATTTCAGCTCTTTTGCCTGTAAAAAAAACACATACAATACCCCCCCCCAACATTACAACCCACCACCCACATACCCCTAATCTAACCCAAACCCCCCTTAAATAAACCTAACACTAAGCCCCTGAAGATCTTCCTACCTTGTCTTCACCATACCAGGTTCACCGATCCGTCCTGAAGAGCTCCTCCGATGTCCTGATCCAAGCCCAAGCGGGGGCTGAAGAGGTCCATGATCCAGTCAAAGTCTTCATCCAAGCGGGGCAGAAGAGGATCTTCCATCCGATTGAAGTCATCATCCAGGCGGCATCTTCGATCTTCTTCCATCCGGAGCGAAGCGGCAGGATCCTGAAGACATCCAGCGCGGAACATCCATCCGGACCGACGACTGAACGACGAATGACTGTTCCTTTAAGGGACGTCATCCAAGATGGCGTCCCTCGAATTCCGATTGGCTGATAGGATTCTATCAGCCAATCGGAATTAAGGTAGGAATTTTCTGATTGGCTGATGGAATCAGCCAATCAGAATCTAGTTCAATCCGATTGGCCGATCCAATCAGCCAATCAGATTGAGCTCGCATTCTATTGGCTGATCGGAACAGCCAATAGAATGCAAGCTCAATCTGATTGGCTGATTGGATCAGCCAATCGGATTGAACTTGATTCTGATTGGCTGATTCCATCAGCCAATCAGAAAATTCCTACCTTAATTCCGATTGGCTGATAGAATCCTATCAGCCAATCGGAATTCGAGGGACGCCATCTTGGATGACGTCCCTTAAAGGAACAGTCATTCGTCGTTCAGTCGTCGGTCCGGATGGATGTTCCGCGCTGGATGTCTTCAGGATCCTGCCGCTTCGCTCCGGATGGAAGAAGATCGAAGATGCCGCCTGGATGATGACTTCAATCGGATGGAAGATCCTCTTCTGCCCCGCTTGGATGAAGACTTTGACCGGATCATGGACCTCTTCAGCCCCCGCTTGGGCTTGGATCAGGACATCGGAGGAGCTCTTCAGGACGGATCGGTGAACCTGGTATGGTGAAGACAAGGTAGGAAGATCTTCAGGGGCTTAGTGTTAGGTTTATTTAAGGGGGGTTTGGGTTAGATTAGGGGTATGTGGGTGGTGGGTTGTAATGTTGGGGGGGGGTATTGTATGTGTTTTTTTTTACAGGCAAAAGAGCTGAAATTCTTGGGGCATGCCCCGCAAAGGGCCCTGTTCAGGGCTGGTAAGGTAAAAGAGCTTGTAACTTTTTTAATTTAGAATAGGGTAGGGAATTTTTTATTTTGGGGGGCTTTGTTATTTTATTAGGGGGCTTAGAGTAGGTGTAATTAGTTTAAAATTGTTGTAATATTTTTATTATGTTTGTAAATATTTTTTTATTTTCTGTAACTTAGATCTTTTTTATTTTTTGTACTTTAGCTAGTTTATTTAATTGTATTTATTTGTAGGAATTGTATTTAATTAATTTATTGATAGTGTAGTGTTAGGTTAATTGTAGGTAATTGTAGGTAGTTTATTTAATTATTTTATTGATAGGGTAGTGTTAGGTTTAATTATATCTTAGGTTAGGACTTATTTTACAGGTAATTTTGTTATTATTTTAACTAGGTAACTATTAAATAGTTCTTAACTATTTAATAGCTATTGTACATGGTTAAAATAATTACAAAGTTGCCTGTAAAATAAATATTAATCCTAAAATAGCTATAATATAATTATAATTTATATTGTAGCTATATTAGGATGTATTTTACAGGTAAGTATTTAGCTTTAAATAGGAATCATTTATTTAATAAGAGTTAATTTATTTCGTTAGATAAAAATTATATTTAACTTAGGGGGGTGTTAGTGTTAGGGTTAGACTTAGCTTTAGGGGTTAATACATTTATTAGAATAGCGGTGAGCTCCGGTCGGCAGATTAGGGGTTAATAATTGAAGGTAGGTGTCGGCGATGTTAGGGAGGGCAGATTAGGGGTTAATACTATTTATGATAGGGTTAGTGAGGCGGGTTAGGGGTTCATAACTTTATTATAGTAGCGCTCAGGTCCGCTCGGCAGATTAGGGGTTAATAAGTGTAGGCAGGTGTCGGCGACGTTGAGGGGGGCAGATTAGGGGTTAATAAATATAATATAGGGGTCGGCGATGTTAGGGGTAGCAGATTAGGGGTACATAGGGATAACGTAGGTGGCGGCGATTTGCGGTCGGAAGATTAGGGGTTAATTATTTTAAGTAGCTTGCGGCGACGTTGTGGGGGGCAAGTTAGGGGTTAAGAAATATAATATAGGGGTCGGCGGGGTTAGGGGCAGCAGATTAGGGGTACATAAGTATAACGTAGGTGGCGGTCGGCAGATTAGGGGTTAAAAATTTAAATAGAGTGGCGGCGATGTGGGGGGACCTCGGTTTAGGGGTACATAGGTAGTTTATGGGTGTTAGTGTACTTTAGGGTACAGTAGTTAAGAGCTTTATAAACCGGCGTTAGCCAGAAAGCTCTTAACTCCTGCTATTTTCAGGCGGCTGGAATTTTGTCGTTAGAGCTCTAACGCTCACTTCAGAAACGACTCTAAATACCAGCATTAGAAAGATCCCATTGAAAAGATAGGCTACGCAAATGGCGTAGGGGGATCTGCGGTATGGAAAAGTCGCGGCTGAAAAGTGAGCGTTAGACCCTTTAATCACTGACTCCAAATACCAGCGGGCGCCCAAAACCAGCGTTAGGAGCCTCTAACGCTGGTTTTGACGGCTACCGCCGAACTCCAAATCTAGGCCTTAGTGAGTCATCAGCGGTATATTTCTTATAAGGTTTTAAAAGTTTGATTATTTCAAAGTTCAGCATTAAGCGATAATTGGAAGACTGTTCTCATGTGAAAACAATAGATCTGCAGATGTGAAACTGATTATAAATGCAGCTAATAAATAAAAAACATAACTACAATCATGGACTACAAAATTAACAATATCGCTAGAACAAGAAAGCTCAGAGGTCTAAATAGGAGAAAAAAATGAAAGAAGAACAAAGCAAGAAGAAAGGAAAAGGAAGAAGTTGGGAAGGTGGGAAGGATTGGCCAATCATGAAAAGTCTACTAGTTGTATGTATGTAGCAACTCCTCTGACGGGAACCCACTATTGCATCCCAGTAGAATTAAACGTCTTGGTAGAAATGTAACTTATGTGACACAAGAGAAAAAGATAAAAAAAAAATGTATGCGATTACCAACATACAAATAGAAAAATTGATTTATACAATCATAAGAAAGATCCTAAGTATCAGCAATAAAAAATAAACTACACCAAAAAGTCATAAGATGAGCGTGTAGATAATATAGTCCCCAAAACGTCTCCAATTATTCTCTAGCGGAGAGACAGTAGTGTTTGTAACTGAATATCCTTTGGGTCCCAGAACAAATATCCCTTTTTATCTTCTGATCCTCAATGTTAGGAGAATTCCCACTTCCAAGCCTGTAGTAACCAGATACCTAAAACAAAATATGAGAAGCGCAACTACAATTCAAGGTAGTTTATTAATAAAAAAAAGTAGCGCAATTACATTTTATTCACATAAGCTATTTGACATATACATAAGGTCATTCGTTTGATAAGCTAACATAGTCTACATTGTGTATATATATATATATATATATATATATATATATATATATATATATATATATATATATATATATATATATATATATATGGTGTAATAGATATATGGTTCATTCCTGTGAAGGTTGAAGGCACATTGCTTTATTTTAGCCAATATATTTATAATTTAATGTTGCTCTGATATGGGACATTGGTTAACATTTAGGCAGCATATTCTATCTTTACTCATTTGTCTGAGATATCTGATACAGAGCTTAGTTCTATTTTTCAATATAGATTTTTTTATGTTTCAGTTATTTATATTAATTTTCCAAATTTGCTAAACAAGGTGCGAAACGAACGCAACAAAAGTTGCGTTATTTCCCTCTCCATAGCGCTGCCATTACTAGTTAATGAAAAGCCTCCTTGTGAGTGCGATATGGTTGCGTTAAGCTCCATACCACAAAAAATCCAAGGGCTGCTTTGATGTGCTCGTGCACGCTTCCCCCCAAATCTCAGCACCATTGATGTCTATGGGGAAAAAAAAGTTTTAGTTTAAACCTAACACCCTAAAATAAACCCCAAGTCTAAACACCCCTAATCCGCTGTCCCTGACATCCCTGACACCTAAATAAAGTTATTAACCCCTAATCTGCCACTCCCAACATCGCTGCCACTAAAAAGTTATTAACCCCTATTCTGCCGCTCCCCAACATCACTGCCACTATAATAAAGTTATTAACCCCTATTCCCATGCACCCCAGCATCACTGCCACTATAATAAAGCTATTAACCCATATTGCGCCGCTCCCCGACATCGCCACCACTAAATAAAGTTATTAACCCCTGAACCTCCGGCCTTCCACATCTCCGCCACTAAATAAACCTATTAACCCCTAAACCCACATCACAAAATACTAAATTAAACTATTAACCCCTAAACCTAACACCCCCTAACTTTAAATTAAAATTACAATATAACTATTTAAATAAATAAAAACTTACCTGTAAACCTAAAATTAAACTATAAATTAACCTAACCTTACTATTCTAATAAAATAAAAAAAAACTACAAATTAAAAAGAAAAAAATGTAAAAAACTAAATTACAACTAAAAAAAAACAAATCCTACGAAAAATTTTAAAAAAATCTAATATTACAAAAAATAATTAACACTAAAATCACGAAAAATAAAAAACACTAAGATTATAAAAAACAACGAAATTATCAAAAATAAAAACAGCTGCACCTAATCTAATAGCCCTTTAAAAATAAAAAAGCCCCCCTAAAATAAAAACACCCCCTAGCCTACAATAAACTACCAATAGCCCTTAAAAGGGACTTTTGTAGGGCATTGCCCTAAAGAATTCAGCTCTTTTACCTGTAAAAAAATACAAAGTCCCCCCAAAAGTAAAACCCACCACCCAACCAACCACCCAAAATAAAAAAACCTAACTCTAAAAATAATCTAAGCTACCCATTGCACTTAAAGGGACATTTGTATATACATTGCCCTTATAAGGGCATTTAGCTCTTTTGCATTTCCCTTAAAAGGGCATTTAGCTCTTTTTCAAGCGCCCATCTCTAATCTAAAAAAAAAAAAAAACACCCAAAAATATAAAAAAAAAAACTAACACTAACCCCAGAAGATCTACTCACGGTTTCTGAAGTCTGGACATCCAGACATCGACCCATCCAGGCGGTGAGGTCTTCATCCATCCCGGGGACGTCTTCTATCTTCATCCTGGCGTCGCAGAGCAGAGCCATCCTGGAATCTGATCCCATCCTGCGCCGAGCATCCTCTTCATACGGTCGCCGCCGTACACTAAAGTTGAATGCAAGGTAGCCATTTCAAAATGGGGTCCCTTGCATTCCTATTGGCTGATTTGATTCTTCAAATTCAAATCAGCCAATTGGATGAGAGCTACTGGAATCCTATTGGTTGTTGAAATCAACCAATAGGATTTCAGTAACTCTCATCCTATTGGCTGATTTGAATTTGAAGAATGAAATCAGCCAATAGGAATGCAAAGGACGCCATTTTGAAACGGCTACCTTGCATTCAACTTCAGTGTATGGCGGCGACCGTATGAAGAGGACGCACTGCGTAGGATGGGATCAGCTTCCAGGATGGCTCTGCTCCGTACCGCCGGGATGAAGATAGAAGACGCCCCATGGGAAGGATGAAGACCTTGCCACCTGGCTGAAGACCTCGCCGCCTGGATGGTCACCATCTGGATGTCCGGACCTCAGAAACCGTGAGTAGATCTTCTGGGGATAGTGTTAGTTTTTTTTTTTAGATTAGAGATGGGCACTTGAAAAAGAGCTAAATGCACTTTTAAGGGCAATGCAAAAGCGCTAAATGCCCTTTTAAGGACAATGGCCATTTTGTGGGGGCTTTTTTAATTTTTATAGGGCTATTAGATTAAGTGCAATTGTTTTTAGTTTTTATAATTTTAGTGTTTATTATTTTTTGTAATATTAGTGTTTTTTATTTTTTGTGATTTTAGTGTTTATTATTTTTTGAAACTTAGATTTGTTTACATTTTTTTATAGGATTTGTTTTTTTTTAGTTGTAATTTAGATTTTTTTATTTTTTTCATAGTGTTAGGTTTTTTTTAAATTTGTAATTTTGATATTTTAATTGGTAGTGTTTTTTATTTTATTAGAATAGTAAGGTTTAGTTAATTTATAGTTTAAACTTAGGTTTATTTTTATTTCACAGGTAAATTTTTATTTATTTAAATAGAGATATAGTGTCATTTTAATTTAAAGTTAGGGGGCGGCGGTTTAGGGGTTAATAGGTTTATTTAGTGGTGGAGATGTGGGAGGCCGGAGGTTTAGGGGTTAATAACTTTATTAAGTGGCGGCGATGTCGGGGAGTGGCGGAATAGGGGTTAATAACTTTATTATAGTGGCGGTGATGTTGGGGAGCAGCGGTTTAGGGGTTAATATATTTAAATAGTGTTGGCGATGTGGGTGGGCAGCAGATTAGGAGTTAATATGTTTATTTAATAGCCACAATGTGGATGGGCAGCAGATTAGGGGTTAATAGTTTTTTTTAATAGTCGCAATGTGGGTGGGCAGCAGATTAGGGGTTAAAAGTTTTAAATAGTGTTTACGATGCGGGAGGGCCTCGGTTTAAGGGTTAATAGGTAGTTTATGGGAGTTAGTGTACTTTGTAACACTTTAGTTATGAGTTTTGTGAAACATTTTTGTTACACAAAATCCATAACTACTGGTCTCAGATGGCGGTATGGATTGTGTCGGTATAGGCATTTTAGCTGGACAGCACAACCTGTAATACGGCGCTATGGAAATCCCACACAAAAACGTGCGGGATTGATGTTGCGTTCCATCTACAATGCTAGCGGTATAGCTATACCGACACGACTCCCAATAGTGCCTTACTGCTTTTACGCTGAAATTGCCATTTTTTCAGTGTTAAAAGCCGCAACGCAAAACTCGTAATCTAGGTGAAAGTTTCTTAATATGAATTCCCATGTTACAGTTAACTATATAGTTTTCTCCAATAAGCAATTTAGCGGTGTCAAATAGCATTTGATATGTATATTTTTAAAGTTTACAAAGCTGTTTAACCTCATATGCTCAGCATATAAGCTTCTATATAGTAAATTTATAGGTACAAGAGGGGCCTATGCTGTTGCAATCATATAAGCCTCTTATGTTTTGTAAAGTAGATGCCTAAGGCCCAAAAGAGGCCTCGACATAGTTAGGTCAGAATAAGGAAAGTTTTAATTAATCCCTCACATTATGTACTGTAAATGTGAAACTTGAGGCCCAAGAGGGGGCTTATAACATCTTGGAGGGTAAAATAAGAGGTTTATTAGTTTGCACCTAATATCTTAACTATCTTATTCATTTTGAATTTTAGTATGACATTCTGTGTGTACTTATTTCCAGATGTTTTATTCCCAACTTGTTTGCAGATATCTGTATAGCATTGTGCAAACCTTATGCATGTTATTCCTTGTACTGTTCAAACCTCAATATAAAACTATTTAAAAAAAACAAAGTAGCACAAAAAAAAGATATTGCGCTTACTTCACATAAAATCAATACATTATCAACCCTTGAGAAAGTCTGCACATTTGGCAGATGAAACGCGTAGGGGTGTGTCCTGTGTAGGCTTTTGTGGCTTTTAGTGTTTTGAGTACAGGTGGCCCTTGTTTTACAACAGTTCAATTTACACCGTTTCAGAATAACAACCTTTTTTTCCAGTCATGTGACTGCTATCGAAAAGCATTGAGAAGCAGTGCATTTATTAAAATAGCCAGTAGGTGGAGCTGTCCGCTTGTGTTGCAGCAAAGCCAAGCAAGCTGAAATTAATCAGTTTAACCAGACCTGAGCTATCGAGCAGATTTCAAAGGAACAAGATCTTCCTGTCTATAAATCAATCCAGATTGGAATGCATAGAAAGTAAACATGTGCGATTCGTTTCGATTCGGAAAATTCTGCAAATTAGGCGATTCGGATCGTACTGAATTTCCGAATTCAAATTTTGCAGAATCGAACCGAATCGATACGAATCGATTCGTAAATTTGGATGGCCATTGGATTACACTAGTATTATACAGTATGTTAGGTTAACACCTAATACAGTATAATACTAGTCTAATCATACCTAACACTTACCCAATTGCCGAATTTACGAACCGAATCTAGCCGAATTTCTTCAAATCCGAACCGAATCCGAAACCGATCGATTAGAAATTTTCCGAATTCGAATCGATCCAAACCGAACTTCGAAAAATTCTGAATCGATCCGAGCCGAATTTTTTTGCCATGCACATGTCTAATAGAAAGAACTGTTTGCAGAAAAATGCAAGTGAAGTCTGTGTTGTGTGATTATTTTATTAGGTTTATAATGCTGTTTAGCATTTAAAGTCTTCATTTCAAAGCTTTAAAAATAATGTATTAGGTGTTACTTATGACAATTTTGAAAGGGGCCTGGAACCTATCTCCCTCACTTCCCATTGACTTACATTATAAACTGGGTTTCAATTTACAACGGTTTCGATTTACAACCATTCCTTCTGGAACCTAACCCCGGCGTAAACTGAGGGCTACCTTATACAGACAAGTTTGTTACCAGCTGGTTAAAGAAAGAGGAGTACTCCTATAACAACTAAGGGAGACAAATACACTTTGCCAAGAAGTGTTAATTCTAGGACTTGTAATATGTTGTTTTTTATTTTCTATGAGTAAGTGCACTATGTTTTCTTGCACTGCTTTTTTATGAATAAACTCCCTTGAATTGTAGTTGCACTTCTCATATTTTGTCTAAGGTATCTAGATATGCAACTTCCCTTTACTATAGAAGGAGCATTTCTCCATAGAGATAAGGTCCGTGGTATTTTGAATCCATTCTGTAAGAGATGGGATCTGGGGTGATTTCCATTTTTCATTATATAAAACTATTTGTAAAAGGCTCCGTCTGATCCTACAGATTTTTTGGAGTTTATAATTTAATAAAGTGATTATTGGAGATAAAGTAAAAGATTCTCTTTTTTTAAAGACAGATTCAAAGTTATGGATATTTATTTTAATCTATATGCAATTATTAGTTGCTCCATATTATTGGAAGATATAGAACTAGGGCATGAGGTCTGCAACCTTGTACAATGTAGATGGGAGGTTGGAGAGGAGGAACAGGAAGAGAGCAAAGGAAAACATACCAGACATTCCTTCCTGTACCATAGAAATGAGCAGTGATAGAGAGACAATACACCTGAATACTTTCCCTACAAACAGAACAGGATCCTGCATTTATTTAACAATATTGCTTTGTTCATTCTTTGGGTATCAATAGTGGTCTTTGTACAGAGGAGTAAGGACCTCTGGTATCTTAAAAAAATATAAAAATTAATGTAAAAGTCATAATTTATTTTAATTAATATGGTACACATAGACCTCAGTTTGTGCTGGTCTTTGGGTTTTTAATGTGCATTTTATGGCATTTCTTATCTTTCTGTTAGAGCTGATTATTAGGATAGGACTAATAGATGCATAACAAGAAGTGAAGAAAATTCTCATGTCATTGATTATAGAAGGAACATGTGAAACTGTCAGCGTGTAAATCCAGATAATGTTATCTATCCCAAAAAATATAACATAGAGCAAAACAAGCTTAAGAACATCCTTAGCAGCCTTTGATTCATTAGGAGCATTACGAGCACCGGCCATCCTTCTTATATTCTGAACTTGATTACGATGTCTGTAAAGGGTGATTATGATGTATACACTTGCAAAAACCATCAAAGCTACAAAGGCAAAATCCCTGAAGGACACAGCAAAGCCATTGATAATGTAGCCTAGTTGATCAGGAAAACGAACATGGCAAAATCCCAAATCCAATGTGAATTTTAGAGGTTTTTCTCCACTTGGAACTAGAGAGAACAATGGAGCTGCTATGCACACTACTATATTGATCAACCAGATGCTGATGAGAGACAAAATCAAGTACTTGGTGACTTTAATCTTGATGATGGACCACCTTGTACCTGGAGTAATGATAATGGCCTGAACCACACTAAGAAGACATGTGACACAGACAGACAAAGCTCTCACAATCCTGTAGGAGTATACAATGATTTTGCAGCTTGTGTCATCAAGCGCAAGGTGCATGCCAAAAACAGTCATTGTCTGGGGGATTCCTCTAGTCGACAAGATCATCAAATTAACAAAGGCTAGGTGAGAAAGCACAATATCCACTGGCATGAGTTTGCAATCACCAAAGAGAATTGCTACATAAGAAAGCAAAATGAAACTGTTACCTGCTATGCCAACGCTTGTCTGAATAAGAAAAGAGACACTTTTTATAGTCATGCATAAATCCATTTTCTGGTATTAAATTAGGTGATTATAATATTCAGGTACATTACAATATTTTTATAAACAAACACAAATTAAAACATATTTATTTTCTTGTTGAGGGCATCAAGCGCATGACAAGCAGTAGACCTTCTGGCTCAATGATGATGATCTGCCTGTTAAATCAAAAGAATAAGATGGTAAAATTATTAGTAATTCCTATAAGATAGGGGGGCGCCCTAAAGAAATACAAGTGTATCAAAACCTAGTATGGTGTTAAATAAATATAAGATCTGTTGAACAGAAATTATAAATCATATAATGTAATATAAAATATATCACACACAATGCATAGACAGTTAGTAGTACTCCAATAATTCCAATCATACAAATAAAGAGTCTCTGAGGAGTGAATTAATTGAGGGTAATCTTTAGGCAGCAATCTGTAGAGAACCCGGGCAGGATCCCATAGAGATGATCTACAAAACAGAAAAGAGACAGATGCGCCACATGGCCCAATATTGTTTGTTCAACACAGTAAATATGGTCTAGTTGTGTCAGTGCAAACTCACAATTTAGGGAGCACTCCAATTAGTGCAATAGAAGCAGTCTGGGATCAATCACAGTCACCCAGCAGACCGACCTCTTGGATAGGAAAGATTAATCTGTGGTGGAAATACAAAGATACACAAAGGTGCCTATATGGCCTAGTACAGTTTGGACCCAAGAAATAGTACTGTGTGTAGTTGGTAATATACTCACAATTGGTAAAGCATCTTCAGTGATGCTAATCAGGCAAGATGGGATCAATACAGTCACCCAACAGACTATGACAAGGTTCCCACAGGAGGCAATCAGCAGAAGTCCATAAAAAAGGCCAAAAATGGTCCAAATAATGCACAAGAGCAAGTGTTTTATAAAAAAGTAATATAGTTTACTATTTAAAACAAGCGACACGTTTCTCAGCATACAAGCTGTTTCATCAGGCTTACAACATATAACTAAAACACTTGCTATTTATAACCAACATATGTACTTGTTTTAAATAGTAAACTATATTACTTTTTTATAAAACACTTGCTCTTGTGCATTATTTGGACTGTATTGATCCCATCTTGCCTGATTAGCATCACTGAAGATGCTTTACCAATTGTGAGTATATTACCAACTACACACAGTACTATTTCTTGGGTCCAAACTGTACTAGGCCATATAGGCACCTTTGTGTCTCTTTGTATTTCCACCACAGATTAATCTTTCCTATCCAAGAGGTCGGTCTGCTGGGTGACTGTGATTGATCCCAGACTGCTTCTATTGCACTAATTGGAGTGCTCCCTAAATTGTGAGTTTGCACTGACACAACTAGACCATATTTACTGTGTTGAACAAACAATTTTGGGCCATGTGGCGCATCTGTCTCTTTTCTGTTTTGAAAATTATTAGTAACTTGTGAAAATAAAAAGGTTCACAAAAGAATATATAAATATATATATATATATTTCTAATTGCACTAAAAATTTACTTTTTGCGCACGTCGAGTTGTGCTCGTATTATGTGTTGAAAGTAAAAAGTTACAATCATCAAATGCTCAGCACCTGTAGAGTCCTGCATATGTTGTGGCCTTTCAATCTTACCCCACTGTTAAGTGACCCTTGTTATATACCTCAATACACCCACCTTAAGACACTTCGTTCACATAAGTCCTTTGACTCTGGGATAAATACACAACTGAGCTTACCATCCGGGACCCATCCCCTTAGCTAGACAACCCGAATATCACCTGCGGTTTGTCACGGGGACTCCACTCACTCGCGGATGCCCGGCTCTCTCAGCGTCCTGTGTCTCGAATCCCTCTTCGTGTCGGCGGTTGCGTCCCAATGCGTGCTTCAGTCACATGGCTAACAGTGGGGGCGTGGTGGCCAGGTATCCTTGCTCTCCGTGAGTGCTCTCCTCCGATCACTTCATAGGCTCTCAATGCAAAGAAATTTAGGCACCTCCACGGTTATGCAATTAAAAGTCTTTTATTCAAAGGAACAGCAGATGATAAATACTGTTTATACAGATAGAACAGCTTAGGTTGAAAGATCATGGGTGATTCCCAGGGACCCACTGATGCGTTTCGGCTTGCTGGCTGTAATCGTAGTGTGGTCATTTAGCCTATTTTGGCTCTTTTTAAATGTACAGGCTATCGCCTATTGGTTAAAACCAAAACTTGGGGATTAACCCTTGATTCTCAATGTGCTTAACTTATATTGATTATACTTGTTGTATCAGTTATTCTGCACCTTGCAACACTTCCAATTATTTCCTTCATAGGACAAAGTTATGATACATATTATATATATTTACATGTTTAATTTGGTCAAAATATTAAACAATATATGCTTCTATATACAATCGTATTTACCGTTGATCATGACAATTATTTAGGTTAGATTCATATTTATCCATTAATGGATTCCTTTTTAAAGGGACACTTTCTAAGATTAATTCACAATAATTTCACAAATAATATTAACTTAAATAGGACCTTTTCATCAAGTTAATTCCTAGACTGTTATCTACTGGATAAATAATAATATCTAATGTATAATTTATAATTATATTAATATCCTTATGTGCAAAACTTATTTTCCAACAACAATGCACTTCACAAAAATTTCTTTCTAGAAATATAGATATTTCCCTGGATGCACAGACCCAGGACTACTGCCAAAAATTAATTAAATCATATTCAGAATTGAGTCCTTGTGGCATCCTAGTCCTTAGTCTGTGCATCCAGAAAACCTCTCTCTTGGCTAAGATTGAATCTCTATCACCTCCTCTTGTACCGGATTTCACAGATTCAATAATAGTCCATCTCAAAGTATTGCTACTCTTATTGTGATGGTTTTTGAAATGAAGCACCAGTGGAGTCGTCAATTTCCCTAACTTGATGTTAGATAAGTGCTCTCTTATTCTGTATTTTACCTCGCGTGTAGTGAGTCCAGTATACTGTACCTCACATTCAATACACGTTAAGAGGTATATAGAGTATGTGGCCCTACAATTAGTGCAGCCTCTAAATTCAAAAGTTTCTCCTGTTACACAACTTCTAAAACCTTGTCTCCGTTCCAATTTCTCACATGCCTTACAATGCAGGTTGCTACATCTAAAAACCCCTGTGTGTTCTAGCCAAGAACTTCTTCTATTGGATTCTGATTTTAGTTGTGTGGGGGCTATTCGATTCCCTATAGATAATCCTTTCCTAAAAGCAAACCTACAGTTTTTTGGGTTAATATCCTCTAGGCCATCATCTGCCTTAAGTAAAGAAAGATTATTTCTTATAATCTGACAAATCTGTTCATATTGGTTGCTGTACTGAGTAACAAATGTTACTATTTTATCTTTTCCTACTTTTTCTTTTTCAGTCTTTTTCTTATAGTTCAAACTTTTTTGACCTATCTTGATCATCAATTGATATCCTTACCAAATCTATATCTCTTTGGTTATAACCTCTTGATCTCAACCTTTTATTGAGTTCTTCAGCCTGTTTAAGATAATTTTCCTTGTCAGTACAGTTCCTCTTTAATCTTATGTACTGACCTCTTATTACTGACTTAAAGACCCTTTGTGGGTGGTTGCTATGTGCATGTAGAATAGTGTTGCCCGGGATGGGCTTTCTATATATTTCTACATCGATTTTGCCCAAATTCCCCCCCCTAAGGGTCCAGATAGTTTATATGTCTGTTACCTATCTCAAAAGTGAATTTAATACCTGCATCATTCATATTTAGTCTTTCTACAAAATCCTCTGCCTCCTTCGTACAGCCACACCAGATAAATATCAAATAATCTATGAAACGTCTGTAATAGGTTATGTGGCCTCTATCTGGATTTGTTCCTCCAAAGATGTGGAACAGCTCCCACCATCCCATGAATAAATTTGCATAGGATGGGGCAAACTTGGCTCCCATGGCCGTCCCACATCTTTGGAGGAAGAAATCTCCTTCAAAGGAGTAAAAGTTGTGGGTTAGTAGAAAATTGGTTACTCATAGAATATATTTGCAAAAAACTTCACTGAAATCTTTATTCCTATATAGAAAGAATTTAAGTGCCTCCAATCCCCTATCATGTCTGATAGAGGAATACAGAGAGACTAAATCTATGGTTAGCCACACATAGTTATCTTTCCACTCTATGGATTCTATTTCTAGTAACAACTGCTTTGTGTCTTTTAAGAAACTTGGTAATTGTTTCACCAGTGGTTGGAGTATTTCATCCAACCACTGTGAAAGATGTTCAAATACAGAATTGATACCACTTATTATGGGTCTACCCACTACATTTTCAAGGGATTTGTGAACTTTTGGCAAAAAGTCGAAGATGGGGGTTACCGGGTGGTCTATCAATAAAAAATCTTTAGTATCATTATCCAGGAAACCTCCTTCCACACCATCGTCAACTAAGTGCCTAAGTTCATTTTGGAAGCGTATTGTTGGATTAAATGACAATTTAGTGTATTGATTTGAGTCATCTAGTTGTCTATGGGCTTCTTTGATAAAAAAGGATCGGTCCATCACCACGACCGATCCCCCCCTTGTCCGCCCCTCTGATCACAAAATCTCTTCTTTCACTCAGTTTATTTAAAGCTATATTTTCTTCTCTTGTCAAATTTTTTCTTTTATTTTTTTCCACACTATAAGCTAATTGTGTAAGGTCTTTCTCAACTCTTTTTTGGCAACCTGCATTGTAAGGCATGTGAGAAATTGGAACGGAGACAAGGTTTTAGAAGTTGTGTAACAGGAGAAACTTTTGAATTTAGAGGCTGCACTAATTGTAGGGCCACGTACTCTATATACCTCTTAACGTGTATTGAATGTGAGGTACAGTATACTGGACTCACTACACAAGAGGTAAGATACAGCATAAGAGAGCACTTATCTAACATCAAGTTAGGGAAATTGACGACTCCACTGTTGCTTCATTTCAAAAACCATCACAATAAGAGTAGCAATACTTTGAGATGGACTATTATTGAATCTGTGAAATCCGGTACAAGAGGAGGTGATAGAGATTCAATCTTTGCCAAGAGAGAGGTTTTCTGGATGCACAGACTAAGGACTAGGATGCCACAAGGACTCAATTCTGAATATGATTTAATTAATTTTTGGCAGTAGTCCTGGGTCTGTGTATCCAGGGAAATATCTATATTTCTAGAAAGAAATTTTTGTGAAGTGCATTGTTGTTGGAAAATAAGTTTTGCACATAAGGATATTAATATAATTATAAATTATACATTAGATATTATTATTTATCCAGTAGATAAAAGTCTAGGAATTAACTTGATGAAAAGGTCCTATTTAAGTTAATATTATTTGTGAAATTATTGTGAATTAATCTTAGAACGTGTCCCTTTAAAAAGGAATCCATTAATGGATAAATATGAATCTAACCTAAATAATTGTCATGATCAACGGTAAATACGATTGTATATAGAAGCATATATTGTTTAATATTTTGACCAAATTAAACATGTAAATATATATAATATGTATCATAACTTTGTCCTATGAAGGAAATAATTGGAAGTGTTGCAAGGTGCAGAATAACTGATACAACAAGTATAATCAATATAAGTTAAGCACATTGAGAATCAAGGGTTAATCCCCAGGTTTTGGTTTTAACCAATAGGCGATAGCCTGTAAATTTAAAAAGAGCCGAGGTAGGCTAAATGACCACACTACGATTATGGCCAGCGAGCCGATACACGTCAGTGGGTCCCTGGGAATCACCCATGATCTTTCAACCTAAGCTGTTTGATCTGTATAAACAGTATTTATCATCTGCTGTTCCTTTGAATAAAAGACTTTTAATTGCATAACCGTGGAGGTGCCTCTATTTCTTTTTATTGAGAGCCTATGAAGTGATCGGAGGAGAGCACTCACGGAGAGCAAGGATACCTGGTCACCCCACTGTTAGCCATGTGACTGAAGCACGCATTGGGACGCAACCGCCGACACGGAAGAGGGATTCGAGACACAGGACGCTGAGAGAGCCGGGCATCCACGAGTGAGTGGAGTCCCCGTGACAAACCGCAGGTGATATTCGGGTTGTCTAGCTAAGGGGATGGGTCCCGGATGGTAAGCTCAGTTGTGTATTTATCCCAGAGTCAAAGGACTTATTTGAACGAAGTGTCTTAAGGCGGGTGTATTGAGGAATATAACAAGGGTCACTTAACAGTGGGGTTAGATTGAAAGGCCACAACATATGCAGGACTCTACAGGTGCTGAGCATTTGATGATTGTAATTTACTAAGCGGAGGATTGCCCGCGATTAGCCAGAGCACTGAGATTTGCCTGAAAGAGGTGACAGTGAAAGTGGTGGTTTATGTTACAAGTATTTATCAACATTGTGAAAAGGAATTACATTTAAAAGATGGAACCACATGATAACAGCAAAGGAATTTTGCAATACTATTCTTTGAAACCGACAGTGGACAGAGATAGTGATATAACTGATTTGGAATGTGTTTTTTCTACAGACTGTTCTATGTTCTCTTTAAGTAAGCTATTTGAAACGTTGGAGGATTTATTAAGTAAAGAGACCAGGCTGAAATGGGACGTATGGACACTAGAAAAATATTTGAGTACAGGTTTGATACCAAGAGGTTTATGAATTAATAAATTCCCCACGTTTGTAGTGGAGGATGTAGAATTTGTGAAAAATTGGAATTAAATATTGTCAGAGTGTTCCATAATATTAATGAATATGTTATTGGAGTTTAAACGTAAAGCCTTGAAAGATGTCTCTAATGAAATTGATGCTTTGCAGATAGGATGAAGTTACAGGAAAGAGGAACCACAATTTTCCAAATTTGATAAAATTTTACATTATACTATTGCTGATACAAAACGTATAATCATGGAAATTAAGCATGATAAATTTGGAAGGGATACTGCAGATTATGAGACAAATAAGGTTTATATATGGAATAGGAAACAAAGGTTTAATTATAGGAGAGAAAATGATGCCTATAATAAAGATAAAATGCAAGGAAAGAATAAAAACAAAAATAAGAATAAAAATAAAAATAGAAGACACAAAAAAGTCACTTTCACTGATAGTGAAGGAGATTCACAGGAGGAGGGCCATACTTCAGAAGGGTCAAACTCAGGTGATGAAAGTATTCAAAATGCTAAACAAAACACAGACATGGGGGCAAAGTCTAAGATAAGTTCCATCCTCAAACCCCAACAGTCTTCAAAATATCAGTCAGATGAACCAACAACATCAGGGGCACTAGGGTCTCACCCACCAAGGGAGACTGAAAGAGGAGAGGTAGCCCAGGTTTTTCAGATAGGAACAAGAAAATCAGAAGGGGGGGGGGGAAGAGATGGCAAAATAAGAGAAAATCAACTCCCACCACGAAGAGGGAGGTCTCAAACGAAATACAAGTAAATACAGTCATTAATCTTTCCTCATTAGATCTGAGTCAAGCTGAAATCAATGTGTTAAGTTTAGGCCTAAACTTTGTCCCGAGTGAGGATTTTAACCTCTTTCAGACCTTAATAGATACTAATAAACTTATTAGAAATGTAACCTTAAAAAAACATTTTAAAAATGAAGATAACATGGAGTTTCATAATTCTTTGAGGTCTGACAGAGGAGGACATCCCAAAGTGAGAGATCTAAACTATCAGGAAGAGTGTGACTTAGAAACATTAGAACAATTATATGAAGAGAGTAATATCGAACAGGACACTAGGCAAACAATTAAAGATCCAATTTTAAAGAAACCCTCCTCTTTTTATTCGATACAATCAAGGGGAGAAATTTTGGAGAAATTCCAAAAAAGAGTTGAGAGAGACCTTACACAATTATCTTATAGTGTGGAAAAAAATAAAAGAAAAAATTTGACAAGAGAAGAAAATATAGCTTTAAATAAACAGAGTGAAAGAAGAGATTTAGTGATCAGAGGGGCGGACAAGGGGGGGATCGGTCGTGGTGATGGACCGATCCTTTTTTATCAAAGAAGCCCATAGACAACTAGATGACTCAAATCAATACACTAAATTGTCATTTAATTCAACAATACGCTTCCAAAATGAACTTAGGCACTTAGTTGACGATGGTGTGGAAGGAGGTTTCCTGGATGATGATACTAAAGATTTTTTATTGATAGACCACCCGGTAACCCCCATCTTCGACTTTTTGCCAAAAGTTCACAAATCCCTTGAAAATGTAGTGGGTAGACCCATAATAAGTGGTATCAATTCTGTATTTGAACATCTTTCACAGTGGTTGGATGAAATACTCCAACCACTGATGAAACAATTACCAAGTTTCTTAAAAGACACAAAGCAGTTGTTACTAGAAATAGAATCCATAGAGTGGAAAGATAACTATGTGTGGCTAACCATAGATGTAGTCTCTCTGTATTCCTCTATCAGACATGATAGGGGATTGGAGGCACTTAAATTCTTTCTATATAGGAATAAAGATTTCAGTGAAGATTTTTGCAAATATATTCTACGAGTAACCAATTTTCTACTAACCCACAACTTTTTCTCCTTTGAAGGAGATTTCTTCCTCCAAAGATGTGGGACGGCCATGGGAGCCTAGTTTGCCCCATCCTATGCAAATTTATTCATGGGATGGTGGGAGCTGTCCCACATCTTTGGAGGAACAAATCCAGATAGAGGCCACATAACCTATTACAGACGTTTCATAGATGATTTGATATTTATCTGGTGTGGCTGTACGAAGGAGGCAGAGGATTTTGTAGAAAGACTAAATATGAATGATGCAGGTATTAAATTCACTTTTGAGATAGTTTATATCTCTGTTACCTATCTGGATGTTACCCTACGGGGGGGGGGAACTTTGGGCAAAATCGATGTAGAAATATATAGAAAGCCCATCTCGGGCAACACTATTCTACATGCACATAGCAACCACCCACAAAGGGTCTTTAAGTCAGTAATAAGAGGTCAGTACATAAGATTAAAGAGGAACTGTACTGACAAGGAAAATTATCTTAAACAGGCTGAAGAACTCAATAAAAGGTTGAGATCAAGAGGTTATAACCAAAGAGATATAGATTTGGTAAGGATATCAATTGATGATCAAGATAGGTCAAAAAAGTTTGAACTATAAGAAAAAGACTGAAAAAGAAAAAGTAGGAAAAGATAAAATAGTAACATTTGTTACTCAGTACAGCAACCAATATGAACAGATTTGTCAGATTATAAGAAATAATCTTTCTTTACTTAAGGCAGATGATGGCCTAGAGGATATTAACCCAAAAAACTGTAGGTTTGATTTAGGAAAGGATTATCTATAGGGAATCAAATAGCCCCCACACAACTAAAATCAGAATCCAATAGAAGATGTTCTTGGCTAGAACACACAGGGGTTTTTAGATGTAGCAACCTGCATTGTAAGGCATGTGAGAAATTGGAATGGAGACAAGGTTTTAGAAGTTGTGTAACAGGAGAAACTTTTGAATTTAGAGGCTGCACTAATTGTAGGGCCACATATTCTATATACCTCTTAACGTGCATTGAATGTGAGGTACAGTATACTGGACTCACTACACGAGAGGTAAGATAAGAATAAGAGAGCACTTATCTAACATCAAGTTAGGGAAATTGACGACTCCACTGTTGCTTCATTTCAAAAACCATCACAATAAGAGTAGCAATACTTTTAGATGGACTATTATTGAATCTGTGAAATCCGGTACAAGAGGAGGTGATAGAGATTCAATCTTAGCCAAGAGAGAGGTTTTCTGGATGCACAGACTAAGGACTAGGATGCCACAAGGACTCAATTCTGAATATGATTTAATTAATTTTTGGCAGTAGTCCTGGGTCTGTGCATCCAGGGAAATATCTATATTTATAGAAAGACATTTTTGTGAAGTGCATTGTTGTTGGAAAATAAGTTTTGCACATAAGGATATTAATATAATTATAAATTATACATTAGATATTCTTATTTATCCAGTAGATAACAGTCTAGGAATTAACTTGATGAAAAGGTCCTATTTAAGTTAATATTATTTGTGAAATTATTGTGAATTAATCTTAGAAAGTGTCCCTTTAAAAAGGAATCCATTAATGGATAAATATGAATCTAACCTAAATAATTGTCATGATCAACGGTAAATACGATTGTATGTAGAAGCATATATTGTTTAATATTTTGACCAAATTAAACATGTAAATATATATAATATGTATCATAACTTTGTCCTATGAAGGAAATAATTGGAAGTGTTGCAAGGTGCAGAATAACTGATACAACAAGTATAATCAATATAAGTTAAGCACATTGAGAATCAAGGGTTAATCCCCAGGTTTTGGTTTTAACCAATAGGCGATAGCCCGTACATTTAAAAAGAGCCGAGGTAGGCTAAATGACCACACTATGATTACGGCCAGCGAGCCGAAACGCGTCAGTGGGTCCCTGGGAATCACCCATGATCTTTCAACCTAAGCTGTTTGATCTGTATAAACAGTATTTATCATCTGCCAGGGGCGTATTATGGCCTAGGCCAACAAGGCACGGGCCTAGGGTGGCAGATTTGAGGGGACGGCACTTTTTGGAGGCCGAGGCACTCAAGAATTGGCCCTTTATTCATTGGTGTCTGACTCCAGTCCAGTGGCTGGCAACATTCATTATAGCGGCGGCTGCACAACAAGCAGTGGATGGAGCAGAATTGTTACTGGTCAGTGGTCACTCGTCTCTAATGCAGCCATGAAGCTAAGGAAGTGAGGATTGCTAAAACACCACTCCAAGTCCTTTCGAGCGCCAGCAAACAACTGACACTGATGGGCATGTGAGAGAGGAAAATAGAATCCACTCCAGTGCGGTACACGTCGTAACGGCATAAATATTTATTCTTGACAATTTGAATGGCACAATGATGATTGTCCTTCCTTGTGCCATTTAAATTGTCAGGAATACATATTTATTTTTTGGAGCCTTTTTGAGTGCAGCTGTTTTTCTTTTTGTATTTTCCGGTTTGCTCAGCGGTGCCGTTACAGCGTGTACCGCACTGGAGTGTCTGAATTGTATTTCCTCTCTGACTCTGGCCCATCAGTGTCCGTTGTTTCCTGGCGCTCGAAAACTCTTGGAGCGGCGTTTTAGCAATCTTCACTTTCTGCTTATCCTCATCCTTATCGTGGCCAGTTTCTTCTATCTGCTTTTGGAGCCTTTTTCAGTGCAGGAGAGGAGAGTGCTTGAGCCGGCATATAGAGCGGTCAGGTGAGCAGTCAGTTTATTGATCAGACTGTGACAACGGGGACAACCACTTTATTTTCACTGCTATACATTAAATTAGTCACGTCTTGCATATGGTTACAAACAGTCGTGCAATGGGGTAGTGGATTGACCAGAATGCATAAGTTGTATAACACAATTAGAGCATTATCGAGCTGGCTGGCAAACTGTGACAGATTTGCAAAACTAAACACATGCCTGAGAAAAAAACAAAGCAAAACATGGCCAGAGGAGCTACCCTGTAGTGGATCTGAAAGGGTTATTGAGGGGACAATTCTTGCAGACTCTATAGCCCTTTGTGCTAGAGGGAAAAATGGAACAGTTTTAAAATCTAGACAAAAAGTTTGAGTGTAAGTATAATGTGTGAATCGTCCCTCTAGGGGATCTGATATAGATCCAGAAGAGACAGGTCTGTTTGGTTCCATAATGAAGAATTAAAAATACAATATGGCAATGAAAACAACAGAGACTGTAATAGTTACACAGAAAACACTGAATAGTATATAAGGCATATATAAGCCCAGCCAGCAACCTTCTAATGGGAGCTGTCACTATGGCTCCATGTATAAATCTGTATTTGCTATATGCAAGCTAGCTATTAGCTATATATTTTAGTGTCCTCATTGGGTTTAGCAGCTCACGGATCACACAGATATCTGCACTCAGACCCTATGGAGGAAATTAAGAAAATGGGCCAGTGTAGGAATTCCTGTAAACTGCAAGTAACTTTCTATAAAAAATAGTGGGTCTCTCATACATATATATATATATATATATATGTATAAATGTATGTATATAAATATATTTGTGTGTATATGTATATATTTATATATATATATATTAATATATTTATATATATATATATATATATATATATATATATATATATATATATATATATATATATATTATATATAGACAGACACATATATAGATATTTGACCTGGGTGTATGCAGGTTTAATGAAAGTTACATTATACCCTGACCAAAAAGTATTATGGCCAAAATACAGCCTAAAACCTAGGGGGTAGGGGGGTTAGGGGGCAGCAGAATTTTGAGTGCCTAGGGCAGCACAAAACCTAAATACGCCACTGTCATCTGCTGTTCCTTTGAATAAAAGACTTTTAATTGCATAACCGTGGAGGTGCCTCTATTTCTTTGCATTGAGAAAGTAAAAAGTTATCACTCTCACGCAAAAAGCAGATGTGCGCAAAAAGTTTGAAAATTGTGCGAGTGATATCCTATTCCCCCATAGAAGTCAATGGAGAAAAAAAGTGGAAACAAATCCTAATACCCTTCTCACATTCCAATTTTCTTCACATTGCAGAATATGATAGATCAATAGGTAGATACATTAATAAGTATATTTTTTTAGTTGTAAGATGCTCTTGTATATAGATATGTGTGTGACCAAAATGTATCAGAGAACATTTACAGGGATATGAGGGGTACAATTTTTCAGATGGCCTTACCTTTCTAATGTGTATCTATGAACGAGAGGGTAGGTTATATTCTCTTAGTCTTCTCTAGTTTAACACAATAATATGGTGCATTGTTTAAGAAGATGATCATGGCTTTTAGAAATATTACAAGTGTCGCGCTAATGCTAGTGTTGGACACGATAAGCAGTATTGCTGGACCACGCAAAAATTTCCCGTTGTTATACCCTTATTTTGTTTTAGCGTCCCCTGATGACTATATGTTAGATAAAGTTCTGCTCAGGAGCCGCTGAACATACCGGGGCCTTTCCGAAAGGAGCTTGACGGCCCGTGTTTCTGGCGAGTCTTCAGACTCGCCAGAAACACCATTTATGAAACAGCGGTCTAAAGATCGCCGCAGTTCAACCAGATCGAGTACGATCGGGTTGATTGACACCCCCTGCTGGCTGCCCATTGGCCGTGATTCTGCAGGGGCGGCGTTGTGAGCTGCTGTTGTAATGCTGAATACAGAGAGCGAATTGCTCTCCGTATTCAGCGAGGTCTGGCGGACCTGATCTGCACTGTCGGATCAGGTCCGCCAGACTTTGATAAATAGAGGCCATCATCTCCTGAGCATAGAATTGCCTCCCAGTCTGTATTTTACCAACATCGGTCCAGATTACAATTGGAGAGCTATATATAGCATGGAACGTGATAAGCAATATCACTGGAGCGCACTAAAATTAGTGTGCAACTTGATATTACAAGTCCATGGTAAATCAGATTTACCATAAAATATTTAGCAGAGCCAACATCGCTCTAGCACACCCATCACTTTCATTGGATATTGTGACTGCGCTAAATGGCGCTAATTTTACAATTTAAAAGTTATGGATTGCACTCGAGCAAAAGCCTAAATAGCGCTAGAACAATTAAAGTGATCTGAGACCTGAAGTAAAGTGTTAGGGTTAAAAAAAAAATAGTTCACAAAACACAAGTAAAATACATTAAAATAAAGTATAACATTAATAATACATATTTTTAATAAACAAATTTTTTTTTTCCATATTAACAATAATAATTAAATATTTCTATGTCACGTTGGTACCTCCCATCTTGTAAACAAGTCTACACATATAGTGCTTGATCATTAGATTACAAGTGACACACTAGAAGTAATCTTTTAACACGGACGGGTTAGCACGTGTATTACAAGTTGAAAGTAAAAAGTTTCTGTGTAAGCAAAACCTGATGTGTGCTACTGCTAATGCGACTGCATTAACTTTTGCGACCCATAGACTTCAATTGGGCACACTGAATAATACATTTTTTTAACACTTATTGCTTTAACGCTAACCCAACATGCATTAGATCTACAGCGCTAAGTCCAAAGTGAGTTATGAATATTTTACATTTTAATGTTCTTCACATAGAAGTAAATGTTCTTTTTATTTTAAGATATTTATTTATATATGTATCTGATTTTTTTTTGTAATATACATATTTATACCTATATATCTATATGAATGTATACAGATTATATATATATATATATATATATATATATATATATATATATATATATATATATATATATATATATATATATATATATATATATATATATATATATATATATATATATATATATATACACACACATATACACATACATGCACACATCTTTGAGTCCTTAAACATTTTTTAACCAAAATTTATTAAATAATTTTTATAAGACAGTCGGCTAGATTAATAGTTTTGCGGTATGAGTGAAAAAGCAGCGTTATGGCTCTTTTTCACTACCGCTGGTATTACGAGTCTTGCAGATTTAGCTGCACCGCACACTTTTTTGGCCGTAACGCAACGTAACTACCGCAGCTTTCAAAAAATCCTTTTTCAATGGGACTTCCTTTGCGCCGGTATTACGAGTTTGCCTGGCAGACCAAAAAGTGAGCGGTACAGCCTATACCGTCAAGATCCATACTGTAAACTGAAAGTCAGTAGTTATGGGTTTTATGCTACAACGCCGTAACATAAAACTCATAACTAAAGTGCTAAGAATTACACTAACACCCATAAACTACCTATTAACCCTTAAACCAAGGCCCTCCTGCATCGCAAACACTAAAATAAAATTATTGACCCCTAATCTGCCGCTCCGGACAACGCCGCCACTATAAACATATTAACCCCTAAACCGCTGCACTCCCGCATCGTAAACACTAGTTAAATATTGTTAACCCCTAATCTGCTGTCCCTAACATCGCTGCCATTAAACTAAAGTTATTAACCCCTGAACCTAACCCTAAATCTAACCCTAACACCCTTAACTTTAATATAATTTAAATAAAAATTACTATCATTAGCTAAATAATTCCTATTTAAAACTAAATACTTACCTGTAAAATAAACCCTAAGCTAGCTACAATATAACTAATAGTTACATTGTATCTATCTTAGGTTTTATTTTTATTTCACAGGTTTTGTATTTATTTTAACTAGGTAGACTAGTTAGTAAATAGTTATTAACTATTTACTAGCTACCTAGCTAAAATAAATACAAATTGACCTGTAAAATAAAACCTAACCTGAGTTACACTAACCTTACACTACAATTAAATTACATTAATTAAATACAATTAACTAAATTACAAAAAAACAAAGAAACACTAAATTACACAAAAAAAAAGAAATGATCAAATATTTAAACTAATTACACCTAATAGCCCTATCAAAATAAAAAAAAACCCCCCAAAATAAAAAATCCCCTAGCCTACAATAAAACTACCAATGGCCCTTAAAAGGGCCTTTTGCGGGGCATTGCCCCAAAGAAATCAGCTCTTTTACCTTTAAAAAAATAACACAAACAAACCCCCAACAGTAAAACCCACCACCCACACAACCAAACCCCCCAAATAAAATCCTATCTAAAAAAAACTAAGCTCCCCATTGCCCTGAAAAGGGCATTTGTATGGGCATTGCCCTTAAAATGGCATTTAGCTCTTTTTCCGCCCAAACCTTAAGCTAAAAATAAAACCCACCTAATAAACCCTTAAAAAAAAAACTTACACTAACCCTCGAAGATCCACTTACAGTTTTTAAAGACCCGACATCCATCCTCAATGAAGCAGCAGAAGTCCTCATCGAAGCCAGCAGAAGTCTTCATCCAAGCGGGCCGAAGTTATAGCTGGGATTAGCGAGTCCCTAAGGTGCTGGCCTCAAGTGTTATGTGGGAGGTGGGCTTTCACTACCGCAGTCTGTGGATCTGTCGCTATCGCTTAAGGTGCGGAGGATGTTACCTGCGAGGTGTGTTGTCAGTGAATCTGTCGCTCCACTTCTAATTTGCTCTGATTAGATCCACCAGCGCTGCGGAGCAGAGCCCCGACCCTCCGGAGCTGTGGATGCTGCAGTGGTTATGTTACGGTATATACCCTGCTGTTCAGCCGTTAGCTTCCCAGTGATGAGGTTGCAGCAAAGCTGTAATGATGTCTGTCAGCCGGAGGTTCACAAATTGGTGTCAGGTTGGATCTTGGTACTTTAGATATAAGTTTTGCGCTGTTTTAAAAAAGTTTTACTAGCTAAGTCTTGTTTTAATCTCTGAAAATTAACAGAGCTCCTCACTCATGCTGCTGCTCTGCTCAGCGGTTAACTCCACCCCCGCTGAGTATTATTAAGGTTATAACTGTACTTTTAAATGTATTTTTTATGCTCCCCCCCAATTTTTAGTCAAGCGTAACGGTTAACCAGAGCTCTGAAGCTGCACTATCCCGATGCGTGTTAAATTTAATTGCACTCAAGGAAACGTGTTTCCTTTCAACTTGTAATACATGCGCTCCTTCCAACGAGCGCACAGAGCTGCAATATTCCCCTTTTCACTCGCAAAAAACAGTTAGCACTCTACTCATGATCTATCTCTAAATGTGGAGTTCCAGGAAGGAATGATACCTTACCACCCATGAAACAAACAAACTGGCCCCACAATACTACTTATAGATTTCTTAATAATGGCAAACTTAAACAGGGACAGGCTTTGGGTGTTCTGGAGGCACTTTCTCAAAATGGCTTATATACTCTCAAATTAGAGGTTTTCTGGATAGCCACCCACATAAAGCAAACTAAATTAGGCCTTTGACCCTTTTTGAAAAGATGTGCTGGTCTGCCACTCCTTCTAAGGATTTATCTCCATTGGCTATAACTTATGTTAGCCCCAACAGACCCCCATTCTATGGGCTATGTATAACAATAGGGACAGGAATCTGGATCTCACCTGGGAGGCAAGGACTGGCTCCACATATTTGCTACTACAAGAAGATCCTCAACACCATCTAATATTTTAGAATTAAACTATAAATTGCTCACTAGATGGCATCTTACCCCGATCCACTTAAAGATATATCCACAGGATTTTGAAAGCTGGGAACTTCCAACTAGATGTATTTACAGCTGTGTAGAATAAACCACCTAAACATATATGTAAAATAAGGGCCCACCTAGCTCAAATAAATAATGTAAACAGTGTTAAACTGCTTATTGCTAAGAATTTGAAAAGCCCTTATTCTCCTTCAACAGATTTTTTGGTAACCAAAACAACTGAGCTTTTATATCTTTGGAAGAATATTATTTTCTAAAGGTGAACTCCCAGCATACATTTTATTAGGTAAAGATTTATTTGGAAGAATTTTTAAATAATACCACCCCTATACCCAAGTAATCGAACACAACATGATGTTTAGGAAATGGAGGATCAAAATGTTCCTTTCCCATTCCCCTACCTGTATCTAACTGCATTTTGCATTATGTTTACTCTGGAGAAACTCAATAAAAACGGAACAGGTCTAAGAACTGTCCCTTGGAGAACACCATTAGTAACTGACTCCTCATTTGAATTTACTCCATATACTCCATTGTAATATCAGGGTAGCAAAAACTCTGCCTTCTTTCCTTATGCCAGCATTCTACCCACTTAACAATCTTAGGGCTAGATTACAAATGGCACAGTATTATTATTTTGCTTAAAGGGCCATAATACCCAAATGTTGAAACACTTGAAAGTGATGCAGCATAGCTGTAAAAAGCTGACTAGAAATTATCACCTGAACATCTCTATGTAAAAAAGAAAGATATTTTACCTCAAAAGTTCCTCAGTAGCCACATCCCATTGTAAAGGACTTCTAAGCAGCAAATCAGTATGTCTGTCCCAGGACAGCTAAGGGGTTGAGCCTCGTGCTCTCATGTTATTTCCCTATTCAGTTTACTGAAGTTTACTATGAAATCTCATGAGAGTTAAGTCAAATCTCATGAGATCACAGTAAAAGAGTTCATGACCTCAGCACTGTTTATGCTGATTGGCTGCTGTTCATTTCTTCATATTTTTTTTTTTTTACCTGCAGCTGGGCAGAAGCTGAGTATAACTTTTTACACAGAACTTACTCTGCTGAGCTGAGGAAATTGTGAGGTAACATATCTTCCTTTTTTACATAGAGATGCTCAGGTGATATTTTCCTGTCAGCTTTTTACAGTTATACTGCATCAGTTTCAAGTGATTTAGCATATGAGTATTATGTCCCTTTAATCTAAAACACTGCTAGCGTTAACATTTTTGCACTTGTCGGGTTGTGCTGGCATTACAAGTTCCAAAAATACTTCTTTTGCGCTAGCATTAACCCAAATAGCGCAAAAAATCTAACTTAAGTTTTTGCGTGCGTGTGCATGTATTCCCCATAGAAATCAATGGAGAAAAAAGTAATAAAAAAAACTAACACCCTATTCGCACGATAACCTAAATCACCATAAGCCCCTAGCCTAATAACCCCTAAACTGCCACATAGCCCACCCCAAAGTTTTGACTACACTATTAACCCCTAAACCGCCACCCCCCACATTGCAAACCATCTAAATAAAACTATTAACCCCTAAACCGATATCCCCCTACATTGCAAACACTGAATAGAACTAAAAACCTCCAAACCGACATCCCCCACATTGCAAAGTAACTAAATAAACTATTAACCCATAAACCACCATCCCCAACATCGCAAACTAGCTAAATAAACAATTAATCCCTAAACTGCCACCCCCCCCACATCGCAAGCACTAAATTGATCTATTAACCCCTAAACCGCCATCCCCCACATCGCAAAGTAACTAAACTATTAACCCCTAAACCGCCATCCCACCACATCACAAAGTCACAAACTATCATCTAAAACCCCTAACCTAACACCCCCTAACTTAACCAAAAATATAATACCCAAAAATTACAAAATAGTTCTATTTAGTGATTTAGCTCAACTTGTAATATCAGCGCAGCAAAACCTTTTGCGCCTAACTTGTAATCTAGCCCATATATCAAACCTGACAATTACAGGGACAAGAGACCTCCACAAAGCAGGGGGAGTCTTCCCTTCCATATGAGGATTTGCATGTACCTGTTACATGCAGGTGATCACCTAAAAAATGGTGATGACCTGCAGCAACACTTATTTGAGGGGGAAGTACTAATTGACCCACTTTTTCCCCACAGTTTGGTCTAAAGGGACAAGTGACCCCTCCTTTGAACAGAAACACTTCCTTATTTCAAATGAGGGGCCACTTGTCCACATAGGATACAACTGAGCTTTAAAATGGTGATGTCAGGTACTTAACCACTCTTGCGGCCCCCTGCTCCTGGTCTCAACTTCAACAGCTGCTGCTGCAGCTCTCTAGGCGCACGTGGCTAAACTTTGCCTATATTTAAAGGGGCCAAGTCCTAATTACCGGAGCCAAAAGGGTGGAAGTTCCTATTAAATATGACTCATCCCATCACTCTGGGATGAGTTATTGTTGCTTACCTTGATCCTGAATCATGTTTACCTACATTGTACCTGCATATGCTCTCCTGGTTCCAGACACCAAGCATGCTTACCTTACACCTGCATATGCTCACCTGGTTCCTGAAAGCCAAGCATACATACAGGGCCAGATTACAAGTGGATTGGTATTTAACGCTCCCACTCAAATGCTAACGCAGCTAAAAGTAAGCTTTTTTTGTGCACTTCGGGTAGTGCTTATATTACAAGTTGAAAGTAAACTGTTTTATTGGGAACTTTCAACCAATAGATGGCGCTTTGGCATGTTACACAATGTCCACTGGGGAATGGTCACAATTTTTTTATTTTCAAAAGCTGGTTCTTAAACAGCTCTTGTTTATTTTATAGAGTTTAAAATTATTATTTTTATTTGAAATTTAAGATGATACATTTGCTTTATGTATAAAAGTTACCATCTTTATGCTCTAAATATAAACATTAAAATGTTAATTAAGTGCTTGTTTGCTATTTATAACCATCAACACAGCATCATTGAAGATATGAGTTATTATGTATTTTTGTTGTTTTGTCCACCTCTTGCATATAATCAACAACCATTGAACATGAATTATTTTGCTGTACAACATGTATGTTGAATTCATTTTGGGTGACTGCCACCTCACCCCCTTTTGGTCACACAAGCAATTGTACCTTTTTCGGGGGATTAAATGGTACAGACATGGACTCTTTCACAGTTGGAAACATATTTGTACCTTATTTACCGTTAAATGGTACATATTAGTTCTTTAAGGTGTAATTATGACCCATTGAGGGTACAACCACAGCAGTTGTACCTTAAGTGTTCAGAAATGGACCCTGACCGTGCCCCTTTTTCTGACGGTGTATGCGCACACACTGCACATCATACATTACCAGTAGTGATGTCGCGAATAGTTCCCGGTAGACATGTGCATGGCGAAAAAATTTGGTTCAGATCGATTCGGATTTTTTTGAATTTCGGTTCGGAGCGATTCGAATTCGGAAAAATTTGAATCGATTTGGTTCGGATTCATTCGGATTCGAATAAATTTGGTTCGATTTTGTTTCGGATTCATTCGGATTCTAATAAATTCGGCTGGATTCGGTTCAGTTCGGAAATTCGGAATTTCGGTAAGTGTTAGGTGGGATTAGACTAGTATTATGTACTAAATTCGGCTGAATTCGGTTCAATTCGGTATGGAATTTTGGTAAGCGTTAGGTGGGATTAGACTTATACTGTACAATACTAGTGTAATCCATGGCCATCCGAATTTACCGAATAAATCCGAAGTAATTCGGATTTATTCGGTAATTTCGGCAGTATTTTAATTTGGAAATTCGGTTCGATTCGAATCGCTGAATTTTCCGAATCGATCCGAAACGAATCGCACATATCTAGTTCCCGGCAAACATAGCTTGTTCGCGTTCGCCGCGGCAGGCGAACATATGCGATGTTCAATCCGCCCCCTATTCGTCATCATTGAGTAAACTTTGACCCACCCTGTATCTCACAGTCTGCAGACACATTTCAGCCAATCAGCAGCAGACACTCCCTCCCAGACCCTCCCAGCTCCTGGACAGCAGCCATTTTAGATTCATTCTGATCCTGCATTCTTAGTGAGAGGAGGGATAGTGTAGCTGCTGCTGATTTTATAGGGAAATTGATAGCTAGGCTAGTGTATTCAGTGTCCACTACAGTCCTGAAGGACTCATCTGATCTCTGCTGTAAGGACAGCACCCCAAAAAGCCCTTTTTAGGGCTAGAACATCTTTTTTTTTTTTTTTGCCTGTGTAATTTTGACTGTGAAACATCAGTCAGCTAGTGTAATCTAATTTGTGTTGCCTGTCTGCCAGCGTGTGTGCCAGGCCCACTTGCCAACTAGTGCCACCACTCATATCTGTTGTAACAGTAGTGTAAATTTAAAAAAAAACCTTTTTTGACTGTGAAACATCAGTCTGCTAGTGTAATCTAATTGCAGTTGCCTGCCTGCCAGCGTGTGTGTTAGGCCCACTTGCCAACTAGTGCCACCACTCATATCTGTTGTAACAGTAGTGTATATTTAAAAAAAAAATTTTTGACTGTGAAACATCAGTCTGCTAGTGTAATCTAATTGCAGTTGCCTGCCTGCCAGCATGTGTGCCAGGCTCACAGCGTATACTATGCCCACTTGCCCAGTGGCACCACTCATATCTTGTTTAATAGTAGTGTAAGTGTACATTTTAAAAATAAAAAAAATATTTTGACTGTGAAACATCAGTCTGTTTTTTTTGTGTCAGGCTCACAGCGTATACTGTGCCCACTAACAGTAGCTTGCACGCATAGTAGCACTAATCGAAAAAAAAATGACAGGCAGAGGCAGGCCAACCCGCAGGGGCCGTCGTGGTCGTGGTGCTGTGATTCCCTTTGACCATAGAATAATGCCCAGTGTTAGGCCACGTACCATGAACACGAAAAGTTCTGATGAAATAGTTTACTTTATAACACAGGACACCCAATCTTCTACAGCTTCCACTTTTAACCTTGATGCACCATCCTCCTCCTCTAGCTTAGGGCACCTCTCAACTTACCACTCGCCCGCCTGCCGCCACCACCGACACTAGCACCACAGCCACCTCACTTGATCTGTCAGAGGAGTTATGTACACCTCAGTGTGAAGAAATGAGTGATGCGCAACCATCATTGACAGAGGATGTAGATAACTGTGATATGTCTCAGTCAGGCAGCATTACAGACATGGACGACGCACGGTATGATGATGATGATAATGATGATGATGTTGTACCCGCCGTTGCTTCCGTTGTTGAGTTGTCAGATACAAGTGAAGGAGTTGATGATGACGATGCGTCCGTGGATGTCCCGTGGGCGCTCGGTAGAAGAGAAGAAGAACAGGGGGAAAGTTCAGATGGGGAGACAGAGAGGAGCAGGAGACGAGTTGGAAGCAGGGGGAGGTCATCGCAAGGAGCTAGTGGCACAGTCAGACAGCATAAATCGGCACCCGGGGTCAGCCAGACAGCACGCCAATCAACGCATGCTGTTGCCACCACCAGAATGCCGTCATCGCAGAGCTCATCAGTGTGGCATTTTTTTTTATGTGTCTGCCTCTGACAACAGAAATGCCATTTGCAACCTGTGCCAAAAGAAACTGAGTAGTGGGAAGTCCAACACCCACCTAGGTACAACTGCTTTGCGAAGGCACATGATCTCACATCACAAAGGCCTATGGGATGAACACATGAGGACAAGCAGCACACAAACTCAAAGCCGCCATCCTCCTCCTGGTCCAGCATCTTCAGCCATGTCAACCACTGCTGTGCTCCTTGCCCCCTCTCAACCATCCGCCAATCCGTCTCTCTTCCGGAGCAGTTCCTGCTCATCTGCCCACAGTCAGGTGTCTGTCAAGAACATGTTTGAGCGTAAGAAGCCAATGTCACCAAGTCACCCCCTTGACCGGCGTCTGACAGCTGGCTTGTCTGAACTCTTAGCCCGCCAGCTTTTACCATACAAGCTGGTGGAGTCTGAGGCATTAAAAAAATTTGTAGCTATTGGGACACCGCAGTGGAAGGTACCCGGCCGAAATTTCTTTGCACAAAAGGCAATCCCCAACCTGTACTCGATTGTGTGAAAGGAAGTAATGGCATGTCTGGCACACAGTGTTTGGGAAAGGGTCCATATGACCACTGGTAGCAGGTCTGCAAATCATGGTCAGGGCAGGTATATCACCTACACTGCGCATTGGGTAAACCTGCTGACGGCTGCCAAGCATGGAATGCGTGGCTCTGCAGAGGAGTTGGTGACACTGCCACGACTTGCAGGCAGGCCTGCTGCCACCTCCTCTACTCCTCCTACTCCATCCTCTTCCATAACCTCCTCCGCGGAGTCCTCTTCTGCTGCTGCGTCTTGCTCCACATCAACGGCACCCCCCCAGCTCCCCAGGTACTATTCCACATCCCGGATACGGCAGTGTCACGCTGTCTTGGGGTTGACTTGCCTGAAAGCAGAGAGTCACACCGCAGCAGCACTCCTGTCCGCCCTGAACGCACAGGTGGATCAGTGGCTGACTCCGCACCAACTGAAGATCGGCAAAGTGGTTTCTGACAACGGAAGTAATTTGGTGACGGCATTGAAATTGGGCAAGTTGACACATGTGCCATGCATGGCACATGTGTGTAATCTGATTGTACAACGCTTTGTGCATAAGTATCTAGGCTTACAGGACATCCTGAAGCAGGCCAGGAAGGTGTGTGGCCATTTCAGGCGTTCCTACACGGCCATGGTGCACTTGTCAGATATCCAGCGGCGAAACAACCTGCCAGTGAGGGACTTGATTTGCGACAGCCCGACATGTTGGAATTCAACACTCCTAATGTTCGACCGCCTGCTCCAACAAGAAAAAGCCGTTAACGAGTATTTGCATGACCAGGGTGCTAGGACAGCCTCTGGGGAGCTGGGAATTTTTTTGCCACATTACTGGACGCTAATGCGCAATGCCTGTAGGCTCATGCGTCCTTTTGAGGAGGTGACAAACCTAGTCAGTCGCACCGAAGGCACCATCAGCGACATCATACCATTTTTTTTCTTCCTGGAGCGTGCCCTGCAAAGAGTGCTGGATCAGGCCGTAGATGAGCGTGAAGAGGAAGAGGAAGAGTTGTGGTCACCATCACCACCAGAAACAGCCTTATCAGCATCGCTTGCTGGACCAGCGGCAATGCAGGAAGAGGATTGTGAGGAAGAGGAGTCAGAGGAGGAATGTGGCTTTGAGGAGGAGGAGGAAGACCAACCACAACAGGCATCCCAGGGTGCTCGTTGTCACCTATCTGGTACCCGTGGTGTTGTACGTGGCTGGGGGGGAAGAAGATACCTTCAGTGAGATCAGTGAGGACGAGGAATGGGACATGAGTAGCTCGGCATCCAATCTTGTGCAAATGGGGTCTTTCATGCTGTCGTGCCTGTTGAGGGACACTCGTATAAAAAAGCTGAAGGAGAACGAACTGTACTGGGTGTCCACGCTACTAGACCCCCGGTATAAGCATAAAGTGCTTGAAATGTTACCGAATTCCCGCAAGTCGGAAAGGATGAAGCAGTTCAAAAATAAATTAAAAAGTATGCTTTACACAGCGTATAAGGGTGATGTCACAGCACAACGGGAATCTAACAGGGGAAGAGGGACCACGCCGGCAAGGACAGGACGCTTTACAGACGTGTTGTTGATGGAGGACATGCGGACCTTTTTAACTCCTATGCATCGCCACAGCCCTTCGGGGTCCAGCCTCAGAGAACGACTCAACCGACAGGTAGCAGACTACCTCGCCTTAACTGCAGATCTCAACACTCTGAGGAGCGATGAACCCCTTGACTACTGGGTGTGCAGGCTTGACCTGCGGCCTCAGCTATCCAAATTTGCCATAGAACTTCTGGCCTGCCCCGCTTGAAGTGTCCTGTCGGAAAGGACCTTCAGTGCAGCAGGAGGCATTGTCACTGAGAAGCGAAGTCGCCTAGGTCAAAAAAGTCTCGATTACCTCACCTTTATTAAGATGAATGAGGGATGGATTCTGAAGGGACTGACATTGGGTGATACATTCGAGTAAAAAAAGGCCTGATGAGATGAGCTGCCTTGGGCTAAAAATGGTCCACACGCTGCTGTATTTTATCTCCGAATGCAGGATGACTTGCGTTACTTATCCGCCACCAACTAGGGTTCAAGCCGCCATGTTTTAGGGCACTTTCTGCCAGGGAAACAAACAACAATTTTTCTGGCCGCTGCTACAGCAGCGTCTGCAACAATACCTAATTTTTCAGGCATGTGTACATGCCAACTTTTTCTGGCCTCTGGTGCTGCACTGTGGCTTCAAAAATCAAACCAAAAAAATGCACATAACAGGGATTAAACTGATAGCAATAGTACTACTTAACACACCACTCCTATCTGGTGGCACATTAGATTGCACGCGCAGTGCCCCAAATTTGAAGTTGGAGGACCGACAAAGCATCTTTTTCCATCTCCCGGTTCCTAAAATCCATGCCATATACACGTCCCCTGATAGGGGATGTAACAGGGATTAAATTGATAAGAATAGTACTACTTAACACAACACTCATATCTGTTGTCACAGTAGCTTGCACGCATAGTACCACTAATTAAAAAAAAAAAAAATGACAGGCAGAGGCAGGCCACCCCGCAGGGGCCGTCGTGGTCATGGTGCTGTGATTCCCTTTGTCCCTAGAATAATACCCTGAACTCGAAAACTTCGGAGCACATAGTTGACTGGCTAACACAAGACACCCAATCTTCTACAGCTTCCGCTTGGAACCTTGATGCGGTGTCTGTCAAGGACATGTTTGAGCATAAGAAGCCAATGTCACAAACTTACCCCCTGGCCTGGCGTCTGATAGCTGGCTTGTCTGAACTCTTAGCCCGCCAGCTTTTACCATACAAGCTGGTGGAGTCTGGGGTGTTCCAAAAATTTGTAGCTATTGGGACACCGCAGTGGAAGGTACACGGCCAAAATGTAATAAATCAATGCCATATACACGTCCCCTGATGGGGGACGTAACAGGGATTAAACTGATAAGAATAGTACTACTTAACACACCACTCATATCTGGTGGCACAGTAGATTGCACGCGCAGTGCCCCAAATTCCGAGCCTTGGGCCCCGCAACTGCCTCTGGGAACCTTACCATGGGTCTCAGACCGCCCGTCTTGTAATTCTCTGTCTGGGAAATTATCTATCTATCAAATCTATCTATTTATCTATCTATCGTATCTATCATCAAATGTATCTATTGCATCTATTGATCTATCTATCTAATCTATGTATCTATCTATCTCGTGGCCGGACCGACCAAGCATCTTTTTCCATCTCCCGGTTCCTAAAATCATCTCCGGGTTCCTAAAATTGATGCCATACCTGTACTCGATTGTGCAAAGGGAAGTAATGGCATATGGGGTCTTTCATGCTGTCGTGCCTGTTGAGGGACCCTTGTATAAAAAGGCTGAAGGAGAACGACCTGTACTGGGTGTCCAAGCATCTTTTTCCATCTCCCGGTTCCTAAAATCATCTCCGGGTTCCTAAAATCGATGCCATATACACGTCCCCTGATAGGGGACGTAGCAGGGATTAAACTGATAAGAATAGTACTAGTTAACACACCACCCCTATCTGGTGGCACATTAGATTGCACGCGCAGTGCCCCAAATTGGAAGTAGGAGGACCGACCAAGCATCTCATCTCTGTGTGATTCCTGTTCTTGTAGGACAGTTAATGGGTCAGTCATGTTGCACAGCTCCTCAATGTGACAAATCTTCCTGGTGCGCTCATCGTTCTCTTTTTCCCAGCTGCTGGATCAGATCAGAGATTGTGAGTAAAACATGCTCCTGCTGCCGGGTGATCTCACTCACTGCTTTCTCTTGCACCCCTCTCCTGTGCTTCTGCAGACTCTGGACTCTTTTCTCAGTCTCCTCTCTCTTTGTGGTCAGTTTCTGCAGAACATTTCTCAGTTTCTTTTCTTCTTCTCAGAAGCCTCATTCAGCAGCTCGACCTGGTGTCCCCTGTGCTCTCCGGCCAGGTAGCAGGACACACAGATACAGGCAGCATCCTCAGTGCAGTAATATAATAGGAGCATCTTGTGGGTGGAGCATTTTCTGTTACCCCAGGAAGTGATTGCACGCGCAGTTTTTAGGAACTCATGCTACATTTTTTCAAGGGTCTGCACCACTAAATTGTTAAACTTAATTGAGGCTATTTTGCCTATACATTAATAGTGATTTATACTATTATTCAGCTCACAAATTTTCATATATGCAATTGCGTCCCCTTCACATTATTGTAAGTATATATATATATATATATATATATATATATATATATATATATATATATATATACACACACACACACTTACTCTAACTGCACTTATTGCAAAGGCAGCTACATATGCTGCACTGTACAATTGCTAGCAGTATATATAGCCACGTTGTCCACTTGGTCCGTTGAAAAAAAAAAAAATAGATATAATTCAGATTATCCTATATTTGTGACGGAATAATCTAGATTTTATTAAAGACACAGAGATGAATATTTTGCTTTCCTTTCCTACTCAACTGCAGCTTTTAAAGTAATACAGTATAACAGAGGTAGTTTAAAACGGTAGAGAAAAAATTGACTATACATAACTAGCCAATGACAGGGCTAGGTTAGAAACAAATGTATACAGTGACTAATCTGAGTAAGCATAGTGACCAAAAACTGATTAATGAGCACCCCATCCTCCTCTTTTTTGTTTGATGCTCATAAGAAAAAAAACTTTTCAATAATACAAAAACGTCCTAAAACAAATAAACTGAGGGTCAGGAACTATAGGATGAAGAAGAACTTGGAAAAAGCTTGACTCTCAGGGATTTCAGAAGAAGAAAACCAATAGGAAATTCCTTTGATCCATCTTCTTTTCCATGAGATAATCCAGATTTAATGAGTGAAGTTTGATCAGATGGTAGCTAAAAAATAAAATAATAGTAATAAATATAGTATATAGGGAGGGAGTGGTGGGAAAATATTTGTCTCAGTGTCTTTAATAAAATCTAGATTATTTTGTCACAAAACTAGGATAAGCGGAAATTTGTTACAAGACCAGAGACTTCATATTTTGCTATTTTAAAGCAAAACTAACAGAATAAATAAAGAAAGGAGTGTTAAATTGGTTTAAAGTAAAAATGTTTAATAATGGAATCAGAGGACCAGTCTGCTGCCTTTAAAATTTCCTGAAGAGGCGCAGATTTATAAAATGCCTTAGAAGCTGTGGATCTTCTAACTGAATGAGCTGTAAAAGAAAGGACAATACCAGCTTCAGACATAACCCATTTAACCCACCTCGCATAAGTAGTCGAAGAGACAGAAGCGTGAGGGGAAGCAAAAGATAGTAAGAGTTGATTAGAAGCTGAAACCCTGAAATGAGAGGTTCTAGATTCATACTCTGTTAAACATGAGACAACACAGATCAGGAGAGGAATGTAGGTAAGGATAGAAAATAGTGGAAGACAAAGTCTTAGTTTTGCGAGACAGTAAAAAGGTGACACCATCAGGAGAAAAACATTTAGAGTTAAAGTCTAAAGCCCAAAGATCAGGAACCCCACAGAAAGATGTTAAACATAATTTAGGTTTACTAATTTAGCTGATAGTTGTTTTAGAGTTAGAGAGTCATTAGAATGCCAAGATTTTAAAAGGGAGAAAATTAGATCGACATCCTAAAAGCTGTTGTATCTTGGTTTTAGAGGTCTTTTAAGTCTGATAGCTTTGAAGAGTCGGTAAACTAATGTTTTTTTTTTCACAGGGGAGTTATTGATAGGATTGTGTTGACAGAGAAAAAAAATCTCTAGTTAATTTCCAGTTGCTGGAGTGCTTGAGAAAACGAGAACCCGGTCTGCTGCTGAATTGGAAAGACCCGGAATTTACTCTGCTTTGATGGAGATATTCTTGTCTAAACATAGGTGAATGAAATCTTTTGTAATGTTGGAAAGATTTCTTGATTCTGTACCGCCTAGATGATTTAAATAGTGAACTGCGGATATGTTGTCAATCTGAAGAAGGATGGAAATTGGAGAAGGAGATTTTATGAAACATTTTACCACAAAAGAACCAGCAAGAAGTTCTAAACAATTTATGTGGAGTTCTTTTTCTCCTGAGGACCATTTGCATCCAGTTATAGAGGGTCCACAATGAGCTCCCCAAACTGAACAGCTTGCTTCCGACTATTATTAAAGCCACCATGAAAGCTCCTTCTTGACTTCTGATGATCATGGAATGGGATGACAATATAAATAACCTTAGAAGGAGATTTTGATCATTTGAAGTTTGCAATAGTGAAGAGGGGTTAGAAAGATAGCCTGAATAGAAGATGAGAGTAACCCTACTATTCTGGCTGTCTGATTGGAACAAATTTTTTGGAGATAGTTTTGGAAATTTCTTTCTTTTTCTCTATTGGGATTCTTAAAGTTGCTTTTGTTGTGTCAATTTGAAATCCAAGGAAAATTAGAGATTTTGTAGGATTAAGAATACATTTTCCTTGTTTATAAAGAAGCATAAATTTTGGAGTAAGTCTGTAGTCATTTGTAATTGATGTTGAAGAGAGAGAAAAGTCATAACCATGATGCAATTGGTTTCATAATTTTTGTGAATATTCAAGGAGCAGATGATAGGGCAAATGGAAGGGATGTAAAATTCCAATATTTGTCTTTCCAACAGAAGGTGAGATAATTCCAATGCTCTTGAGCTATTGGGGCTGTAAAATATGCATTGGAAAGATCCAACCGAACTAACCAATCGTCGTCTAAAAGTCATTCTCTGAAGAGATGAATACCTTCCATCTTGAAATGATCATAGACAACGTAGGCATTTAGGGATTTGAGATTAATAACGGGTCTGTATTGACCGTTTATTTTTTTTACAAGGAAAATATTGCTGAGGAATGCTTGTTGGGGATTTGGATTTAGAGGAATTGCATCTATTTGTTGTAAATTTAGGATTTCGTTTTGAACCAGAATTTAGATCTGCAGTGATTAGATTCCAATTGTGGGCATAAAGGGCTAATCTTCCTCCAACTTTATATGGGGAAGAAAGGAGTATTTGAGCGAAAGAAGGAATTACCTGTAGTAGGTTGAGATCTTGGTCTGGAGCGCACTCCTCTTTGTTGCCAAGGTCTGGCATGTGAAGGGAAGAAAGTGTTGGGAAAGAACAAATCTTGCAAAAATTTTGGTTGTTGGGAATTGGGGGAGTTATGTTGCTGCTGGAGGTGAGGCCTGGACAGGCATGAGGCAGAGAAATTTTGGTGATGAAGGACTTTTCTTAATGAAGATTTGACTTTATTTAGGGTGGTGAAGTTATTCACATACTGATTGAGGACCTTCAGGAAGGCATCCCCAAAGAGTAAAACATCTTTCTCGGAACTGAGCTCATTGATAGCAGAGTCACAAATTTTAGGATCCCTTCTGCAAAGAATGTTTTTGCACCTTTCAATAATAATGGCAGAGTTGGTATTGCCTATCAAAGATAGTATTCTTTGATCCCATTCCATGACTATATCAGGATTAAGGGAAAACTCATCTAGTAGTGTTTGTTCAGATAGTTTGAACAGTTTAATAATGGGGCCAATTATGTATCAAAGTATGCCTTTTTAATTTTGTATGCTGATGATCCAATACATTTAATAACTTTAGGGTGAATTTCTGGGCTGATGTTGCTATTCTTAAATAAAAGGAGCCTGGAACAATCATCTCATGTTATAGAATGTTTTTTCAACATTTTGTTGAGCTGATAATCTACAAATTCAGCAATTTCAATAGCTGGAAACCACTCTGAAGAGTGAGGATGTTGTGAGGTATCAGCATTGAATCTTGGGTTACCAAGGGCACCTACAAAGTCAACCTCTTCAACATCATTAAGATGCTTCAATTTTTGTAAATGTTTCTTAAACTTTTTAGTCAGAGGTGTCTGAAAAATTTAAATCATTTTCTGAGTCTTTATCAGAATTTTCATTAGAGAAATCTGATAAAAAGGACGGTGAAATAACTGCTAACTGCTAGAAATTGAGGCATTTTTTGTTTAGATGCTCACATTAGTTTACCCTTTGGAGTTAGAGGTCTAAGTGCGGATGTTTTTCTTTTTCCGCTAAGAAGGTAATTTGTAGACAACTTTTGATTTGACCACTAATTTCTTGCTAACTTTAATAGCATTAGAAGGCGCTTTTCTTTTTAAAGGTTGTTTGGAGGTGGAAGGTTGATTGGATAATAAATTTGTCATTTGTCACATTAATTTACCAAGAGAATATTATTAATTTTTTGTACAGATTGTTCTGTAAGAGGTGTTGAGCTTTCAGAATTTTGAGACTTTAAAAAAAAAAAAAAAAAAAAAATAGTAAGAGAAAAAATAATATGTTAAAAATAAAGCCAAATTTGGTGAATAACATTAAAGGGATAGTAAACACCAAAAATGTTAATGTTTAAAAAGATAGGTAATCCCTTTTATTAACCATTCCTAAGTTTTGCATTACCAACACTGTTATAGAAATATACTTTTTACCTCTGTGATAACCTTATATCTAAGCCTCTGCAGACTGCCCCCTTATCTCAGATCTTTGACAGACTTGCATTTCAGGCAATTAGTGCTGACTCTTAAATAACTTTACGTGTGTGAGCACAATGTTATTTATATGAAACACATGAACTAACGCCCTCTAGCTGTGAAAAACTGTCAAATGTATTCAGATAAGAGGCGGCCTACCTAGGTTTAGCTTTCAACTAAGAATAACAAGAGAACAAAGCAAATCTGATGATAAAAGTAAATTAAGGATTAGGATATATAGGAGCGCCAATGGCTTAGATATACCACAGGGATTAAAAAGTCAAAAATGGTCTCCAATAATTTCTATCAACCAAATATTTAATATATAAAACCAATGTAATTCTGATCTCCAGAATCATAAAAACACAAAATACATATAGCAAAGCTTAAAATACAATACAATAAATGATTCAACAAATGACAGATCCGGTTGGTTAAACTGGATGACCAATATCTAATGTTCCAGTTTTCATGAGTCCTCTTAAAAACCTTCTAGTAGGTACATGGTATTGTTAAATACACGTACAAATAAACCTAGTATTCAATGGATAATGTAATATTAGCTCAAATGTTCTTATCGAAGTGATAGGGTCACTGATATAGTGATACGAGACCCACTAATAGGTCAACAGTGCATACAAATATTGCAACATTTAAATCATATGATGAACACCGTGAAAAATCAAAAATAAGAAATAAGATACAATGTGTTGGATTCCTTAAACTGTCAAATAAACCATATTGTGGATTTGTAGAATATGACACACAATAAAAATAAGTAGTGAATGTGATCTTAAAAATCAATAAATCAAAAAATAAATCAAAAAATAAGATAAAGTAATGGGAAAAATGCAGAAAAAATAATATATATGATAACAAAATTAAATGTAAGATCCTACCAATGGAATTTAAACTAAACTGGTACCAGCCAGTGTTAATTTTGGCAGCAAATTTTGATTTAGTTTTAGTCGTAGTCTTTTGACTAAAATGCCATTTTAGTTTTAGTCGTATTTTAGTCATCTGAATTGTTTTAGTTTTAGTCGAATTTTAGTCGACTAAAATCGTACTGGCGATTTTAGTCGACTAAAATTCGACTAAAACTAAAATCTAATGGGTTAAATTGTGCATTATTTAAGCATTTATCTAGAATTTCCAATCCAAACTCATTATATATATATATATATATATATATATATATATATATATATATATATATATATATATATATATATATATATATATATATATATATATATATATATATATATACACTCCTGGATTAAAAATGTTATTATTTATGGTATTGGTATTAAGGTTCGAAGTTCGAACATAGTACATACAAAAGAATACAGACACAAATTTACTTTTAGCCGTTGTGGTAACGTCTTTATAAATAAAAGTAAGTTTCATAAACAAACACAAGAATATTGTTTTTTTGAATTTTTACAAACAGAAGTGCAACTGTACTGTTCAATCAATGTAATAATGCCATTGCACATTATTACCTGAATATAAAACCTTTTACAGTTCAAGTAAGTAACTTGTTATTGTTAACAGTACCCAAGTCCCAACAAAACAATTCTGCAGCCAGCAAGTGCTACAAGGCAGCAGCAGCAAAGGCACAGACAGCAAAATAAAAGCAAGTTTCATAAACAAACAAGAATATTGCTTTTTGAATTTTGACAAACAGAAGTGCAACTGTACTGTGTTCCCATTGCACATATTATTACCTGAATATAAAACCTTAACAGTTCAAGTAACTTACTAACTTGAACACAGTACGCAACAAAACAATTCTGCAGCCAGAGCCAGCGAGTGCTACAAGGCAGTAGCAAAGGCACAGACAGCAAAATAAAAGCAAGTTTGATTTTGCTCTGCTGCCTTGTAGCACTAGCTGGCTGCAGAATTGTTTAGTTGTGTACTGGTAAACAATTAACAAACAAGAATATTGTTTTTTGAATTTTGACAAAGAGAAGTGCAACTGTACTGTAATCCCATTGCACATATTATTACCTGAATATAAAACCTTTTAACAGTTCAAGTAACTTGTTAACCTTAACCGTACACAACAAAACAATTCTGCAGCCAGCTAGTGCTACAGGCAGCAAAGGCACAGACAGCATAACTACTAAAGTAATTAACCAATACTAGAGGGGTAATGCTTATTTCTATAATAAGAATCAGTTACTAACTGACTCACTGGACGTGGACTGTTCACAATTTTTCACATCTTCACAGTTTATTGTTTCAAATTTCAACAATTCTAATTCTCAGATACATTCAAAGAAAAAGTGCAGAGGCTACAAATACAATGCTAGCAGCTGTACTGTATGGAACTATATAACAATCACCACTTTTTATAACTCCTCTCTCTGTCTCAGCAAGCATTGACAATAGAGGTAAATATGTATCACACTAAGAACACCCCACTAACTTACAATGAGATGCATATTGTTGCTATAGGAAGTGCTGTTAATACAGCAGATAATACTATTTATTCAGTGCTAAATTTGACAGCAAGTGAACAGCACCTATAGCTTATCTATCTACTAGGGGCTGGAGTGGATTTACATTTCTGGCACCACATTGTAGACAGGTGCAAGGTAGGGAACCCTTACGCTGAGGTCCTGCTGCCAACTCCCCTAGGGGCAGAACCTGGGCCTGCCTGACGTAAAAAAATGATATGTGCCTACTCTGCCTAATTATAAATCTGTCTGAGACGTTTGTATAGGTTTAGGAAGTGCTGTCAGGAGTGAGTGAATACTATTCACTGCTAGATTCATTGACATGACATGATTCATCCATAGCAACAATATGCATCTAATTGAAAGTTACTGTAACTAAACTTACTGGTCTATTTTTCTTTTTCTTTAGTGTGATATATTTACCTCTATTATCAATGCTAAGAGAGAGAGAGAGAGAGAGAGAGAGAGAGAGGAGTTTATTGGTGGTGGTTGTTATTATAGTTCCACAGAAATTCTAATCCACACACACACTCACTTATGGTATTGTAGCACTAGCCTTATGCATTTTTTCTATGACTGTCACTGTATTTGACAATTAGAACTGTTGAATTATTGATTCTTCCTATAGCAATAAGCAGTGAGTGAAACACAACCCAAACCCACAAGTATAGGTATGCTAAAAATGCTTAACATGTTATAAGTAACTGGAGAATAAAAACATTTCTATTTGTTTCGATTCATTTTAAGGAAAGCACTTCGTGCCAATATGACCCTTGCTCTATTCCGCCGGCCTCGAGAGAGGTCACCTGTGACACTGAATATTCTCTCTGCAAAGGCTTGAGAAGCTGGCATAGCCAACAGGTCTAATGCAAAAGGTTTTAACTGGTGATAAAAAGTATCATTCTTTGACAGCCAAAAATCTGTTCCAGTGTCGTCATCAGTGATGGGTTGTTGCAAAAGCTCTTCCTCCCTATATTTTCTGATCTGCTGCTCTATGTTGTTTGGGGAGGTCCTCTGCCTGGGTCTTCTGCGGCATTTTGAGAGAAACCGAAAGACTCTGTGCTTTGATGTGGATGGTGGGGCTTCTTCCTTTGATTTCTCAATATTCTCCTCTTCTGCAACTGCAAGTGCATCATCTTCTTCAGACAGATCCTCATCTTGTGTGTGGGGCAATGCTGATTTTCTTATCACATACTCCTCTGCCTGTTTAAGAAGTTCCTGAATATTTTCATCAGCCACATCAACAAGGGTTTCACAGACAGTAGGGTTGACAAAACAAGCAGCAGCTGCAAGTGGGGAGAACCTTTCATCTGTTGTATCTAAGAATGAAGCAAAACGCTGGTTTACATTCCCTTTCATTTTTTGTGCAATTGTGGCAAGGTCTTGGTAGCTAGTGTTCTGTTTAAAGTCATCAAGGTGACTGAGCAGATCAAAGAGGGCAGGGACAACCAGGGACATGGACATGGTGTCACTCTGGAGGGTTTTAGTATGTTCTGCAAATGGCAGCAGTAGATCATGCAATGATGTGAGCTTTTGCCATTCACTAGGGAGAAAGCTGTCCCATCCCATGTTGTTTGCGATTTGGCAGACCGAGTCTTTCACTTTGATGAGTCGTGCGATCATGTTGAATGTACTTGACCAGCGTGTGGGGCAGTCATTTAAAACAATAAGGCCACACTGCTCCAATATCTTCTGTGTTGCAACGGAAGACTTGCGGAAGAGTTTCACTACTGACCTTGCTTTATCAAGGATTCTCTTAACACTTGCCTCCTTCTGCACCATGTGGACCACAAGTTGTAAGGTATGCACCACACACGGTGTCCGGTCCATGTCGATCTGTTGGTACCTAAGAGGACAGAGCACAGTCAAATAAGCATAAAGTATAAAAAAGTTTTCCATTCAAGTTTTTAAACCCTCAATATCTTAATTATGGATGGGAATACTTTACACAAGATTACAATACAAAGTGTAAATGGAAAAATAACAACAAAAGATACAGCCCGCCCCCAACATCAATCTCATATCCATGTTAAAATTGACTGTCATCATGAAAAAGATTGAAAAAATAATAAAAATGGCTCACCGCAAATCATCAATTTCAGACTCAGACGACTCAGAGTCACTTTCCGTTATGGGGGAGTCTTCCTCACTAAAGCTGGGTGGTTCTTCTGCTGCTGCTGTGGTGTGTTTAAATGCTGCCACCATATTACTCCCATTGTCTGTTATCACTGTAAGGATCTTCTTCTTTGGTATGTCCCACTCTTGCAAGCATTTGTCCACACATGATTTGATTGACTGTGCAGTGTGTGGGTGTGCTACTTGTTCAAGGGCCAACAATATGTGATCAGCTTTATTTTGGTCAACACAAAAGTAGCACGCACTTATACCAAGGAATGAAGCTGTTAGTCCTTTTTTTGTCCACAAATCAGTGCAAATAGATACTCTCCGGGCAGCAGCCAGTCTCTTTTTGAATTTTTGTTTTTCATCTTCATAATGTTTGTCAATCAGATTATTTATTTTAGTTTTCTTTGGAACACTCAGTCTCCTATCTACGGTCGCCATCATGTTAACAAAGTCCTCATCTTCAATCGTTCTGACTGGTAATCCAGTGCGCCCAATCCATTTTGCTATGGCATCCTCCCTGGCCTGTTGTTCCTTAGAGTCAATTTTGTATTTTGAAGCACTTACAAGAGCTGTGTAAATATTTTGCTGTGGTGCACTGGCTTGACTTGGCCCATCATTGGATGTTTTCTGTATCTGTGGGGGTGAATAAGGTGGGGGGAAAAAAATCTAATAATTCTGATTTTTCTTTCTCTCACGGTCACCCATCCACAGCACCAAGTTCAATTGTCTCTTTCTATATATATATATACTACATTTATGTCCCTTGCTTCCTGAGTCCCAGTTCCACCATATGTCACTCTCAAAAGGGTTAGTTATCTCATCAATCAATACAGGACAGCAGTGGTTTCTTTAGGCTTGTATTGGGACATAAAACAAGTGGGATAGGATAGAGACAAAATATAATTAATAATATGTATTTTAATTACTTTACCTGCAATTTTATACTGCCGTGCCAGTAGTCGACATTAACCCTTTCTTTTTAGTTTCTGAATTGTAAAGCTCTAACTCCCCCCACATCCCACACATTTCCTTCTATATATATTGTGTGTTTTTGTTGTTGGTGGAATTCCAAAATGCATAGGGATTATCCATAATATCTACTGGAGCATGCCTAGAGAACTAGAAGCTGTGTGTGAACTCAGTTAAAATACAATGCCTGTGACTGTAAAACACTGTGGGGGTGGAGTTGGCTGCTCCAGGCCAGGGGGCAGCTTAGCTATAATGTAATTCATTTTGCTTAGTTTTGATAATTATTAAAAAAAATTAGCCCGTTTAGCTTAGGATAATGGATATGCAGTTGAACAGATCTATTCTGAACCTGGACCAAACCAACCTGTTTTATGTCCCTTTAAGTTTAGTGAAAAGAAAACACCAGTTTGGCCTACCTGACTAAATAACTTTATCTTAAACAACCATTTAAGTGTGACTGTGCAGTGCATAGTACCTTTGTATGAATTTCGGGATGACTCATCTGCAAATGACGCTTCAAGTTTGTTGTATTTTTACCAGTGATTGCCACTCCACATGGTTTGCAAAGGGTCTTGTTCTCCTTAGCATCAAATGTAAAATGCATCCATAGATCTTCTCTTCTCTTTCTCCCAGACACTAACATTTCTGTGACTAGTGTCATCTGTATCTGTACAGTTTGTGCAGCAGTGTATGCTACCTGTTGGTGACTGGTGTTACCCAAAAAGAAAGATATTACTAGTACTAGACAAAATGGTAATAATACAGAAAAATGCTGTAATTGTTAAAGCAAGGGTCAGTCAGTCAGCTCAGCAGCAACCCCTCAGCCCCCACTCTGCTACTATTTCATTTTCAGGCCCATCAGATCAGATCAGATCAGTGCCCCTTCCTTATAAGTCACCTGCGCCACCCACCCAGGCCACCATTGAGCTGAGCCTGCCATGCCGATGCCAGATCCTCCTATAATATATATCCTTCCTAAATAAATACATGGACTTTGCAGTGACAGACTGTGAGATACACACTACACAGACAGGAAGCCTGACACCTAAGAGTAGGGTAGGAGGATGCATTGCATGGCGACATAACCATGTGGCACTGGCAACGTGAACCGAACCGAGATCTTATACTAAAAATTCAGTAGACAAACACACAAGTCACTCACCACGTCACATTCAATTTCCACTCTCCAGACATGGAGGAATTCCAATTCCAACTCTTCCTCTTCTCTTCTGTGGTTTGCACTCAGTTGCACTGCAGGGCGTTGTTCCAGAAGTCCCGACTCCCTTAGGCAAACAGAGGGATCCTGCAGCTGCGCCTGCGTCTCTCACTCTCTCTCCCAGACTCCCATGCGTGGCTGCGTGCATCTCACTCTAACAGACAGCGGTGGGTGGAGCTCAGAGGAAACTAAAAAGCGGAGGTTCAGGTGACGTCCCTCCCTCAGACCCTCACATTTTCGTTTCGGTTTCGTCCAATGACGAAAATTGGAATTGATTTTCGTCATATTTTTCGTCAATTGACTTAATGATAACTTAATTTTCGTTAACTTTTCGTCACTAAAAACGGCCGCTGACGAAAACATTTGACGAAAATATTTTCGTCAACGAAATTAACACTGGTACCAGCTAATACCTCAAATCTCCTGATTCAATCTGGGTGATGGACTCAATGGTCCGATAATGCGTTATTATCTTAAAAACAATAATCAAATAACACAAGCTATATAAATTACCACAAGCTATATAGTTATGACAAGCTATAAAAATATATGGACGACATAAAAACAGAGAGTGTGTATAGTTTGGCCAAAACTAGTCCACAAACTCCTAAAGGTGTGTTTCCACAACTTTAAATAACTTAAAATAATGATAAGACAATAATAGTGTCCTTTGAGAGTCTTTTGGTAAATCCTTAAAAGTCTGGTAAAAATCCGGTAAGAGAAATCCTCAATGTGTAGTAGAGTCCCAAGTTCTATTCCTATGTTAAGACAAATACCTGAAAGAAATGGAAAAAAACGCACTAAACAAACAGCGCTAACGGGTATGGACTATTGAAAATAGTCTTACCATTCAAATTCTGGTCCTGGATATAATGAGCCTCTCCAACTCTGGTGCAAAGTTTCGTCTACGCGTTTCGGCCCTCGTACCGGGCCTTTCTCAAGACATGTCTTGAGAAAGGCCCGGTACGAGGGCCGAAACGCGTAGACGAAACTTTGCACCAGAGTTGGAGAGGCTCATTATATCCAGGACCAGGATTTGAATGGTAAGACTATTTTCAATAGTCCATACACGTTAGCGCTGTTTGTTTAGTGCGCTTTTTTCCATTTCTTTCAGGTATTTGTCTTAACATAGGAATAGAACTTGGGACTCTACTACACATTGAGGATTTCTCTTACCGGATTTTTACCAGACTTTTAAGGATTTACCAAAAGACTCTCAAAGGACACTATTATTGTCTTATCATTATTTTAAGTTATTTAAAGTTGTGGAAACACACCTTTAGGAGTTTGTGGACTAGTTTTGGCCAAACTATACACACTCTCTGTTTTTATGTCGTCCATATATTTTTATAGCTTGTCATAACTATATAGCTTGTGGTAATTTATATAGCTTGTGTTATTTGATTATTGTTTTTAAGATAATAACGCATTATCGGACCATTGAGTCCATCACCCAGATTGAATCAGGAGATTTGAGGTATTAGCTGGTACCAGTTTAGTTTAAATTCCATTGGTAGGATCTTACATTTAATTTTGTTATCATATATATTATTTTTTCTGCATTTTTCCCATTACTTTATCTTATTTTTTGATTTATTGATTTTTAAGATCACATTCACTACTTATTTTTATTGTGTGTCATATTCTACAAATCCACAATATGGTTTATTTGACAGTTTAAGGAATCCAACACATTGTATCTTATTTCTTATTTTTGATTTTTCACGGTGTTCATCATATGATTTAAATGTTGCAATATTTGTATGCACTGTTGACCTATTAGTGGGTCTCGTATCACTATATCAGTGACCCTATCACTTCGATAAGAACATTTGAGCTAATATTACATTATCCATTGAATACTAGGTTTATTTGTACGTGTATTTAACAATACCATGTACCTACTAGAAGGTTTTTAAGAGGACTCATGAAAACTGGAACATTAGATATTGGTCATCCAGTTTAACCAACCGGATCTGTCATTTGTTGAATCATTTATTGTATTGTATTTTAAGCTTTGCTATATGTATTTTATGTTTTTATGATTCTGGAGATCAGAATTACATTGGTTTTATATATTAAATATTTGGTTGATAGAAATTATTGGAGACCATTTTTGACTTTTTAATCCCTGTGGTATAGCTAAGCCATTGGCGCTCCTATATATCCTAATCCATTGTTCCGTTTCTAGACCTATTAGGGGGTCTTCTTTATAGTGAGCAGATATCAGTCCTGGGCGCTGGTTACTTCGTCTTTTTCAAGATAAAAGTAAATTAGAAAGTTGTTTAAAATAACATGCTCTGGTTTCCGGAGGAGGAGCACAGGTGTGTGGTCAGGTGCTCAGGTGCCGCACCTGTGCTGATCTAACTTTCCACACAAGCCCTTGGCGAGATTCGCGCCCAAACCCTTTGATCCTGGGCGGCTTGGAGCAAGAAACTATCGCTCCGGAAACCCTATAGTGCCATAACAATGCACTAAGGCTGCGTTCTGCAGCTACTGATAGGACCCGACTATGTCCAAATATCAGCATACCTTTTGCCTACCACCTTAGCCTTCATAATGCAAGTACTCTGATTGCATGGAGCCCGGTCCTGTACGTTAACCGATGGTTTCCAAGACTCTACTGCAAACCGACAGAATTGGCTGGCACTTCTATTACCTAGAACCGTACAGACGCACTCACTTTTTCTCTTCACCTATCCTGGTTCTTTCTACACGGCTGAGAAAGCCGCGCAACTTATACTCTCATCCTGTTCGGGATTGATCTTTGGCAACTCCTGCTATCTGCCGTATAGATTGCTGTCTAACTAAAGATGACTCTACCTGAAACATCAGGGGCTTAACCGCCTGTTCTATCTTTGTCCCTAAGAACAGTGAAATATACTCGTGGAGTCTGCCTGGGTTGAAGCTGTTTTCTCTGCCCCCCCCTCCCACCGGTGCTGCGTGAGGGGTGAGGGCTTTCCCTGCGCCCTGGTGCGCTTTCCTGGATTTGCGAGTCCTTGGTGCTGTACCTTTTGCCATATTTGAAATACAGGAGACATACCTGAGGAGCTCGAGTGTCCTGCTTCTGTTCCTGCTGCCTCCCCCTCCCACCGATGCTGCGCGAGGGGGGCGGACTGTCTCCACGCCTGGTTGTGCTTCGGCAGATTGCCGCCTGTCTCCTCTCTCCTGCTGGTAACAGATATTACGGCCGGGACTCTTCTGACTGGTAACTGGAAATTGTTCTTTGTTCTGTTCTCTGAATTGGCGCTCTCCCTCCCACCGGTGTTGCGAGAGGGAGATCTGCCGCGGTCCTGGTTACCTCTTCCCATAGGTCACGACAGGTGTTCCTGGACTTTTTTCTTTTTGCTTCTTAATAATAAGTTAAAAAGGTTTCTGTTTTTGCTTAGCCATGGATCTACCCAATTAACTAACTGTTGCAAAAGTTGATTGTATAAGTATACCTGTTAACAGGCTGATATTTCTGTGTGCTACAAGAGATTCTTTGTATCAGAAAGCAATGTTTTTCTTATCATTATAGAAACGTTAAGATTGTTAAGTTACTCTAGGCAGTTTAAGTTTACTGCAGCTTAAGTTTAATAGACCTACCAATGTTACTAATTGTTACAACTTGTTTATAACATATCTGCTAAAGTGTAGGTATGGAAAGAGAAAACCATCTAACACTTAGCTGAATGACCTCAATCTGTTTAAATCTTATATGGTGCATATACCAATATTTATATGTGTCTACCTCACGCTTTCTCACCTTTTTTGTTTCCCTCTATAGCTAAAAGTAACGTCAGAAAACAAAACCTCTCTAAGTATAAGTTGTTGTATGATGTGAGGTCTTCCCCTCTCTTTGTATAAGTATCCATTCAATTAGAATATACTATTCTCCTGAAGTTGGAAATACTAGTTTTGCTTACTTTAAAGGAAAGTTATTTATACAGGAGGTATATTCTACACCTTAGTGTTGAAAAGAGTCTTTTTATAACTATAGGCTTTATAGCTTGCTGTGATTTCTATTAGTAAATATCTTAAACACCTATTACTTGCTCAAATACAATTTCAACAGTAATGACGTATACCTATTTTTTTTAGTACATGTTTAATTTTCTAGTTGAGTAACATTTTGAACCTATACAAAAATTATATTGAACACAGAGAAGGAGGGGGAAAGTGAGAGAGAGGGAGAGGGATAAGAGAAGAAAAATAGACACTAACTCTCAGGGCTACATACATAGACATAGGCCATATATTTTACTCTAAGATATCTCAGAAAGACATATTCAATACACTTATTCCCTTAAATTTAATTTTTTCTTATACCATATATGCAACTATAAATTACATTTAAATTTACTCTAAAGGTATCCCAAAAACCTATCTAGAATAATTAAGAAATACTGAATTGAAAGGAGGGAGGGAGCAGAAAGTGTAAAAGGAGGAGACTAAGTATAAGCAATTGAAGCTCTCTGTAATAGTGGCCCTATATATAAAATAAATATATATCCCCTTGCTGACAACTTGACTGTCTCCCTTTATTAATTAATTCACTTCACTTTTTTGCAATTCACATTTTTTTTTCTCTTCACGCACTAATTCACATTTCTACACTTCAATTCTCCCACACACTCCCTTTCCTTTTCTCTTTTTTTTTTTTTTTTCTCTCTTCCTTCACCCACCGGGGTCTTACCCCCCTTTCTTTTTTCCCACTTTTTGCCCTTCACTAAACACACAACCCCACAAATATATGGACAAATTTTTACACTTGCACTCTAAAAATTCACCCGCAGTCATGTCGGCTAGGCAAAGGGATAAAAAGCAGAAAAGTGCTTCAGAAGCCCTAACAGAGGTGCAGACACCTTCTCGTGACTTCCATAGCTTACATGAGCCTTACGATATGCAGTCTCTAGTCCTTAATATTTCTTCGGCTCTTACACCCAAGTTTGATTCTCTTAAATTAGAGATCAAACAGGACATAGCTCAGTTAACCTCAGAAGTTAAACAATTCTCTGAAAGATTCACTGAGATAGAACAAAGAGTTTCAGATCTGGAAGATAACATTTTAACTTATAACACTAAGCTTGAATCCATGTCTGTGGCCTTGCTTAAAGCACAAAATAAAGTAGAAGATCTAGAAAACCGCGCAAGGCGAAATAACTTGAGAATAATTGGGGTCCCCGAACTACAACAATTTGAAGATCTGAATAAGTTAATCACAAATATACTTCCGGCCTTATTAAAACTTCCTGAGACCCACCACAACATCATTGTAGAACGTGTACACAGGATAGGATCACTATCCCTTTCTAAAAATAACACCAAACCTAGACCAATAATAGCTAAATTTTTGAACTACCAGGACAAACTTACTTTTTTACAGGCCTTTCGCAAACAGCAGCCTATATATCTGGGTGAAACTAAAATACTATTATTCCAGGATTATGCAGCAGAAACAGCTTTAAGAAAAAGAGAATTAGCTCCAATATGTACAAAATTCATACAGAAAGGGCTCCGAGCAACTATTTTACATCCTGCTAGGCTTAGGTTAGCGATTCACAACACTATACAATTTTTTGACACTGCCTCTGCAGCAGAATTATTTTTTAATAAAAATTGTTCTTCTGGCCTAGTGACCTCTTAGAGCTAAGTGGTAAAGCATAAGATTAATTTTTTTTTTATTTATGTCTCGGGTCCTTCAGTGCTGGGAATCAGACGACATAGACGATTGCCGTCTGTTATGTGTATGTTTTTTCATTATAATTCTTTTTTTTTTTTTTTTTTTTTTTTTTTCCTCTCCTCTCCCGTTCCTCTCTTTCCTTTCCTTCCTCTCTCTGTCCCTCCCCAATCCTATAGATGACATATATGCACAATAGAGTTAAATTTACATCTTGGAACATAGGTGGTTTAACATCTCCTATAAAAAGAAAAACGATAATAAATTATCTTAAGAAAATTAACACCTCCGTGGCACTCTTACAAGAAACCCATCTTAAATCCGAAGAAGTTCTTAAACTCAAATCCACATGGGTTAAAGAGGTCTTTTTTTCCCCTAGTATAACACGCAAAGCAGGAGTGGCCATTTTACTTGGTAAGAAACTTAACTATGAAGTTGTCTATAATGAAACAGATCTTGAAGGAAGATATCTTATCCTTAAGATTAAAATTGTTAATACGTTATATACGCTATGTAATATATATGCTCCAAATGTTTTTAATTTGACCTTTTGGGACACTCTGCAGGCGAGGCTCATGTCATGTGCGGAGGGTTTCCTGATTATGGGAGGGGACTTTAATATGGCACCTCAGTATCCTATGGATAGGCTCAGGCAGAAGGGCTTCTTGGGAAAAACAAAAAGAGATAATCTTGAGTCAAAACTTTTTTCTAGAATGTTTAATAACTTACGTGTGCGCGACATTTGGAGACTTCATAACCCCGATATTCGGGAATTTACATGCCTCTCTAAAGCACATAAATCCCTCTCGCGAATTGACCTATTCCTTGTGGATGAAAGATTATGTAATCAGAAGGCCCGTCCTCAAATTCTGCCTATTACGATATCTGACCATGCTCCTATCTGTTTTGAGCTCGGCATTGCTAGAACTCCCACAAATAATCGTTTTCTTTTCCCTACTTTCTTAGCCTCAAATGCTAAATTTAGAAATTGGCTCGAACTTAAATGTCGTGACTTCGCTCTATTTAACACCGAGGCTAGAAATCGTCCTGACTTATTCTGGGAGACTGCTAAAGCAGTCCTAAGGGGCGAGATTATGTCATATAATATTAGGCGTACCAAGAAACTTAAACTTCGAGAGAATCAATTAGTACGGACGGTTACAAATGCATATAATCGGTACCTAATCGAAAAAACCCCACAGAACTGGGCCAAATATACTACTGCACTGGGAGAGAGGGATACATTTCTATTATATAAAACCACACAAAAAGATATTAGGTTTCATGCAAAATTGCATAAATATGGGAACAAGACGGGCAAACTCTTAGCCAAACTCTTTAAACAGGATGTAGGTTCCCAGGTAATAGATTCTTTACTAGTAGAAGGCCAAAGGTTTAGGACATCAGAAGAACTCATTCAAATTTTCTTTGACTATTACAAGGACATATACTCCCTCAGAACTTCCAATATTAAGGAGCGTGAAGATTTTTAGAGTAAGATCTCTTACCCGTCACTGATGCCCTCATCACTCCAGGACCTTTACTCTCCTATTACCGAATTAGAAGTGTCTAACTTAATTAAAAATCTTCCACATAATAAAGCTCCTGGTCCAGACGCACTCCCCAATGAATTCTATAAGATACTTTCCCCTACTATAACACCTTATATTACTTCTTTATTCAACCATATATACATTGATGGGAATGAGCCTACATCTAATTTTTCAGCTTCTTACACGACTCTGATATTAAAGAAGGGAAAAGATCCAGCTATGAAGGAATCGTACAGACCTATCGCCCTTATTAATACAGATTACAAAATATTAACTTCTATATTGGCCCAACGTCTCCAATCTCTTCTCCCTACCATTATCAATATGGACCAGGCTGGCTTCATGAAGAATAGAAACTCTGCAGCCAAAATTAGGCAGCTATTACTTACGATAGATTACTTTATGGGAGGCGAAGGTTGCGAACAATCACACAAAGAAACCAACTTAGATATGGCCATTTTAGCCATAGATGCCGAAAAGGCTTTTGATTCAGTACATCATGATCATTTGCTATTTTCCTTGGAACAATTTGGATTAAAAGGGAATTTCATCAAATTTATCGAAAAATTATATCAGAAGGCCTCTACATGTCTAATAGTGAATGGTCAATTATCTCCTCCCATAACCTTGTACAGAGGAACTAGGCAAGGGTGCCCATTGTCCCCTCTTCTTTTCAATATATCAATTGAATCTTTAGCGATATCCATTAGACACCAACTAGAAGGAATAAAAATACGTAACAAGGAATTAAAAATTTCACTTTACGCAGACGATATACTTATCTACATGTCTAATACCTCTGTCAACATACCCAGATTTCTTTCAATAGTACAACAATTTGGATCTTTTGTTGGTTATAAAATAAATACAACAAAATCCGAATTGCTTTGGATTAAACAAGCAGCTAACTCATCTAGGAATATACCCTTTACTATAGTTCATGATTCCTTTAAGTATCTAGGTATAACTGTATCTTCCAATCCAGATAGATGGTACTCTCTTAACATAATCCCAATTCTAAATAAAGTTAAAGATACTTTTAAAAACTGGCACTCTTTCCCTCTCTCCTTGTCTGGACGTATAGCAGCATATAAGATGATTCTTTTACCCAAAATACTATATGTATTTCAGAATATTCCCCTTCTTTTAAAGAAGAAGGAATTAATGTTATTTAACTCCCAGTTGACCTCTTTCTTATGGCAGAATAAGAAGCCCAGAATTTCTTTGGCAAAACTCTCTCTCCCAGTGCAATATGGTGGTCTCGCCTTGCCAGATCTTAAACTTTATAACTATGTTTTCTTAGCTCGCATAGTGACCGATTGGCTGTTCTTAAAAAACTATGTGACTGATAACGATCTCGAAAAAAATATTTCGAGTCCTCTCTCTCTTGTGGCTCTTATCCACGCTGATACTGCTTGTATTCCGTCTGAAATAAAAAAAGCGAAATCCTTATACAATCCAATCTTAGCATGGAGAAAGATCTGTAACTTGCTAGCTATAGAATATCGTGTATCGAGGTATATCCCATTTTCAGGGAACCCTCAATTTCAGGCAGGTCTTCTCTCCACTATCTTCGCAAAATGGAGGGAGGAGGGCTTATCTGAGGTACATCAGCTATTAGACAGGGGAAAGAACTGCATTAAGTCATTTGATATGCTTAGAACAGAATTTAACCTCCCGCATAGAAACTTCTTTGCTTACCTGCAGGCTAGACATTATGTCTTAAAACTTACAAATGATTATGGGTGGAACTGGTCTTTAGGTACCCTTGAGAACTGGCTAGTACTAGTTAAAAATGGACTTATATCAATCACTCTCGCCTATACAATCTTGATTTCTAAGACAGGTACAATCAACACTGATAGAATCTCCCTTAAATGGGCTACACTACTGAATTAGGAATTGGATCCTAAAATACCTTATAACTCAATCCAAGAAGTTAGTCGTGCAACTCCTTCCGCGGATTGGAGGGAATCGCACGTGAAATTACTGTATATGTCTTATTTCACCCCAGAAAAGGGATTCAAATGTGGGACTATAAACTTTAGTATTTGCCCTAAGTGTTCTCTCCCACAGGCGAACCTTCTGCACATGATATGGACCTGCCCAAGGATTAGAAATATATGGCTCAAAGTTCAATTTTGGCTGCGTAAAATTCTTACTGATACTTCTATACGTCTATCAGCAAAAAATGTAGTTTTCATGTTAAAATCGGGAAAGGACCAACCTGGTATTAAACTTATCAATCTTGTCATACTGACTGTTAGATATCTTATATTAAAAAAATGGAAAATGCATACAGTTCCTAGTATCTCGGAAATTAAAAATTGTTTAAAAAAACAATGCACTCTCGAACAACTTGATATCAACACCGATAAAGAAGAAGAGATTGTTAGATTTTTTCTTAAATGGTCACCATTTATTAAAGCACTTCCACCTTCCGAAATTGAATATTTAATATATCATCTTCGCAACTCTGATCTGGTCCTATTAGGAACCTGGTAAACAATTTTTCTTTTGTCCACTCCCCATGCTCCTTCCCTCCCTTCCCCCTCCTTTTTTTTTTTTTTTTTTTTTTTTTTTTCTCCCCCTGATTTTGTTTTGGTTTGTTTCTTTTCTGTTTGGTTCTGTCTTGTTCTGTTTTTGTCTTTGTATAAAACATGGAAAAATCAATAATGTGTAATTGAAACCTGTAAAAGTTATCAAATTACATGCAATTATACTGTGTATCTTATTATTTTCTTTGAATACCCCGTTTGGGGTCTAAATTTACTTGTACATGTATTACGCATTGTTGTAAATAAAAGATTTATAAAAAAAAAAAAATAACATGCTCTATCTGAATCATTTAAGTTTAATTCAGACTTTACTATCCCTTAAATCTAAAATAATGTCATAAAGAATATGAAATTTCTCTGCCTGTAGTAAATACTAATGGCCACTGGGGGGGTAGCAGTGTATAATAAATACTTATTATGAAGATAGGAGAAAAGATCAACTATAAAGTTAGCTAAAATTGCAATTTGTTTAGCCACAAAGTTGCTGAGCTTGGTGCCGTGATGTGAGGTGAGGGACCAACAAAGAGGAGTGGAGACGATGGGAAAACGCCCACAAAATGGCGTTGAGGGCCGTGTCTAGGAGAAGTGGCGGCCGGAGGGGGCGCAAAAAGAGCGGAGAGTGTGACAGATGAGATTATTAGCAAGGAAAATTAGTAGCGGTTATTAATGACAGTGAGCTGTGGCAAACAGGGGAGTAGGCTGCTGAGGGATGAAAAATCTGCAAGAAAGGAGAGAAAGGGGAAAAAAATAAAAATGGAAAGAGGAGGCGAAAGAATGAGATCAGTATGGAAGACCTGTATGGGAAAAAAGGAGGTAAAAGGAATAAAAAAAAAGAAAAGAAAAGAAAATAAAAAAGAGGAGGAAAATATATATGGAAAATATTTTTTGGAAATTTTTATATATATATATATATATATATATATATATAAAAATATAGTCAATAGGAATAAGGAGTTACATAAATACATTTAGGTAAGAAAAAAAACATAATTTTAAACTTTATTATAGAGTATTATAGGGTGCTCAGTGGTCAGTTTATGGTTACTATGGTTACTCTGACTGGTCACTGTATACCTTTGTTTCTAACCTAGCCCTGACCTAGTTATGTATGGTCAGTTTTTTCTCTACTGTTTTAAACTAGCTCTGTTATACTGTATTTCTTTAAAGGTGGAGTAGTTGAGTAGTAAAGGAAAGTAAAGCAAAATATAAAGTCTTTGGTCTTGTAATAAAAATGTGTGGAGTATACTTCAAAGAAAAAAAAGTTGAGGGCCAAACAACTAAAAACACCTCTAGCACAGGGTGTGATAATAACACAGTATCAAAATTTATAAGAAAAGGAGAAATACTTCCATCTGTGAAGAATTACAATTTTGGGCCAGATTACAAGTGGTGCACGCTCCACTGAGTAATACCAGCGAGACACGGCATGAGAAAGTAGCGCAGCGAAGGGGGTAACTCGCTCAGCGATGGCAGCAAATTGTAAATATATATGTATATGCTTATATACATATATATCTTTGTTAATATATGTATTCACTCATATTAACACAAATATAGAAACATAGATATTGACGGCAGATAAGAGCCATAGGCCCAGCAAGTCTGCCCGACCTTACCTAACAGTATAAACTTATCTAGTTCGTAGGATAGCCCTATGCTTGTCCCATGCATTTTTAAAGTCCCCCACAGTGTTTGTTGCTACTACCTCTTGAGGAAGTTTATTCCATAAATCAATCACTCTTTCTGTAAAGAAGTGGTTCCTCAAATTACTCCTGAATCTACTACCCTTTAGCTTGAGCTCATGACCCCTTGTTCTTGAATTTTCCATTTTATGTAAAATACCCACAGCCTCAGTTTTACTAAACCCTTTAATGTACTTGAAAGTTGCTATCATATCACCTCTTTCCCTTCTCTCCTCTAAGCTATACATATTTAGGTCATTGAGCCTATCCTGGTAAGTTTTATTTCCTAGACCATGCACCATTTTGGTAGCCCTCCTTTGCACAGATTCAAGTTTGTTAATATCCTTCTGAAGATATGGCCTCCAGAACTGCACACAATACTCAAGATTAGGCCTAACTAATGATCTATAAAGTGGCATAAGAACCTTACTATTTCTGCTGCAAATACCTCTACCAATACATCCAAGCATTCTGCTAGCCTTACTCGCTGCGTTACTACATTGTTTACTAAGTTTTAAATCATCTGAAATAATAATTCCCAAGTCCTGTTCCTCGTCTGTAACAGTGAGTAAAGTGTCATTGAGTCTGTAATTAACATTTGGATTTTTCTTCCCTAAATGCATTATTTTACACTTTGCTGTGTTAAACTTTAGATCCCAGTCGTTTGTCCAATCCTCCAATTGTTGTATATCACTTCTCATTTTGTCTACCCCCCCTGGAACATCCACTCTGTTGCAAATTTTTGTATCATCTGCAAAGAGACATACTTTCCCCTGTAGCCCTTTGCTGATATCGCAGATAAATATGTTAAACAAAACAGGCCCCAGAACTGACCCCTGATGAACACCACTAGTAACAGCCCCCTCTGCTGAATGAACTCCATTTACTAAGACACTTTGTTTTCTGTCCTTAAGCCAGCATTCCACCCAGTTTACAATTTTTGAATCTAGACCAAGGAGATATAGTTTGTGAATAAGTTTATTGTGTGGGACGGTGTCAAATGCTTTGCTGAAATCTAGATATGCTACATCAACTGCTCCTCCCTTGTCTAATACTTTTGTTACATAATCAAAGAAGTCAATTAGATTAGTCTGACATGATCTCCCTGAAGTAAAACCATGCTGATTTTGGTCCTCTAAATTGTTTGTCTTTATGTAAGTCATAATGCTTTCTTTTAAGAGGCTTTCCATTAATTTCCCTACTACTGAAGTTAAACTAACTGGCCTGTAGTTGCCAGATTCTTCTCTACTGCCCTTTTTATGAAGAGGTATATATATATATATATGTATATAAGCATATACATATATATTTACTGAGAACACACAGTTCCCAAAGACTGCAATGTAAAGGCACTTTTCAGTGCCAATTTTTTTCTAACACCCCACTCCCAAAAACTTTACCCCTTAAATACTGCTTAGTGCAGTTATTTTATTAAAAAATAAAAATGCTACATTTTTTATTTTTTAATAAAATACACTACACTGTATTTTGGGGGCATTTGGTGGACATTTAAAAAAATTAACCAGAGATCTGATCTCTGGTTAATTTCATAAGAGCTAATTGCTACCGAGAGCTCATGGTAGCAATAACCAGCCACTTGCAATTTGCCCATTTGCAGGTGGGCGTGTGATAAATTAGCGCTCCACTTGTAATCTAGTCCTTTATAAGCAAGCTTACAGCAGGATTTAATCTGAGACCCATATAACACTATTTTTTTCAATCTTACAAATTAATTCATTAAAATATCCCAGCTGCACTCCAGACCCCATTGGCCAATTTCCCAGTCCCAGGATGAAAAAAAATAAAAAATTAAGATTTGAAAGTTATTTTTACACTGCCTATGTAATAAGGTATTTTACAGGAACAGGAAGTTTTAAAATGATGTTTGTAGCCCAGAGGCATAACAGGGGACACAGAGGTCTCATTTGAAATGGGGCCCACACCTCTAGGGGGGCATCTAGAACCTGCAACTTGTAGACACATCAGTCCACCTATATCATGTTCAACCCCTCTGTGTGCCCCATTGCAAAACAGCCTCAAAGTACATGCATTCCCTTTTACAATATGGCGGCAAGGTTTCCAAGGTGGCCACAACATTGCTGTTGTGCAGAAAAACCTGTCATCATTTTTCTACAGTGCCCTGCACAAATCATCTGGCACAGACTAACTAGACTAACTGAAGCGGGAGGCTGACTCATTTATAGAAAAGCAGCTCTTGCTTCACCTTTGTGGCTGCTGGCTCAGTTTCTGCTGATTGCAAACAACAAGAATGAACGCTGTTTAAATGGGGGACCCTGCCACAGTCTTTGCTCTAGGGCCTAGCTCTGCCCAGTTACGCCCCTAATGTGTTCGTTTTGTGTTTGTTGAAGTCTTGCTTTTATCATATAAGCTGCCCCTTTCTGTGGAAGATATTTAATTCGAAGATAATTATTTGTTCTTTTCTTGTTAGTGTGTTTGCAGAGATCAAAAACCCTTTTTGTCAAACTTTCAATAACTGTCTGACAACATTAAAAGGACATGAAAACCTAATTTTTTTATTTCATTATTTAGATAGAGCATGGGGTTTTAACCAACTTTCCAATTTACATCTATTATATCAAATTTGCTTCATTCTCTTGCTATCCTTTGTTGAAGAATCATCCATACACTACTGGGAGCTAGCTGAACTTATCTGGGTAACCAATGGCAAGAGGAGTTTATGTGCAGCCACCAATCAGCTGCTTCTCCCAGTAATGCATTGCTGCTCGTAAACCTACCTAAGTATCATTTTAATGTAAAGCTGCCAAGAGAACTCAGCACATTACATTATAAAAGTAAATGGGAAAGTTGTTTATAATTGTGCGCTTTGTCTGAATTCTGAAAGACAAAATTTGGATTTCATGTCCCTTTAAGCAATCATGTACCTGTCATATTTAAATATAAGAGAATTGCATAATCACCAAGTGGGTAATAAAAAGACAATGCTATAGGACTTACTTAATTTTAAATGAGAGGTAGATTTTTTTACTGACAAGTTATAAACGTGTCTTCAATTTGTCAGCTCCTTGAATCATGTGACAGCCACCAACCAATCACAGACTCATATACATATACACTGTAAACATTTGCACATGCTAAGTAGTTGCTGGTGCCTCAGAAAGAGTGCAAATAAAAACACAGTGTGCAATTTGATAACTGAAATAAATAGAAAAGTCTCTTAAAACTGCATGTTCTATCAGAATCATGAAAGTTTAATTATGGCTATAGTGTCCCTTTAATACCTTCTGAATTTTTCCCTCTATAAATACCTATCAGTATAGATTTACTTATTCTATTAGGAATATTGCTATTACAAGATGAATGTACTGCCAAATTCATCCCTGGAATTAACCTTGGAGACGTGGAGTGTGGTATACAGGATATTTGAGTGACATCTCTTGGCCTATGCCATTGGCTGGAACAGCCAGCTGCAGACTAATTAACAAATACATTGTTTAATTTACAGATTAGGAGGAATAAAAACTGAAATATATGATATGAAGGAAGTACTGTTTAGCTCTTAGTGCACCGCCCCATTCTTTGCTGTAGTGTCTCACCCTCAGACTTTAAAGTTGCCTTAAATGGACAGCAAACTCCTTGAGGTTTTAATATAAAAGGTTTAGCTATGCTTAGACAAACAACATTGCAATATAATTTAATTATTTATTTTGCCCCTTTTTCATGCAATTTAGCTCCAAAAAAATTTTATTTTCTAATTATCAGAACTGAAAAGCACCCTGCAGACTTCTCAAGGCTAACTCTGCTGCATATAGTTCCCTTATTTGCTTTAACTGCAAAACAATTCACTTTATGCTAATAATTTGACTTTGGCTAGCCTTGTCAGCTACAGACATTAAGGCAAGTAGTGGGTGGAGTTTGTCTATTGAAAAACAGTTGCAGAAAGCAAGTTGTTATTTTTTATTTAAAAAAAAATGTTTAGACTGATATGTTATTGTATAGCAAGACAACAGAACTTACTGGGTGTTAACTGTCCCTTTTTACCTGTCTAGTGAGCTAATTAGGACAAAGCAGAGATGAATGGAGAAAGAAGCGGTACATTAAAAAATAAAAGCAAGAAACCATTCTGAACCCTTGATGTAGCTGCATCTTCTTACACAATAGCAGGCCGATAATCTTATACATTTAAAGGGGCTGTAAACACCCTCATATTTTAATACAAAATATTTAGTTATGCGTAATAAAAAAACTTTGCAATGTACATGCATTATTTATTTTGTCCACTTTTCATGTAATTTAGGTCTGAAAATGGTAGATCTGATTCTCAGCACTGGACATACTCACTAGTGACTAGACACGTTTTTTCGGAATTGGTTCTTTATAGCGTACGGCTCTGAATATATCAGAATGAAAGTGCAACACAGATTTTGTGTGTTGCACTTTTATACTGATATATCCAGCAGTGAAAAGAACTGAATGCTGCTGCCTGCAGCTATATTTGCCATTTAGTTAGCAAATCAATGCTACATTTAGAAGAAAAAAGCCTATGCCTACTGCTGACGTATCAAGGCTAACCCTGCTACATGTTATTATGACTGTGTCTAGCCTTGTTATCTACAGACTCAAGCTTAGACTGTCTCCTCCAAATAAAGTCAGTGCTAGGGGGAGTTTGATTTTTGAAAACAATTTCAGCAAACGTTGCTTTGTTTTAAAAACATTTAGACTTGGCTGATATGTTATTCTATAGCAAGTAAACAGAAATGTCTTTTCTATTTTAAAGTGTCCCTTTAAAACAGAATTATGCATCTGAACATTCTCTTGATATCACAACTGTGCCATTCAGAGCAATAAAGTTATATTATGATTACATATGACATAGATTGTGTAATGACAATTTTATTTCTTTATCCAAGTACACTGCATATTATTTAGATTTAATGAAGTAGCAAATCCAATGTTTTTTCTTGTTGGAAATATATTTTCAATAATACATTTTGCAATGTTGTAACTAGAATAAAGAAAACACTCTTAATTATCCCTTTAATATTAAATGTATCCCTTAAACAATGCATTTAGTACTCATTATTTTCTTGGGTGTGTACATTGCATCAAATAATGATAAACCATTAGGAAAATATGAATATGTAATGTGTGTGCTGAGTTGCACTCCACTTAGTTCTTTATGATTTGTGATTATTAGACTTACCAGAAATGGAAAGTGGCTCCTTTAATGCTGATTAGCCAGTCATCTAAGTAAAATGCTTGCAGATGGTGTATTTATAGCTATGTCCTGAAGCCCCCTCCCCTTGTACTAAGATACAGCTAAATGCACAATGGTAATTCCTACTATACAATAACATATACTGTATATATGTGTTGGTAAATAAACTGGTATAATGAATTCAACAGAATTCTTTTTTTAAATTCAGCAGTAATTCAGAACCCTATAGAGAGTGGAACATTTTAGATTATAGATAGATTTGAAATGGCTTTTGTTTGGAAATATGTGTAATTTTAATTAATTTTGTAAATATATGATAAACCACATATACAGTTTAGGTAATGAATTAATGAATAACTGAGGGATCCATTAAAATAACAATGACAATATATACACACACAGACATATATATATATATATATATATATATATATATATATATATATATATATATATATATATATATATATATATACATACAATTATATATATATATATATATATATATATATATATATATATATATATATATATATATATATATATATATATATATATATATATATATACTGTATGTTTGTGTGTTTTTTATTTTTATATTAGGGCTGTAATCTCTCTAACAGTGGAGTATAATCATTCCCCATCTGCTAGTTAAGGCATGCCCGAAGGTAATCTTTTTGAATCTGTTTGTAGTATGCTGAATTATAAAAAGTGCTTTAAAAATATTATAAAGCACTTTTTATGTTTATGTAGAATCCCTTACTCTTGACAAATATTCGGCATCACACTTTTGACAGGTTTGAGATGACTAAATTCCCACAATTATTATTTGGGTGCTATAACTATTTAGATTAAAGAGACAGTCTACTCCAGAATTGTTTGTTTAAAAAGATAGATAATCCGTTTATTGTCCCTTCCCCAGTTTTGTATAACTAATATAGTTACATTAATACACTTTTTACCTCTGTGATTACCTTGTATCTAAGCCTATCCAGACTGCTCCCTTATTTCAGTTCTTTTGACTGACTTGCATTTTAACCAATCAGTGCTGAACCATAAATAACTCCACAGGAGTGAGCACAATACTATCTATATGGCACACATGAACTAGTGATGTCTAGTTGTGAAAACCTGTCAAAATACACTGAGATAAGAGGCGGTCTTCAAGAGCTTAGAAATTAGCATATGAGTCTACCTCGGTTTAGCTTTCAACAAAGAATGCCTAGAGTACAAAGGAAATTTGACGATAAAAGTAAATTGGAAAGTTGTTCAAAATTGCATGCCCTATCTGAATCATGAAAGTTTAATTTTGACTAGACTGTCCTTTTAAATTACTTTAGTATTGGTTTATTATATCATATTGAGGAAATTCTGATTTTTTTTACATACCATTCTAGCATCATTTGAGCTGCACTAACTATTTTATGTCAGTCGCAGTTTTATGCTGCATGATTCCAGTGCTGTTGCAAATCCATTTTTTAAATTGACAGTAGGATCTGCAAGCTACTCTTAAATTTGTTTGTAATTGACCAGATTCATTTGCTTGTTTGTGCATTAGAAGTTCTATTTAAAGGAACAGTAACAAATAAGCTTTCATAATTCAGATAGAGCATGCCATTTTAAATAACTTTCCAATTTTCTTTTATTATCTAATTTGCTTTGCTGTCTTGGTATCCTTTTTTGAAAAGCATTCCTAGGTAGGTTCAGGTTCTGGGCACTAGCTGCTGATTGGTGACTGCACTTATAGGTCTACATTCACTGGCTCACTAAATGTTTTTAGCTATCTCCCAGTTGTGCATTGCTGCTCCTTAAACAAAGGATACAAAAAGAATAAAGTAAATGTTATAATAGAAGTATTTAAGAAAGTTATTTCAAATTGTAAGCTCTCTCTGAATCATGAAAGAAAAAATGTCCCTTTAAGGAAGTAATTTTATTTTATGTTTTACCCTTGATTTTGCCACACCAGGGGTGTTTATATTTTTACCATTCATTGATTTTGGTCTCCTATATTATCTATAGCTTTCTTGGATATTACATATACTTGTAGCAGTGAATAATAAGACCTTATCCTTGCTGAACAATCAGCCCACTAGGGAAATAAGACAACTGTTGTACCACAAGGGATGCACAGTTAGTGCTAATAATGGTCTAGATTCCGCTTTCGTGAGCGCAATATTTGTGCTCCACTCAGTAATACCAGCACACGTAAATGTATGCTGGTATTACAAGTGCGGTGCAATGCGAACGTGACCTGGCATTCACATTCCCCGGAAGCCAAGCACTCACGTTTTAATACTGACAGACACGGCAAACCACCTAGCGCATATATGTATATGAATATATAAATATATATCTATGCGTTTATATATATAAATATATATCTATGCGTTTATATGTGTATATACACATATTAACACATACAGTAAATATATATGTATATAAGCATATACATATATATTTATAGTGAAAACACAGTCCCCCATTCACCTCCATATAAAGGCACTTTATGTGCCGTTTTTTTTCTAATACAACACATCCCGTAACTTTAACCCCTTATAACTGCTTTTTGCAGTTTAAAAAACAAATGATCACCTTTATTTTAAATGTTTATGAACTGTCCTCTTTATTTTGGGGGCAATTGGGGCATATTTTTCTTTTTAACCAGAGGTCTGACCTCTGTTTAATTGCACTAAGCACAAAGTGAAACTGCAAGCTCACAAGAGCATTATTAATTGTGCGCCAGTAAACGTTAAGATAGCGCTGCATTCGTAATCTGGCCCAATATTAAATATTGTTACTTTTACAATGAGAAAAACCTTTCAATGAAGGAAAAATATCTAAAATACTTGCAAACAAATAAAGTAACACTAAAGTAAACACAACAGAAACACACGTTATTACCTTTTCATTTTTATCATCCCATTTTTAATTGATTTTAATAAAAGTTATGTTTTATCCTACTATATCTCCACAAATTATGGAATATTTGTTTTCTTTACTGTAAACATTTTATTTTCATTGGAGTGGTGAAAAGTTTATAGAGTGCTATTAAGGGCTCAATTTATCAAGCGACAGTGGACAGGTGTGTACATATGCGCCCCTGTCCACGGCAGCTCACTTCTTTCAGGCAGAATTCCGTTGGCAGAATTCAGCATTGCTCAAGAGCGCTATTTTGCACTCTTGTGCAACACAGCCAACTGTCCACACACAGCCAATCATGCGCAGACAGGAGATAATGAGCTAAGAGGTAGAGAAGAGGACAGGGAGCAGCAGTCTGATGACCGCTGCTTGATAAATACTGACTGCAGGTTCTCTTGTGAGAATCTGCAGTCGTAGTGAGGCAAAGCCTTTGATAAATCGAGCCCTTAGTATACTCTGCTCTTCTGTGTTCTATACACGCCTCTGATTCTGGCTATTCCTGTCTAGGTAACATTTTCAATTAGCAAATATTTAGGTTATGTACTAGTTTCATACTTCTTTTTTTTTTTTTAAGTATTTTTTATTTAGGAAGCAAATACAACTAAGGAAAAGAATGCCCCAACAATAGTACAACAATTAAATACACAGACACAAGTTTTGGACAACCAGTAAATGGAAGTGCTACTAACATAAATTCTACTATTCTTGTTAGATACCAAAAAAGGACACCCATAATTCAAGGCTAAGAAGAAAACAAAGACAGTAGTATAGTATATCTTCCAGTTTTATCTCAATTTCATTTCTCTTTAGTCAACAGTAAGTCCATGTGTCCATATGTGGTCCTGTTGGGGCATAGGCCTCTTGTAACGTAGCATAGTTGGTAAAAGAAGGACCACAGATCATAAACATTTGTAAGTATATGGCAATAAAAGTACAAAACACTCTTAAAAATCAATGTGTTAACTCAGGGATAGGCACAGACAAAGGCTGTGGCAGACATTTTCCAAAGTACAGACCTTAGTGAAGGACACCAATGAGCCAGTGTCACTACTGTGTCATTATATAGTGCTGGGTGTTATTATACTGATGAAGATACCACTGATCATATAACCAGCCCTCCTCTGGTTATACCCATGTGTCAGTGTCACTACTGTGTCTTTGTATAGAGCTGGGTGTTATTATACAGATGCAGATACCACTGATTCTATAACCAGCCCTTCTCTGGTTATACCCATGAGCCAGTGTCACTACTGTGTCATTATATAGTGCTGGGTGTTATTATACTGATGCAGATACCACTGACCCTATAACCAGCCCTTTTCTGGCTATACGCATGTGCCAGTGTCACTACTGTGTCTTTGTAAAGAGCTGGGTGTTATTATACGGATGCAGATACACATCCAGTATTTCACTCAGGCTTTAGTTATTCCATATCTTATCACCCAATATCGCTAGCAGTCTCTTGACAAGCCACTAACTTTATTCACACTACATATTTTCGTTTCCTATTATTTAATCAGAAAGAAAAGATATACTAAAATATACTGCAAGGGCTAGTCACGGCACCAGTGTCCGTGTACAGATACCTTGCTTATCATTGTGTTAACTTAATAAGGATATACTTTAAAGAAAGAAATCTTTGATGTAAAACCTATACAACAACATGTGTCTAGGATTATTATATCCCAAGAATAAACTATATTAACATATTAGATCTAAACTGTTTTGTCCATGGAACCAGAATTGGAGGAAGAAGGAGAAAGGGGAGGGGCACAGTGAAGGAGAGAGAAAAAAAAGAGGAGAAACGTGGAATTACTTTATCAATATGCACATACACCTCCACCGACTACCTTTTTTAGTAAGTTAGTTAGAGCTTTGTTTCTCTCCCACTCCTCCTACTCGGCCCAAATCAGTCCGTGTAATCCCAACCTACCCTCCATTTTCAGAGAGTATTCTTCCATGGAGTGCAGGTATGTCACTGTCTCTAACACTAGTTGCAAAGGGATATGGGTGTCTCTCAGCCAGTTAATAGCTATAACCAATTTAGTGGCCAGCAAAATAGGGATTCATAGGATTTTAGCAGGTTTGCACAGTCCATCCAGCCCCAGGTGGAAGAGAGCCACACTTGCTGTGAGCTTTGTTACTAGCCCTAATTGTCTAAGGAGTCTGCCAACTTGGAGCCATTATATCCGTAATTTGTCACAACTCCACCAGATGTGTAGGTATGACCCTAATTGTCTACATCCTCTCCAGCAAAAGGCCGACCTCTGAGGAAACATCTTGTGTATTCTTGTTGGGACCCTATACCATCTTAAAAGTGGCTTGATGAAGATTTGTAAATGGTAGTGCAATGGACTGCAGATTTTGTGGCTAGTACTGCCTTTTGCCAATCTAATTCTGTATGACCGATGCCCATCTTCCTTTCCCATTTAGAAGTGTGATGCGATTTTACAAAAGTGGGAGAGTTCAAAAACAGCTGTTAGTGAATGGTTAGTGCTTCATAGAGAGACCTGCCAGCAAGCCATCTCATCTCCCAGTACGTCAACTCTCTTGGTTTTTGCCTCGGGAACCCCCAAGCCTTAATCATAGAGATCAAATGAAAATACTCAATGTATAATGTTTTGGGAATGTCCCCACCCCTATGTGCCGTGGCAAACATCACCAAGCCATCCCTATCATATAGATCCTGTATACATTTCAACCCGAGGGAATGCTAACGATGTGGGTGTGAGTCAGGAAGACAAAACAGTAGAGCTGTAATAAGGTGTATTGGTGAGGGATACGGGGCAATTTGTTCTATGTGTCTAAATTCACTCCAAAACCGAAGACCTGCCCTAATGACAGGGTTACTGATCTCCATCAGAACATCTGCATGTTGAAGAGGAAGCAGCACCGATACCACATTGGGACTTTTATATCACTTATATATATATATATTTTCACCATTTGTATATTTGATTGGAAATCTCTTTATTTATAGAGATTTTTTAATATATTTTTTGTATGTGGTATACTGTAGTACTTTACAGTTATTTATATCTAGCACACATAGTTTTTTTGGGGATTTTCCCGTTGTTTGTTATACTCCAGATGTTTGTTGGCTGACAACATATTCTGTTCAAGCTGGCACCATCTGGCATCTTTGCTCTGTGCTTTATAATAAAAACCCACATTTGAAGCTGTGAAACCCCCCGCATTTAATTGGTTTCTGTAACTGTAACATAGAGACTCTCGGGGGCTTTTTCTGCTAGATATACGTATTAAATATAGATCGAAAATGATTTAGTAAGTAGGCAGGAACAGGGAGGGGGACACATTAAAAAAGGTAGGTCAACTTGGGGAGCAGTATCATCTTTAATGACTGAACCATACCCATCCACAACACATTCAAGGCCGACCACTTGTTCGTTAGAGTTCTAAATTCCCTCAAAAGAAGCTCATAATTCGCTTGAATAACTAGTTTGGGGCAGAAGAGAGAATCACTCCCAGATGTTTGATCTGTGTAGTAGACCATTTAAAGGGGTAAGCTGCCTTCAAATGCTGCATCTGGGTGGGGGGGATATTGAGGGCCAGTGCTTATTGTAATTAAGTTTATAATATGTTAATTTCCCATATTCTTTTAGAATCTCAAAAACTTTTGGAAGGGATTGTACGGGGTCTGTAGTGTATCATGAATCAGCAAACCCTGGACTTCCGTGCAATGTCGTATTTTTGCTGCCAGCAGCTCCGCTACTAGAATGTACAGAAGAGAGAAAAGGGGACACCCCTGCCGGGTTCCATTCATAATATCAAAGGAATCAGAATGAAACCCCATTCCCCTCACTCTGGCAAAGGGGGCTGAATAAAGAGCCATTACCGCTCCCATATATGGAGCTGGGAACCCAAACAATCTCATTACCTCTCTCATATCATCCCACCTCACCCTGTCAAACGCCTTTTCAGCATTGAGCGACAGGGTGATTAGTGAGATCTCTGATTAGGTAAAGGTATCTAACAGTCTCTGCGTATAGTTGGAGCCCTGACGGCCTACATTGAACCCTACCTGGTCTAAGTAAATAAGCAGTGGTAACAATTTTTATACTATAAAGGGAAATTAAACAGCATGAGAATATAATCTAAAATATTTAATTATATGTAGTTCAAAAACTTTGCAATATACTTTCATTATTTATTTTACCCGCTTTCCCTGTAATTTGAATCTAAAAATTGTCGGCTTTATAAATTCTACAGATTTTCTATAAAGTAAAGTTTTATTTCATGATTCAGATAGCACATGTAATTATAAACTACTTTCCATTTTACTTCTACTATCAAATATGTTTTATTCTCTTAGCATTCTTTGTTGAAAGAGCAGCATTGCACTACTGGGAGCAAAATGAACACATCAGGTGAGCCAAAGACAAGAGGCATATGTGTGCAGTCACCAGAAGCTAGACCCCAGCAGTGCATTGCTACTACTGAGCTTACCTAGATATGCTTTTCAACAAAATACACTAAGAGAATTAAGCAAATTAAATAAAACAAGTAAATTGGAAAGTTGTTAAATATTGCAATTATGAAAGTTACATTTTGACTTCATTGCCCCTTTAAGTTTATTTTATCTACTTTTCCTGCTGAGGACAATTAGGTAAAGATATAAACAGGCAAAAAAGAGTCTCCACAGAATGCTGTGTGGAACATAGAATTAATCAGGGTTTCCACATAGCCTTGTTTGCACAGAGATAAATAGAAAACCAATTCAAACATGGCAGCACCCATTACTTTATAGAAACGAATGTACTTATGGAAACTAAACATTTACACTGATATTTTTAATATTTAAACAACTATAATAATTGTCAAAACTACATTTACATATTATTCCCAGGGTAATCTTTGCTTTAAATTCATCACAATGAGGCCCATTTATCAAGCTCCGTACGGAGCTTGAGGGCCTGTGTTTCTGGTGAGTCTTCAGACTCGCCAGAAACACAAGTTATGGAGTAGCGGTCTAAAGACCGCTGCTCCATAAGCCTGTCCGCCTGCTCTGATGAGGCGGACAGGAATCGCCACAATACAACCCGATCGAGTACGATCGGGTTGATTGACACCCCCCTGGCTGCGAGTCTGCAGGGGGTGGTGTTGCACCAGCAGCTCTTGTGAGCTGCTGGTGCAAGGCTGAATACGGAGAGCGTATTGCTCTCCGCATTCAGCGATGTCTGTCGGACCTGATCCGCAGTGTCGGATCAGGTCCGACAGACAAATGATAATTCGGCCTCTATGTCTAGCATGTATTAACTGTTTAACATACTTTTAAAGGGGCTTTTTAAAGGGACACTTTCATGCACCTTCCTGTGATCAGGGGTGTTGCCATTATGGAACTCAGATTACACTGCAAGTATCTGAAGGAGAATTGCTGCACATGTGCAAACAAGTCAGCACTGAAATGTAGTGTAGTGAAAGACGTCTTTTCCATCCAAACATTAAGTACTAGATTACAAGTGGCATGCTATAGTTAGCGCAGGATAAGATAAGCAATATTGTGACCACACTAATTTGCAAGAGTGTTGCTAGTTGACAGTAAATGTGTGCACTCGAGCATAAACAAAATTTCCACTCAACAGGTTAGTGTGAGTGAAGACCCCGCGTAAAGAGGCCCATTTCCGTATGGAGCTTGTGGGCCCGTGTTTCTGGCGAGTCTTCAGACTCCCCAGAAACTGCAGTTATGAAGCAGCAGTCTAAAGACCGTTGGTCTATAACCCTGTCCGCCTGCTCTGAGCAGGCGGACAGGAATCACCACAATTCAACCCGATCGAGTACAATCAGGTTGATTGACACCTCCCTGCTGGCGGCGATTGGCCGCGAGTCTGCAGGGGGCGGCGTTGCACCAGCAGCTCTTGTGAGCTGCTGGTGCAATGCTGAATACGGAGAGCAGATTGCTCTCCGCATTCAGCGAGGTCTTGCGGCCCTGATAAATAGGCCTCAAAGTGTAAGGGTTAAAAACAAATGTGTACCAAAAACATCAAAAATCCATTTTCTGATATTTTTTTTTATAATAGTTAAAAGGTATATGGTTTATGATAAGTTCCTTGATGATTAAAAGTTCCACAAAGCGGCAAAATATTGAAAAGGGTTTCGTACCCTGACATCAATGTTTAAAGGCATCATCGCCAAGAGGGGTTTTACAATACATTGCAATGAGTGGCGATGCTGGCATTATATTCCAGGCAGAATCACCACCTACTCTGACAATGTAAAGTAAAGGATCCCTTTTAAATAATATCACTTAACCAAGTAAAGAAACAGCAACCTACAAGAATACCCCCTTATCCTCCATAACCCTCCTATTGCTATTAAGCTCCTACACTATTAACCCCTAAACTACCATAACCCCCATCACTATTAACCCCCTACACTATTATCCCCTAAACTACCATAACCCCCTACACTATTAACCCCAAAACTACCATATCCCCCTCCTAAAACGAATTTTTTAAAATAAATTTGTAGAAGATCTCAATAATAATAATGAATGGAACTTATCTTTCCTATAGGAATGAAATGAGAAAGAGATTAACTTTCTAGATGTCCCCTCTTTGTAGAAGATGGAAAAATCCATTCAAAACTATATGTAAAAGAAACTTGCATGCCGACAGTAGACATAGGAGATGGATTCAGAATATACCAATTGATGGATTCAGAATATACCATTTGGTCAGTGGCAGACTTAAAAGAAATGGCTCTAAACTGGAAGATTTTGAATCATCTGCCAAGATTCTGAATAAAAAAACTATATCACAAAAAAAACTACAACAGACAAAAGGTGGTGGAGGCTTACAAAAAGTGAAATATATTGATAGACATTTATTATTAAAGACATCAAAAGACATAGAACACAAGAACACTACACAATCTCCCAGATTCATTACTATATTTAATACTGCTTCTCAAGAAATAAAAAAATAATTAAGAAAACACTGGATAATTCTAAAAAAAGATCCTATATTAGGTAAAACTCTTCCTAACAGATCTAATTATCACATACAAAATTAATATAAACTTTAAAAATATATTGGCTCCCACAAAACTTAAAACTAGTAAGAAAACAAAATCTGATAGTCATTTGTTGAAAGGGTTCTTGAAGTGTATAAGGAAAAACTGCATGTGCTGTAATCATACAAATAAAATAAAAGAATAAAAAATGGATAATAGATAGAAATGCAGATTAAAATTGTTTTAATTAACACATTCATGATTTGTAAGTCAGATCGTGTAGTGTATTATTTAATTTGCAGCTGTAATAATTATGACATCAGCGCACAAAATGGAATTTGTAGACTAGAGTATTGGAACATATCAGAAACATTGAAGCGGAAGATACAGAGTATGAAATAGGGTAACTGACACATTTCATAAAAAGAATCAAAATGCAAAGAATTCTAGACTGGCATAGAGCAGGTGACTCGAAAGCCTGGGTATCCTTAGACTCCAACATCCTTAGAGTTCCTTCAGTGGGAGCTCTATGCTGGGTACCAAAATCTTTACGGCCCCCACAGTGTTATGATCTAATGATTCATAAACATGTTTTTGACTCCTGGGATAATATTAATCTTCACCAGACGTATCTCACTGGAGCTCGCTCCCCTCTTTTTCCCATACCACTGAACGCTGAGATGATAGGAGGGTTGGATAAAGGACAACAGAGACTAACTGAATGGGGATACACAGTGCCACTAAAAGAATTTACGCTTCATGGGAAGTTAGCAGGGAGAGAAAATCTAAGTGCAGTAGCGGGAGGACGATACTCTAACTGGTTAAAATATTCTCAACTACACCATTTTATATACACTTCACCACACCAAAAAGACTTCCTTAGGGAACTGACACCGTTCGAAACTCTTTGCATAAATACAACTCCGCTGCGGCACTCACTGTCATTGACACGCAAACTTATACAAACAGAACACACACACACGCTCCCCTCATACACGACCAAATGGCACGAGGAGCTGGGACATGATATAAATGGGAAGGATTGGAAGAAAATCTTTCAAAACACAAAAAAGTCGTCAAGCTCACCCCAAATGTTAGAACTTAATTTTAAAGTGCTACTGAGATGGTACTTAACACCTTCACGCATCCACTCCATCTACCCGGAGGCAAGCAGTAACTGCTGGAGAGGTTGCCCTACTAGAGGCCAATACCTACATATGTGGTGGGAATGTGATGTAATCAAACCACTCTGGTGCGAAATAGAAACTTTTTATAGGCAAATACTGACTGAGGAATTTGAGCTGACACCCAGACTAGCGTTATTAAATGACCTCCCCCCGTTCCCTTGCAAACTGAGACTTAGACTTTTACAAATAGGCATCACAAGCGCCAAATCTCTAATAGCGTTTCATTGGAAAACACAACACAGGCCAACGCTATTAGAATGGATCAATAAGGTCACGGACATGCTAGCACTCGAGGAATATAGTTACTACAAAAGAAAACAGATCGGCACTTTTGCAGACATTAAATTTCTCTGGGAAGAACTAACTACACGGCAGGTCCCTTTACGTAGGCCAATAACATAAAGTCCCTTCTCTCCCTATTTACCTGTCTCTCTCTTCGTTTCCTCTTATATCTCTTGTTGACGCTGATCTCGGGGGCCTCCCCCCCTTGGAAGGAATGGTGGTTCCAAAGTTTATAGTTAAGTTTATCGTTACAAAGTTATGAGAATAATTTCACCAAGGAGCAACGAAACTACACACCTATGTGTTAACCTCATCCAAATTGTTACATTGGGAGAAGACTGTAAAAGACTATATTTATGTAATTGTTGTCTCTTAATTTTCTATTTTTCTTCCATGCTCTGTACATTTTTTATTTTTGTGGATGACAATAAAGCTCTTTGAAAACCTAAAAAAGAATCAAAATGAGTTTACAGTCAAGGCTATAGAACATATAACTGAAGTTGCAGGGAAAAATAGATTACTGGAACTACTTAAAAAAGAAACATACTGGACCCACTTGCTAAAATCAAGAGAAACCTATGGCCTAACAGAGGACCTGGAAGCCTGTCTATAGTTTCTCTAGAGTAATTATAACAATCCCCTAGTTTCTTCATAGTAGCACAATTAAGATTCATTTTTAAATCCATTTTAACATCTGTTTTAATATCCTTTTCAATACCCATTTTCAACCTCAAGTAACATCAAATTACCTATATATCTGTATAATTAATGTCCATCTCAAACCTTGTAAGCAATATAGGGCTAAAAGTGGAGCGCTAAATTAGAGCTTTGTGTGCTTCTTATTTTTTCTATAGATCTATATATAGCTGATTATATACAGGTATATATATATATATATATATATATATATATATTATAGATAAATAGATATATTTAGGAATATATATTTACAAATACATAGAACATATTTCCCTAAGTGAGAAATATTTACAAAGGGCTCCAATGCACTTATATACTGTATGTTTATATATCTGTACATATGTATTTATGTGTTTATAAGTGTATATATGTCTGTAAATACATATATACATATATGAATAAATCAATACATATGTATACATATATAGACATATATATATATATATATATATATATGTATACACACACACATACATATACATATTTAGACGTGTATGTATGTATCTCTATATTAAAGCCCTTTGCAGCCCTTTTTTTCTAACGCCTAAGACCTCATATCTTTGAGCCTCTATAGTTTATTTGTGCAACGTGTTTTTTGAATAATGTTTATTAGATGGTGTTATTATGAGTGTAACTGTACTTTGTAATGTATTTTTTATGTATTTTTTTGCTACACAAGACAGTTAACCTGAGCTCTTGGGTCATTCTAGTGTAAATCGCGATTGAGCAAACGCTTTTGCATTTACTTTCAAAGTTTAATAGAAGCACAATTTAACCTGTGCCCAGACGAACGCGAAAACCCGATATCGCTTGTGTGCGCAAACAATAGAGCTCCACTCGCAATCTGGCCCATAGTGTTTAACCACCAGTGGCGACTCTAGGAATAATATATAGGGGGGGCACATAAGATACCACAGTCAAAACTGGGGGGGGGGCACTAATAATTGTCATCACTAAATCATACCACTGAAAAAACTATATATATATATATATATATATATATATATATATATATATATATATATACATACACACAGTATAAATAAGATTCCAAAATACCAGAGTAATGCAGTATGCAATGATACCTTTTTATTGTACTAACCTAATACTTAAAGTGAAGGTCCATTTTAATGAATTAGTGCCTGGTTTTTAATAAACCTATTACAAAAAAGGGCACTTTAATTCATCAACATTGACATTTCTCTGTTTTCTTTAAAAACTTACCTTTTAATCCTGAAAGCTGCTACAGCACTTCCTCCGCCCGTTGCAAGCCGTCTTCGCAGGTCCAAAATGATGAATCCGGCTTCCTCCAATCACAGCGTTGCATCAGGCCAAGATTACCCCGGGGGGGGGGGGGGAGAAGCTGTGATTGGAGGAAGCCTGATTCGTCATTTCTGACGTCTGCAGAGGCTTCCGACGGCCGGGAGCGGCATTCAGGATAAAAAGGTACGTTTTTGAAGAAAACAGTGAAATGTCAATTTTGATGAAATAAAGTGCCCTTGTTTTTAATAGGTTTATTAAAAACTGGGCACTAAATCATCAACATGGACCTTCACTTCAAAAGACAAGCTTTTGAAAAGTTTTCCTTTCTTCCTCAGGTATTGCTTCAGACCTGAGAAAGAGAGGAAAATTCTCAAAAACTTTTCTTTATAGTTGAAAGAAATTTTAGCAAACACCAGGGCTCTACAGATAATCCCTATGTTAAATATGTCACTAATGAAGACCAATGAACAGACCCTGAGTGTTTGTTGGTGTTTGTAACTATCTAATAATAAGTACCATGTAGCAATTTTACAAAGCCAGTCACTTCCTACTTCAAAATGAAAATTAGGCACACTCACACACAAACACACAATCGGGCACAAACACACGCTCAGGCACACAGATAGGCACATTCATACACACAGACTCAAAGACACACACAGACACACATTTAGACAGGCACATTCAGAGGCATACACACTAAGAAACACAGACAGGCACACTCAGAGACTCACAGATAGGCACTCTCAACGACACACTCAGACACACCCATTCAGCCTATTAGCAATCACAATCCTATCATGCCCAGGCAGCCAGTACATACTGGAATCTAAGTGATTCAAGCATATTCGACCCTTTACCTGCTGGAATCACACAAATTCCAGAATCTACAGGCTGCCTGATAGTGATAGCTGTAGAGAGGGGATAGGGGCCGTATTAGGGGTATAGGGGCTGTAGTGAGGGGATAGGAGCTGTAGTGGGGGGATAGAGGCTGTAGTGAGGGGACAGAGGCTGTAGTGAGGGGATAGGGGCTGTAGTGAGGTGTAGAGGCTGTTGTGGGGGGATAGAGGTTGTACTGAGGGGATAGGGGCTGTGAGGGGATAGGGGCTGTAGTAGGAGGATAGGAGCTGTAGAAGGTGGGTAGAGGCTGTTGTGAGAAGATAGGGGCTGTAGTGAGAAGATAGGGGCTGTAGTGAGGAGATAGGGGCTGTAGTGAGGAGATAGGGGCTGTAGTAAGGGGACAGGAGCTGCAGTGAGTGGATAGGGGTAGTAGTGAGGGGACAGAGGCTGTAGTGAGGGGATAGGGGCTGTAGTGAGGGGATAGGGGCTGTTGTGAGTGGAAAGGGGCTGTAGTTAGGAGATAGGAGCTGTATTGGGGGGTATAGGGGTTATAGTGAGGAAAAAGGTGCTGTAGTGAGGGGATGGGGGCTGTAGAAGGTAGATACAGGCTGTAGGGAGGGGATAGGTGCTGTAGGGAGGGGATAGGTGCTGTAGTGAGGGTATAGGGGCTGTAGTGAGGGGTAGGGGCTGTAGTAAAGGGACAGGGGCTGTAGAAGGTGGGTAGAGGCTGTAGTGAGAAGATAGGGGCTGTAGTGAGAAGATAGAGGCTGTAGTAAGGGGACAGGAGCTGCAGTGAGTGGATAGGGCCTGTAGTGAGGGGATAGGGGCTATATTGGGGTACTAAAAATATCTAAACCCAGGGAGGGGGGAATCCTGAACTATGGTGCTCCTGTGGGATTTTGTGCTTGTTTCCCCTTCAGGGTCACCCTTAGCGTTTGTGGGGCCCTGGGTATAACAAATTTGTGAGGCCCCCACCAGCCCTGCACACTTATTTAAATAGGCCCTGCATTTTAATGCACAGCAACCCACACACACAATTTTTTATGTAACTATACATGAAATATGAAGTATAATGAACTAATGTACTTATGTACTTATGTATTAATGTACTTATTTGGATATATTTGGTCACACATACATATACACACACGCATACAAATACATATATACATATACTGTGTATATATATATATATATATATATATATATATATATATATATATATATATATATATATATAGACACACACATACACATATATACACACTCATACATATACACACATACAAACATACATACATTCACATACATACACACATATACACATGCGTACATACATAGACACACACATGCATACATATACAAACACACACATATATATATATATATACACACACATACATATACACATTCACACACACACATACATGTATATACACACAAATAAACACACGCATACATATACACACACATAAACATACACACAAATACATATATATATATATATATATATATATATATATATATACACACACACACATACATATACACAAACATACATGCATATACACACACACATATACATATATATATATATATATATATATATATATATATATATATATATATATATATATATATATCCTCCGTGTGTGTCTGCACTCCCAATGCTGTGTAGTCATCAACCAGGGTGCAAAGTCAAACAAGTATACAGTCTATATCCAATAAAGGACTGCACTCACTGGATTTAGTTTCAGAAACCTTCAAATCTTTATTGTGGTAACGTTTCGGGGTTCGCAGACCCCTTCTGGTCTGAGGAAGGGGTCTGCGAACCCCGAAACGTTACCACAATAAAGATTTGAAGGTTTCTGAAACTAAATCCAGTGAGTGCAGTCCTTTATTGGATATATATATATATATATATATATATATATATATATATATATATATATATATATATATATATATATATATATATATATATATATATATATATATATATATATAGAATGTCCCAAGAAGAAGCAGGCACTCTATGGGAGATCGCTTTGAATGGATTGATTTAAAATACAGTGGGTTAATTGAGTGTCTATCTGACCGCTATACACCAAATGCTACATACTACTCTCTAAGTAATTTATTTCTAACTACTTCATAACTGTAACGCATGTCGCTACGGACTTAATAGGGAACATAAGATGAGTATTGACTTATGAGCGCACTGTTTTGCTACAAACTTATATGCTGTGGACAAACGATATTACTAAGATTATATAGATAGCAATTCACAGGTGTGCCTATACCTATATACCCTTATTTTTTAAGCTTATTACTATTGCGTTGCAGTCCTTACCATAGATATATAGCACTGATCCTTACTGATCGTGAGGGCAAGAATATATCTTACTTAGGGGTATTATATACTGTATGTACACATTTTCCTTCAATTTACTATTTGACAAACAATACTTTGTTTTGCCTTTGGAGGATTGGCAGTGCTCATCATTGATAGCGTTTTTAACTTGCGCTAACACGCATTCTACATACACAGGTTTTATTGGTGGCATGGTCCACAATATCTCTTTTTTAACGTATATTGAATAAAAGCTATATTTTAATTTAATTTTTTGGTCTATTTTGGTAATAATAAATAATAAAAATATATCAACCTTCCATTTACATTCACTAGGTATTATAACCTTCAAGTGTGCCACTATAATGCTTCTTTCCCCTATCTACAATATAAATTGGTGAAACATCACAGAATCACGGAGCATAAGTAAGCCACGCCCCTTTATTAAAAACATTAAAAAAAACACACCCAAATGACACGCGTGGCGAAAGCAGGTTGTCCTACTTTGAACTTTCCAGGTGCATTGCCATTTTTAATTTTAGCCAGACATGCTACTAGTCTGTGAAGCAACTTGAAATAAAAGTTTAATTTTTATCAAATATGCAGTGCACTAGTGTTTAACTGTCAGCATGTACAGGCAGATGAAGGAGATTTCTGACTGCAGAGGGGGGGCATACAGGGGGGCAAATAATTTTCTAGGGGGGGGCAATTGTCGCCCCCCCTGTAGTGACGCCTATGTTAACCACTTTAGTTGTAAACCATCATTTAGTAAACCTGCACCAATAGTGTATGTTTTGTTTATTTATTTTATAAAATGTTGTTCCTGTAAAGAGAAAAACATATACTGTATATATATATATATATATATATATATATATATATATATATATATCAGTGACGTGCGGTGAGGTCAGATGTTAGTGAGGCATTGGGTATGATACGCCGGAGAAACACATATATGAACCCAATAGAGTAGATCAGTGATTTTTAACCTTTTTTTTGCCGTGGCACACTTTTTTACATTAAAAAATCCTGTGGCACAGCACCATCCCAAAATTTTTAACAAAATCACACATTGTAGCCTAATACAGCATATATATATATATACACATACCCACAAACACACACATACTGTATGTATTGTGCTGTTATGCCATGCCTCCTACAAACTACCCCTGCACTGGGGGTAAAAAACAAGCAAAGTTTAAAAAATATGTCACACTGTTGTCAGTCTGCCGTGGCACACCTGAGGATCTCTCACGGCACACTAGTGTGCCACGGCACACTGGTTGAAAAACACTGGAGTAGATTACATTTACGATTAAAATTGCAGGTTGCACAATAACAATTAACATTCTTTACAACACGCATATACACACAATTCTTGTTACATAGGCAAATGCAGTTCCACTATTTATACTCATTCAACACAAATGAAAAAATATAGTGCATGGTCTTACCTCACCAGAGGCAGAACTTTTTTCACTTTCTGGGATGAGATTGAGATTGAAATGAAATTAAGTTTTAAAATTAGACAGTTAAACTAAAGTTTTTTTCAACTGCGGTCCTCAAGTACCCCCCACAGGGCAGGCTTTAATTATAGCTCACCCAGTGCACAGGTGAAATAATCAGCTGATGGGTGAGAACAGGTTAGTAACCATGGTTACTGATCAGCTGATTATTTCACTTGTGCACTGGTTCAGCTTTAATAAAAACCTTGCATGTTGTGGGTACTTGAGGACCGGGGTTAAGAAACACTGCACTTAAGCACCAGCACATCTGTATTGATTGTGCTGACTACCTGGAGAATAAAGCGTGCGTATACACACTACATGCGCACAAACACTCTGCTCCAACAGTCAAATTCTGAAATTACAATTACATAGGAATACAATATATTATTTTGGATAACAAAAGGGCCGTTATCCTATTGTTAACTTGAGATATGTTTGAAATGAAATTATGAGAAATACATACTGCTACATCTGCAGCACTTATATTGTATAAGATTACCTCTTCAGTCAAGATTTTATCTAAAAATTCTACACTTGTTTGAAATGTTTTTTTATTATTTATGCAAATGATCATTTGCATATTTTGTACAAACCTGTACGGTTTCCCAATCCCAGCTGACAGCAAGCTAAGAAGCAATACAGATTTGTACAAAATAATAAGCAAATTATCATTTGCATAAATAATAATTAAAAAAAATATTTCAAACAAGTGTAGAATTTTAAGATAAAATCTTGACTGAATAGGCATAATGGGGGAGATGGCGCAGTAAGAGATATTTCTTTAACGATGACAGTAGTCAATAAACAGCATTAAGACTCTTTAACAAAATGATCAGTCTTTTTTTTTTGCCTTTTTTTTTTCCTCTCTTCTCCTCCAATATTTTTTGACACCAGGTTGACCAAAATAGACAGGTTAAAATTTATGAAAAAGAGTGTTCGTTTTTTTTTTTAATTTTTTTTAAATGTTGAGAGCAGACAGTATCACTAACCATGAAAAATGTAACTAGATTTGCTGTCAGAGAAGTAATACTACAAATGACCACTAGAGGTCCTCAGAGAAAAAAAATTTCATGAAGGAGAAAATAAATACAATACGTGACAATTCTATAAACGTTACAACAGCCTTATGATTAGTGCAGTGAGATGAAGAGTAAGTCACCTACTACAAGACTCACATTAAAGGCTGCAGCCCTGAGTCCACCCCCCTTCCTATCCCTAGTAGTAGCAGCGCCTGCTCTCAGCCTCTTACTGACTGCTGGAGAGACACGGAGTGCGTGTGTGACAGCAGAAGGGAGGGATGGTTTTTCAATAAGTATAGGTTAGCAGCAACCCATATGACTGCCCCGCAAGGTCTCTGGATAAAAACTGTACATTGACAGTCTGTGCTCTATTATTATGCAAATTATAAAGTAAATAAACCCAGCTCTTAAAAGCAACAAGAATCGTACTTATGTGGTTTAGATCTTAGCTGCTGAAGGCAGCCTCGTTTTAATTTTAAATATGTGAAAACAAAACAAGATTCTTTCTTAGCCCCCTTAACAAGTAGTCGAACCACTCTTGGGTCCATAGCAATATTTTGACTGAGTGATATGGGGGTGGTATAGGTGAAGAACAAGAAAAATATAACGGCATAATTAAAATGCTATATAACATATATATGAAAGGCCAAAACTGAACTAATTGTGGTGTAAAATGTGCATAGCTCAGTAAGGTGATATCCTTCATGTGTTAGTTACTACTCAGCAGATTTATACGGCTAAGGACATATTATGTTATGATTTTGGAAGGTAGGAGAGAGTTTTCCAGGATGTTTTTATTTTTTATTAATGTATTTTTACAGGTTTGCGACTTATTAATTTAGTATGGTTTAGTTAGCTGTGAGTGATCTAGTGAGGAGTTTAGTTTCATTTTAAAATACAGATAGGAGTTCTATTATGAGATATAAAATAAGCAAACATAGTAAACTCCAGCCCATCACAAGAAGAACACAAATAAACAATCAGGCTCTTAAATTTAAACATTAGGAGATCCTATATGCATTGCTTACAGTATGTCATGTAATCTCTCCCACGGCTTTGGCCACAAGACAGGCACCCCTATAATGATGGAGTAACTATACAATCTATGTCACTTCAAGTTCAACAAGTGTTGTAGAGGAAATGGGATGGAGTATAGAAGCTAGATGTCAGCCATTATCTCAAAAGAGAAGCTTTTTCTATCAAATACCAGTCTAAAGAAATACGTAAGAAAACGTGCATATGGCTATGAGAGTTTAAAACACTGAACTAAACAGGATATAACTAAATAACATATTAACGATATGAGAAACCTTATTAAGAGAAATCATTTGTAGGTGTCCGTTCAGCCCCATGGTATTGACTGTGGGAAGATCTCAGTCACTAAAGACTTCTGTTGTTTTACAGGCATTAATCAGGAAAGCCAGTTCAGCGGGATTAAGGGTTTGTGCACATTATTTTTATTATAATATACTTTGATGTCATCAAGGTATATTATAATAAAAATAATGTGCACAAATAATAGTAATAACGTAATTCACTAACAGAAGCGGCTGCTGCATAGATTCACTGCGTTTCAACAGAAGTTGCAGATGTCCCCTGGCAGTGATCTTTTAACGTTTAATCCAGGGCTGACTGTAATCTTGTAATGGTCTCAGTTACTTACCTTAACGGTCCGGTACAGTAGGGCAGGGGCCAGGCAGCAGCTGATCCTATCGCTTGACTAACTTGATGTAGATGATCAGTCACAGGAGGCAGCAGTCTCTCCTTCCCGCCAGTACAGCTGTCTATGATGCTCCCTTGTGCATGCGCAGGGAGCCAATCAACGCCGGTCACGTTCTCCTGGTGCTGTCAATCACCAGGAGAACATGACCGTCTCTGATTGGCTCGAGGCAGCATAAGGGATGCCTCTTATTGGTCTATATTTTGCTTCGGGTAATTCAAAGGTTGTTTTACAACCAGTGGGTGGCGCTGCTGCTATCCAAGAAAATGTATCCATGTATGATGCCTCTCCATAGCGTTACATGGCTGGAAAAAAAAATGGTGATTTTTTTTTTTTAAATTAAAATTAAATTAAAATTCTGGCCCCATATGGCAGGGGAGGCAGTTCCTCCCCTGCCTCCTATGACTGCACGTCCCTGATATATATATATATATATATATATATATATATATATATATATATATATATATATATATATATATATATATATATATATATACAGCCAGAAGTGTTTTTTTTTTTACCCAACAGTAATGCGGAAAATGTGGATTTTATTTTTTCATTTAACACTAATGCATTAACATTTTAATTATTGAGAGATTGTCTTGCTATGAGTTGTTTTGCATCAGGTACCTGTCTTTTAAAGTTACATTTTTAGCCAGAAAAAAAGCATCAAAGGCAGTGTTCCAACGGGAACTCCTGCGCCAACTGCCTGTGTACCCTGCTCTACTTCTGCATCTCCTGCTCCAATAGCCAATGTATCCAGTGTTACCTCTGTGCCACTCCTACCTAATCTCCCAGCGTATCCAGTGCCACTCCTGCCCAATGAAAGGCACATCAACTCTTACTCACCATTCATCTGAGAGTCAGCTGATTAGGAATAAAGCTTCTGGCAAGAGTTGTACAAAAGAGGAAGACATCTGTGTCCTCCTGTGTCCTCCCTTTCTGGGGATGTTATGACTCCCACCTTTGCTGAAATGATTAATGATCTGGAATGCATAGAGGATCTGGACAGTGATAGTGAAGCTAAGTTGATGGAGGAGGACTCTGCTACAACAAAGAACAAAGCACATTCTAAAATGCAGCAGCATAATATTGGTCATTCAAAGTCTGGGCCAGTTCTTTCTAGCACCAGTACCACAGGTGGCTCTGGACAGGTCTTTTTGGTGTCAAATTGGTGGAAAGGTGTGGCAACATTTTGACAGTGTGGGAGATGGGTGTGTGGTAAGATACAAGTTGTGTGAAAGGGAAGAGAGCCAGAGCAAGGTGTTGGGACATCTAACAAGTTTGGGAATAAGCTAGCATCTACACCTACAGCACAGAGCAGTATTATTTAGACAATGGTGCATTGAAAAATGGTTAAGTAATACACAGAGCAGGAAGCATATGACTGATAGCACTTCCAAAATAGCAACTAGCACTGTCATCACTAGTAGAGGTAGCAACTAGAGTAGAGGGATTGTTAATGAGGCTTCCATATCAGATAGGTCATCTGGGAAGAGAGCTCCCGTCAACTGGAGAAAGAAAAACAGAGGCGTCACAATGGCCTAGTACCACCAAACAAGATGATGTAAATTAATATAGTAAGAGATATACTCACAAGAGTATTGCATCCAATGGTGCTATTCAGGCAGGCTGGAACTTTTGCAGTAGTCCAGCTCACTGATTACACCCAGCAGTTGTGTCAGGTATGGAACATATCAGATAGTAGTCTCCTTGGCCTCTAGTTATCAAGGTCTGTCGGACCTGATCCGACAGTGCGGATCAGGTCCGACAGACCTCGCTGAATACGGCGAGCAATATGCTCGCCGTATTCAGCATTGCACCAGCAGCTCACAAGAGCTGCTGGTGCAACGCCGCCCCCTGCAGACTCGCAGTCAATCGGCCACCAGCAGGGGGGTGTCAATCAACCCGATCGTACTCGATCGGGTTGATTTCTGTTGATGTCTGTCCGCCTGCTCAGAGCAGGTGGACAGGTTATGGAGCAGCGGTCTTTGTGACCGCTGCTTCATAACTGCTGTTTCTGGCGAGCCTGCAGGCTCGTCAGAAACACGAGGCATCAAGCTCCATTCGGAGCTTGATACATATGCCCCCTTGTCTGTAAAAGAACCAACAACCATAGCCCAATACCATTTGGACAGGGAAAACAAGGTATACGGTAAATGATTGCACTTACAGAATTTGAAGCACCTCCAGGTGCAGTAAGAGCAGGCTGGGATTTCACAGCCTCCCAGCTGACTGTACTCCACAGCTTACTGCACACCCAGGAAAACAGTGATGTGATATCCAAAAAAAAGGGCAGAGTGATATTTGGATAGACTCCACCAAACACAGCAAGTGTATATAAAAACAATTTTATTAAAAGCGACACATTTCTCAGCCTCTGCAAGGGATGTTTCCTCAGGCTATACAAGAATTAAATGAAATACACTTGCTATATAAAGGGATAAAAAACTCCAATAATCAACTTGCCCTGAATAAAGAAATTATGTGTGATTGGACATCTGATCACTATTGTAGGTACTTTCTCCCCAGTGGTAGTAAGTCAGCCATTCAAAAAGCCTTTTCATACTTTGGCCCTCCATTACCTTCGGCAGGAACATAGTGTGAAGGTGCTGAGGACCTGGCAAAGACTGCAGGGCAAAACATTCACTTAATCTATGATATCTGGAGTACCCCTAGCGCACAGCATGTATTTCTGTCTCTTACAGTTCACTGGTGGAAACCAACATTACCCAGGAGGGTGCTAACACTGCTGCTTCAGATCTGCTTTAGCAACATGGTTATGGTTCAGTTATGTTCATGTTACACACTGAAATGATTGATGTCACCCACCATAGCCACTATAATGAAGGTTTTAAAAAAGGGCAAGTTTTTTTTTCATTTACTGTGCAGCACAAGTTCTTCACCTAGGTGTGCGAGCAAAAGACAAATCAAATAGCATTACTGAGCAGTGCAAAATGATTGTGGAGCACTGTAGAGTCCAGGCGTTGCATCATAAGCAAGAAAGGAAAGGTCTCCCTCAGTACCATCTCTGGGATGTCTTTCAACTATCCCGGGATGTTACAAAAAAATCTGAGCCAAGCCACTGCAATCCTTGGCCAGATTACTCCTCTTTTAATGCTCCTTATCAGTAAGATGGATCCTTTCCTTGAGAATCCAGAGACTTTCCACAACACCTTTTATACAAAGTAAACAAATACAGACTCTCAAGGAAATTCTAGATTTTCCTGTAAAAGAAATGGCAGATTAAAAACCACAGTTCATGTTGGCAACTATCTGTGACGCACGGATAAAGGGACAGCTGACAAACAGGAGCTATGCCGTGCAACATTGGACTCAATTTTTTTTCATCAGTGACTCCATAAACTGCAGGTAAAGAAGGGCATTCTGAGGGAGAAGGGGTTTTGGAAACATCTGGGCAAACTATCTGCAGCAGTGCCAGTAGCTCCACTACATTATCTAACTGCTTGACACCTTGACAAAATCACAAACACAGCATCAAGTAGACTGGAGCATAAGTTTTTTTTGGCAGAGCACTCACTTTGGTTGGAAATAGCAGAATAACAATCAAAAAGCCGAACCTCTAAAATTATGAAAACATACCTTGCAGAAGTATACTCCAAACTCCCCTAATTTACTGGTATCACAAAAGAGTTCAGTTGCCTGCGTTTTCTGTGATTGCCCAGCATTGCCCAGCATTTGTTAATTCTTCTCTGTTTTCATACTTTTGTACTGCTTCCCTGGGCCCTGGCCTGCCTGCCTGCTTGCCTTCCTGCCCACTGCTGCTACAAGTTGTCAAAATACATATTTATACCATATTTACCAGTGTACTTTGACTCTTGTGCTGCAGCCCTAGGTGAGTGTTCTGCCTGCTTGCCCCCCTGTCAACTTGTGCTGCTGTTCTGAGTTATCAAGATATACTGTATATTCATACTCTTTGTACCACCAATGTGCCTATACTGCTTTCATGAGTGCCTGGCCTGCCTACTTGTACAGTTGCTTCACATTTTTTAAATATATATTTTTACTCTATGTACCATACATGTGGCTTGACTTTAGAGATACTGACCTTAGTCTCTGTATTCATGCCCACTTGTGGTACTGCTCTGAGTTGTCAAAATATATATTCTTATTCTATGCAGGACCAATGTGCCTTGACTCTTATGCTGCTGCCCCAGGTGACTGCCCTGCCAGTGCCCACTTGTACTGCTGCTTCAGGTTGTTGAAGTGTATATTTTTATTGTATATACCATAAATGTGTCTCAGTGGCGTATTTAGGTTTTGTACTGCCCTAGGCACTCAAAATTCTGCTGCCCCCCCCCCCCCCCCAAAGGTTTTAAGCCTTTTTTTTCACTAAATATTTTTTTGGGTCAGTGTGTAAAATGTTGTTTTGTTTTTTTTCATAACAATTTAAAAGAAAATGGGCAAGCAAAACACTTGCATTCAAGGGGGGTTGAATTGCATGCATATCATACCATTTTCTCCCTGAGAGAAGGGAGAGAAAAAAAGGGGAGGAGAGAAAAGGGAGGGAAAGGAAAGAAGGAAGAGAGAGAGTAGAGAAAAGTAGGGAGGGAGAGGAGAAAAGGGGGGAGGGAAAGAAAGGAGTGAAAGAAGGGAGCAAGGGAGGAAGTTAAGAGAAAGAAGGGAGGGAGGGAAAGATAGAATGGAGAGAGTGAGTGACTTGAGGGAGGAAGGGAGGGAGAAAGGGAAAGAAGGGAGGGAAGAAGAATACACTTTGAAACAATCACTGCCCTTTACATGCAACAACATACAGTAATTACCATCATTCAAGTAATGAAACTTTTTAAGTGTCCATTTACTATTTACTCTGTGGGTTCATGAATGCAGAGAAAGCTAGCTACAAGTAGCTAACATACATTAGCGCTGAGAGTTTATGATTAGACATCACAAGCTGCTCTAAGCAGTGCACAGACGCATCCAGTCTGTTAGTTACTAAGACCTGCAATAAGCACTGCGCTCGCAGACCCACCACAGCTGACAAGGGGAGGCAGCATATCGGCACAAGGTCTTCTCCTCCAGCCTCACCTTGTAAGCATATCCCTAGGCAAGTTTCTCACCAAGAATGCTTCCCCTGCAAAAATGCCAGTGGCTCAAAATGAAGCAACGGTTTAAAGGAGCACTGCCTGTGAAGAGTGACCTTAATCAGTGCACGTGCCTTGTCTTCTCTGTAAAAGCCTGCACTTTATCGCTCACTGTACTGTGTGCTGACTTTTAGAGAGAGGATAGGGCAGATGTGCTGCCCCTCCCAAATCTGCTGCCCTAGGCACCGGCCTTGTTGGCCTAGGCCATAATACGCCCCTGATGTGTCTTGAGTTTGCCAACATGTTCTGACGTTCTGTGTTGTTAAAATATATATTCTAACACTATGTAGAACCAATGTACCTTGACTATTGTGCTGCTACCCTAAGTGACTATCCTGTTTGCCTTCCCTCCTGCCCACTTGTGTTGCTGCTTCCTGTTTTCAAAATGAAAATTCTTACTCAATGTGTAATGGCTGATCTGCTCATGCCATGGGTCCCTGTCAGCTATGTCTAGTGCCGCCAAAGGCCTAACATTAGCTAAAATTAGCTGAAGCTATCACATAGGTGAACAAATGCAAAGTATCATGAGTACTTTTCTGTGTTAAGTTTTGTATCCCATTAATTTGTCAATTCAAATATTTTTAATATTGATTATTTAATTTACTCTGGCAGGAATCTGAAAGATACACCACTTTTCTTGATAACAATGTTGAATAGAACAGGAGTGCACAGTGTGTACGTACATGAATCTGTGAATAGCTGATAGTTGTCACATGGTACAGGGGGCCAGCAAACTAAACAAAATTTTGAAATGTGTCAGAAAAAAGCTACTACTCATTAACAATTTAGAATAATGACTTTTGTATTGTCTTTTTATTATGTACTTGCTGGTTATGCAATCAATCAAAATAATTTATGAATAAGTTTATTATAAGAGCCAGGTCCAAATGCTTATAAAGAATCTAAAAAAAGCCACATCTAATGCCCTGTTCTGATCTATCACTATAAATTCAAAATCACAAAAATCAGTCTAATAGGACTCTCCTGGAGCAGCAAAATCATGTTGTCTTTGATATTTAAGTTTTCAGAACAAGCAACAGATGCACATCTGAAGAGAACCAATAGGCCAGGAATAAACAAAAGCTCAGTGGACTTGTTCTATGGCCCGGTTACTACCTGGGAGTAGCTTCTTTTAGCCCAATTGTGCTTTTAACAAAGTAAAACTTTCCTGAAGTATTTCAGTCTAATCCCGCCTAACAAGGTCAATCCAGTCCGAAATACCAGGCAATTCCTCTCTGAACAAAGAATATGGCAATGCCAGACAATCGCTTCGGCCTCTTTTGGGCCTCGTCAGTGAGGTGCAGCCGAATCCTTCTAGGCACATTGGGCAAGGAATTCACATCTGGTTTCCCCAATCACCCTAAGGGAGACTTTCCCCAGGGTCATAATACAAATACATACAGAAAGAGAAGTAATCTGCCAGGAATGAACAACAGCTGTTTTTTTCCCGTATGGCCTGGTTACCAGCATAGATGCATATCTACCATGACCACCTTGGATGGCTTATACTTTCCTCTTTTCCATAATCTCTTAGATCATCTGACTCACTCACTTATTCAAAATTACCTTGACTCTAATTTTCCCTCCTGGCTATCTCAAGTGAGCATTCTCTCTATTCTAGAACTCCTGGTAGTTATTTGGTTTCTTCTACCTTCCTTGCAGAGTTCCTTTTAGCCCCTAAGATTTAAAGTGATGGTAAATCCAAGCATTTTTACAAACCCTAGGATTTGCTATCACTAAAAATAATATTGAGTTTCTTTTGTCATTTATTTAAAAAAGGGAGCTAAACTCACCCTGTCTGTGCCATGGCAGCTCTCTATAGTCAGAGCCTACGGCCAAACACAGCGCTCTTCTACCAATGAGGTGACATTTCCACCTCTAAACCAATAACCGTACATGTCATCTAACAGTCGGCTAGATTACGAGTTTTGCGCTATACTGGGTGCGTAAATAACGCAATAAAATGAGCGGTACCGCACTTTCCATATCACTGCCATTACGAGTTACTGAAAAACCTCCTTGGATGTGGGGTATGGTGCATTAAGCTCCATACCGCACAAAAGACAAGTGCTGAGTTTACGTGCTCGTGCACGCTTTCCCCCATAGACATCAATGGGGAGAGAGTGTTACAAAAAAACTAACACCTGCGATCGCGGAATGGCAAATTGCCGTAACGCAACCCCATTGATGTCTATGGGGAAAAGAAAGTTAAGTTTAAACCTAACACCGTAACATAAACCCCTAGTCTAAACACCCCTATCCGGCGCCCCCGATATTGCAGATGCTAAGTAAAGTTATTAACCCCTAATCCGCCGCTCCCTGACATCGCCGACACTAAATAAACTATTAACCCCTAAACCACCGGCCCCTACATCGCCGACACTAAATAAACCTATTAACCCCTAAACCACCGGCCCCTACATTGCAAATAATAAATAAACATATTAACCCCTAAACCGCCAGCCCCCCACATTGTAACTAATAAACTAAACCTATTAACCCCTAAACCGCCGGACCCCCACATTGCAAATCACTAAATTAAACTATTAACCCCTAAACCTAACACCCCCTAACTTTAAATTAAAAGTTACAATATAACTATCTTAAAATAAATAAAAACTTACCTGTGAAATTAAAAAAACAACTAAGAATAAAGTATAAATTAATCTAACATAACTATTGTAATAAAATAAAACAACTGCCAATTAAAAAACCTAAATTACAAATTTAAATAAACCTAATACTACAAAAAAAATAAAAATTGTTAAAAACATCTCTTCCTGAATCTTTGGTTTGTTTTTTTGTGTTCTGAAATGCAAATGCTCGTCTATATTTATTTAAAACAACTGTCACCTTTCTGATGACAGTACTGTACTATCTTTCTGATGGTATTATGTATACAAAAGTAATGGAAATGATATAAAACTACCTATAACATTATGACATGTAAATATTGCCTACATTACATAAGATATTTTTTATATACACTTGGTCCCATGCCCTCTCCATACTGTTTCATTTTACTGATGCAAATATAAAAATATTTCAAAATCCTAAGCATTTTCCAACCTGTACTAAAGTTCTTTAATCTGTACGCTCAGACATTTGTATTCATGAACAAAATATATCTTGCTTCCTTTTAAAAAGTTTACTGAATGATGAAACAGTTTAGAATAAACTGTAAAATAATTTTAATACTCATTTCCTTGTACTTATATATACATATACCTATGTTTTATATCTTATGTATATGTATATATATTGTATACTTATATATACATATACCTATGTTTTATATCTTATGTATATGTATATATATTGTATACATGCAGCAATATATTTCTATTTGTGATAATAACCCTCATAAATACAGTTTACTATAATTGTCCATTGATGCTAGTTTACGAGTGGCACACTAACTGTTGCGCACGAGCAATATTGGATTTTTGGGGCTTTTTGCATGTAACAGAAACAGCACGTGTATTATGAGTTGAAAGTAAACGTGTTTGCTTGAGCGCAGTCAAATTTAACGTGCGTCGGGTTAGCGTGACTTCAGAGCACTGGTTAACTGTTAAGTGAGACAACAAAGTTGCACAAATACATCAAAAATACATTTACAAGTAAAGTTGCACTCATAATTACACTGTCTGATAAAAATTGATTTAAAAAAATTGCATTCAAAAGTTATAAGGGCTCAAAGATATGAGGTCTCAGGTGTTAGAGAAAAGGGCTTTAACATATATATATATATATATATATATATATATATATATATATATATATATATATATATATATATATATATATATATATATATATATATATATATACATAAACATATCTAAATGTGTGTATGTATGCAAATATGTATAGGTGTGTGTACATATCTACTAGGGATGGGCGAATGTTTCTAAACATTCGAATTTTAAAACGAATTTTCCGATATTCGTTCGTTCGAACCGAATTTCGAATGTTTAGTTAACATTCTAACATTCGATTTTCGAATGTTCGTTTTCGAATTTTTCGCTTACATTCGAAAATATTCGTTCTTATTAATAGAATGTTTTATTTTCGATAATATTATATTCGAATTCGAAATCTATATTTCACTTTCGAATTCGATATATAATATTCGAATTCTATTCTATTCAAATTCGAATTTTATATTAGAATTCGAAAACTATATTTCACATTCGAATTCGAAATATAATATTCGAATTCGATTCTAATCGAATTCGATGAGATATATCATATTCTAATTCGAAATGTTATATTCGAATTCGATTGAATATATTATATACTATTTTTAATGAGATATTCGAATTCGATTTAAATTTCGAAATAGTATTTGCTTTTCTAATGTACTATTCAAATTCGAATTTGTTATAATAATGCTATTATATTATAAATATTCGAAATTTTCGAATTTGATTTTAATTTCGAAATTGTATTTCTTAACTAAAATTGTATTTTTAAATGTAATATTCGAATTCGAATTATTTAATATTCGAATTTAAATATTTAAATCAAGTTATTCCCTCCCATATGTAAATGTTATAAATAGATGTAGCTCTTAACATTTCATTTGAAAGGTTTAGTTTTGGAGAAGGACGTACTGGTTTTGTGGTCGTGTACTCGTGTTGGATTATTTGGATACCAATTTTTTTCTATATACTATTATCTATTTGCTCCTGTGGCATCTTTTTTTGGAATTTTGTGTGGACACATTACACAACTGTGGAGGGTGGACTGCACACCGTGAGAAGACGCATTTGTTATCTTCATCTTCAATCAATTTCATCAATATTTGTGGAGGTAATATGCGGTCTATTTATTTTTATAGGCAAAATACAGGCCATATTTTCATGCTGTCTTAACTAGAGCACTGGTGAAATAATCAGTACCTAAGGTGAGGGCCAATTTAGTTACCATGGTTACTGATTATTTTACCTGTGCTCCAGTTAAAGTGATATGAAACAGATTTTTTTTTTTTTTTCATGATTCAGATATTTCTTTCACTTTTACCAAGAGAATTGAGAAACATTGATAATAGGAGTAAAATTGAAAGTTGCTTAAAATTGCATGCTCTGCCTCTGTCTGAATCAGCAAACTTTAATTTTGACTAGACAATCCTTTTAAGACGTTATAAAGATAGCTTACTACTAGCCTAGGTTAACTTGAGGACTGTGGTTGAGAAGTACTGATGTTCATCATAGAGATGTTGTAATTGTTGTAATGTAGTGTTGTTTCTTTTTTACTGTGCTGCCTGCTAGTCCTGTGTTGTAGTAGTATGGAATTGGGCAAATTTGCAATTTGGCAGCCAGTGATGCTGACTAGGTTCTAATTTATATGTATTGTATATATACTCGATTTTATTTGAGATTTTTGAACTCTGATATGTATAATTAGGTACTGTAATGTAAAAAGCTTATTTTAATATATTTATTTTTTTTTAATTGGATTTTTTCATTTTTTTTTAAAAATGTTATGCATTTTTTTGGCTTTGCATTTTGATGAGTTGATAATGCTGTAGTGCTATATTTACCTATGTAGATTGTATTGTATTGTATTTTTTTCTATTTGAAATTCAAAGTTTTAAACAACATTCCAATTTCCTTCTATTAGCTAATTTGCTTCATTCTTTAGATATCTTTTTTGAAGATATAGTAATGCACATGGGTGAACCAATCACACGAAGCATCTATGTGCAGCAACCAATCAGCAGCTACAGATGCTATCTAGATATACTTTTCAGCAAAGGATATCAAGAGAATGAAGCAAATTAGATCATAGAAGTAATTATAAAGTAGTTTAAAATCACATGCTCTTTCTGAATCATGAAAGAAAAAATGTGGGTTTCATGTCCCTTTAATAAAGTTATGATGGTGTTATTTTCAAATGTTATATCTTTTATAGTTATAGAGTTCATTTCGAATTTAAGGCCAATATAGTAGTTATATCAAGTGATAGATGTGTTTAATTTTTTAAAATTCGAATTTCAGTTATTATTGTGTTAATTTCTAATTATTAACTATTAAAGATGTAAAATTCGATTTTTAATTCTAAATGAACTATCTTCTCTATTATTAATTACTAAAGGTGTTAAAATTCGAATTTAAAATCGAAATCAACACATATCACTTTATATGACTATATGAAGTGATAGAGGTCTTGATTTCGAATTAAAATTCGAATTTTAACACAACTATTAACTATATTAGATATGTTAATTTCGAATTTTACATATTTGTTATAGTTATTGTTTTATTTTCGATTTGTATGTATTATTGTATTATTTTCTAATTTAAAACTATAGCAAAGATGTAAAATTCGAAATTTTATTCGAAATTAACACATCTTATCTATTATAGCTACTAGTGCTGTTAAAATTCGATTTTTAATTCGAAACCAACAGGTGTTGATTTCGAATTAAAAATCGAATTTTAACACAACTATTAACTATAATAGATATGTTCATTTCGAATTCGAATTTTACATATTTGTTATAGTTATGTTTTATTATCGAATTGTATGTATTGTGTTAATTTCGAATTTAAAACAATAAGGATAGTGTAAAATTCGAATTCGAATTTTAATTCGAAATTAACACATCTTATCTATTATAGTTACTTGTGCTGTTAAAATTCGAATTTTAATTCGAAACCAACACCTCCATCACTTAATCTAACAATTAAATGATAGAGGTGTTGATTTCGAATTAAAATTCGAATTTTAACAAAACTATTAACTATAATACATATATTCATTTCGAATTCTAATTTTACATCTTTCTTATAGTTATTGTTTTAGTTTCGAATTGTATGTAACATTATGTTAATTTCGAATTTAAAACTATTGCAAAGATGTAAAATTCGAATTCGAATTTTATTTCGAAATTAGCACATCTTATCTATTATAGTTACATTTACTGTTAATATTCGAATTTTAATTCGAAATTAACACTTCCTTTACTTTCTATAACTATTAAATGATAGAAGTGTTGATTTCGAATTAAAATTCGAATTTTAACAGCACTATTAACTATAATAGATATGTTCATTTCGAATTCGAATTTTACCTATTTATTATACTTATTGTTTTATTTTCGAATTGTATGTAACATTATGTTAATTTCGAATTTCAAACTATTGCAAAGTTGTAAAATTCGAATTCGAATTTTAAATCGAAATTAGCACATCTTATCTATTATAGTTACAAGTACTGTTAATATTCGAATTTTAATTCGAAATCAACCGTTCCTTTACTTTCTAAAACTATTAAATGATAGAAGTATAATAGATATGTTCATTTCGAATTCGAATTTTACCTATTTATTATACTTATTGTTTTATTTTCGAATTGTATGTAACATTATGTTAATTTCGATTTTCAAACTATTGCAAAGTTGTAAAATTCGAATTCGAATTTTAATTCGAAATTAGCACATCTTATCTATTATAGTTACAAGTACTATTAATATTCGAATTTTAATTCGAAATCAACACTTCATTTACTTTCTATAACTATTAAATGATAGAAGTGTTGATTTCGAATTCGAATTTTATATATTTATTATACTTATTGTTTTATTTTCGAATTGTATGTAACATTATTTTAATTTCGAATTTAAAACTATCGCAAAGATGTAAAATTCGAATTTTAATTCTAAATTAGCATAACTTATCTATTATAGTTACAAGTAGTGTTAATATTCGAATTTTAATTCGAAACCAACACCTCCATCACATAGTATAACTATTAAATGATAGAGGTGTTGATTTCGAATTAAAATTCGAATTTTAACAACACTATTAACTATAATACATATGTTCATTTCGAATTCGAATTTTACATCTTTATTATAGTTATTGTTTTATTTTCGAATTGTATGTATCATTATGTTAATTGCGAATTTAAAACAATAGCAAAGATGTAAAATTCGAATTCGAATTTTAATTCTAAATTAGCACATCTTATCTATAATGGTTACTAGTGGTGTTAAAATTCGAATTTTATTTAGAAATTAACACATCTTAGCTATTATAGTTAATACTAGAAGTGTTAAAATTTGAATTTTAACACCATTCCATTACTAACTATAATACATAAGATGGTTTTATTTCTAATTAAAATTAGAATTCAAATTTTTTATCTTAGTTATCAAAGTCTAAGACAGTTCGTCTCCCATTTGGCTAAATGTTTGAAATGAGACCCCTCCACGCTTGTAATGTATTTATTAAAATTGCATAAGTACACGTACACACGCACATACAGTCATACACATTCTCATACACACACACAATCTCATACACACACTCTTATACACACACATTTTCAGACACACTCATACATACATACTCTCATACACACACACTCTTACACACACACACACTCTAATACACAAACACTGATACAACACACACACAGAATCTCATGCACACACATACTCTCGCACACACGCACTCATACACACACAATCCCATACACACACAATCCCATACACACATACTCTCATACACACACTCTCTCATACACACACAATCTCATACACAGACTCATACAACCACACACACACACTCATACACACACTCACTCACATACATACACACACACTCACGTATACTACACTACAAGTTTTACCAACTATATAGTTCTAATCTGCTTTGTCAATCAAGAACATTCAAAATCACATAGTCAGTAGACTATACAAAAATGTAATACATTTCTATTAACTTTGGTTTGCATACTAGACATATATGTAATGTTATATGTATTATATATATATATGTATTATTTGGGTGTATATGTATGTTTTATCCTAAGTTAAATCATTGTTAATTATAGAGTGAGAAGATTTATACAGCAGCAGCAGTAGCAGCAAGAAATAACGACACAGACGTGCAATAGCATTTTGTTACTCATCAAATTTTATTATTCAATAAAATTAAAGCAGTGTCTTCTTTAATTGGAATCTACCAAGATGCCAAAAAAAGTTGCAAGAAGAATGATTTCAGCTTCCAGCAGCAGCAGTCAACAGCAGCAAAAGCAAATGGAGACCAATAATGATGCAGTTGAAGTAGTTAAAGAAAACAAAGTGTCCGGAACCACACGCAGTGGTCGTCAAAGAATGGCAATTCATGCATTTTTGAAGAAAAAAAATCCCCCAATTGGATCTGAACATGCAGAGCAGCAGTGCTTGCAGGAAGCAGCATTAGAAAATTCCACTTCTATTAATGAATTACCCAGAGAACCAGCAGGTGATAATGGAGTTGATCTTGAAATAACTATGGAAACTTCCGGAAGGAATAGCAGCAGCAGTAGCAGCATCTCTGTAGAAAATGAAAATAATTCTGAATTTGAATTTGAAGATTTTATATCTGAAGGATCTGTGTATACTCCAAATCTCGATTGTGATTCTGATGATTCAGATTGTAGTATCATTGAGGAACCAAATCCACCTTGCACCATCACTTCTACGTATCCACTGTTCCAAAAGCATCTCAAACGTGCTATTCCATCCAAAGAGTCACCAATGTTGCAGTCACAGTCAGATAGAATTCATTCTAATGCTGCCAACGGGGCCAAACAAAGAAAAATTCCCACAATTGAACCACTAGATGCTACACCACCACAAGTTGCAACTTGTGAAATAAGAGCAGCTGGCGCTGCTGTAATGGAAATTCCATCATCATCATCCATTATGACTCCCAGGTCACGTAGTAGTGCAGTAGGTGGTAGTGTAGTTTGGAATTTTTATTCTGTCGATAAACTAGATCAAAGTAAAGCAACATGTAAAATATGTAATAAAAAAATAAGTCGAGGAAAAGCAGGAAGTAATTTGGGAACCACTTCCTTGCGGTCTCATATGAATAGTAGACATAAAGTGATATGGGACAGATATTTAAATAAAAATCTTGCTTTATCCACAGCAAGAAATACTAATGTTATGCTACCACCTACTGCCAATGATGATGGCTTTAATAACACCAGTAGAAGTTCATGCAGCAGCAGCAATCAACTTTTATCAAATTTAGTGCCAAGTTCTGGGAGTACAGCAGTGTCTAAGCGACAGAGTACTTTACAAGTTGCTTTTGAGAGTGGTCAAAAATATCCCCCAAACCATGAACGTGTTCGCCAAATTAATTTTAAAGTTGCAAAAATGCTTGCAATCGATATGCTTCCTTTTAAATTTGTTGAAGGTCAAGGCTTTCGGGAATTAATGCAATCAGTGGTTCCCCGTTGGCAAATCCCGAGTCGTCATTATTTTTCACGAAAAGGTGTTCCAGAAATTCATAAAATTGTTTTACAAAATGTTGGCAAACAATTAGAAATGTCAGAGTGTAACAAAGTTCATATTACAACTGACATGTGGACAAGTCCACAGGGTGCAGACTATATGACTGTGACTGCACATTGGGTATCATTTGCCGTAAGTAATGACTCTAATGAGTATGTTTCCTCAAGGCCAATGCGACGCATATCTTATCGTAAGCATGCAACACTGTGCATGAATAGTTTTGAACGAAAGAATCACAATGCAGCTAATATTCTTGATAAGCTGAATGAAGTAATAAATGATTGGTTTTTGCCACGCAGCCTCACGGTTGGTTTTGTGTCTTCAGACAATGGCTCTAACATTGTTTGTGCACTCAAGAATGGACAAATGATACATGTGCCTTGTTTTGCACATATATTAAATTTGGTTGTTAACAAATTTCTTTCAGATTCAACACATATTCATGACATGTTGAATGCTTCACGAAAGATATGCTCGCATTTCCACCGTTCCTACCATGCCCAAAATTCGTTACTAACATTACAAGAAAACAATAATTTGCCACGCCATCAACTCATAATTGATGTTTCTACGCGATGGAATAGCACGTTTGACATGCTTCAACGCCTTTATGAACAACGAAAGGCAATAATTGAATACCTTATGACTTTAAGAAAAACATTAGATGGAGTCCATTTGACTTCGGCACAGTGGCATCTTATGAGTGATGTGTGCAAGGTTCTTCAGCCGTTTAAAGAGGCAACATTAATGGTAAGTGAACAAGATGCAAGCCTTAGTCAGGTCCTTCCATTAATTTCGCTTCTTGAAACTAGACTGAGTTCCTTGCATCAAGTGCAAGATAACTGTTTATCTGATTCTGCTGAAGATGAGAATGATATAGAGTTGTTTGATCTTGCTCAGCTTGGAAGAAAATTAATTTTGTGTTTGTTGAAAGATCCAAGGATCATCTCCATCAAAAAAAGAGATGAGTACCTTCTTGCTACTCTGTTGGACCCACGTTTTAAAGGTCAGATGTATAATTTTGTTGATGGAAAAGAACATACGGTTGAGAGATGCAAGGGAGTACTCATCTACAAAGTAAAGCAAGAAATTGAAATTAATCGGCGAGCAAACTCAAACAACTCTACAAATCAGTCTAGCAGCAGTTGCACTGGTAGTGGTCGGACTTCTTTCCCAGATTGTAACAGTTCTGAGTCTGACTCAATATCTGACAATTCAGTGTGCGGCGGTAATTCCACTAACTCATTGTGGGGTCTTTTTGGCAAATATGGCATTATGGCTACAGGTCAAGATGCAAGATTACATGAAGACAATCAGTGTTCTGCAGTGCAAATGGTAACTGCATATATGTTGGATAACACTTTTATAGAGCCTCGTTCTGACCCATTGAGTTACTGGAAATCCAAAAAAATATTATGGCCTGAATTGTCACATATTGCCTTTCAATATTTAAGTTGTCCCCCAACGAGTGTTCAGTCAGAGCGTGTGTTTAGTGCTGCTGGTAGTGTTGTGACTGATCATCGAAATAGACTATCTAGTGTAAATGTTGACCGTTTAACATTTCTCAAAATGAATCAACACTGGATACCAGAACAACATCAGTTGGAGGCTATCAGACAAAACACTACCGGCAGCAGTGATACAGACGACGATGATCCCTCAGAACAAAGACCAATTGTGTTTGCGGTGGATACAAATATGTAAACCTCCCCCAAAAATTTTTTTTAAAAGGATATAAAATATAAAAATTATTTTTTTAAAAATCAAAGTATAAAAGATCATTTTTATTTTTTATGTCCTTTTACTGCTTCTTCGGCTGTCCTACCGCTACCTACTGCTACTGCTGCTGGATTTCGAATCAGATAAACAGTGTCTTGTACTACTAGAATTTAATGTTATATGATATTTAGCATTCATAATCTACAGTTGATGTTGCTAGTGCTGCTGCTATTTCTGCAAATTATAGTATTTCTTTTTTAAAAAAAAGAACATGAAAAATCTACCATCATCACCTTGCGAATATTTTAAAAAAATGGCGCAAAACAAAGGGTTTCTTTAAAGAAGAGGACTTCTCCTGCTGAATGCTCCACAAGCTCTCTAAGGTAGGAATGTGGTTATAAATCTAATTTAACTTTTAAAAAAATTTTTGTCTACTGTTTTATTTACTTAAATAACCTGTTTTATTTTTTGATATTATACAGGATCCTTTCAGAATTCTAATGCCGGGCCTGGCCCTTATTTGACTGTGTATTTAATAACTGCTGTTGCTGTTGAGAGTTGGTACAATTTTCTCAAAGGAATTTTCCATCTCTGAAAGGTATATAGTTATTAGTATTGCATACCCCTTTAATTCATTGACTTTCTTTTACTAAGTTTTTTATGTTATTTTTGTGTATTGTTAACTTAATTATTCTGTTTTTCTTTTTTATACAGGATCCATTCAGAATTCTAAAGCCGTCTCTTATTTGACTGTGTATTTAATTAATAATTGCAGTTGCTGCTGTTGCGAGTTGGTACAATTTTCTAAAAGGCATTCTCCATCTCTGAAAGGTATATAGTTATTATTATTGCATACCCCTTTAATACATTGGCTTTCTTTTACATAGGTTTGCATGTGTTATTTTTGTCTACTGTTTACTTAATGAAACTCTGTGTTTTTCTTTATTATACAGGATCCTTTCAGAATTCTAAAGCCGACACTAATTTGACTGTGTATTTAATAATTGCTGCTTTTCCTGCTGCTGAGAGTTGGTACTATTTTATAAAAGGCATTTTCCATCTCTGAAAGGTAATAATTTAGTTATTAGTATTGTACACCCCTTTAATGAATTGTCTTTCTTTTACCTAGGTTTGCATGTGTTATTTTTGTCTACTGTTTACTTAATGAAACTCTGTGTTTTTCTTTATTATACAGGATCCTTTCAGAATTCTAAAGCCGACCCTTATTTGACTGTGTATTTAATAATTGCTGCTTTTCCTGCTGCTGAGAGTTGGTACAATTTTATAAAAGGCATTTTCCATCTCTGAAAGGTAATAATTTAGTTATTAGTATTGCACACCCCTTTAATGAATTGTCTTTCTTATACCTAGGTTTGCATGTGTTATTTTTGTCTACTGTTTACTTAATGAAACTCTGTGTTTTTCTTTATTATACAGGATCCTTTCAGAATTCTAAAGCCGACCCTTATTTGACTGTGTATTTAATAATTGCTGCTTTTCCTGCTGCTGAGAGTTGGTACAATTTTATAAAAGGCATTTTCCATCTCTGAAAGGTAATAATTTAGTTATTAGTATTGCACACCCCTTTAATGAATTGTCTTTCTTTTACCTAGGTTTGCATGTGTTATTTTTGTCTACTGTTTACTTAATGAAACTCTGTGTTTTTCTTTATTATACAGGATCCTTTCAGAATTCTAAAGCCGACACTAATTTGACTGTGTATTTAATAATTGCTGCTTTTCCTGCTGCTGAGAGTTGGTACTATTTTATAAAAGGCATTTTCCATCTCTGAAAGGTAATAATTTAGTTATTAGTATTGCACACCCCTTTAATGAATTGTCTTTCTTATACCTAGGTTTGCATGTGTTATTTTTGTCTACTGTTTACTTAATGAAACTCTGTGTTTTTCTTTATTATACAGGATCCTTTCAGAATTCTAAAGCCGACCCTTATTTGACTGTGTATTTAATAATTGCTGCTTTTCCTGCTGCTGAGAGTTGGTACAATTTTATAAAAGGCATTTTCCATCTCTGAAAGGTAATAATTTAGTTATTAGTATTGCACACCCCTTTAATGAATTGTCTTTCTTTTACCTAGGTTTGCATGTGTTATTTTTGTCTACTGTTTACTTAATGAAACTCTGTGTTTTTCTTTATTATACAGGATCCTTTCAGAATTCTAAAGCCGACACTAATTTGACTGTGTATTTAATAATTGCTGCTTTTCCTGCTGCTGAGAGTTGGTACTATTTTATAAAAGGCATTTTCCATCTCTGAAAGGTAATAATTTAGTTATTAGTATTGTACACCCCTTTAATGAATTGTCTTTCTTTTACCTAGGTTTGCATGTGTTATTTTTGTCTACTGTTTACTTAATGAAACTCTGTGTTTTTCTTTATTATACAGGATCCTTTCAGAATTCTAAAGCCGACCCTTATTTGACTGTGTATTTAATAATTGCTGCTTTTCCTGCTGCTGAGAGTTGGTACAATTTTATAAAAGGCATTTTCCATCTCTGAAAGGTAATAATTTAGTTATTAGTATTGCACACCCCTTTAATGAATTGTCTTTATTATACCTAGGTTTGCATGTGTTATTTTTGTCTACTGTTTACTTAATGAAACTCTGTGTTTTTCTTTATTATACAGGATCCTTTCAGAATTCTAAAGCCGACCCTTATTTGACTGTGTATTTAATAATTGCTGCTTTTCCTGCTGCTGAGAGTTGGTACAATTTTATAAAAGGCATTTTCCATCTCTGAAAGGTAATAATTTAGTTATTAGTATTGCACACCCCTTTAATGAATTGTCTTTCTTTTACCTAGGTTTGCATGTGTTATTTTTGTCTACTGTTTACTTAATGAAACTCTGTGTTTTTCTTTATTATACAGGATCCTTTCAGAATTCTAAAGCCGACCCTTATTTGACTGTGTATTTAATAATTGCTGCTTTTCCTGCTGCTGAGAGTTGGTACAATTTTATAAAAGGCATTTTCCATCTCTGAAAGGTAATAATTTAGTTATTAGTATTGCACACCCCTTTAATGAATTGTCTTTCTTTTACCTAGGTTTGCATGTGTTATTTTTGTCTACTGTTTACTTAATGAAACTCTGTGTTTTTCTTTTATACAGGATCCTTTCTGAATTCTAAAGCCGACCCTTATTTGACTGTGTATTTAATAATTGCTGCTTTTCCTGCTGCTGAGAGTTGGTACAATTTTATAAAAGGCATTTTCCATCTCTGAAAGGTAATAATTTAGTTATTAGTATTGCACACCCCCTTAATGAATTGTCTTTCTTATACCTAGGTTTGCATGTGTTCTTTTTGTCTACTGTTTACTTAATGAAACTCTGTGTTTTTCTTTATTATACAGGATCCTTTCAGAATTCTAAAGCCGACCCTTATTTGACTGTGTATTTAATAATTGCTGCTTTTCCTGCTGCTGAGAGTTGGTACAATTTTATAAAAGGCATTTTCCATCTCTGAAAGGTAATAATTTAGTTATTAGTATTGCACACCCCTTTAATGAATTGTCTTTCTTATACCTAGGTTTGCATGTGTTATTTTTGTCTACTGTTTACTTAATGAAACTCTGTGTTTTTCTTTATTATACAGGATCCTTTCAGAATTCTAAAGCCGACCCTTATTTGACTGTGTATTTAATAATTGCTGCTTTTCCTGCTGCTGAGAGTTGGTACTATTTTATAAAAGGCTTTTTCCATCTCTAAAAGGTAATAATATTTTTATTAGTATTGGACACCACCTTTAATGAATTGTCTTTCTTTTACCTAGGTTTGCATGTGTTATTTTTGTCTACTGTTTACTTAATGAAAATCTGTGTTTTTCTTTATTATACAGGATCCTTTCGGAATACTAAAGCCGGCCCACATTTGACTGTTTTTTTTAATAATAACTGCTGCTGAGTGTTGGTACAATTTTCTCAAAGACATTTTCCATCTCTGAAAGGTGATAATAATATAGTTATTAGTATTGCACACCCTTTTAATGCATTGGCTTTCTTTTACCTAGGTTTGCATGTGTTTTTTTTTTGTGTACTGTTTACTTAATGACACTCTGTGTTTTTCTTTATTATACAGGATCCTTTCAGAATTCTAAATCCGGCCCTTATTTGACTGTGTATTTAATAATTGCTGCTTTTGCTGCTGCTGAGAGTTGGTACAATTTTATAAAAGGCATTTTCCATCACTGAAAGGTAATAATATAGTTATTAGTATTGTACACCCCTTAAATGCAGTTGCTTTGTTTTAGATAGGTTTGCATGTGTTATTTGTACTGTTTACTTAATGAATCTCTGTTTTTCTTTATTATACAGGTTCCTTTCTGATTTATAAGTCTGTGCTTTGTTTGTCTGTGTATTTAAAAAATTGAGGAGCACTGACTACAAGTGCTTCGTTTCTGTACTGCTGGAGTTTTCGTTTCTGTACTGCTGGAGTTGTGCTGAGAACAGGATCCTTTCTGATTTCTAAGTCTGGCCTTTGTTTGTCTGTGTATTTACAAAATTAAGGAGCACCAACTAGTCTACAAATGCTTCATTTCTGTACTGCTGGAGTTGTGCTAGAAACGGGAAGATACTTTCAGATTTGCTAAATCTGGCCTTTGTTTGACTGTTTATTTACAAAATTAAGAGCAACAATTACAAATGCTTTGTTTATGGACTACAAATTAATCTACAGACTGCTGATGGAACTGAGCTGAAAACAAATCAGTTTCTGTATTTTTCGAAAAATGCTGCTTACTGCTGCTGCTGACAATATTCTTCCATCTCTATATAAAAATAATTATTCATGCCAATTATTGGTGTTGTGGGGGGGATTGTGGAGAATTTTTTCAAGTGTTTATTGATTATTAAAAATAAAATAATATATAAATACTAAGAACAGTTGTATATCTTTATTTTCTCTATTATTTCAGTTATGATAACTATGAGGGTCATATAAATAAATCAAATAGCTAACACAAATAAAAACACTTATTTTATTCGAAAAAATAAGACAATAAAGAATACACTTTTTTGATGAAACAACTTTATTGTTGAAAAAAAAATTAAGATGTATATTATTATTGCTATTAAAGTATAGTTCAAAATTTATAATTCACAACTCGAAATTTGATAGTGTTAAAGGGACACTGAACACAAATTTTTTCTTTCGTGATTCAATTTCTGATTTGTCTTTGTTCTCTTGCTATCTTTTTTTGGAAAATAAAGTATCTAAACTTTTTTTTTGGTTCATACCTGTGGACAGCACTTTTCAATTGGTGGATGAATTTGTCCACCAATCGGCAAGAACAACCCAGGTTGTTCACCAAAAATTAGCCGGCATCTAAACTTACATTGTTGTAATTTAAAATAAACATACCAAGAAAATGAAGAACATTTGATAATAGAAGTAAATTAGAAAGTAGCTTAAAATTGTATGCTCTATCTGAATCACAAAAGAAAAAAATTTGGTTCAGTGTCCCTTTAAGGTAATTGTATTTATTCATGGGCAACAGTGTTCTTCTAACACCAACATGCAATGTGCATTGGCGTATTTAGATTTTGTGCAGCCCTAGGCACTCAAAATTCTGCTGAGCCCCCCCAAGGTCTTAGGCATTTTTTGGAATTTTTTTTTTTATTTGGAATAGTATTTCCAAAGTAAACGTCCACCAGAGCTTGCAAAACACTTGCACAGAGAGTGACCTACATAATCACAGACACATACAAAGTTATGCACATAGACACTGTCACACATGCGCACGTGCACACACACACACATATATATAAATATATACACTCACACATACAAATACACAACTATTACTACAATATATGTAGAAAAACTCAGATTCAATACTTTGCAAGCACAATGCTGAGTGTTGTAAATGCAAGAAAACTAAATGTAATAGCTATTCGAATAAAAGAAAGGTTCAGAGTTACCTCTCTTATTATACTCCCTTGATTTTAAGTTTCGTAAACTAAGTCTCTCATTAGATACCTGTATAATACTTCTAAAATAACTCTATGAAATATAGCCACAACAAATCTACTGCACCGCTCACATATATGCTGCCCTAGGCAAGGGCCTTGTTTGCCAAGGCCAAAATATACACCCCTGCCTCCATAGTAACCTACCTAATCAACTACAGTAATTTAATAGAGGGGGGTTATGAATGAAATAAGACTGTTTCGCCCTATCTTGGGGCTCGTCAGTATGGCGTAGGTTAATTATTTCACTCAATGTGTAATTTGAGTGATTAACATCACCAGCCATAGACAGCCTGTTTGGCCCATATGAGCCTCCTCCAATTAAATATTACTAAGTATCAATGTTTAAAATGTAAAAAAAAAATATTTATGATAAATACTTGTGAAATATAAAAAGGACATTACAAAAGAAAGGTTTCATGTCCCTTTAAATGGTTGGTTATAGAGGAAGGTTAGTATAGTAACCGATTAAAAAATACCACCTATGGTAGATTATTTCACATGTGATCCTCTATCAATGATCATCATATCATAAGATTCTGAAGTTTTAAGGAATAAATGAGGAATTGAGTATTTTAATTTTAAATATAGATATAAAATCTCAAAAAGATGAAATGCTTGAGTTGAGTTGAACATCAACCATACAAAAAATAAAATTTTGGAAAATGAATGAGGCACAAAGATGGCGAAACGGGCTGCCTATGGTTGATGTATTTTTATATCTCAACACATTTCACCTTTTTTAATATTATAATAGACTAAAAAACATTACTTTCGGATCTTTTTTTTTTTTTCTTTTTCAAAGTTAGAAAATGTATTTTTTTTGTGGTCACTAATTTCTATACAAGGTATAGATTTTCTTAATCTTACAATAAAATTTAGTTTGACACAAGAGCTGTGGGTGAGACAGAGACTAAAGTCAAGCGTGACTGATTTGATTATCTTCAATGAACAAAAATTTGTCAATAAAATTATCAATAGTTGTTTTGTTTTACTTTAGAGATAATATGTCTAAATATTTCTTGTCTACAAGAAAAAAAAGGAACCAACTTGTAACTGCTTCATCTCTGTGCTGTGTGACTGTCTGAGAATGAACAATTTTGAACATTTATTAAATATTTCACTCAGTAAATGTGTATTTGTGCACTGCAGTGTTTATTCACTGGTTTTGTGTAATATTTCTTTTTTTGATTAGCTCATCTTTTTATATATTCTGTTAATCTTAAAGATGATCAATAACTAAGTCAATTAGCAAGACTCAGGCTGAGTATTTGTGATGTGCACTGCACATTTAGATGCAATCTTCAATGTTAAAATTGAACTTGCACAATCCTTAAAACAATTAATTAATTTATTATTAGCTGTTTTTAAATAGCATGTGATGTCCCTTTAAGAGGTCCGCTATTACAGACCATAATCAATTGCAAAGTATTCTTCTCAGATTCCTAAAAAGGATAACTGGAAGGAAGCAAATTTACAGGGGAATTAAAAATCCATTCCATTCTCGGCATGTTTCAAAAGTAAACTACCATGGTGGCATGGATGGCACAATACCATGTGCATTTTAAGAGAGAGGCTTTTAAAAAGGTGTGTCAAGCATTAAAAAGATAATGTCAAAATTAAACTTCAAATTGTTGATTAGATAAAGATTTGAAAATTTTTCAACATTAATTTCTTTTTAAATATACAATTGTACACCTTTTGTTTTAAATTATTGGGGGTGAAATGTTTGGCCTAAATCATGCCATCCTTGGTGTTAGAAAAACTTCCAAGTTAGCAAGGTGATCATGTGATTCATTTTAAATTAATAATGTACCTAGTACTTACCGTACCAAACCACAAAAAAAAGATATAAAAGCCTTCAATTTCATATGCATAATGAGTGACGCCCAACTACAGAGCGCAGCAATTTTCAATAAGTTTCCGATTAAATTCGATTTAGGAAATGTACAACAAATATCGCTTGATAATCTATGTTGAAAACAAGATACCTAGGTAGAGGCAAGGCATTCTGGGCCCCTAAATGGCAGGAAATAGTGCAGACTGCAGACATCCAGTGCTGTTTCAATTCATTCTTGCAAGACTGCTGCCATTTAGTGATCAAGAGACGTGCACACTCCTGAGCTTTTATTCCTACTTAATTTCAACAAAGATACCCAGAGAAAACAATGTCAGTACAGTAGAAGTAACTAGAGAACTTAAAACTTTTGCTCTGTCTGAACAGTGACAAATTTAGGGTTAAATAATAAATATACCATTCCCTGCAAAGAAATTGTCAAGGCAAACTGCTTTAACTAACACATAAAAGGGATTGTTTTTGATTTATTTGTTTTTGTTTAGTTTTTTTGTGTATGTGTGTGTATGAGACAGAGTGTGTGCGTGTAAAGTAGAGAAAAGACAACAGAGTTTAGAATAAGAGATATAATTAAACACATAAAAATTCATGAGGACAATGTGAGACGCCCTTTAATGAGTGCAGCAATTTAAAATAGGTTTCCCATTTAATGTACTTTTATTTAGGAAATGTACATAAAATATCGCTTGATAATCTTTTTCTGAAAAGTAAAACTAGATACCTAGGTAGCAGGGACGTGCAGTCAGGGGCACTGGCCATATGCGGTCAAAACTGAATGAATACAAACAATTAATATTTCTAAATAACAAATACATATATTTTATTCACTTGTTAAGTTATGGAGAGACTGAGAGGCAGTGAGTGAGCACTACAGGTCTGCTTAGATCCATTGCTCACCATGACTAGTATTTCCTATGAGCCGCGAGCACCAGCGTCCAGCACCACCCACAGAGTTGTTGCAGCTCAAAGCAGACAAGAATAAACCCAATCTGAGGCAGCTCCCATAGTGTGTATAAAATATGTGTCAGAGTGTGTTGGTAGTGTACGTGTGTGTGTATATATATATATATATATATATATATATATATATATATATATATATATATATATATATATATATATATTGAAAGTAATGCATTCATTTTGCAAACTGCAAGTCACATAAAATTAATATGATAAGTGATAGAATAAATTAAAAGTAGCGCTACAATAGCTTTAAGTATTAAAAACTATGGGTAAAAGTAATAACAAAATTTGATGATAATAAGTAATAATTATAAAATTCTTACACAATCAATATAAAGTAATGTGTGATGATAATATACAAATAAACCACAATAGGAGAATTAGCTAGAAAAACATAGATTGATTTAATATAAAAAGATGATAAACGAATAACACTTGATAAAAGGAAGCAGAAAAAAAATTAAGCATATAAAAAATATTTTTGGTAGATTTAGCTTTTTTAATAATGCATGGACAAACAAAATAAAATAAGACAATCAAATGAAAGAATGTCTACATCAAACCAACTTAATGAATTTGGTTGCAAAATTCATATATAAAAGAGAGAGAGCCCAGAATTTAAAAAGTCTTGATCGACATAAAATGATTCCTTTCTTAAAATAATTAATCCAATGGATCATTATAGAGAATTACCTTTTTTTTAAAAAAAAAAAGCATGTCAAATAGGTAGGCGTTTTGGTATCTTTAGCTGTACCTATAGTTAAAGCTAATAGTCTTTTAGCGTCCCAAAAATGTAGTTTCAATTTATCACTTAAAAAGTTGTTTTGTATCTTAGCTGTACCTATAGTTAAAGGTAATAGTCTTTTTGCGGTCACAATTTGTAGTTTCAATTTATTTCTTAAAAGTTATGATTAGTAGTTCAGTAAAAATAGTAGTGGACAGCCACTATCAAAACTTTCAGAGTCCCGCTGTGAAATGTTAGGAGCACAGTTTAGTACACACAGATCTTACTTGTCAGATTCATACATTAGGTGGATATATACCTGGCATGCTGTGCAGGTAATCTCACCCTTTAGAGTCCACAATATGATATCTTGCAGGCTTATGATGTCGGTGCTCGGTAATGATTGTAGATGATTGTTGGACCCAGTTTTTTTCAGACTTGCGCAAGTCACCGTGGTAAACCGGTGTTTCTTTATACCTTAGGTGGATATATACGTGGCCTGCTGTGCAGGTAATCTCACCCTTTAGAGTCCACAATATGATATCTTGCAGGCTTATGATGTCGGTGCTCGGTAATGATTGTAGATGATTGTTTGTCCCAGTTCTTTTCAGACTTGCGCAAGTCACCGTGGTAAACCGGTGTTTCTTTTCTCAGTGATTTTCCTGCTCTTATTACTTAAATGTACGCAGGAAGCAGTAGACAGCTTGCAAACTTCCCAGTTTGGTTAGGGATCTTTATTTGATATAAGGAAACAAATCCTGGGTACAGCTTTTAAAAATACACAGCTTTCTAAGCGTTTCACCCGATTTCAGGTCTTTTAAAAAAAAAAAATGGGATAAGTAAATTTTCTATACTGATCCATTGGATTATTTTTTTTCAGAAAGGATTCATTTTATGTCAATTAAGAATATTTATATTATGTGCTCTCTCTCTTTTATATATGAATTGTTCAGTTCAACAAAATTCATTAAGATGGTTTGATGTATTGTATACATTGTTTATTTTGATTGTCCATGCATTATTGAAAAAGCAAAATCTACAGAAAATGTTTTCTATATGCTTAAATTTCTTGCTGCTTCCTGTTATCAAGTGTTATTCGTTTATCATCTTATTATATTAAATCAATCTATGTTTTTGTTGCTATTTCTCCTATTGTGGTTTATTTGTATATTATCATCACACATTACTTTATATTGAGTGTGTAAGAATTTTATACTTATCACTTCTTATCAGCAAATCTATTAATTATTTTTAACCATAGTTTTTAATACTTAAAGCTATTGTAGTGCCACTTTTAATTTATTCTATCACTTATCACATTTTTTATAAGCAGGAGGAGGTTATCATAAAAGAGGCCTAAGTATTTGAAGTCCAGCGCTGAAAACTTAACACACATAGAATTAATATCAAACAGCTGAAGCTGACAACTGACAATTATCCATGTAACAACAACCAGTTTCATCATTGATAACATAACAGTGCAAGGAGTTGTATTGTAACTTTATAACATATCCATGAAAGCAGAAATGTATACACCATTACAAGCACAAAACCATTACTTTAATATTTCATAACAGCTTATTATTTACTGCATGCATAACCATTATTCTTGGTTTTTAAAAAGATACTTCAGAACAACAATATGAAAAGAAAGTTCATATCAATAATTGTGCCTTATACATAACATTTGAAGCCATATTAATGAAGAGTCCATGTCCATATAATGCTAATTGTCTATCACAGCAAATACCCTGGGGGGACCGTTAAGCTCCGACTCCGAGTCCGTCTAGCAAATCGAATCACTCGATTGGTATTGTGAGATAACTATTGGAATTTGTAAATTTCTCCTATATATGTGGTTAAAAAGGAATGAAGGGGCGCCCTAGACGAGAGTCAAACAGCTCACAACAAATACCGAGGGGGACCGGTGAGCTCTGAGTCGCTCCAGTATATCGAATCACACGATTGGTATTGTGACGTGAGATGGAATTTGCAAATTTCTCCTATATCTGTGGTTAAAACAGAATGAAGGGGTGCCCTAGATGAGAGTCAAACAACTCACAGCAAATGCTGAGGTGGACTGGTAAGCTCCGAGTTGCTCCAGCATATCGAATCACGCGATTGGTATTGTGACATGAGATAACTTATGGAATTTACAAATTACTCCTATATCTGTGGTTTGCTTAGGAGCATAAATTTTTGACAAAGTTATGGCTTTAATGTTATTTATAAGGTATCATTATTGATATGAACTATCTTTCCATATTGTTGTGCTGAAGTATATTTGAAAAAAAACAGAATAATGGTTAATGCATGCAGTAAATAATAAGCTGTTATGAAATATTAAAGTAATGGTTTTTTGCTTGTAATGGTGTTTAAATTTCTGCTTTCAATGATATTTTATAAAAATACAACTCTGTACACCCTTAAGGAATGATGAAACTACTTGTTACTTGTTATATGAATAACATCACTTGTCCACTTAAGCTATTTGCTATTTTAACTCTATATTACAATTATAGTGTATATTTGCTATTTTAACTCTATATTACAATTATAGTGTATATTAGTGTATGAGTGAGTGTGTATGTTTGGACATATCATAAATGTTGATGATGAGATAGTTACAAAATAAAAGTTTGATTGTATACAGGCCTGTGAAAATAGTTTACTTACAATGCAAACAAAAAATTAAAACAATATCTAGGATAAAAATGAATGTCATCCAGCCTTGTACACATATTAACTGCCAGGCTGTATACCAGCACAGCCCATACTCTAGCTGTAAGTGCTCATACGCCTCAAACCCATATCACTTGCCTCTGTGTACCATTTGTGTTGATAGGTATAAATATTGGTACTACATTTGCATATATTTAACACCTATTTAATTATTTTCTTACCTGTATGCGATTGCGTGTGTTGTAAAGAATGCTAATTGTCATGTAATTTAATCGTAACTTTAAAGGGACAGTAAAATACAAAAGAAAATTTACATGATTGAAATAGGGCATGTAAATTTTAAACAACTTACAAATTTAGTTTTTTAAAAAAATTTGATTTGTTCTCTTGGTATACTTGAAAGCTAAACCTAGGAGGTTCATAATCATATACAGCAATTACTAATTTCTTAGCCCTTGAAGACAGCCTCGAATCTGAATGCATTTTGACCGTTTTTCAACACTAGAGGGCATTAGTTCATGTATTTCGTAAAGATAACATTGAGCTCACGCATGTGAATTTACCTAGGAGTGAGCACTGAATGGCTAAAATGTTAGTCGATCAAAGTGACTGAAATAACAGGGAAGTTTGCATAGGCTTACATACAAGGTAATTACAGAGCTAATACGTCTATTATTATTATAGCTGTTTTGGTTTATACAAAACTGACGAATGGGTAATAATAAAGCAAAGGGATTATCTATATTTTTAAACAACAAAAAATCTGGTGTTGACTGTCCCTTTAAGCTAACTCTATTGGGTTTTATATATGTGTCTTGTGCGTTGTATAGCCCTTGGCAGTGCCCTACAACAACCACCAGGCTCTGACCTCAGTCACCGTCTACTGCACGTCACTGCTAGGTAGAGGCAAGGCATTCTGGAACCCTAAATGGCAGGAGATAATGAAGACATCTAGTGCTCTTTCAAATCATTCATGCAAAACTGCTGGCATTTAGTGTTGATCAAGAGACGTGCACAGTCCTGAAATTTGCTACCTGCTTATTTTCTTAAAAAATACCCAGAGAAGACAATACATGTTGTCACTTGTCAGTACAGTAGAAGTGAATTGGGAACTTAACCATATGCTCTTTCACAGGCTAATTTCTTAGACCTTGAGAGCCGCCTCTATTCTGAATGCATTTTTATATTTTTTCACCAATATAGGGTGTTAGTTCATGTGTGTCAAATAGATAACACTGTGCTCAGACACTTTAAGTTAGCTATGAGCCAGCACTGATTGGATGAAATGCAAGTCTATCAAAATAACTGAGATAAGGGGGCAGTCTGCAGAGCCTTAAATTAAAGGAAATCACAGAGGTTAAAAGTGTATTAATATAACCGCAATGGTTATGCAAAACTAGGGAATGTGTAATAATAAAGGGATTATCTATCTTTTTATACAACAAACATTCTGGTTTTGAATGTGCCTTTAACAAAAATAAAGGATTTGATTTTTTATTATATTTTTGTTGAAGGTTTTTTTTCATTAGAAAGAGTAGAGGAGAATAGAGAGTTTAGAATAAGAAAGAGATACAAACCGAAAATGTAATGTGGACAATGAAAGACGCCCCCTACATAGCGCAGCAATTTTAAAGGGACAGTCTAGTACAAAATAAACTTGCATGATTCAGATAGGGCATGTCACTTGAAACAATTTTCATATCTACTTTTATCACCAATTTTACTTTGTTCTATTGGTATTATTATTTGAAAGGTTAACCTAGCAGCAGGTTTATATACTAATTTCTTAGACCTGGAGAGCCGCCTCTATTCTGAATGCATTTTTATATTTTTTCACCAATAAAGGGTGTTATTTCATGTGTGTCAAATAGATAACACTGTGCTCAGACACTTTAAATTAACTATGAGCCAGCACTGATTGGATGAAATGCAAGTCTGTCTAAAGAACTGAGATAAGGGGGCAGTCTGCAGAGGCTTAAATAAAAGGCAATCACAGAGGTAAAAAGTGTATTAACATAACAACATTGGTTATGCAAAACTAGGGACTGGGTGTGTAATAAAGGGATTATCTATCTTTGAAAAAAATAACAATTCTGATGTATACTGTGACTTTAAATAAGTTTACCATTTTATTCTATTTAGGAAATGTATCACAAATATCGCTTGATATTATTTGTTGAAAACAAGATAGCTAGGTAGAGGCAAGGCATTCTGAACCCCTAAATGGAAAGAAATGGTGCAGAAATCTAGTGCTCTTTCAAATCACTCTTGCAAAACTGCTGCCATTTAGGGATCAAGAGACGTGCACACTCCTGAGCTTTTGTTCCTGCTTGATTTTAACAAAGATACCAAGAGAAAACAATATCTGTACAGTAGAAGTAAATAAAGAACTGAAAATGTATGCTGTCTGAACAGTGACAAATTTAGTTTTAAATATCCCTTTAAAAATAAAAAGGGAAAATGCAAAAAAAGGAACTTTTTTTTTTTTGTTTTTATATTTGTTTTATATTTTTTTTTTTTTTTTATATATTTTTAAATTTTTTTTTATATTTTTGTTTTTTATATTTTTTTTATATATATATTTTTATATATATTTTTTTATATATATATATTTTTTATATAACAGTATATATATATATTATTAAAATAAACTATGCTACCTATGACCTAAAAAAGTGATGGAAGGCAAGGTAGTGGTTGGTACTGTTAGCACTAGGACATAAAAAAATACAAAACAGAAAAAAACACAGCAAGCAGCAATTCCAGCAAACAATAATCCCTTTTAGAGGGTAAACAAAACAAACAGGGAAAATAAACCTAGAGGAGTAGTATATTTTTTTTTGTGGGAGAGGGTTGTTCTAAAATTAGTCTGACTCTTGACATATAAGAATGCAGGACCCGCGTCACTTCCGGTGACATGACATCTGCTGTTGGAGGTGTGTGGTGCTCACTGCACATGCGCAAGAAGCCCATCCTCCTAAAATCAGCAGTTGAAGCCTACACAACGGGTCAAGGAATTATATGGGCAGTATACTTCATTGCACAGGCACAAAGAATACCGCACATGTGGACACACACAACCCGACTCCTCACGCTCAGTTTAATAAACTGCATCAGATGGTCCATAATTTTTACAGGTGATTTGGCCTTTAGTTTGCATGCACACACTGCCGTAAACAGGCATGCGCACTAAAGGCCAAATCACCGGTAAAAATTATGGACCATCAGATGCAGTTTATTAAACTGAGCGTGAGGAGTCGGGTTGTGTGTGTCCGCATGTGCAGTATTCTGCGTGCCTGTGCAATGAAGTATACTGCCCATATAATTCCTTGACCTGTTGTGTAGGCTTCAAATGCTGATTTTAGGAGGATGGGCCTCTTGCGCATGTGCAGTGAGCACCACACACCTCCAACAGCAGATGTCATGTCACCCGAAGTGACGCGGGTCCTGCATTCTTATAAGTCACAACTAATTTTATAACAGGGGCAATGGACAAAGGGAAATAATACCAATAATGTTGTGAAAGCTAAAAATTGCTTTCAGCAACAAGAAGACCCCTTTAAGTGCTCTCAAAATGAGGCACTGATTTTTTTTTTTTTTGGGGGGGAGGTTAACTATAACAAGCCCTCTTCTAATCTCCTGAGCTCCTCAGGGTGCTTCTCAGCCAAATGAGCACGAAAAGCGGCATATCTGCTTGAAGCAACACATTCTCCATATGACACCACCTTCAAGCACACACCACATACTAAGCCACAAAGGCGAAAAATCCTTTGACAGCCACCTGCAGTAAGGTCAAAAGATGACCCTACCTGCATTGTATGTGTAGGGGACTGGGGGGGGGAAACCGGTGAAAAAGGTGCTGGTGATGTAGCCGACCCAGCTATTACAGCTGAGGCTGGCGTTACAGAGGACTGTAGAGGAGAAGAGGAAGGAAGGGGCACAGCTACACTTGTCGTGGCTGTCATTGAGCTTGTTGACGGCACCACTGGTGCCGCAACACTTCCAGGACGGGGTCTTATCCTGGAAGTACGCAACCCCTTCGACTGTCCAGCAACAGTTTTGGATTTCCGAAACCGAGATTTCTTGGAGATTCCAGAACTAGTTGATGGACTATCCACCACACTCCTGCTGGATGTAGTGCCTGTGGTTTGTGAAACTGGAGGAGGGGGTCCAACCACTGGGGAGCTCGCTCCTTCTCCACTGTCAGCACAAGGAGTTGCAAGTCCTTTTTTAGAACCTGGCCTCTCTATCTCCTTGTGCACAATGGAGAGGTGATGCGTAAGGGCAGTAGTGCCCAATCTCCCTCCTTTCCCCCTCTTGATGCTCTTCCCACAATGAATACACTGCACCTGCAGTGCTTCATTTACACTGGAGCCATCAGGAATACAAAAATGTTCCCATACCCACGACCTGAGTCTGGATTTAACAACTCCAGCGTCATGCCTGCGCTGTGATTCAGCAGGCATGGTGAGAGACACCGGTACATCAGAAGAGGGTAAGGTAGTGGCAGATGTAGAAATAGTGGTGTCGTCAGAAGCAACTATTGTACCTGTAACACCTGGAGTTGCTGGGCGGTGGACCCCGGCCTCCACAGGCGCAGCAACACCAGAGTGCTGGGAATTTACACCACACTCAGGTACAACAACTAATTCTGACCCCATTGCATCTGATGTGTCAGCTGACACATCATGCAAAGAAGAATCAAGTCCCAATTGCACCGAATGGTGGATGACATCCGCCGCCATGGGAGAAGAAGTTCGCATAGAACTTAACTTCTCCCCGGAATCATCTAAATTGGCACTTGATTCTTCCCCACTTAAGTCAATATCAAAGGTTGGAAAAGCCTTGACTTGACTTGCTGCAGAATGAGGAATCCCAGTAACATTAGGAGACAACATATCCTGCAGGTCCACATCAGTTAGGAATGAGTGCTCTTCAAATCCTGCAGCCAAAGAAGTACTTGGATCACCAGCGGTATGCGATCCATTTCCATCATTAACTGAGGATTTCAAAGCAACATCATCACTAAAACCCGCAACAACATCAGCACCAGCTGATGCACTCCTCCTATCTTGCCCATCAGGGGAGATACTACCAACAGGTAAAGACATGTTTTTTTTTTTTTTAAGTTAAACTAAGAATAAAAAATATACTACTCCTCAAAAGTTTTCTGTTTGTTATACTAAATTTGCTGCTTGCTGTGTTTTAAAAAGACAACAAAATAAAACAAATAGCACACAAACAAAGAGAAATTATATCCAAATAGAAAAATAAATACAGAAGCTATGCGACAAACCAACCTGTCTCACCCACAGCTCTGAAGTGTCTGATATTAGTTGTTTTTCTCCCTGAAAAAATTTTTGTTCTAGAACACAGCCAAAAAGATACATTTTTTGATACATTTCGAAAATTCGATTTAAATCGAATTTTTCGAATGTGATAATCGAAATAATGTTATTCAATTAGATTTAAATATGTTTAAAAATCGAATACATATTTTCGAATTTCGAATGTATATTATTTCTTTTATTTTCAATCGAAATCGAAAATGACATTCGAAATCGAAAGTGCATTTCGAAAACGGAAATACGCATTCGAAAAAGGAAGTTACATTCGAAATCGAATATGCACTTTCGAAATGGAATATGCACATTCGAAATATATTATACAAATTCGAAATTGAATGTCACATTCGATTTCGAATGTCGCATTCGATTTCGATTGTGACATTCGAAAACGAATGTGACATTCGAAAACGAATGTCACATTCGGAACCTAGAAAAAAATTCGAAAATCGAATTTTATAGAATCTTCGTTCTTACCGACATTCGAATTTATAATTCGAATTTCGATAATAACATTCGTTCTATTTTCGAAATTTGAAATTTTACACATTCGCCCATCCCTAATATCTACCTATGTATTTATGTTTATATTTACTGTACATATTTAACATTTTAATGTCCTTCATTTACAGGATAATGTATGTTAAGTTAAAGGGGTATAAAAGCCAATTTTTTTCTTTCATAATTCAGATAGAGCATGAAATTTTAAGCAATTTACTCCTATTATCAATTTTCTTTGTTCTCTTGTTATCTTTATTTGAAAAGCAGGAATGTAAGCTTAGAAGCCAGTCCATTTTTGGTTCAGCACCTGGGTAGTGCTTGCTGATTGGTGGGTTAATGTAGCAATTTAATTTAACGTGTTTCGGGTTAGTGCGACTTGAGAGCTCTGGTTAACTGTTACTCGAGACAACAAAGTTGCACAACACAAAAATGTTGCATAAAAATACATGTAAAAGTACAGTCCCACTCGTAATAACACTGTCTGATAAAAATATTAAAACAATATAGCATGAAAAAAATAAAAAAGGCTCAAAGATATGCAAAGGGCTTTAACATAGAAATACATTCATAAACATTTCTAAATATGGATATGTGTGTGTATATCAGTGACATGCTGTCATAAGAGGCAGGTGAGGCAATGCCTCACCTGTCCTATGTGTGTAATTACACAATTTAATACTGTTTAATAAAAAATAAAACTAAATAATTTTTAAGTTTTTATAAAAAAAAAAAAAATTGTAGTAATTGGTGACCCCCCTACCCCCCACCCCACCCCGCAGCCAACCTCAGCTATCCTATTTAAATAATTCTGCATGCCCAAAATTAATTTCTCAAATACATACACATATTGCGCAAGGAAGTAGAGGCTGTGAGCCCTTCCATTGGACAATATAATTGTATTTGTTCGTATGGGCCGCTAGAGACTGTCACCCAGTGGCGAATAAGCTAAGATGCTTTTCTCTTCACGGCCCATACCTCTCCCAATAGAGACTGGTCTATAGCAGCCTTGGGAGCCCTGTCTGCCCTCAGCCAATCAGCGGTCCCGACTGACAGTGACGACTCCAGTGGGTGGGACTGGTGCCGGGCGGGAGATCCGAGATGCGGAGTGAGACGCATTGTCAGCCTGTGCAGGAGTGAAGAGGTCTGCAGCCAGCCACGCACTCAGTCAGATCGATCATCGTGACTGTGACATTGTGAGAGCAGAGAAGGCTGGCTCATGTTAGGTGTGAGAGGCTTGAAGAAGTAACTCAAAACTTTCGCTGTGCTTCCTCAACTGCACTAGTGCTCATCAGTGTGCTCATTGTGCTGAGTTAGTGCTCACTTCAAGACAGTTCCCTCGTCGTCTACTGTACTGAGCTCTTCAGTTCTCAACTTCTCAAGGTCAGTCAGTCAGACGACTCAGTGTGCAGTGTGCACTGCATTTATTCAATCATGACCATCATATCATTCAATGTGTGTGTGCAATACTGCAATTGTGACTGTGTGATGTGACTGTGGCTGGCAACTGGCATGTGCGTGGCGTGCTTCTTAAGATCTGGCGGCCTGGCCCTATGGCCTAATAGTATGCTGGCTGATGAATATATGTTCTATCTACAGTGATTCGTAAATGTTTCTTTTTAAATCTATGTTGGCAAACTTGGCACAAATAAATAAGGTATTAGTTTACTACTTTTACTTCCAACAACCATTTTTTCTGTGACCATTGTTTAAAACTATATTAGTACACTTTTATTAATTTATATGAATCCCAGAAATATATATATATATATATATATATATATATATATATATATATATATATATATAGGCATAAATAATATATTTTTGTCATTTACAAGGTCATTAATAATAAATCCTGACAGTGCCTTTTTATTATAGATTACTGTCATGTTATGTGTGTTTATCCTCAGTCCTAGAGGTGTTGGTGTATGTGTGTATTCTCAGTCTTAGAGGTGTTAGTATGTGTGTATCCTCAGATCTAGAGGTGTCAGTTTATGTGTGTAACTTCAGTCCTAGAGGTGTCAGTTTATGTGTGTAACCTCAGTCCTAGAGGTGCTAGTATAAGTGTGTAACTTCAGTCCTAGAGGTGTCAGTTTATGTGTGTAACCTCAGTTCTAGAGGTGTTAGTATATGTGTGTATCCTTCATCCTAGAGGTGTTAGTGAATGTGTGTATCTTCAGTCCTAGATGTCTCAGTTTATGTGTGTATCCTGTGTCCTAGAGGTGTTCATTTATGTGTGTACCCTCCATCCTAGAGGTGTCAGTTTATGTGTGTATCTTCAGTCCTAGAGGTGTTAGTGAATGTGTGTATCCTCCGTCCTAGAGGTGTACGTTTATGTGTGTATCCTCCGTCCTAGAGGTGTACGTTTATGTGTGTATCCTCAGTCCTAGAGGTGTCAGTTTATGTGTGTATCCTCCGTCCTAGAGATGTACTTTTATGTGTGTATCCTCTGTCCTAGAGGTGTCCATTTATGTGTGTATCCTCAGTCCTAGAGGTGTCAGTTTATGTGTGTATCCTCAGTCCTAGAGGTGTACGTTTATGTGTGTATCCTCAGTCCTAGAGGTGTCAGTGTATGTGTGTATCCTCAGTCCTCGAGGTGTCAGTGTATGTGTGTATCCTCAGTCCTAGAAATGTCAGTGTATGTGTGTATCCTCCATCCTAGAGGTGTCAGATTATGTGTGTATCCTCCGTCCTAGAGGAGTACGTTTATGTGTGTATCCTCAGTCCTAGAGGTGTATGTTTATGTGTGTATCCTCAGTCCTAGAGGTGTCAGTGTATGTGTGTATCCTCAGTCCTAGAGATGTCAGTGTATGTGTGTATCCTCCATCCTAGAGGTGTCAGATTATGTGTCTATCTTCAGTCCTAGAGGTGTCAGTGTATGTTTGTATCTTCAGTCCTAGAGGTGTCAGTTTATGTGTGTATCCTCAGTACTATAGATGTCAGTTTATGTGTGTATCTTTAGTCCTAGAGGTGTCAGTGTATGTGTGTATCTTCAGTCCTAGAGATGTCAGTTTATGTGTGTATCTTCAGTCCTAGAGGTGTCAGTTTATGTTTGTATCTTCAGTCCTAGAGGTGTCAGTGTATGTGTGTATCCTCAGTCCTAGAGATGTCAGTTTATGTTTGTATCTTCAGTCCTAGAGATGTCAGTTTATGTGTGTATCTTCAGTACTAGAGGTGTCAGTTTATGTTTGTATCTTCAGTCCTAGAGATGTCAGTTTATGTGTGTATCTTCAGTACTAGAGGTGTCAGTTTATGTTTGTATCTTCAGTCCTAGAGATGTCAGTTTATGTGTGTATCTTCAGTACTAGAGGTGTCAGTTTATGTGTGTATCTTCAGTCCTAGAGGTGTCAGTTTATGTGTGTATCTTCAGTACTAGAGATGTCAGTTTATGTGTGTATCTTCAGTCCTAGAGATGTCAGTTTATGTGTGTATCTTCAGTCCTAGAGATGTCAGTTTATGTGTGTATCTTTAGTCCTAGAGATGTCAGTTTATGTGTGTATCTTCAGTCCTAGAGGTGTCAGTGTATGTGTGTATCTTCAGTACTAGAGATGTCAGTGTATGTGTGTATCTTCAGTCCTAGAGGTGTCAGTGTATGTGTGTATCTTCAGTACTAGAGATGTCAGTGTATGTGTGTATCTTCAGTCCTAGAGGTGTCAGTGTATGTGTGTATCTTCAGTACTAGAGGTGTCAGTTTATGTGTGTATCTTCAGTCCTAGAGGTGTCAGTGTATGTGTGTATCTTCAGTACTAGAGATGTCAGTTTATGTGTGTATCTTCAGTCCTAGAGGTGTCAGTGTATGTGTGTATCTTCAGTACTAGAGATGTCAGTGTATGTGTGTATATTCAGTCCTAGAGGTGTCAGTGTATGTGTGTATCTTCAGTACTAGAGATGTCAGTGTATGTGTGTATCTTCAGTCCTAGAGGTGTCAGTGTATGTGTGTATCTTCCGTCCTAGAGGTGTCAGTTTATGTGTGTATCCTCAGTCCTAGAGGTGTCAGTGTATGTGTGTATCTTCAGTCCTAGAGGTGTCAGTGTATGTGTGTATCTTCAGTACTAGAGGTGTCAGTTTATGTGTGTATCTTCAGTCCTAGAGATGTCAGTGTATGTGTGTATCCTCAGTCCTAGAGGTGTCAGTGTATGTGTGTATCTTCAGTACTAGAGGTGTCAGTTTATGTGTGTATCTTCAGTCCTAGAGATGTCAGTGTATGTTTGTATCTTCAGTCCTAGAGATGTCAGTTTATGTGTGTATCCTCAGTCCTAGAGATGTCAGTTTATGTGTGTATCCTCAGTCCTAGAGATGTCAGATTATGTGTGTATCTTCAGTCCTAGAGGTGTCAGTTTATGTGTCTATCTTCAGTCCTAGAGGTGTCAGATTATGTGTGTATCTTCAGTCCTAGAGATGTCAGTTTATGTGTGTATCTTCAGTCCTAGAGATGTCAGTTTATGTGTGTATCTTCAGTCCTAGAGGTGTCAGTTTATGTGTCTATCTTCAGTCCTAGAGGTGTCAGATTATGTGTGTATCCTCAGTCCTAGAGATGTCAGTTTATGTGTGTATCCTCAGTCCTAGAGATGTCAGATTATGTGTGTATCTTCAGTCCTAGAGATGTCAGTTTATGTGTGTATCTTCATTCCTAGAGGTGTCAGTGTATGTGTGTATCTTCAGTCCTAGAGGTGTCAGTTTATGTGTGTATCTTCAGTCCTAGAGATGTCAGTTTACGTGTGTATCTTCAGTCCTAGAGGTGTCAGTTTATGTGTCTATCTTCAGTCCTAGAGGTGTCAGTTTATGTGTGTATCTTCAGTCCTAGAGATGTCAGTTTATGTGTGTATCTTCAGTCCTAGAGATGTCAGTTTATGTGTGTATCTTCAGTCCTAGAGATGTCAGTTTATGTGTGTATCTTCATTCCTAGAGGTGTCAGTGTATGTGTGTATCTTCATTCCTAGAGATGTCAGTTTATGTGTGTATCTTCAGTCCTAGAGATGTCAGTTTATGTGTGTATCTTCAGTCCTAGAGGTGTCAGTGTATGTGTGTATCCTCAGTACTAGAGGTGTCAGTGTATGTGTCTATCTTCAGTCCTAGAGGTGTCAGTTTATGTGTGTATCTTCAGTCCTAGAGATGTCAGTTTATGTGTGTATCTTCAGTACTAGAGGTGTCAGTGTATGTGTGTATCTTCAGTCCTAGAGGTGTCAGTGTATGTGTGTATCTTCAGTCCTAGAGATGTCAGTTTATGTGTGTATCCTCAGTCCTAGAGGTGTCAGTTTATGTGTGTATCCTCAGTCCTAGAGGTGTCAGTGTATGTGTGTATCTTCAGTCCTAGAGATGTCAGTTTATGTGTGTATCCTCAGTCCTAGAGGTGTCAGTGTATGTGTGTATCCTCAGTCCTAGAGGTGTCAGTGTATGTGTGTATCTTCAGTCCTAGAGATGTCAGTTTATGTGTGTATCCTCAGTCCTAGAGGTGTCAGTGTATGTGTGTATCCTCAGTACTAGAGATGTCAGTTTATGTGTGTATCCTCAGTACTAGAGGTGTCAGTGTATGTGTGTATCTTCAGTCCTAGAGATGTCAGTTTATGTGTGTATCCTCAGTCCTAGAGATGTCAGTTTATGTGTCTATCTTCAGTCCTAGAGGTGTCAGTTTATGTGTGTATCTTCAGTCCTAGAGGTGTCAGTGTATGTGTGTATCTTCAGTCCTAGAGATGTCAGTTTATGTGTGTATCCTCAGTCCTAGAGGTGTCAGTGTATGTGTGTATCCTCAGTCCTAGAGATGTCAGTTTATGTGTGTATCCTCAGTCCTAGAGGTGTCAGTGTATGTGTGTATCTTCAGTCCTAGAGATGTCAGTTTATGTGTGTATCCTCAGTCCTAGAGATGTCAGTTTATGTGTCTATCTTCAGTCCTAGAGGTGTCAGTTTATGTGTGTATCTTCAGTCCTAGAGATGTCAGTTTATGTGTGTATCTTCAGTACTAGAGGTGTCAGTGTATGTGTGTATCCTCCATCCTAGAGGTGTCAGATTATGTGTGTATCCTCCGTCCTAGAGGTGTACGTTTATGTGTGTATCCTCAGTCCTAGAGGTGTATGTTTATGTGTGTATCCTCAGTCCTAGAGGTGTATGTTTATGTGTGTATCCTCAGTCCTAGAGGTGTCAGTGTATGTGTGTATCCTCAGTCCTTGAGGTGTCAGTGTCTGTGTGTATCCTCAGTCCTAGAGATGTCAGTTTATGTGTGTATCCTCAGTCCTAGAGGTGTATGTTTATGTGTGTATCCTCAGTCCTAGAGGTGTCAGTGTATGTGTGTATCCTCAGTCCTTGAGCTGTCAGTGTATGTGTGTATCCTCAGTCCTAGAGATGTCAGTTTATGTGTGTATCCTCAGTCCTAGAGATGTCAGTGTATGTGTGTATCTTCAGTCCTAGAGATGTCAGTTTATGTGTGTATCTTCAGTCCTAGAGATGTCAGTGTATGTGTGCATCCTCAGTCCTAGAGGTGTCAGTGTATGTGTGTATCCTCAGTCCTAGAGATGTCAGTGTATGTGTGTATCCTCCATCCTAGAGGTGTCAGATTATGTGTGTATCCTCAGTCCTAGAGATGTCAGTTTATGTGTCTATCTTCAGTCCTAGAGGTGTCAGTTAATGTTTGTATCTTCAGTCCTAGAGGTGTCAGTTTATGTGTCTATCTTCAGTCCTAGAGGTGTCAGTTTATGTGTCTATCTTCAGTCCTAGAGGTGTCAGTGTATGTGTGTATCTTCAGTCCTAGAGGTGTCAGTTTATGTGTGTATCCTCAGTACTATAGATGTCAGTTTATGTGTGTATCTTTAGTCCTAGAGGTGTCAGTGTATGTGTGTATCCTCAGTACTATAGATGTCAGTTTATGTGTGTATCTTTAGTCCTAGAGGTGTCAGTGTATGTGTGTATCCTCAGTACTAGAGATGTCAGTTTATGTGTCTATCTTCAGTACTAGAGGTGTCAGTTTATGTTTGTATCTTCAGTCCTAGAGGTGTCAGTGTATGTGTGTATCTTCAGTCCTAGAGGTGTCAGTGTATGTGTGTATCTTCAGTCCTAGAGATGTCAGTTTATGTGTGTAACCTCAGTACTAGAGATGTCAGTTTATGTGTGTAACCTCAGTACTAGAGGTGTCAGTGTATGTGTGTATCCTCAGTCCTAGAGATGTCAGTTTATGTGTGTATCTTCAGTCCTAGAGATGTCAGTTTATGTGTCTATCTTCAGTCCTAGAGATGTCAGTTTATGTGTCTATCTTCAGTCCTAGAGGTGTATGTTTATGTGTGTATCTTCAGTCCTAGAGGTGTCAGTTTATGTGTGTATCCTCAGTCCTAGAGGTGTCAGTGTATGTGTGTATCCTCAGTCCTAGAGGTGTCAGTGTATGTGTGTATCCTCAGTCCTAGAGGTGTCAGTGTATGTGTGTATCCTCAGTCCTAGAGGTGTCAGTGTATGTGTGTATCTTCAGTCCTAGAGATGTCAGTTTATGTGTGTATCCTTAGTCCTAGAGATGTCAGTTTATGTGTCTATCTTCAGTCCTAGAGGTGTCAGTTTATGTGTGTATCTTCAGTCCTAGAGGTGTCAGTGTATGTGTGTATCTTCAGTCCTAGAGATGTCAGTTTATGTGTGTATCCTCAGTCCTAGAGGTGTCAGTGTATGTGTGTATCCTCAGTCCTAGAGATGTCAGTTTATGTGTGTATCCTCAGTCCTAGAGGTGTCAGTGTATGTGTGTATCTTCAGTCCTAGAGATGTCAGTTTATGTGTGTATCCTCAGTCCTAGAGATGTCAGTTTATGTGTCTATCTTCAGTCCTAGAGGTGTCAGTTTATGTGTGTATCTTCAGTCCTAGAGATGTCAGTTTATGTGTGTATCCTCAGTCCTAAAGAAGTAAGTGTATGTGTGTATCTTTAGTCCTAGAGATGTCAGTGTATGTGTGTATCCTCCATCCTAGAGGTGTCAGATTATGTGTGTATCCTCCGTCCTAGAGGTGTACGTTTATGTGTGTATCCTCAGTCCTAGAGGTGTATGTTTATGTGTGTATCCTCAGTCCTAGAGGTGTATGTTTATGTGTGTATCCTCAGTCCTAGAGGTGTCAGTGTATGTGTGTATCCTCAGTCCTTGAGGTGTCAGTGTATGTGTGTATCCTCAGTCCTAGAGATGTCAGTGTATGTGTGTATCCTCAGTCCTAGAGATGTCAGTTTATGTGTGTATCCTCAGTCCTAGAGGTGTATGTTTATGTGTGTATCCTCAGTCCTAGAGGTGTCAGTGTATGTGTGTATCCTCAGTCCTTGAGGTGTCAGTGTATGTGTGTATCTTCAGTCCTAGAGGTGTCAGTGTATGTGTGTATCCTCAGTCCTAGAGGTGTCAGTGTAATTATGTGTGTATCCTCAGTCCTAGAGGAGTCAGTTTGTGTATCCTTAGTTCTAGAGGTGTCAGTGTATGTGTGTATCCTCAGTCCTAGAGATGTCAGTTTATGTGTGTATCCTCAGTCCTAGAGATGTCAGTGTATGTGTGTATCCTCCATCCTAGAGGTGTCAGATTATGTGTGTATCCTCAGTCCTAGAGATGTCAGTTTATGTGTCTATCTTCAGTCCTAGAGGTGTCAGTTTATGTGTGTATCTTCAGTCCTAGAGGTGTCAGTGTATGTTTGTATCTTCAGTCCTAGAGGTGTCAGTTTATGTGTCTATCTTCAGTCCTAGAGGTGTCAGTTTATGTGTGTATCTTCAGTCCTAGAGGTGTCAGTGTATGTGTGTATCTTCAGTCCTAGAGGTGTCAGTTTATGTGTCTATCTTCAGTCCTAGAGGTGTCAGTGTATGTTTGTATCTTCAGTCCTAGAGGTGTCAGTTTATGTGTGTATCCTCAGTACTATATATGTCAGTTTATGTGTGTATCTTTAGTCCTAGAGGTGTCAGTGTATGTGTGTATCCTCAGTACTATAGATGTCAGTTTATGTGTGCATCCTCAGTCCTAGAGATGTCAGTGTATGTGTGTATCCTCAGTCCTAGAGATGTCAGTGTATGTGTGTATCCTCAGTCCTAGAGGTGTCAGTGTATGTGTGTATCTTTAGTCCTAGAGGTGTCAGTGTATGTGTGTATCCTCAGTACTAGAGATGTCAGTTTATGTGTCTATCTTCAGTACTAGAGGTGTCAGTTTATGTGTGTATCTTCAGTCCTAGAGGTGTCAGTGTATGTTTGTATCTTCAGTCCTAGAGGTGACAGTGTATGTGTGTATCCTCAGTACTAGAGATGTCAGTTTATGTGTGTATCTTCAGTCCTAGAGATGTCAGTTTATGTGTCTATCTTCAGTCCTAGAGATGTCAGTTTATGTGTGTATCTTCAGTCCTAGAGGTGTCAGATTATGTGTGTATCTTCAGTCCTAGAGATGTCAGTTTATGTGTGTATCTTCAGTCCTAGAGGTGTCAGTTTATGTGTGTATCTTCAGTCCTAGAGATGTCAGTTTATGTATGTATCTTCAGTCCTAGAGGTGTCAGTTTATGTGTGTATCTTCAGTCCTAGAGGTGTCAGTTTATGTGTGTATCTTCAGTCCTAGAGGTGTCAGTGTATGTGTGTATCTTCAGTCCTAGAGGTGTCAGTGTATGTTTGTATCTTCAGTCCTAGAGGTGTCAGTGTATGTGTGTAACCTCAGTACTAGAGGTGTCAGTGTATGTGTGTATCCTCAGTACTAGAGATGTCAGTTTATGTGTGTATCTTCAGTCCTAGAGATGTCAGTTTATGTGTGTATCTTCAGTCCTAGAGGTGTCAGTGTATGTTTGTATCTTCATTCCTAGAGGTGTCAGTGTATGTGTGTATCCTCAGTACTAGAGATGTCAGTTTATGTGTGTATCTTCAGTCCTAGAGATGTCAGTTTATGTGTGTATCTTCAGTCCTAGAGGTGTCAGTTTATGTGTGTATCTTTAGTCCTAGAGATGTCAGTGTATGTGTGTATAATTCAGTCCTAGAGATGTCAGTGTATGTGTGTATCTTTAGTCCTAGAGATGTCAGTTTATGTGTGTATCCTCAGTCCTAGAGGTGTCAGTTTGTGTGTGTATCTTCAGTCCTAGAGATGTCAGTTTATGTGTCTATCTTCAGTACTAGAGATGTCAGTGTATGTGTGTATCGTCAGTCCTAGAGATGTCAGTTTATGTGTGTAACCTCAGTACTAGAGATGTCAGTTTATGTGTGTAACCTTAGTACTAGAGGTGTCAGTGTATGTGTGTATCCTCAGTCCTAGAGGTGTCAGTGTATGTGTGTATCTTCAGTCCTAGAGATGTCAGTTTATGTGTGTATCCTCAGTCCTAGAGATGTCAGTGTATGTGTGTATCTTCAGTCCTAGAGATGTCAGTTTATGTGTGTATCCTCAGTCCTAGAGATGTCAGTTTATGTGTGTATCCTCAGTCCTAGAGATGTCAGTGTATGTGTGTATCTTCAGTCCTAGAGATGTCAGTTTATGTGTCTATCTTCAGTCCTAGAGGTGTATGTTTATGTGTGTATCTTCAGTCCTAGAGGTGTCAGTTTATGTGTGTATCCTCAGTCCTAGAGGTGTCAGTTTATGTGTGTATCCTCAGTCCTAGAGATGTCAGTTTATGTGTGTATCTTCAGTCCTAGAGGTGTCAGTGTATGTGTGTATCTTCAGTACTAGAGATGTCAGTTTATGTGTGTATCTTCAGTCCTAGAGGTGTCAGTTTATGTGTGTATCCTCAGTCCTAGAGGTGTCAGTTTATGTGTGTATCTTCAGTCCTAGAGATGTCAGTTTATGTGTGTATCTTCAGTCCTAGAGGTGTCAGTTTATGTTTGTATCCTCAGTCCTAGAGGTGTCAGTGTATGTGTGTATCCTCAGTCCTAGAGGTGTCAGTTTATGTGTGTATCCTCAGTCCTAGAGATGTCAGTTTATGTGTGTATCTTCAGTCCTAGAGGTGTCAGTTTATGTGTGTATCCTCAGTCCTAGAGGTGTCAGTGTATGTGTGTATCCTCAGTCCTAGAGATGTCAGTTTATGTGTGTATCCTCAGTCCTAGAGGTGTCAGTATATGTGTGTATCCTCAGTCCTAGAGATGTCAGTTTATGTGTCTATCTTCAGTCCTAGAGGTGTCAGATTATGTATGTATCCTCAGTCCTAGAGATGTCAGTTTATGTGTGTATCTTCAGTCCTAGAGATGTCAGTTTATGTGTGTATCCTCAGTCCTAGAGGTGTCAGTGTATGTGTGTATCTTCAGTCCTAGAGATGTCAGTTTATGTGTCTATCTTCAGTCCTAGAGGTGTCAGATTATGTGTGTATCCTCAGTCCTAGAGATGTCAGTGTATGTGTGTATCTTCAGTCCTAGAGATGTCAGTTTATGTGTCTATCTTCAGTCCTAGAGATGTCAGTTTATGTGTCTATCTTCAGTCCTAGAGATGTCAGTTTATGTGTGTATCCTCAGTCCTAGAGGTGTCAGTGTATGTGTGTATCTTCAGTCCTAGAGATGTCAGTTTATGTGTGTATCCTCAGTCCTAGAGATGTCAGTTTATGTGTCTATCTTCAGTCCTAGAGGTGTCAGTTTATGTGTGTATCTTCAGTCCTAGAGATGTCAGTTTATGTGTGTATCTTCAGTACTAGAGGTGTCAGTGTATGTGTGTATCCTCCATCCTAGAGGTGTCAGATTATGTGTGTATCCTCCGTCCTAGAGGTGTACGTTTATGTGTGTATCCTCAGTCCTAGAGGTGTATGTTTATGTGTGTATCCTCAGTCCTAGAGGTGTATGTTTATGTGTGTATCCTCAGTCCTAGAGGTGTCAGTGTATGTGTGTATCCTCAGTCCTTGAGGTGTCAGTGTCTGTGTGTATCCTCAGTCCTAGAGATGTCAGTTTATGTGTGTATCCTCAGTCCTAGAGGTGTATGTTTATGTGTGTATCCTCAGTCCTAGAGGTGTCAGTGTATGTGTGTATCCTCAGTCCTTGAGCTGTCAGTGTATGTGTGTATCCTCAGTCCTAGAGATGTCAGTTTATGTGTGTATCCTCAGTCCTAGAGATGTCAGTGTATGTGTGTATCTTCAGTCCTAGAGATGTCAGTTTATGTGTGTATCTTCAGTCCTAGAGATGTCAGTGTATGTGTGCATCCTCAGTCCTAGAGGTGTCAGTGTATGTGTGTATCCTCAGTCCTAGAGATGTCAGTGTATGTGTGTATCCTCCATCCTAGAGGTGTCAGATTATGTGTGTATCCTCAGTCCTAGAGATGTCAGTTTATGTGTCTATCTTCAGTCCTAGAGGTGTCAGTTAATGTTTGTATCTTCAGTCCTAGAGGTGTCAGTTTATGTGTCTATCTTCAGTCCTAGAGGTGTCAGTTTATGTGTCTATCTTCAGTCCTAGAGGTGTCAGTGTATGTTTGTATCTTCAGTCCTAGAGGTGTCAGTTTATGTGTGTATCCTCAGTACTATAGATGTCAGTTTATGTGTGTATCTTTAGTCCTAGAGGTGTCAGTGTATGTGTGTATCCTCAGTACTATAGATGTCAGTTTATGTGTGTATCTTTAGTCCTAGAGGTGTCAGTGTATGTGTGTATCCTCAGTACTAGAGATGTCAGTTTATGTGTCTATCTTCAGTACTAGAGGTGTCAGTTTATGTGTGTATCTTCAGTCCTAGAGGTGTCAGTGTATGTGTGTATCTTCAGTCCTAGAGGTGTCAGTGTATGTGTGTATCTTCAGTCCTAGAGATGTCAGTTTATGTGTGTAACCTCAGTACTAGAGATGTCAGTTTATGTGTGTAACCTCAGTACTAGAGGTGTCAGTGTATGTGTGTATCCTCAGTCCTAGAGATGTCAGTTTATGTGTGTATCTTCAGTCCTAGAGATGTCAGTTTATGTGTCTATCTTCAGTCCTAGAGATGTCAGTTTATGTGTCTATCTTCAGTCCTAGAGGTGTATGTTTATGTGTGTATCTTCAGTCCTAGAGGTGTCAGTTTATGTGTGTATCCTCAGTCCTAGAGGTGTCAGTGTATGTGTGTATCCTCAGTCCTAGAGGTGTCAGTGTATGTGTGTATCCTCAGTCCTAGAGGTGTCAGTGTATGTGTGTATCCTCAGTCCTAGAGGTGTCAGTGTATGTGTGTATCTTCAGTCCTAGAGATGTCAGTTTATGTGTGTATCCTTAGTCCTAGAGATGTCAGTTTATGTGTCTATCTTCAGTCCTAGAGGTGTCAGTTTATGTGTGTATCTTCAGTCCTAGAGGTGTCAGTGTATGTGTGTATCTTCAGTCCTAGAGATGTCAGTTTATGTGTGTATCCTCAGTCCTAGAGGTGTCAGTGTATGTGTGTATCCTCAGTCCTAGAGATGTCAGTTTATGTGTGTATCCTCAGTCCTAGAGGTGTCAGTGTATGTGTGTATCTTCAGTCCTAGAGATCTCAGTTTATGTGTGTATCCTCAGTCCTAGAGATGTCAGTTTATGTGTCTATCTTCAGTCCTAGAGGTGTCAGTTTATGTGTGTATCTTCAGTCCTAGAGATGTCAGTTTATGTGTGTATCCTCAGTCCTAAAGAAGTAAGTGTATGTGTGTATCTTTAGTCCTAGAGATGTCAGTGTATGTGTGTATCCTCCATCCTAGAGGTGTCAGATTATGTGTGTATCCTCCGTCCTAGAGGTGTACGTTTATGTGTGTATCCTCAGTCCTAGAGGTGTATGTTTATGTGTGTATCCTCAGTCCTAGAGGTGTATGTTTATGTGTGTATCCTCAGTCCTAGAGGTGTCAGTGTATGTGTGTATCCTCAGTCCTTGAGGTGTCAGTGTATGTGTGTATCCTCAGTCCTAGAGATGTCAGTGTATGTGTGTATCCTCAGTCCTAGAGATGTCAGTTTATGTGTGTATCCTCAGTCCTAGAGGTGTATGTTTATGTGTGTATCCTCAGTCCTAGAGGTGTCAGTGTATGTGTGTATCCTCAGTCCTTGAGGTGTCAGTGTATGTGTGTATCTTCAGTCCTAGAGGTGTCAGTGTATGTGTGTATCCTCAGTCCTAGAGGTGTCAGTGTAATTATGTGTGTATCCTCAGTCCTAGAGGAGTCAGTTTGTGTATCCTTAGTTCTAGAGGTGTCAGTGTATGTGTGTATCCTCAGTCCTAGAGATGTCAGTTTATGTGTGTATCCTCAGTCCTAGAGATGTCAGTGTATGTGTGTATCCTCCATCCTAGAGGTGTCAGATTATGTGTGTATCCTCAGTCCTAGAGATGTCAGTTTATGTGTCTATCTTCAGTCCTAGAGGTGTCAGTTTATGTGTGTATCTTCAGTCCTAGAGGTGTCAGTGTATGTTTGTATCTTCAGTCCTAGAGGTGTCAGTTTATGTGTCTATCTTCAGTCCTAGAGGTGTCAGTTTATGTGTGTATCTTCAGTCCTAGAGGTGTCAGTGTATGTGTGTATCTTCAGTCCTAGAGGTGTCAGTTTATGTGTCTATCTTCAGTCCTAGAGGTGTCAGTGTATGTTTGTATCTTCAGTCCTAGAGGTGTCAGTTTATGTGTGTATCCTCAGTACTATATATGTCAGTTTATGTGTGTATCTTTAGTCCTAGAGGTGTCAGTGTATGTGTGTATCCTCAGTACTATAGATGTCAGTTTATGTGTGCATCCTCAGTCCTAGAGATGTCAGTGTATGTGTGTATCCTCAGTCCTAGAGATGTCAGTGTATGTGTGTATCCTCAGTCCTAGAGGTGTCAGTGTATGTGTGTATCTTTAGTCCTAGAGGTGTCAGTGTATGTGTGTATCCTCAGTACTAGAGATGTCAGTTTATGTGTCTATCTTCAGTACTAGAGGTGTCAGTTTATGTGTGTATCTTCAGTCCTAGAGGTGTCAGTGTATGTTTGTATCTTCAGTCCTAGAGGTGACAGTGTATGTGTGTATCCTCAGTACTAGAGATGTCAGTTTATGTGTGTATCTTCAGTCCTAGAGATGTCAGTTTATGTGTCTATCTTCAGTCCTAGAGATGTCAGTTTATGTGTGTATCTTCAGTCCTAGAGGTGTCAGATTATGTGTGTATCTTCAGTCCTAGAGATGTCAGTTTATGTGTGTATCTTCAGTCCTAGAGGTGTCAGTTTATGTGTGTATCTTCAGTCCTAGAGATGTCAGTTTATGTATGTATCTTCAGTCCTAGAGGTGTCAGTTTATGTGTGTATCTTCAGTCCTAGAGGTGTCAGTTTATGTGTGTATCTTCAGTCCTAGAGGTGTCAGTGTATGTGTGTATCTTCAGTCCTAGAGGTGTCAGTGTATGTTTTTATCTTCAGTCCTAGAGGTGTCAGTGTATGTGTGTAACCTCAGTACTAGAGGTGTCAGTGTATGTGTGTATCCTCAGTACTAGAGATGTCAGTTTATGTGTGTATCTTCAGTCCTAGAGATGTCAGTTTATGTGTGTATCTTCAGTCCTAGAGGTGTCAGTGTATGTTTGTATCTTCATTCCTAGAGGTGTCAGTGTATGTGTGTATCCTCAGTACTAGAGATGTCAGTTTATGTGTGTATCTTCAGTCCTAGAGATGTCAGTTTATGTGTGTATCTTCAGTCCTAGAGGTGTCAGTTTATGTGTGTATCTTTAGTCCTAGAGATGTCAGTGTATGTGTGTATAATTCAGTCCTAGAGATGTCAGTGTATGTGTGTATCTTTAGTCCTAGAGATGTCAGTTTATGTGTGTATCCTCAGTCCTAGAGGTGTCAGTTTGTGTGTGTATCTTCAGTCCTAGAGATGTCAGTTTATGTGTCTATCTTCAGTACTAGAGATGTCAGTGTATGTGTGTATCTTCAGTCCTAGAGATGTCAGTTTATGTGTGTAACCTCAGTACTAGAGATGTCAGTTTATGTGTGTAACCTTAGTACTAGAGGTGTCAGTGTATGTGTGTATCCTCAGTCCTAGAGGTGTCAGTGTATGTGTGTATCTTCAGTCCTAGAGATGTCAGTTTATGTGTGTATCCTCAGTCCTAGAGATGTCAGTGTATGTGTGTATCTTCAGTCCTAGAGATGTCAGTTTATGTGTGTATCCTCAGTCCTAGAGATGTCAGTTTATGTGTGTATCCTCAGTCCTAGAGATGTCAGTGTATGTGTGTATCTTCAGTCCTAGAGATGTCAGTTTATGTGTCTATCTTCAGTCCTAGAGGTGTATGTTTATGTGTGTATCTTCAGTCCTAGAGGTGTCAGTTTATGTGTGTATCCTCAGTCCTAGAGGTGTCAGTTTATGTGTGTATCCTCAGTCCTAGAGATGTCAGTTTATGTGTGTATCTTCAGTCCTAGAGGTGTCAGTGTATGTGTGTATCTTCAGTACTAGAGATGTCAGTTTATGTGTGTATCTTCAGTCCTAGAGGTGTCAGTTTATGTGTGTATCCTCAGTCCTAGAGGTGTCAGTTTATGTGTGTATCTTCAGTCCTAGAGATGTCAGTTTATGTGTGTATCTTCAGTCCTAGAGGTGTCAGTTTATGTTTGTATCCTCAGTCCTAGAGGTGTCAGTGTATGTGTGTATCCTCAGTCCTAGAGGTGTCAGTTTATGTGTGTATCCTCAGTCCTAGAGATGTCAGTTTATGTGTGTATCTTCAGTCCTAGAGGTGTCAGTTTATGTGTGTATCCTCAGTCCTAGAGGTGTCAGTGTATGTGTGTATCCTCAGTCCTAGAGATGTCAGTTTATGTGTGTATCCTCAGTCCTAGAGGTGTCAGTATATGTGTGTATCCTCAGTCCTAGAGATGTCAGTTTATGTGTGTATCTTCAGTCCTAGAGATGTCAGTTTATGTGTGTATCCTCAGTCCTAGAGGTGTCAGTGTATGTGTGTATCTTCAGTCCTAGAGATGTCAGTTTATGTGTCTATCTTCAGTCCTAGAGGTGTCAGATTATGTGTGTATCCTCAGTCCTAGAGATGTCAGTGTATGTGTGTATCTTCAGTCCTAGAGATGTCAGTTTATGTGTCTATCTTCAGTCCTAGAGATGTCAGTTTATGTGTCTATCTTCAGTCCTAGAGATGTCAGTTTATGTGTGTATCTTCAGTCCTAGAGATGTCAGTTTATGTGTGTATCCTCCATCCTAGAGGTGTCAGATTATGTGTGTATCCTCCGTCCTAGAGGTGTACGTTTATGTGTGTATCCTCCATCCTAGAGGTGTACGTTTATGTGTGTATCCTCTATCCTAGAGGTGTCAGATTATGTGTGTATCCTCCATCCTAGAGGTGTCAGATTATGTGTGTATCCTCAGTCCTAGAGGTGTATGTTTATGTGTGTATCCTCAGTCCTTGAGGTGTCAGTGTATGTGTGTATCCTCAGTCCTAGAGATGTCAGTGTATGTATGTATCCTCCATCCTAGACGTGTCAGATTATGTGTGTATCCTCAGTCCTAGAGATGTCAGTGTATGTGCGTATCCTCAGTCCTAGAGATGTCAGTTTATGTGTGTATCCTCAGTCCTAGAGATGTCAGTTTATGTGTGTATCTTCAGTCGTAGAGGTGTCAGTGTATGTGTGTATCCTCCATCCTAGAGGTGTCAGATTATGTGTGTATCCTCAGTCCTAGAGATGTCAGTTTATGTGTGTATCTTCAGTCCTAGAGGTGTCAGTTTATGTTTGTATCCTCAGTCCTAGAGGTGTCAGTGTATGTGTGTATCCTCAGTCCTAGAAGTGTCAGTTTATGTGTGTATCCTCAGTCCTAGATATGTCAGTTTATGTGTGTATCTTCAGTCCTAGAGGTGTCAGTTTATGTGTGTATCCTCAGTCCTAGAGGTGTCAGTGTATGTGTGTATCCTCAGTCCTAGAGATGTCAGTTTATGTGTGTATCCTCAGTCCTAGAGGTGTCAGTTTATGTGTGTATCCTCAGTCCTAGAGATGTCAGTTTATGTGTCTATCTTCAGTCCTAGAGGTGTCAGATTATGTGTGTATCCTCAGTCCTAGAGATGTCAGTTTATGTGTGTATCTTCAGTCCTAGAGATGTCAGTTTATGTGTGTATCCTCAGTCCTAGAGGTGTCAGTGTATGTGTGTATCTTCAGTCCTAGAGATGTCAGTTTATGTGTCTATCTTCAGTCCTAGAGGTGTCAGATTATGTGTGTATCCTCAGTCCTAGAGATGTCAGTGTATGTGTGTATCTTCAGTCCTAGAGATGTCAGTTTATGTGTCTATCTTCAGTCCTAGAGATGTCAGTTTATGTGTCTATCTTCAGTCCTAGAGATGTCAGTTTATGTGTGTATCTTCAGTCCTAGAGATGTCAGTTTATGTGTGTATCCTCCATCCTAGAGGTGTCAGATTATGTGTGTATCCTCCGTCCTAGAGGTGTACGTTTATGTGTGTATCCTCCATCCTAGAGGTGTACGTTTATGTGTGTATCCTCTATCCTAGAGGTGTCAGATTATGTGTGTATCCTCCATCCTAGAGGTGTCAGATTATGTGTGTATCCTCAGTCCTAGAGGTGTATGTTTATGTGTGTATCCTCAGTCCTTGAGGTGTCAGTGTATGTGTGTATCCTCAGTCCTAGAGATGTCAGTGTATGTATGTATCCTCCATCCTAGAGGTGTCAGATTATGTGTGTATCCTCAGTCCTAGAGATGTCAGTGTATGTGCGTATCCTCAGTCCTAGAGATGTCAGTTTATGTGTGTATCCTCAGTCCTAGAGATGTCAGTTTATGTGTGTATCTTCAGTCCTAGAGGTGTCAGTGTATGTGTGTATCCTCCATCCTAGAGGTGTCAGATTATGTGTGTATCCTCAGTCCTAGAGATGTCAGTTTATGTGTGTATCTTCAGTCCTAGAGGTGTCAGTGTATGTGTGTATCCTCCATCCTAGAGGTGTCAGTGTATGTGTGTATCCTCCATCCTAGAGGTGTCAGATTATGTGTGTATCCTCAGTCCTAGAGATGTCAGTGTATGTGTGTATCCTCAGTCCTAGAGATGTCAGTTTATGTGTGTATCCTCAGTCCTAGAGATGTCAGATTATGTGTGTATCCTCAGTCCTAGAGATGTCAGTGTATGTGTGTATCCTCCATCCTAGAGGTGTCAGATTATGTGTGTATCCTCAGTCCTAGAGATGTCAGTTTATGTGTGTATCTTCAGTCCTAGAGGTGTCAGTGTATGTGTGTATCTTCAGTCCTAGAGATGTCAGTTTATGTGTGTATCTTCAGTCCTAGAGGTGTCAGTTTATGTTTGTATCTTCAGTCCTAGAGGTGTCAGTTTATGTGTCTATCTTCAGTCCTAGAGGTGTCAGTGTATGTTTGTATCTTCAGTCCTAGAGGTGTCAGTTTATGTGTGTATCCTCAGTACTATAGATGTCAGTTTATGTGTGTATCTTTAGTCCTAGAGGTGTCAGTGTATGTGTGTATCCTCAGTACTATAGATGTCAGTTTATGTGTGTATCTTTAGTCCTAGAGGTGTCAGTGTATGTGTGTATCCTCAGTACTAGAGATGTCAGTTTATGTGTCTATCTTCAGTCCTAGAGGTGTCAGTTTATGTGTGTATCTTCAGTCCTAGAGGTGTCAGTGTATGTGTGTATCTTCAGTACTAGAGGTGTCAGTTTATGTGTCTATCTTCAGTCCTAGAGGTGTCAGTGTATGTTTGTATCTTCAGTCCTAGAGGTGTCAGTGTATGTGTGTATCCTCAGTACTAGAGATGTCAGTTTATGTGTCTATCTTCAGTCCTAGAGGTGTCAGTTTATGTGTGTATCTTCAGTCCTAGAGGTGTCAGTGTATGTGTGTATCTTCAGTACTAGAGGTGTCAGTTTATGTGTGTATCTTCAGTCCTAGAGATGTCAGTTTATGTGTGTATCTTCAGTCCTAGAGGTGTCAGTTTATGTGTGTATCTTCAGTCCTAGAGGTGTCAGTTTATGTGTGTAACCTCAGTACTAGAGGTGTCAGTGTATGTGTGTATCCTCAGTACTAGAGATGTCAGTTTATGTGTCTATCTTCAGTCCTAGAGGTGTCAGTTTATGTGTGTATCTTCAGTCCTAGAGGTGTCAGTGTATGTGTGTATCTTCAGTACTAGAGGTGTCAGTTTATGTGTGTATCTTCAGTCCTAGAGGTGTCAGTTTATGTGTGTATCTTCAGTCCTAGAGGTGTCAGTGTATGTGTGTATCTTCAGTACTAGAGGTGTCAGTTTATGTGTGTATCTTCAGTCCTAGAGGTGTCAGTGTATGTGTGTATCTTCAGTACTAGAGGTGTCAGTTTATGTGTGTATCTTCAGTCCTAGAGGTGTCAGTTTATGTGTGTATCTTCAGTCCTAGAGGTGTCAGTGTATGTTTGTATCTTCAGTCCTAGAGGTGTCAGTGTATGTTTGTATCTTCAGTCCTAGAGATGTCAGTGTATGTGTGCATCCTGATCCTCAGTTTCTGTATGTGTGTTTGTCAAGTAAATATTAGACTAATTATCCTAACCTAAATATATGGGAATTAGCTATATTGGAGGGATTGCCCTTTGCAAGAAATTAAATGCAGTATTTTTTCTCTCTGGACTCCCTCCAGATGGCCATAGGACCAGGTCTCAGAGCTCCTAACAGATTGTGCCAGGCTACACTAAAATATGAAAAGCAAATATCAAGACTTCTGATAGTTTATGAAGGTGAACTGTGTAGATTATATATGTAAAATGAGCTGTAGCTGAATGTGGTTCCCCTAGATAAATAACATATTTACTGGTTGGGCCTTATCTTCAATTACCTTCTCTGGCACACAACTGATTAAATCCTGGTATTCCCACAGTATGCATTTCCTCACCTTTCATTTATTTATTGGAATTTACTATAAATTTCCGAGAATTAATTGAGTTTGATTTTCATCTAGCAGGCACCATCCTGAAAGTACATTACATACAGTTGCTCAGTGTGATCAAATTTTCTCTAATATCAATATTTATTGACATAATCCCTTTGAACTGAGAAAGTCAAGAACACAGGAATCAAGTCAATCAATTAGATCTTTAGCTGTAATCTGTTGAGGGTCTTTCAATGTCTTGTACTTTTATTTCTTTCATGATTCAGATCAGGCATACAATTAATTAGAAAATGTACAATTTACTTCTATTATTTCATTTGCTTCCTTCTCTTGTTATCCTTTGCTGAAAGGTTTATCCAGGAAAGCTCAGGAGCAGCAAAGAACATAGGTTCTACCTTCTGATTGGTGGCTGCATCTATATACTTTGTCATTGGGTCACCCATGTGTTCAGTTAGAAACCAGTAGCACATTACTGCTCCTTCAACAAATGATACAAAAAGAATGAAGTTGATTAGATAAAATAAGTAAACTGGAAAGTACTTTCAAATTGTATGTTCTACCTAAATCCTGAAAGAAAAAAAATAGGGTTTCATGTCCCTTTAAGAAATACAATTGCAGTTGCTTTGTAAGGAAGGATAAAAACTAATAGAAAATAAACAAATTGGAAAGTGTTACTTAAAAGGATATTAAATTCAAAATTAAACTTGAATGTTTGAGATAGAGCAATTAATTTTAAGACACTTTTAAATTCACCTCTATTTTCAAATGTGATTTGTTCTCTTAGTATCCCTTGTTGAAAACTAATACACACATATCCTAGACTAGTGAGAGCTAGCTGCTAATTGCGTTCAGCTGCCAGTAGTGCAATGCTGTTCCTTCAGCAAAGGATAACACGATAATGAAGCAAATTTTATAATAGAGGTAAACTGTTCTGTCCAAATCATGAAAGAACATTTGGGGTTTCCTGTCCCTTTAAGTTGTATTTTAGAAGATTAATGTTAATTTGTTTTACAACGTTAAAGGAGCATTAAACACAATTTTTTTCTTTCATGCTTCAGATGAACAACTTTACATTTTACTTCTGTTATCTATTTTTCTTTTTTTGTTTGGTATCCTTGGAAAAGCATAGCTAGGTAAGCTAAGGAGCATGTCAGGTTGCCAGGAATCAGACTGAGACGAGAAGTGCAAAAATAATCACACCTTTATTAATAGCAAAAAATAATAAAAAGTCCACAAGTCAAATAACAAGCCAGGAATCAAAACCAGAGCTGGTAGTCAGACGAGCCGAGTCAGGAGCCAAAGCGAGTAGTCAGACGAGCCGGAATCAGGAACAAGGAGAACAGCAGAGTCAGGAACAAGCCAGAGATCAGGAACCAGGCGGAACGTCAGACAGCCAGGTAATACACAGGAGCTCTCACAAACAGGTCTGAGACAAGACAAGGGCAAAGCATAATGAACAGAGGCCCTTTAAATAATAAGTGATGACATCACAATTCTGAGACTGCATCCTGTCTCACACGGATGATGTACACCAGTCTGGTCATAAAAGGAAGTGCAGGAAATGAGCAGCATCACACAGTATGCAGCAGAGTCAGCAAGAGAGGTGAGTAAAATGGCTGCCAGCAGCACATGGCAAACAAAACAGGGAAAAAACCCTGACAGTACCCTCCCCTCAACGACCCCCCCCCCCCCGAGGGAGGACAAAAGGCTTATTGTGGAAATGGGCATGGAAGGCATGGAGGAGGGCGGGAGCATGAACATCAGAGGAGGGAACCCATGAACACTCCTCCAGACCGTAGCCCCTCCAGTGAACCAAATACTGTACGCAGCCCCTGGACATATGAGAGTCAAAAATGCTGCTGACCTCATACTCCTCATGGTTGTCAACAAAGATAGGATAGGGGCGAGGCAACACAGTGGTAAACCGATTACAAACCAATGGTTTCAAGAGGGAGACATGAAAAACATTGGAGATGCGCATTGCAGGAGGAAGGTCAAGAGCATAGGCCACATGATTGACCCGTCAGAGTATTCGAAAAAGACCAACATAACAGGGAGCCAGTTTATTGGAAGGCACACAGAGATTCAAGTTGCGGGAGGACAGCCAAACTCTCTAAACAACCTGGTAGGAAGGCGTGGGCAGGCGCCTATGATCAGCCTGGAACTTTTGGCGCTGCATAGAACGATGAAGGCAATCCTGAATCTGCACCCACGTTGAACGGATTTGCCGGAGATGCTCCTCCAAAGCTGGAATACCCTGAGACATGAATGAATCAGGCAACAAGGATGGTTGAAACCCATAATTCGCCATGAACGGGGATAACTTGGAGGAAGCATTAATAGCACTATTATGAGCAAACTCTGCCCAAGGTAACAGTTCAGACAAATTATTGTGGTGATCTGAGACATAGCAATGGAGGAACTGTTCCAGAGCTTGATTAGACCGTTCCACACCCCCATTGGATTGAGGATGATATGCCGAGGAGAAGGAAAGCTGGATCCCCATTTGAGCACAAAAGGAATGCCAAAATCTGGAGACAAACTGGCTACCCCAGTCCGACACTATCTCCTTGGGTAACCCATGTAAACAGAAGACCTCCCGGGCAAAAATTTAAGCAAGCTCCTTAGCGGTAGGCAACTTCTTCAAGGGAATGCAATGTGACATTTTAGAACAACGGTCAACCACCATAATGATAACAGTATTGCCATTGGAAACAGGGAGCTCGACAATGAAGTCCATGGAAAGATGTGTCCAAGGACACTCACCAATAGCAATAGGTTGAAAAAGACCCACAGGAAGACGTCGAGGAGTCTTATTCTGTGCAAAAACTGAGCAGGAGGCAACATACGCAGAAACATCAGAACGAAGACCTGGCCACCAGAATTGTCGAGTGACAGACCAAATCATTTGGTTCTTGCCTGGGTGACCTGTGGCTTTAGAATAGTGGTAAGTGTGCAAAAGTTTAGTTCGAAGATTCTCAGGAACAATACACTTACCACTAGGTTTCTCAGGAGGTGCATTGGTTTGTGCAGCCAGGATCTCCTCCCCCAAGGGAGTTGTCAAATTAGTACGTATGGTAGCCAAAATATGGTCAGGAGGTATAACTGGAGTAGGTACAGACTCCTCCTTGGACAGAGGAGAAAATTGTCGAGAGAGGGCATCAGCCCTAACATTCTTCCTACCAGGCAGGTAGGAGACCACTTAATTAAACCGAGACAAAAATAGCTCCCATCTGGCCTGTCGGGGCAACAAAGGTTTTGCTTCAGATATATAAGTTAAATTCTTTTGGTCAGTAAGAATGAGCACTGGCATGCTAGTACCCTCGAGAAGATGTCTCCATTCTTTGAGTGCCAAAATTATGGCCAGTAATTCCCTGTCGCCAATTTCATAATTGCACTCCGCTGGAGACAATTTCTTAGAGAAGAAACCACACGGATGCAAGGAACCGTCAGGCGTAGGACGTTGAGACAAGAGGGCACCTACTCCAGTCTCAGATGCATCGACCTCAAGAACGAAAGGCAGGACAGGGTTAGGATGAGCCAGAACTGGAGCGGCAGCAAAGGCAGTCTTAAGACTATCAAAGGCCTTAATGGCAGTAGGTGACCAATGGAGTGGATCATTCTCTTTACGGGTCATGTCTGTGATAGGTTTGACCAAGGAAGAAAAGTTTTTAATAAACTTTCTATAGTAATTGGCGAACCCCAAAAAACGTTGAATAGACCAAAGACTAACTGGGCGAGGCCACTGCAGAACTGCAGATAACTTGTCAGGATCCATGGGGAACCCTGCAACAGAGATAGCATAACCTAGGAAGGTTTCTTGAGTCTGATGGAACTCACATTTCTCGAATTTACAAAACAGGCCGTTCTCACGTAGTCTCTGAAGAACCCATGTAACATCAGAATGATGAGCCTCAAGTGTGGGTGAGTGTATGAGGATGTCGTCCAAGTACACCACAACACACTGTTGCAACATATCTCGTAGGACATCATTAATAACTTCCTGGAAAACAGCAGGGGCATTACATAGGCCAAAGGTCATTACAAGATACTCATAATGCCGCTGCTGGTGTTAAATGCTGTTTTCCATTCGTGGCCCTCCTTGATCCTAACGAAATTGTACGCTCCTCTGAAATCAAGTTTAGTAAAGACTGTAGCTCCCTTGAGGCTGACAAAGAGTTCCGTAATGAGCGGAATAGGGTAAGCATTCTTAATGGTAAGATGATTAAGACCCCTATAATCGATGCATGGTCTTAACTCGACACCCTTTTTCTTCACAAACAATCAGGATTTGCGGATAATCCCCCGTGACAGAGCATCAGCAACATACTCCTCCATAGCATAATTCTCCGCAACAGACAGAGGGTAAACCTGGCCCCGAGGAGGAATGGCTCCGGTTTTCAGGTCTATGACACAATCGTAAGACCGGTGAGGAGGCAACGTACAGGCACGCACCTTGTCAAAAATGTCTAGGAACTCTCGGTACTCCTCTGGCAATTGAGATACTTAAAAAGTGCACAAGACTTTAACTGGTTTCCGAAGACAAGTGGAAATACATTGCGGAGACCACGACAAAATTTCAGACCTGCGCCAGTCGAGACTGGGATTGTGCTTTTGAAGCCAGAGATAACCCAGAACAACTGGAAAATGCGGAGAGTTTATCACCTGGAACTGGAGGGTTTTAAAATGGAGAGCCCCAACAGCCATGGATAACTGTGCAGTTTTGTGAGTAACGAGTGCGGGCTGAAGGGGCCTGCCATTAATGGCCTCAATAGCAAGCGGAATGGACCGAGGCAAAACAGGAAAGAAGTGCTTTGATACAAAAGCACTTTCAATGAAATAGCCCGCAGCACATGAGTCAACAAGAGCTTGGGTGACTATGGAGGAGTCCACCCAGGAAAGGACAACTTGACCAAAGGTTTCTCCTTTAGCGGTTCCGGGGACGAGGATAAACCACCCAAGGTCTGCCCCAGACAGGACCTTAGGTGTGAGTGTTTCCCGGCCGTGTAGGACAAGACCTCAAAGGCCTCCTAAAGGCCCTCTCCGCTGTGGAGAGAAGCATGAATCCCAACTGCATCAGCTCAGCAGTACCTGGTGACTCAGGACCAGGAGGCATGGGAGGAGAGGGAGGCATGGGTGGGAACGAACACGTAGGAGACAACGGAACAGGAGGCTTCCGCAAGTGCTCCTTGAAAGAGGGCCTCTCACTTAGTCTGATGTCAATAAGGATCAAAAAAGACACCATTGCCTCGAGATCTTCTGGTAAATGTCTGGCAGCAACTTCGTCTTTATTCGCATCAGAGAGCCCATGAAAGAAGGCGGCAACAAGGGCTTCATTGTTCCAATCTACCTCTCCGGCAAGTGTACGGAACTCAATGGCATACTGAGCAACAGATCTTGTACCTTGCTGAATGGACATGAGTCATTTAGCAGCAGAGGAGGAGCGAGCCGGAACATCAAATACCCTTTGAAAGGAGGCCACAAATTCAGGGTAATTTGAAATCACAGGTTTATTAGTCTCCCACAAGGGATTAGCCCAGGCACGAGCTGTATCAGAGAGTAACGAGATGAGAAATCCCACCTTAGCTCTGTCAGAAGGAAACGCCTGAGGTAACATCTCAAAGTAAATGCCCACCTGGTTCAAAAACCCTCTGCACTGATTAGGATCACCTCCATAATGCTGAGGTAGAGGTGCTGAACCAGACATGCTCCTGGTAGGACTAGGTGCGGCAGCAGAAACAGTAGCAGCCATAACTTGTGGGAAACTTTGGTCCAAATGTGCAGTGTGAGTCAGCAGGGTTTGCAGGGCTAGGGCAAATTGATCCAAGCGGTGATCCTGTTCATCCATCCTGGAAATTATGTCAGGTAAAGGTGGATTATTAGCACCATCAGGATTCATGACCCTTGCGAGCTGGAATCAGGAACAAGGAGAACAGCAGAGTCAGGAACAAGCCAGAGATCAGGAACCAGGAGGGACATCAGACAGCCAGGTAATACACAGGAGCTCTCACAAACAGGTCTGAGACAAGACAAGGGCAAAGCATACTGAACAGAGGCCCTTAAAATAATAAGTGATGACATCACAATTCTGAGACTGCATCCTGTCTCACACGGATGATGTACACCAGTCTGGCCATAAAAGGAAGTGCAGGAAATGAGCAGCATCACACAGTATGCAGCAGAATCAGCAAGAGAGGTAAGTAAAATGGCTGCCAGCAGCACATGGCAAACAAAACAGGGAAAAACTCTGACAGAGCAGCAATGCACTACTGGGAGCAGCTGGTGATTGGTGGCTGCACATATATGCCTCTTGTCATTGGCTCATTTAATGAGTTCAGTTAGCACCCAGTAGTGCATTGCTGCATATCCTTCAACAAAGGATACCAAGAGAATATAGCAAATTTAATAATAGCAGTAAATTTCACCTGCAACCTGCCAATTTAATCGTAAATTTAAGCTGCCTCTGTCAGGTTCATATATGTATTTCTCGGGCGTATCATAGTCAGCCTCACCAGCCTCTGTCCTCACCGCACATCACTGATATATACAGGTGGCCCTCTGTTTACGCCGGTTCAATTTGCGCCTTTTCTGAATAACAACCTTTTTTTTCAGTCATGTGAATGCTATTGAAAAGCTTTGGAAAGCAATGCACTAATTAAAATAGCCAGTAGGCGGAGCTGTCCACTTGTTTTGCAGCAAAGTTATGCAACTTAACAGCCTTAAATTGATCTGTGTACACAGATTAGACCAGATCTATCGAGCAAAATTTAGCAGGCACTTCCCTATTATCTTCCTGTCCAGCAGCTTGAGGTGAGGGTGCCTAACTGTTTTTTAATCACTGCAGATTGAAATGCATAGAATAGGTGCAGACCCAATATTATCTAACATGCTAACAATGCAGAGAACTGATTGCAGAAAAATGCAAGTAAAAAAACGTTTTTGTTCATTGAACTTAGTTTGATGATGATGCAGTCTGTGTAATTATTTTATTTGGTGCTGTTTAGCAAATGTTTGTGTTCATTAAACTTAGTTTGATGATGATAAAATCTATATTATTAGGTTATTAATGCTGTTTAGCATTTAAAGTCTTCATTTCAAAGCTTTAAAAATAATGTATTAGGTGTTGCTTATGACAATTTTGAGAGAGTCCTGGAACCTAACTCCCTCACTTCCCATTGACTTACATTATAAACTGGTTTTCAATTTACAACGGTTTCGATTTACAACTATTCCTCCTGGAACCTAACCCCGGTGTAAACTGAGGGCTACCTGTATGTATGTGTATATATATATATATATATATATATATATATATATATATATATATATATATATATATATATATATTTTATATATATATATATATATATATATATATATATACATATTCAAATTGGACCCTTTGCAGTCAATAGCTGAAAACAATGTAAAAAAATTTTTATGCAATATTTAAATAGTTTAAATATATATTCCTATACATATATATCTTTATATATCTATACCTATATATATATATATATATATATATATATATATATATATATATATATATATTTATATACATATATATTGAATCAAACATTTTATACCCATTGAAACCCCACCCACTGTGCAAAAAACGCCAAACCGTTGCCATAGCAACCATAGAAAAAACAAATACATTGTGAATGCTCATAATTACTAATCCTGTGTTAATATTATACAGTGCAACAATAAACATAAAGTGCAATTATAGTGGGACCATTTACAGAACATCTCTTAGTATAATCGATCCTTGCTAGTGATAAAAACACTTTTTCTATTTAATATTATCACAAACCTCAGTTGTTATTCCTGAGAAAATGACATCATAAGCCCTGCCCTCAATATTTGTGGAACAACACGGGGATGTATCAATGTGTATCATAAATGTATCAAAAACTATTTGACGTAACGGCATCCAAATTTGTGTATGAATGTGTATAAAGATCCAAATGCCTAGTGTAATTACTTTCAACTCCTATAGGCGTATCTATAGTCCTATATTGGACCTAGCAATAGAAATAAATCTATATCCAGCTATTGCCTAAGATATTTCTCCAAATGTACCCTCAGAATGACCTACATGTAGACAAACTGATCGAAGTATTTAAAAAAATAAAACATAAAAATGCAACCCAAAAGTCTAGTTAAACACATATAATTAAACACATAGATAAAGCTAGCATCAGGGAGCATACATACATTTTCAGTATTAATAATGTATGGTACATATATATTTATATATATATATATATATATATAAATGTCAAAGTCTGATTTCAGTTACATCATTGGGAAAATAAACTCTAAGCAGTTATATATGGATCAGATCATCAAGATCAATAAATCAAAGTCTATTTACAAAAAGCTACTACCCCAGGGAAATAGAGGAGACAGAGGGTGTATACTCATTACTGACTTACTACTGTGGTTTCCTGTTCTGGATCTGACACTGAGATTACAGACCCCCAGGGACAAACTCCCCAACATTCTACAGCAAACCAGTCTTTTTTAGGGGTCACTACAAGATCCGCCCAAAGACAGAGAGGAGGAGACCACATATGAGGAAGGGAGGCTTTTGGAGGAAGGCCCCCATACCAGCCCCGATACAGGAGGACATATTGGTAAATATTAGCACATATTCCCGCTCCAAGTTTGAACACCAACTATTCAATAAGGGACTCTTCTTTGTATCAACAGCTCGACTTGTTGAATTTTCATTATTTGTTCACACTATGAAATTCCAGTGTCAGATCAAATTGGGTGACTTTTTTCAGGGTACATCAAGGGAAGAGAGGACATACCCTTTTAAAAGACAGAGCACGTTTGACCCTACTACCACCAACCCTAGTATCCGTACATATACCAGACTCGTGCAACAAAATCTGACCAAATGCAGAAACGTGACGTTCAGGCATAACATAACATTGGAAGAGAGATCTGCCATTGACAGTCTATCCAGGAACCAAGAGATAGTAATTCGTACAGCGGACAAGGGGGGTGCGGTAGTCATACAGAACTACAAAGATTATAAGGAGGAGATTATCAAACAGTTATCAGAAGCTGATACTTATAGACAACTGCCAGGAGATCCGACAATCAGCTTTAAAAGATTGATTGATGCAGTGATACAAGGAGCATTGGATAACGGTTGGATAGACAAAACTACCAGGAATTGACAAAAAGTGGACCACCCTATTAGACCTATTTTGTACACATTACCCAAAATCCATAAGGATATGAAATCACCACCTGATCGTCCAATTGTATCGGCCAGAGGATCACTTCTTCAACCCTTAGCAACAATTGTGGACCATATGCTACAACCGATGGTGACCAATATGAGATCCTATTTGAGGGACTCCTTGGCCTTGATTGAGACACTAACACAGGTGACAGACATCAGACCTGATGACATACTAACAAGCATGGATGTCAAAAGTCTGTATACCATGATCCCACAAGAGGAAAGCATTCAAGTGATTCTGAGAACCTTACGGAGATATCCATATGTGGGTCCCCCATCAGAATTTCTCATAGAATTGTTGAGGATATGTTTGCAGAACAATCATTTCAGATTTGAGAATTTGTACTATCTCCAACTCAGGGGTACAGCGATGGGCTCTAACATGGCACCGGCTTTCGCAAACTTATACATGGAACACATCGAGGTTGATGTACTACAAGTGTATGAATGTCCTGAGATCATTTTATATCGTAGATACATTAATGACATCCTCCTTATATGGAGAGGTACACAGGAGGGGTTAAACACTTGGGTTGAAATATTTAACAACTCCACATGCCTTAATTAAATTAAAAGTGACAGCCAATAAAGGGTCCATAGAATTCCTGGATCTATGCATTTACAAAGAGGGTGAGGGTTAAATACCACGCTCTATCATAAAGAAACTGATTGCAATTCCATTCTTAATGCTGACAGCTGTCATCCTCAACCACTTCTTAGAGCTACCCCGCTAGCAGAAATGCTTCAAGTGGCACGCAATAATACATCCAGTGACAGACATGCACTCCAATTACAACAAAAGGAACAAAAGTTTGCCTCTCATGGCTACAGTAACGAAGATATTGTGTTGGCAAAGACAACATTATCAAATATCACACAGCAAGAATTGATACAAAACAAACCTTTCAAGGACATTACTCCACATATGAATTTCACCACGGTTTACTCACCTCAATTGAGGATGATGTCTAAGACACTTAACAATTATACAAATAGAGCAAAGGAATTAACAGAAAGACTGTTAATGCAAGGCTACAGCAAAAGGGCAATTAAAAAGGCTGAATATCGAGCAAAAACCCCTACCAGAGAGGAATTACTTCAGAAAAAACACAAGTCCAATCATGAACAGATAAGGTTCATATCAATTTATAACCCAGCCAGCCCACAAATTACAAAAATCCTACAGGATAACTGGCATATCCTAAAATCTTTTTTTTAATATTTATTTATAAACCAACAATGTTATCACAGCATAATTATAGCATAATAAAGGTTAGGTTACATTCACATGATCATTTCACCACGCAGGGTAATCCAAGCAAATCAAATAAACAGATATGACCTTTTACATTATAAAATGTACCTCTATCAGCCAGATTATTTATCTGGGCGTCGATAATTAAACATTTGCTTAACGAAAAAGAGGTAAATTATAATACTCCAAAACAAAAATTAGATCATGCAAACGATAGCCTTTACCCCAGACTGGGTAAAGCCTCCTCTTTTCTGTAATTTTTACCTCAAATTTTTACGTTGAATTTTAACAATTGTTGGGGAGTTTTTAGTTTTATATTCAACAATTCCCCCCATACACAGCACACACAAAAAAAACAAAAACAACAAAGAAAAAAAAAAAAAAAAAAAAAAGGGATCCTACCATTCATCCCTGCCCCTCCCCTAGTCCTCTACGTTTAAACCCACCTGTGTATTGCTGCTCCCTAGTATCACAATTATACCCATTCAGGTGGTAAACTACCTGACTACCTCAACATATCAAAAAAAGTTGATTTCTTGATAATAGATATAAATTGTTGTTGGGCTGCGGTAGAGTAGGTTTTCATTGTATCCATCCATTTTTGGAGATACTTCTCCAGCTTCCCTTCTATATATAAATCGCTGGAATATTGTTCCATAATAATTATTTTAGCAATCAAAGATTTGTAAGTTTGGAAAGATAGAGATCTGCTAGATTTCCAGTTGAGCAAAATTAGATTGTGGGCAGCTAATATCATTGTATTAATTGTCTTATACTGTTTATTTTTTGTGTAATTACACATAAAAAAACCCTCCTGTGGGCCTATTTTCAATGGGTCTTCTAAACTTAGGGATACCCAAAAATTTATCTTATTCCAGAACTGCTTAATTATCGGGCAGTTCCAAAGGCAATGCATGATATCTGCATTCAAATTACCGCATTTCGAGCAAACATTATTGCCAGAAGGGTACCATTTTTTAAGATGTGCGGGGGTAACATATATCAAGTTAAGAAGTTTGCAGTGCGATTCTCTCCACGATATTATGCTAGTTGTTTTACGTAAACTTCTGAAGCTGACCTCAATTTCTTCAGTAGAAATGCAGGGAAAATGTATTTTCCATTTCTCTACTAATACCTCTAGATGAGCCTGGCTGGCTTTTTTGATTAATAGATTGTACATAAAAGAGATTGACCTGTTACCCTGTTTATAAATGTTGAATACTGAGTTAATATCTCCCAACTTCCAGTCGGTTTTATTGTCCTGCCATAATCCTCCATACATATGTCTCAATTGCAGATATGCATAGAAACCATGTTTATGAATCCCAAATTCCTTCTGAAGATCTACAAATGACTTAGCCATATCTAACCTATTATCCCTAATTTGAATCACTTCTTGGAATCCTTTATTAGACCAGTCTTTGAAGACTCTGGAAGAAATTCCTGGTGGAAATTTAGGATTGTCACAGATTTGAAGATATTTAGAAGATTTCCAGTTAATTTTTAGCTCATCGCATAATTTGTGCCATGCTAGAATGGGACTCAACATTGTCCCCAACCGAGCCAACCGTTTGGGTAGGTCTTTCCTATCCAGATGTATCAAAGCTCTCAGAGCATATGGGGCCACTATTTCCGTTTCTAAGAAAAAAATAGTTGAATACTCTGTTTCCGTGAGCCAGTCTAAAATATATTTACTTAATATAGCTAAATTATAGTATCTGAGATTTGGGAGTGCCAGGCCTCCTACATTTGTATATGAAGATAGGTTATGCATCGATATTCGTCTGCGTTTTTGCTTCCATACATACCCTGCTGTAATACTATTAAATAAGGCCACATCTTTAGTTTTAATCAGAAACGGCAAATTTTGAAGTAGGTATAGAAGTTGTGGGAAAAAAATGGTCTTAACCATGGCTACTCGAGCTGATAAGGAAATGGGAAGCGACATCCATTTATCTTTTTTTTTTTTTTGTATTTGAAAAAATAAGGTGTAAAATTTAATTTATACCACTCATTGGGATCTTTATGTATTGTAATCCCCAAATAATTTAAAGGTTCTACTGATTTGAAGGGATATCTATGTAATAGGGTATCATTTTGGGTGATCCAAAGGATTTCTGATTTTTCTGTATTAATTTTATAATCAACAAAGGACCCAAATTGTTTAGCTAGTATCAAGAAATGTTGTATCAATGAATCTGATTAATTCAAGAATAGTAGTAAATCATCCGCGTATAGAGTAAGGACAACTTTGATTTTACCGATCATTATCCCAGGCAATTCTTGCCTTAGTTTAACCGCAAAGGGCTCAGGCGCCAGATTAAACAAAAGGGGTGAGAGCGGGCAGCCCTGGCGTGTACCCTTTCCTAAAATAATATCTTGTGAGAGTTCAGAGTTGATTAATAAGTTAGAAGTCGGATTTTGGTAAATTGCATGAATTATATTTAAGAAGTTACCCTTCAATCCAAAGCTTACTAGAGAATGAAATAAGTGGTCCCATTTAATAAGGTCAAAAGCCTTTTCAGCATCGATTGCCAATAAAGCCATATTAGATCTCTCTTGGCATGTTTTAGCCTTATTTTCGGACCAAAAAAGTCTAAAATCGTCAAAACTCGGCAAATAATTTTAGACGCGTATCTGCCTGGCATAAAACCGACTTGATCCAGATGTATTAAGTTCCCTATTTAAGTTTTCAGCCTATTTGCAATAATAGATGTGAAGATTTTGTAATCAAAAAATTAATAGGGATATTGGTCTAAATGCAGCCATATTTTCTGGGTCTTTATTCTTTTTGAGTATAAGAGTAATTATAGATGCCGAGAAGTATCTAGATGGCTTTTTATTTTCGATATAATAAGAATTAAACAGATTCACTAAAGCTTCTGGAATATGCTCTAGTAGGATTTTATATAGTTCTATTGGAAGTTGATCGGGACCAGGAGCTTTAGAGGTTTTAGCCAGTCTAATCTTCTTTGTCACTTCTTCCACTATAATCGGTGCATTTAATATTGGGTAGATATTTTAGGTAATTTAAGATTATTCCAGAAGCTTAGTTTATTTTGACTATTTATTTCTTCCTTCTTATAAATATTTTTATAAAATTCATAGAAAGCTTCTTTAATTTCCGGGGAATTGGTAATACATTTGCCTGCCACTCTAATTTTATGGATTCTTCTATTACTTTGTCTGTGTTTTATTAGATTTGAGAGGTATCTAGCCGATCTCCCATAATTCCCATGATATTTAGCTCTCATTTTTAGATCTTCTTGTACGGTCTTGTGTTTAATAAATAGATCCCTTTCATTTTTTTTCTCAGAGTAGTTATCCCACATTTGTTTGATAGGGTTATTAATATATGCCTTGTATGCATTCCTAACTTGATTTGTTAACTGGGTTGCTCTGGCCTTACACTTCCTTTTCAGCTTACATAAATATGCTCTTATTTCACCCCTGATAAACGCCTTATATGCTTCCCAAAATATTTCTGGCTTACACCAATAAGTGTTGTTAGTATTATTATATTCGTTCCACTTCTCAATTATCCAGTTAGTGAATTGTAGGTTATTTATTAGATAGGAAGGGAAGGAAAGTCTATGAAAATTAGGGCCAGAGTCTGGTCCAATCTTAATCATTAACCCCTTAATGACCGCAGCACTTTTCCATTTTCTGTCCGTTTGGGACCAAGGCTATTTTTACATTTTTGCGGTCTTTGTGTTTAGCTGTAATTTTCCTCTTACTCATTTACTGTACCCACACATATTATATACCGTTTTTCTCGCCATTAAATGGACTTTCAAAAGATACCATTATTTTCATCATATCTTATAATTTACTATAAAAAAATTATAAAATATGAGGAAAAATTTAAAAAAAAAACACTTTTTTTAACTTTGACCCCCAAAATCTGTTACATATCTACAACCACCAAAAAACACCTATGCTAAATAGTTTCTAAATTTTGTCCTGAGTTTAGAAATACCCAATGTTTACATCTTCTTTGCTTTTTTTGTAAGTTATAGGGCCATAAATACAAGTAGCACTTTGCTATTTGCAAACCACTTTTTTTTCAAAATTAGCGCTAGTTACATTGGAACACTGATATCTTTCAGGAATCCCTGAATATCCATTGACATGTATATATTTTTTTTTAGTAGACAACCCAAAGTATTGATCTAGGCCAATTTTGGTATATTTCATGCCACCATTTCACCGCCAAATGCGATCAAATAAAAAAAAATCGTTCACTTTTTCACAATTTTTTTCACAAACTTTAGGTTTCTCACTGAAATTATTTACAAATAGTTTGTGCAATTATGGCACAAATGGTTGTAAATTCTTCTCTGTGATCCCCTTTGTTCAGAAATAGCAGACTTATATGGCTTTGGTGTTGCTTTTTGGTAATTAGAATGCCACTAAATGCCACTGCGCACCACACGTGTATTATGCCCAGCAGTGAAGGGGTTAATTAGGGAGCATGTAGGGAGCTTGTAGGGTTAATTTTAGCTTTAGTGTAGTGTAGTAGACAACCCCAAGTATTGATCTAGGCCCATTTTGGTATATTTCATGCCACCATTTCACCGCCAAATGCGATCAAATTAAAAAAAACGTAAAATATTTCACAATTTTAGGTTTCTCACTGAAATCATTTACAAACAGCTTGTGCAGTTATGGCACAAATGGTTGTAAATGCTTCTCTGGGATCCCCTTTGTTCAGAAATAGCAGACATATATGGCTTTGGCGTTGCTTTTTGGTATTTAGAAGGCCGCTAAATGCCGCTGCGCATCACACGTGTATTATGGCTAGCAGTGAAGGGGTTAATTAGGTAGCTTGTAGGGAGCTTGCAGGGTTAATATTAGATTTAGTGTAGAGCTCAGCCTCCCACCTAAAACATCAGACCCCCTGATCCCTCCCAAACAGCTCTCTTCCCTCCCCCACCCCACAATTGTCCCCGCCATCTTAAGTACTGGCAGAAAGTCTGCCAGTACTAAAATAAAAGCTATATATATTTTTTTTTAATGATTTTTTTAAGCATATTTACATATGCTGCTGTGTACTATCCCCCCTTAGCCCCCAACCTCACTGATCCCCCCCCAAACAGCTCTATCCCCTCCCACTCTAACTTAATGGGCGCCATCTTGGGTACTGGCAGCTGTCTGCCAGTACCCAGTTTAGAAGAAAAAAAATGGTTTGTTTTTTTAATTTTTTGAAATTTTCTGTAGTGTAGCTTCCCCACACACAAACCAACCCCCCCACCCCTCCACGATCGTTTTTTGTGCTTTTGCACAAACATGATTAGCCAGGTTTTATTAAACACTTTTCCGTAGTGTAGCGGTTCCCACCCGCTCCCGCCCCGTGCACGCGCCCGCCCGCCACCCTCCGTGCACGCGCGCGCGCCCGTGCGCGCCCCTGGCGGTCACGCCCCCGATCCCGCCCCCCGTGACATCACGCGGCACACCGATGGCCGCCCACCCGCCTCCCAATTCGGCTCCCACCCACCAACGATACCGGCCATCGATGTCCGGTGCAGAGAGGGCCACAGAGTGGCTCTCTCTGCATCGGATGGCCATGTGAGGTTATTGCAGGATGCCTCCATATCGAGGCATCACTGCAATAACCGGAAAGCAGCTGGAAGCGAGCAGGATCGCTTCCAGCTGCTTTCCACACCGAGGACGTGCAGGGTACGTCCTCAGGCGTTAACTGCCTTTTTTTTGAGGACGTACCCTGCACGTCCTCGGTCATTAAGGGGTTAAGGATATAACTGCATGGTCAGAAATAATTATATCATTAATACTTGTATTAATACGAGTTCTGAAACCAGAAACATATCTATACGTGAAAGTGTATTAAATGTTTTCAATTCACATGTGAATGCTCTTAGATCAGGAAATTGTGCACGCCATATATCCGTAAGCCCTAAATCCATCATAAAATTAGAAAGAGTCCGATTCTTCCCATGTTCGGAGTTATTCACACATTTAAACCTATCCAAACGTGGCCTGTGCGCAATATTAAAATCTCCACCAATAATAATTCTCTGGTTGCTATAATACATCAATTTGGCTTTCAAATTATCCCAGAAACTTTTGTCGGGTTTATTGGGGCTGTATACATTACACAAAACCAATTTAACGTCACAAATCAGTACTTCTAGAATAAGATATCTCCCGTTCTGGTCTATAGTTTGGGAGAGGATATCACACTGCAAATTCTTATTGAGTAAAATCGTCACCCCCCTTTTCCTCCCGCAGTATGGTGAACATATTATATTACCCACCCATTTGGATTTTAATTGTAGAGCTTCCTTAGGTTTTAGGTGGGTTTCTTGCAAGAAAACTATCTGTGGGTTGAGGGAATTAAGATGTCTTATTATTGACTTTCTTTTTATTGGGGATGTTATTCTCCCCACATTCCACGACAACAGATTAAGTTTGTTTATACTCATTTTATTCTATTGGGAGAGAGGTATCAAAGTGTAGGGAGCGAGGGAGAGAAGCAGAGAGGAAGGGGGGAAACAGTAACAAACAAACACTAAAAAACAAACAAAACAAAAACAAAACAAAAAAACAGACTTCACAGACACGCTACATTCATACAAACAGCGCACCCAAACGCCATTCATAATTAAAAAGCGCTATCAAGAGAGTATAGCCTAATATTCTAATTAAGTTTAAGCTCTTTGCATAATGATTGAGCTGTTTCGACTTCTGTGATTATTTGAGTAATACCATTAACCTTGATTATAATTTTTGCCGGGTAGACCAATCTTGCTTGTAAATTAGCATTAATAAATTTTGTACAGTATGGTGCCATTATTCTCCGTTTTGCAGAGGTTTCTGCAGAAAAGTCTTGAAATAAAAGTAATCTATGTTGGTTTATTTTACATTCCTGGGTTTTGCGGTAATTCTGCATTATAGAGATCTTATCTTGAAAGTTAAGAAACTTTATTATAATTGTCCTAGGTCTAGGGGGTCCACTGGAATTATCTTTAATAGCTCCTAGTCTATGCGCCCTTTCTATTAGTATAGGCGGTTGATTTTTTAAGCCCACACATTGTGGCAGCAGAACTGATGCAAAATATATAAGATCATTAAACTTTGTACTTTTAGGCAGGCCCACTACTTTAATGTTGTTACGTCTGGACCTGTCTTCGAGATTTTCGATCTTAGCCTGAATCGCGGCCATTTTTTTTTCCATGGTCTGATACTATTGTTTCTTGGCTGTTTATCAGGTCCTCTAAACTGGAGATTCTAAGCTCTGCTTCATCAAGTCGTCTAGAAAATTGTCTAACTTCTGTCGCAAGATTAGATATCTCTAGTTTAATTTCTGTAAATTGTGGTGTGAATAAATCTGACATATGTTGTAGTAGTTGTTTACTCTCAATAGGTATGGAAATAGGTTCCTCATGAGAACTTAAACTGGTCCTAGGTCCTTTTTAATCTTTTGATTTGGGCAGCATAGCTAAGGGTGTATAGGGAGTAGAGGACAAAAATGTGTCCATTAAATGCAACACACAGTTTATTTACACGCACAAAAAAACCAAAAAAACACCCCATGCAGTGTGTCAGAAACCTAATATAGGTCAAATGTATAAAACCTGTATGTTGGGAGCCAAGACCGGCCCCCCCAGAGAAGGAAGTGCACGTATAGTGAAGTGTTAAGTGAAAAGGAAAGAAAATTTTTCCTAAGGCTATACCGTCACGCTTAATATGATTGTTTTGGTTCAACTGAGATTGATTATTTGACTATGCCACACCTTGGTCTGTATAAAGCTTAGCCTTATTATGCAGTATATTGTGTTATATACAATATATTGACCTTATCCTAACAATATAGAGCTTAAAGAGGACCAGGCTAAATAATCAGAGGCAGGCAAATATATACACTTATAAGTACCAGTTTATATATACTTAAAACTAAGGCTATAATCTTGATCCTCAGTCCCACCTTATACGTCAGTCCCTCCCATGTGTCTAGCTCCAAACACAGATTAGTTTAAGACTCTATTGGTTTGATGCTGTATATAATTCATATATAATGCTGATAAAACAATTCAGTTCTGCACTCCCAAAATTTCCAGATATTACTAACAAGCTTCATGCGAGGCTCATAGCCAAAGATAGAAAGAGAATAAGGGCCTTTTTCCAGACTTCTCTTAGGATATTAGCAAATACTCCCTACTACCTGTTAACTTGACCACTTATTTACCTATAAATAGCACATAACATATGAACAATCTCTTATGATCAACATCAAACAAACATTTGTTAGCAGACATCTATCAATTGTAGGACTCTTATTAAAGCATTGTTATCTAGCATCCGCTGGACTTTTGTCAAAAAGAAAAAAAGTGCTCTGTTTCTCAGAATTTCATCAGTACAACTAAGCACAATAAAAGTAATATTTTGGAGCTCTTGAAGCTGAAAACTGCTGCTTCAAGAAAAACAAAATACTTCAATATTAATTTAAGACTCTGTTGAATTAACACTGTGTATGCTTTTCACCTATCTATACATGGGTAACATATATCATATAAGTGTTCTCCTGTTACAGCAGGCTTTGACAGGCATTTAACCAGCATTTATTAGCAAACTTGTAACAAAAGTTCATCTCTTATAGCATCATTATTGACCCGTATCTGTTAGGCCTTTATCAGAGAAAGTTCAACGATGCCTTATCTCTCAAATTTTCATCTGTGTGAATAAGTAGGGTCAAATAGTGTTTTTAGAGCACTTTAAACAGAAGACCGCTGCTACAAAAAGAACAAAATGTATCAACAATGAAAGTTACTGATAGTCTCAGAAACACTGTTAAAAGGATTATCCGTAGCTTTATCCTGATGCGTAGTCAAGACAGCACTTAACTATAGGGTTTGCTGTTTCTCATGACCCGTAGCAATCGGAGCACATGTACACCTATACATTTATTCACCAACTCTGGATAAACTTTAAACCCTGTGCTTAATATTGCAGCACAGCAAAACTTCCCAGCAAAGCGTTTTCCTTATATGGCCCAGTGTTGACAAAGAAAGAGCATCCAGCTTATATATGTACTTATAGAGCAAAATATGTCGTGCAGCTTAGTGCGAAAGGACTTAGACCACCAGCAACACTCTATACAGGGCTTTACTTTATGTAGAAGCATTAAATCCACAACGCAGGACAGCTCCCTGGCCCTTACAGACAGCCCGCCTTACCTTCACCCTGAGTGCCTCAGGGACTTACCATCGGCGGCTGTACCATACGATGTCTCGATAGAACTAGCTGCAAGAGAGCTACCGTAAAGTCGGACTATACATCAGGCCATCCAGCCAGGCTTGTTGCTAAACTTGTACAGGGAACCCTCATAACACATCCTGTACTGTAGGCTGTCAGCCCTCTTCAGTTGCTGGCGGCAAACTACCGTCATTTTTTGTGGGCTGGTTACACTTGCTTTGCCGCACCTTCGTGTATCCAGGTACACTGTGGTCCAACCTCCACAAGACTTGACCGGCTACGTTGTTTGAATCTGGTGCTCGGGTACTTTGTGCCGGGGCAAATTGGCTCACAGCCCCCACGTTGGCTTCCGCTCGTCAGGACCCATCAGGGTGGGGCTTCAGAATATCCAGACCGCTTTAGCTTTGAAACGGCCAAGGAATCAGGCGAGACGACGACTCGTTCGTGATCTCGTCGTGCTGCAGGCGAGCATAGTCTCACACTACGTGTGCATGCTCCTCCCACCGGAACCCTAAAACCCAAATTTGACCCAATTTTATCCAAAATGTTGGGAGATAAAGTGCAGTCAGGATATAGAAGAACACGCAATCTAAAAGACCTAGTAAGCGCAAGTCACCTAGAGGGTCCCAAAACAGTCAGTACATTCTCACATTTTCAAATGCGGAACCTGCAGCTTAACTTAAGAAGGACTGGCATGTTCTTAACACTAATGCCACTTTACTTTTTGACACATATGCACCAACCAAGGACGGGGTTCAAACGAGGTAAAAACCTCAGGGATCTTTTGATGCATACTGACCCCCAACATTGTTACAAAACAGAAATTTGGTTAAAACCAAAAAAACTTGCCCTAGCTGCACGACATGTCATTCTATGATACAAGGGAGTTACTTTAGACACCCACATACCAATCAGAGGTTTAGGATTAAACATTATTTGACCTGCACTATGAAATGTGTTATATATATACTTAGCTGCATTTGTGGTCTGGTTTACATCAGTAAAACAACAGACGACATAAAGAAATGCATGACCAATCATAGGAGTGCCATTTGGGCTGCCATAGACAAGGGTAATAGTGATCAGCATGTAGCCAGGCACTTTGTGGAGAAGGACAACACTGTTAAGGACCTACGCTTCCAACTGATTGATCATGTTTGCCCTCTGAAGAGGGGTGGGAATAGGGACTGGCACCTTTTACAACTAGAAGCACAATGGATCTATAGGCTTGATACAGTAAAACCTAGGGGCCTTAACACTAATTTGGACTGGCACAGATTTTTGAAAATAGACTTTGATTTATTAATCTTGATGCTCTGATCCATATATAACTGCTTAGAGTTTATTTTCCCCATGATGTAACTGAAATGAGACGTTGACATTTATAGATATACTGTATATACGGATGTACCATACACTTATACACTGATGCTAGCTTTATGTGTTTAATTCTATGAGTGTAACTAGACTTTTGTATTGCATATTTATGTTTTATTTTTTTAAATACTTTGATCAGTTTGTCTACATGTAGGTAATTCTGAGGATACATTTAGAGTGATATCTTAGACAATAGCTGGTATATAGATTTGTTATCTCTATTGCTGGGTCCAATATAGGACTATAGATACACCTATAGTAGTTGACATTGATTACACTAGGTATTTGGATCTATATACACATTCATGCACTGATTTGGATACTGTTATGTCAAAAAGTTTTTGATACATTTATGATACACATTGATACATACTTGTGTTGTTGTTCCACAAATATTGAGGGTGGGGCTTATGATCTCTTTTTCTCAGTGTAGGAATAACAACTGAGGTTTGTGATAATATTAAATAAAAAATGTGTTTTTATCACTAGCAAGGATCGATTATACTAAGTGATGTTCTGTAAATGGTCCCACTATGATTACACTATATGTTTATTATTGCACTGTATAATATTAACACAGGATTAGTAATTATGAGCATTCACAATGTATTTGGTTTTTTATGGTTGCCATGGCAACGGTTTGGCATTTTTTTGCACAGTGGGTGGGGTTTCAATGGGTATAAAATGTTTGATTCACTCTGTACAATTGTTGGTCTGATGAAGGGGTGAACACCCCGAAACGTCACTTGTTTATATGGAATAAAACACTTTTTATTTCACCTGTATAAAGTCCAATGAGTGCTTGTGTTATAACTTCGATATTTGAACTTTCTATAGCACCCTGGCAGAATTGAAATTTACTGTTCATGGGATCGCTGTTCGGCAAATGGAGCCCATAGTATAAATATAGGTCACTGAAGTAATAGAAGACTTCAATGATTGATACTTACTGCTAGAGCACTTTCCTTAAGTTTTCACTGACATACTTTATTCAGCAGCTTAGATGGTCATCAAAACAAATACAATCTTGAGGGGTAGGCATAGTGGGTGAAGAAAGGGAGAAAAACTCAACCTTAAAAATGCTGAGATTTGGATAATGAAAGAACATCCAGGATAAGAACGGTTAAGTAGCTGATGACACAAGTGAGCAAGGAAGACTATAAGTATTGTTTATTTATGTATGTGCACATTCATATGTACACATGCATCACACACACACATACTGTATATATATATATATATATATATATATATATATATATATATATATATATATATATATTCTATATAGGTCTGATGAAGGGGTGATTGTCCCCGAAACATTACCTTTTTGTTTTTGTTGTGCCAATAAAGCACCATATTTGCACAAATCTAGCGAGCGCATGCCTTTTTCATATATATATATATATATATATATATATATATATATATATATATATATATATATATATATAATTATATATAATTATATATAATTATATATATATATATATATATATATATATATCGTGGCTGAAGACACTAACCCCCAAATGACTAACTTTTATGGAGGTTTTAGAAATCCTTCAAATTTCTATCCTATACAACATAGGGGGCAGACACTAGAAACCTTCTTTAAGAGAGTTGAACATGACCTCTTAGAACTTAAATTTACTAATTGCTATACTAAACCTAACTTAACTAGGCAAGAAAAACTAGCCCTAGATGAATTAAGATCTAAGGATGACATAGTTGTACGTTCAGCGGACAAAGGTGATTCTATTGTTGTTTTTAATAGAGCCGATTATGTTAAAGAAGCTTTCCGCCAACTGAATGATACTGACAACTATGTCAACTTGTCAATAGATCCAACCAGAGCCTTTCAGAAAGAATTGCTCAGTATCTTGGACGATGGTATGGAGGATGGGCACTTTGATCTCAAAACATTTGAGTTCATGTGTGTTACCCATCCCATAGTGCCCATCTTCCACCACCTGCCCAAGATACATAAGTCTCTCATTGATATCAAAGGTCGTCCCATAGTCAGTGGGATAGGCTCACTAACTGAACATGTATCCCAATGGATCGACAGTATACTTCAGCCATTTGTGGTTTCACTGTTTGGTTATCTTGGTGACACCAAATATGTGATAAACACACTTGAAGGCATGGATTGGGAGTATGACTCATTCAGATGGGCCACAATAGATGTTGTGGCCTTGTACTCTTCTATCCCACACAAAGAAGGCCTTGAAGCTATATCTTTCTTTTCAAAACAGTATTCAACTTTTACTGATGATTTTCAATCATACATTCTGAGATTACTCAAGTATTTACTCACCTACAATTATTTTAAATTCGAGGGGCAGTTCTATCTCCAGAGATGTGGGACAGCGATGGGGGCGAAATTTGCCCCCTCTTATGCCAACATATTTATGGGTTGGTGGGAGCTGTCCCACATCTATGGAGATGGTAATCCTCTAAGGCATCTGATCTATTATTATGGACGTTATATAGATGACCTTTTGTTAATTTGGTTGGGTGATGACTCTGATTTCTCAGAATTCATTAATTATTTGAATAATAATAAAATTGGTATCCGGTTCACCTCTGAACTACAAAGAGTCACAATTAACTTCCTTGATATCTCTTTATCAGGAACCAGAGATGGAAAAATTATTACTAACATTTATAGGAAGCCCACATCAGGCAATGCATTATTGCACACTAAAAGCTGTCATCCAAGACATGTACCCTTTGCAGTTGCAAAGGGTCAGTTTGTCAGAGTTAAGAGGAACTGTACCTTGGATAAAACATTCCACCAACAGTCTAAGGACCTCAGTATGAGATTAAAACAGAGAGGCTACTCTGAACAAGTAATTCACAAAGTGGAGAGACAAGTCCAAAAAATCAATAGGACAGACCTAATTCAAGACTGAATTAAATCACTTCAACATTCTGACACTACTTTTCTAGGGGTAACATTTGTTACAGAATTCAGTGCACAATACCCAGAGATCTGTAAGATCATTAAACTTGAAAAATGCTTTAATGATGGGTTACGTTGCTCCTATAGGAGAACGAAAACTTTGGCTAATTCCCTGTCACCTTCTTCATTGCCCGAGAAGCATAAATCGGTTAGCTCCTGGCTCACACAAAAGGGACTCTATAAGTGTAGACAGAAGTGCTGAGTGTGTGAGTATGTCACAGTATCTAATATATTTAAATCTGAGGTCACTGGAGAAACTTTTCTCATTAATAGTTGCTTGAAATGCACTACGACTTACGTAATATACCTACTCACCTGCACACTCTGTCACCTACAGTATGTAGGTCTCACTACAAATGAGGTAAAGGTTTGTATCCACAATCACCTATCTACTATACAAACAGGAGAAGCCAGTACCCCTTTAGTCAGACACTTTGCACGTTGTCATGCCAAGAGTGTCAGTTCTTTGAGGTGGCAGGCCATTGAGAGGGTAACATGCCCTCCCAGAGGAGGTGATCATGAACAACTTCTGCGGAAGAGGGAGTTGTATTGGATCTTTAGGCTCGAGACAAGGGTACCTACTGGTTTAAATTCCGAATATGATTTGATCAATTTTTGGAGGTAGTGTTAGTGTAATCCTTTTATGCATCTCCCTCTTTCGCAGCAAGACTGTGCATACTTGGTTATATATATATATATATATATATATATGTACATGTGGTTGTATGTAGACAATTGTTAATGTGTGTGTTCTCATTCATGGTATTGACCTATACCAGCATATGTGACCAATCTTTGTTACATATAATTGTATATACGAATTTACTTTTAGATATCTGATTTTGAATCATCTGTATTGGCCACATTTGTCTTGTCTACTTGTATATCTATCTATGCTTTGTTTAAATTCTGATGTTTTGCACTGTAGCTATGGCTACAGATTTACAGTGTTAATATAGGGATGATATATCAATTAATATCCTATAAATGTCTGTTTTAGGGTATAGAATATTGTATGTTCACATATTTTTTTATATATGTTCTATACAATACACTTTGCAATCGAAATGATAGTTCCCACTTCAGGTTTATGCAACTTATGAGCTGCACATATGTGTGTGTGTGTGTACGTGTGTACATATATGTGTACCCATGTGTGTGCATGTGCTTACACATATAGTGGGTGTGGAAGTGCATACACATGTATGATAGATGAGTGACTATGTCATATGGAGATATCTTGAACACAAGTTGCCACAGCCATTAATGTAATACATACATCATGTACTAAAATAAGTAGGTATGAAAGTGCATACACATGTATGTTAGATGAGTGACTTATGTCATATGGAGATATTTTGAACACATGTTGTAATATATACATAATATATACATCATGAATTATAATATATTGTATGTATACTATGTATTGTATGCTCTATTATATACAACATCATACATTTGCATATGTAACCATTTTCTTATACATGTCCCAGATCTAATGAATCTAATATAATGTATAGTTCTTTTTCTATGTCTCATTTCATTTTTGCCCTGCTGATAACATTGTTAAAATGGACACAAATAGATGTAGGCTTAAACTGGTATTAATTACCACTGACACACCTTGCTCAATTGTAACTTTTATCCAATGAGATTTAACCTGCAGCCTTAAACAGGTTGACAGGTGTTTTACTTACAGCTATGGTTACAACCTGAGGGTCGAAACATGTCAGCAGTTCACAGCAAGTGATTGTGTGTTTTTCTGTTACCCATGGATGTTGTGGGTATTTTATACTGGAATCAATACAATTTTGGAGTTTTAAACTTATTGTTTTCTGCACTCTGTCTTTATTTGAACTATATATATATACCTTTGAGACCTTTTGTAGTGAACTTTTGGTTTAGCGCACCTTTGGGTTCGAGCTCAAGCGAAAGCCAGAAGAGAGTTTTATATTGTGCCCCTTAGAAGTCTATGAGGTGAGGGATTTAGCATGGCTGTGCTATCTGTTTTTGCTCAATTGCTACCTTTTTACTTTCTACTAAAATAAGAGCACTACTGATTTAACTTGAGCGATATTATCACTCAATAAAGCTAATATTTATGTGCTCCCCTAAAGGGACGTAAAACCCCCAATTTTTATTTCATTATTCAGGTAGAACTTTCTATTTTAAACATCTTTCCAATTTACTTCTATTATCAAATTGTCTTTGTTTTCTTGTTATCCATATATGACAGCAGTCATTGGCAAGAGCACTAGGTGGTAGCACTATTTCTTGTCATGTAGTGCTTCAGGCATGTGCACGCTGCCTATCTAGATATCTCTTCAACAAAGAATAACATGAGAACAACGTAAATTTGATAATAGAAGTAAATTGGAAACTGAATTATGAAAGAAAAGTTAGGTTTCTTGTCCCTTTATCTAGACCTTATTGAGTATCACTAATAAGGCCATAAAAAACATGATTAAACACTTGTATTAAAGGGACATTAAACCCCAAAATTTTCTTTCATGATTCAGATGGAGAATACCATTTTAAACAACTTTCTAATTTACTTCTATTATCTAATTTGCTTCCTTCTCTTGATATTCTTTCATGGAAAGCATATCTAGATAGGCTCAGTAGCTTCTGATTGGTAGCTGCACGTAGATGCCTCATGTGATTGGCTCACCCATGTGCATTGCTATTTCTTTAACAAAAGATATCTAAATAATGAAGCAAATTAAATAATACAAGTAAATTGGAATGTTGTTTAAAATTGTATTTTCTATCTGAATCATGAAAGAAAATGTTTGGGTTTAATGTCCCTTTAAATAGAAAGTAAGCTTTTAAACAATATTAACGTACTATTTTTAATCCATCTTTAATAAAAAAAAGTAGCTCTTGTAATTATTTGTATACATTTTTAGGTTAATCAACCTTTGTTTTTTTAAGAGAGGTCTAAAAGAGATGGATGCAATATACTAAATGTTTAATATGATCTAGATATAAAAATATTAAGCAACTGTTAAAGGGTAGAAAATGCAGCAAAAATATTCTGTACGTACTGTTCATTTCCCAAACTACTTTCTCATTTACCTTAGGTATCCTAAGTAATTATAAATGTTTATAAATCACATAATTAGCTTGTAATTATTGCCGTCTATTAAGCAACTGTGTGTGCAGTTTACTCCAGAGTTTAATTATTCATTTAAAAAGAAAGCTGGGGAATTTTGTGACGCAGTGGCAATATTTGTTGTACAGACAGAGATATCTGGAACATGCCACTACTTGCTTTTAGACGTAAAAATTAATTAGTTGTTTTTGTGTAACCAGAAAAACTTTCATTATCTTGTAACTTACTTTTTTATATTAAGAGAAATTGGCATAGGAATAATCCATGACTGCACATTTCATCAATTGTCATTTTTGCAAAAATGAATGACAAAATATGTTTTAAGTATGAAATTCTCTTATATTATTACATTATAATAATCTATTAATACTAATTTTTGTTTGTTAGTTACAAGTCTACTTGTTTGGCTTAGATCCAGAGTCATATTTTAAGCTATTTGATACTAATTTAAAGATGTATTTAATTAATTTTTATGTGACGTGAAATATGATAATAAAAACTAAATACAAAAAGTTATGTCAATGACCACATTTTGATTGAAAACTCTATAGTCAAGTCAAGAATGTCCATATAGTTAATAATCGGTTTCCAAAGTTTTATACATTTAGAGTGGGTTAGAACCAAATACCCTCTTAGAAATATTGAGAAATTTAAATGGGGAATGGTAAGGATCTTGAAAACAGAAATTTTGTTTGGGGTGGGATTTTGGGTAAATAGTTAGTGATTGAGTTAGTTGAACATAAGGACTAGGGTGGTAGTTAGAGGAAAAAGTGATGTATTAAAGGGACCCTAAAGTAAAATTTAAACTTTCATAATCTAGATAGAGAATGTCATTCTAAAAATATTTCCAATTTACCTCCATTGTTCAATGTGCGCAATCTTTTTATATGCACATTTTCTGATGCACCATCTCCTACTGAGCACGTACAGTGCAGTATATATGTATTTGCATTTGTGATTGGTGGATGACTGTCACATGAAAAAGGGGCAGGGAAAATGGAACTTACTGATTAAAATTCAGACAAATTGTTATTGACTTTTTTGGTATGCCTTTCATTATTATTCAATTATACAGTATTTAATGGTCCTTTCATTTTAATGCAGGTTTGCCAAATCTTTTTTATGTGAAGGGACAGTCATGCACATTAAATTATACTCATACTTATGCTCAGTGTTTGTCATAGCTTAGTATGGTGGTGGGGCATACATCAATATTTATGGCTAGGAAATCTACAAATAATAATATATTTCCTAACAATGTGCCCATTTTTTGCTCTGCTTTTTTTTCTGGAACCACAAAAACTAGGGCAGAGGACCACCAGCTGGCTGTCAATCACAATTTTAGTTTAAAATACCACAGGGTATGAGTTAATATTCATGCACATATACTACTCCAATATACAAAACTTGTACACATGTGTATTACCTAATGACATTTGTATAACTTCTTTTTGAGAACAAATTACTATACCTACAATAAATCTTAACAGGTTGGATGTGACCTGTGGTGCACAGTTTGTATAAACTTGGATTAATGTGTTATTTGCAGTCTACTTGGTACAATGCTGCTAGTAAATAAACTCTTATTCCAGGGGTTCAAGAACAGTGGGAATTTTTGAAGGTTACCATTTTAGATGCAACTGCACACTGTATTAGACATTTCTTTATAAGTAAAAGAAAAAGGAATTTGATATGGTTTTCCAAAGAAGTAGCACATGCTCTAAAGACAAAAAACATAGCTTATAAAAATTACCAACATACAGTCAGATGATGACATGCAAATATGGAGATTCCAACAAAAAAACAACTAAGCAGTTAATGAGGAAGGTTAACGTTCATGCAGAAGAGAAGATAACACAGGCTGTAAAACATGGGGACAAAAACCTGCTATAGATATATCAGTGAAAGAAGAAAAGCTAAGGTTGGAATAGTAAAATTGAAAATAGTTGATGGTAGAATAGAAGAAGCAGATAAGCAAATTACAGACTTCAATTCAATTATTACTTCTGTTCTGTTTTCACAAAAGATTGTGAAGATAGACTGCTTAGATTAAGGGATGCTACAAAAAATAAAATTGAGCTGAGCACTAATCTTTTACAGCGGATGAGGTTTTGTTGGCATTATTAAAAAGAAATGTTAAAAAGTCAGTGGGTCCTGATAATATTCATCCAAGGGTTTTAAAGGAACTTCGATCAGTGCTAACTGCCCCATTAACTGATCCTTTTAATCAGTCACAATTGACAGATGTTGTTCCAGATTATTGGAGAATAGCGAATGTATTACCTCTTCATAAAAAGGGCAGTAGGAAAGAATCTGGTAAACACAGGCCAGTAAGTTTAACTTCAGTAGTAGGGAAATTAATGGAAAGTCTCTTAAAAGAAAGAATTATGACTTACACAAAGACAAACAGTTTAGAAGACCAAAATTTAGCATGGTTTTACTTCAGGAAGATCATGTCAGACTAATCTTATTGATTTATTTGGTTAAAGGGACAGTCTAGCCAAAATTAAACTTTCATGATTCAGATAAGGCATGCAATTTTAAACAACTTTCCAATTTACTTCTATTATCTAATTTGCTCAATTCTTGAGATATCCTTTGTTGAAGAAATAGCAATGCACATGTGTGAGCCAATCACACAAGGCCTCTGGGTGCAGCAACCAATCAGCAGCTACTGAGCATATCTAGATATGCTTTTCAGCAAGTGATATCAAGAGAATGAAGCAAATAAGATAATAGAAGTAAATTCGAAAGTCGTTTAAAATGACATGCTCTTTCTAAATCACAAAAGAAAAAAATTGGCTTTCATGTCCCTTTAAGTAACAAAAGTATTAGACCAGGGTGGAGCAGTTGTTGTAGCATATCTAGATTTCAGCAAAGCATTTAACAACGTCTCCCACAAAAAACTAATTCACAAACTGTATCTTATTATGACTCAATAATTGTGAAGTGGGTAGAATGCTGGCTTAAAGTGAAGGTACATTTTCATGAATGAGTGCCCGTTTTTTAAAAATACTATTATAAACAAGGGCACTTTCATTCATGAACGTTTACATTGCAGTGTTTTTGTTAAAATACTTATCTTTTGCTTCTTCCAAGCCGGACCAGTGATCCCCCGCCTGCTTCTTCCTCCTGTACTTATACCGCAATGATGAAACCGGCTTTTTCCAATCATGGCTCTGGTGGGGAAGCCTTGATTGGAGGAAGCCGGATTCGTCATTGCTGATGTAAGTATAGAGCAGCTGCGGGCGGGGGATCGCTGGTCTGACTTGGAAGAAGAAAAAGGTAAGTATTTTAACAAAACCGCTGCAATGTAAACTCTCATGAATGAAAGTGCCCCTGTTTCTAATAGTATTTTTTAAAATCGGGCACTCATTCATAAAAATTTACCTTCACTTTAAGGATTGAAAACAGAGTGTCATAGTAAATGGAGTACTTTTAGCAGTGGGGGCTGTTACTAGTGGTCTCTCATTAAAGGTCAGTTCTGGGGCCTGTTTTGTTAAACATATTTATCAGAGAGATAAGCAAATGGGATCTAAAGTTTAACACTGCAAAGTGTAAAATTATACATTTAGGGAAGAAAAATCCAAACGTTAATTACAGACTCATTGACACTTTACACTGACTGTTACAAATGAGGATTGGAACTTACTAATTATTATTTCAGATGATTTAAAATGTAGAAAACTATGTAGTATTGCAGTGAGTAAGGCTACCAAAATGGTACATAGTGTAAAAAAATGAAACTTACTGTACCAGGAGAGACTCAATTACCTAAATATGTTTAACTTAGAGGAGAGAAGGGAAATAGGTGATATGATAGCAACTTTCAAGTATATTAAAGGGCTTAGTAAAGCTGAGGCTGTATTTTAATTAAAAAGAAAAATTCAAGAACAAAAGGTAATGATCTCAAGCTGAAGGGTAGCAGATTCAGGAGTAATTTGTGGAAGTACTTCTTTACATAAAGGGTGATTGATTCATGGAATAAACTTCCACAAGAGCTGGTAATGAAACACACTGTGGGGTACTTGACAATGGAAACACAAAACACAAAGGTTTTCCTTTGATTCCCTGGACCAATCTTTGGATCGGGAATTTGAAAGTTATGAATTTGAGGAAATCTTTTCTACTAGATGGACACATTCAGCCCTAGGTGATCTTTTCTTTGAAATAGAAAATCTAAATATTAAGGAAACAAGGTTCAAGTTGGATAAATGGACCCTTGAACATTACCACAATTTGAACATAATTCCTATGGGCTTAATACTGATTAAACACCCCACTTTTTATGTTACAGAAGAGGATTTTATCAAAGAGTGAAACAGTGTCCTAGCAGAATGCTCGTTGAAATCATTGCTGTTAGTCATCAAATTTAAAACAGCTGAGCTTTCTAAGACAAGAGATAAAATCATTGAATTACAAATTACTTTGGACACTCAGACTCAAGACCCTTAGTACAGTGAAATGGATGTAATCTTGAAAACTACTGTAGAAAACACAAAGAGAGAAATAATTGATATTAAGCATTCAAAATATATAAGGGATTTTGATGATTATAAAATCAACCAAGTGTTTATATGGAAAAGAAACAATAGATTCCTCCAGAATAAAATTTTAAATAGAAATAGAAGATGGAGATCTAGATCACGCTCTAAACCACGAATGATATCCAATCAGGCAAAAAGGGTCAGCTTCTCTGATACAAAGTTATTGAGTTATTAAATACCCCCTAGGAATAGATTTAAGCTTTAGTAATACACTTAATCATAGACTTGAGTAAGGCACCTTTAAAACTTGGATAAATAAGTGTTTCGTATATGGTTTGTAAACCAATTAGAAGTAAGCATTTTATTTAAATGTCGAGGTGTGGGAGTTCTCATTCATCTATGAGTACGGGGTAAACCCAAAAAGCGTCAGATGGGGAACCTTACCTCTCTGAGTTGCTTTTTATTGTATGCTCAAGCCCATACTTCTAAAATCCATTGTTTTCAGCAAGACATTGAGCCGTTCTGGGAATTTGTTTTTGATTAGGGACTTTAAGAATGCCTAGGCTATCCTACGAACTAGATAATTTTATACTTTTAGGAAATATCGGGCAGACATGCTGGGCCTATGGCTCTTATCTGACTTCAAAATCTACAATGCCGTGTAAAAGTATTCACCCCCTTGACTTTTTACCTATTTTGTTACATTTCAGCCTTAACTTCAATGTTTTATTAATCTGAATTTGATGGATCAGAACACAAAATAGTCTGTTGGTGAAGTGAAATGAGAAAAATATATACATAAAACTATTTTTTAGAAATAGAAAACAGAAAATTGGCATGTGCGTATGTATTCACCCCCTTTTGTTATGAAGCCCATAAAAAGCTCTGGTGCAACCAATTACCTTCAGAAGTCACATAATTAGTGAAATGATGTCCACCTGTGTGCAATCTAAGTGTCACATGATCTGTCATTACATATACACACCTTTTTTGAAAGGCCCCAGAGGCTGCAACACCTAAGCAAGAGGCACCACTAACCAAACACTGCCATGAAGACCAAGGAACTCTCCAAACAAGTAAGGGACAATGTTGTTAAGAAGTACAAGTCAGGGTTAGGTTCTAAAAAAATATCCAAATCTTTGATGATCCCCAGGAGCACCATCAAATCTATCATAACTAAATGGAAAGAACATGGCACAACAGCAAACCTGCCAAGAGATGGCCACCCACCAAAACTCACGGACTGGGCAAGGAGGACATTAATCAGAGAGGCAGCACAGAGACCTAGGGTAACCCTGGAGGAGCTGCAGAGTTCCACAGCAGAGACTGGAGTATCTGTACATAGGACGACAATAAGCCGTACGCTCCATAGAGTTGGGCTTTATAACAGAGTTTGCAAAAAGGCATGTGGGAGACTCCTAAAATGTATGGAGGAAGGTGCTCTATATAGTATTTAGTCTCCCTATTGGAAAAGGGGAAACCAGACATGGACTCCTTGCTCAGTGTGCTTAGAGTAATATGGCTACACCTCACTGACGAGGTCCAATGAAGGCTGAAACGATCATCTGGGTTTGCTGTGTTCCTTGTTCAGAGAAGAATTGCCTGGTATTTCGGTGCTGGACTGACTGTAATAGGCGGGATCAGACTGATATACTACAGGAAAGTTCTTCTCTGTGAAAAGCATTTCCAGGCTAAAAGAAACTGCACCCAGGTGGTAAATCGCTATAGAACAGGCTAACAATAGTATTGAGCCAGTTGTTCGTTCCTGTGATTGTGCTTCTCTCTATGTGTATTTAGTCTCCCTATGGGAAAAAGGGGAAACCAGACGTGGACTTCTTGCTCAGTGTGCTTAGAGGAATATGGCTACACCTCACTGATGAGGCCCAATGAAGGCCAAAACGATCGTCTGGGGTTGCTGTGTTCCTTGTTCAGAGAAGAATTGCCTGGTATTTTGGCGCTGGACTGACCGTCGTAATAGGCGGGATCAAACTAATATACTACAGGAAAGTTCTTCTCTGTGAAAACCATTTCTGGGTTAAAAGAAGCTGCACCCAGGTTGTAAATCACCATAGAACAGGCTAACAATAGTATTGAGCCAGTTGTTCGTTCACATGAGTGTGCTTCTCTCTATGTGTATTTAGTCTCCCTATGGGAAAAAACGGAAACCAGACGTGGACTCCTTGCTCAGTGTGCTTAGAGGAATATGGCTACACCTCACTGACGAGGCCCACAATAGGCCAAAATGATCAGCTGAGGTTGCTTCTCGGGCCTTTGGCTTGGATAAAGTGCAGTTTTCTGTGCTTGGTCTTGGTCTTGGTTTGCTGCCTGGAGACCTGCTCCTTCGGCCTGGGGTCCTTTCCCTTTGGGGTTTGGGCTCCTGCTGCTATTGGGGGGGTGGCTACTCCTTAGGCGTAGAGCAACTGGGTAGTAGGGCCATCCCCTTGGCCTTGTGGCATCGTCCCTGGACTTCAGCCACATGCTGCTTTTGGGGGGGAGCACTTCGGGTGTTGATTTCTGAGGACTTTCGAGAGAAGATTGGTTTGGCTCATGTCCAGCAGGTGGTTTTGGAGGGTGTTTTGAAGCTGCCAAGAGCAAGTTTGCATTGTGTTCAGTCATTCCCTTCAAGAGGGATTTTTGATGTGGCTTTCACAGATGAGCATTATTTACAGACCTGCTATCAACGGACTATTGATATGGCTGCTGCTCCAGAGTTGGTTGGCATGAAATTTGTTGCCTGTGTGCAGAGGGAGAGAAGAATCCCGGTGACAGTACATATGTACAACCCTTGGGTCACTGATATGGAAATTCGACTGTTTCTTTGTCGCTACTTTGATGATGTTCAAGGAGGTAGCAAGCTGAAGAATCAGTTTGGGACTTTCAATGGAAAGCGCAGGTTCTGGGTGCGGTTTGTGCCTGATGAATTAGGTATTGGTGGAAAGAAACACCCTCCACAGACTTTCACCATTGGTGGAAATAGAGGTTTCCTATACTATGATGACATGCCTCTTTTTTGCCGTAGTTGCAACCTGTTTGGTCACATTGCTGAAAATTGCCCAGGTGCCAGATGTCGAAATTGCGGTGAGGAGGATCATCTTGTTGCCCACTGTAGTAAACACCGGACCTGTGACCTGTGTGGTTCTTCAAGTCATCTGTGCAGGATGTGTCCTTTGATGATGTTGCAGGGGCTTGATAGAGTGAAGCCTTCCTATGCTGATGTTGCAAAAAAACCATCTTCAGTTGCAGTTGAGCCATCTGTGAATGAGGAGGAGGTCTCTGATGAGGCATTGAACTCTATATTACCTCTTTTGTGCAAGAAATCTGCATTTGGGGTCCCTGTCGGAGAGGTGTCTGATGCTCCTGAGGTGGTTCCTGTGGCCGAGAAGGTGGAGGAAGCCCAATCTCATCTTCAGGAAGTGGATCTTGCTACATCTAATTTGATAGCTGCTTCTGATGTTCTTGAAGCCCTGTTGCCCAATTCTGTGGATGATACTGTTGCTGTTCCTGGGACAGAGAATTTTTCCTTCACTGAGTCATCTTGTGATGCTGCTCCTGATGCTGTTCTTGGTGAAGGGGAGAACATTGATTGGTCTGCTGTTGTGTCCTCTAGTTCTGAGGAGGATATGGAGACTGAAGGGAAAAAATCTGCCTCCAAACGAAAAATAGATGCAGATTCTGATGGATGGGAGAGTCCTGATTTGAATCTTCCAGTAGTTAAGGGTGCAGATCCAGATACTACAAGTGATGCTGACTCTTTAATTTCAGAGTTTCCTTCTGTCTCTACTAAAGACATTCCTTCTGACTCAAGCCAGTGTATAGGTGACTTTTCTGATGCCTCTTCTTTTGGTTATCTAGATAAAAGAGATGTGAACCAACTTGCTGAAGTTACTGGTTATGAGGCTGGCAAGGGGGAGCCTAGGAGGTTGGAATGTCACAGAGGCAGATTTAAAGGCTCTTCTTTGAGTCCTAAGAAAAAGAAAGGAAAGAAGAATTCCTGATGTTATTTTTTTTTGTTTTTCTTTAATTTATTTTTGTGATGTTTCTGACCATTTCTTCCCTTAAGGTGTATGACAACTATAGCAAGGAGAGCTGCAATTTTTAAATTATTATCTGTATGTTCTGCTAATATTTTTTGTTTGCAGGAATGTGGTCTCTCTGAACATCCTAAATGTGCTGACTGGGAATATGATCCTAAAGTATGGTCTTGTTCTTCTGATAGGAATGGGGGGGGGGTGGGAGTTTTGTTTAAGGGGTTTAGTTTTCCTATCCTTAATGTAGTTCATATTGTCCCAGGTCGGGTACTTTTGGTTACTTTTAGTTTTTGTGGGACTGTTTTTCGTTTGTTTAATGTATATGCTTCTCCAAATAGGGTAGAACGTTTGCTTAATTTTGAAACTTTAAAGTTTTTTCTGCCAGGTCGAGAGCCAACTTTTTTGGTTGGGGATTTTAATTGTATTATTAAGAATGGGGACAGAGAGGGTGGGAGTGATTGTAGGGTGGATAGCTCAGGTAAGTTTTTACTTGATTTGCTTAAATCTTTCGGTTTGAACGATGTCTTCGGGTCTGTTTCTTTTTCAGGGGAGGGTTTTACTTTCTTTAGTGATAGTGGTGGGATAAAATCTCGAATTGATTTTTGTTTTTTATTTAAATTTTTATGTGTTGATGATTTTTCTTTAAAGCGGATGCCCTTTACGGATCATGCCCTTTTGATGTGTAAGGTGAATTGTGTTTTGAAGATCAAGTATGGTAAGGGTGTTTGGAAACTGAATGTGGATTTGTTAGAAGATGAGAAGTTTAAGCGTCAGTTTGTTTGGATGTATGAAAGGTGGCGTGAAAGAAAATGTGATTTTAGTAATGTGCTTATGTGGTGGGAATGGTTGAAGGTGGAAATAAAGAGGTTTTTTATTAAGAAAGGCTGTGAGAAAGCTAGAATGGAAAGGGAGTTGTATGACAAATGGTATCTGAGGTTGTTGTATTTGTATGAATTGAGAAATTGTGGTATTGATGTGCATGAGGAAATTGCTGAAGCAAGAAAGATAATTAAAAAGTGTATGCATGAAAAAGGAAAGAAAATTGTTTTTATGGCAAGATTGGAGAAAATGGAAAAGGATGAGTCTTGTAGTAAATATTTTTTTAAGAAAGCTTTTGAAGGAAAGACTGGTTTTGTTAGTGTTTTTGATAAGGTTGAGTGTGAAGTTAATGGTACGGATGGTGTTTTGCGTGAAGTTCATGAGTTTTACAGTGAGCTGTATAAAGAAAAAACAAGAGATGTTTTATTGGAAAATGAGTTGTTGGAAAACATTGAGGTTAAGTTGGAAAAATATGATAATGATTTGTTAGAAAGGGATCTAAGTTTGGATGAGATTGCAGAGGTTGTTAGGAGCTTTAAGAATGGGAAGGTACCTGGTTGTGATGGTTTGCCTGTTGAATTTTATACTTGTTTTTGGAATTTGATTGGGGTGGATATGTTGGATGTTTGTAAGTTTGTTTTTAGAATGAATGTTTTGCCTGTTTCAATGAGGAAAGGTTTGATTGTTTTGTTATTTAAAAAGGGTGATAAGAGAGATTTGAGGAATTGGAGGCCGATTACGTTGTTGAATGTTGACTATAAGGTTATTGCAAAGGTGTTGGCAAATAGAATGCGTGGAGTGATTGGTAAGGTTGTGGGTGAAGAGCAAGTGTGTGCTGTTCCTGGGCGTCAGATTTCTGAAAGTTTGTTGTTACTACGTGATATACTGTGGTATGTGAGGGAGAGGATGAGGTCTGTTGCTGTTGCTATTGTGGATTTTGAAAAAGCGTATGATAGGGTAGTGCATGATTTTATGCTTCATGTTTTAGAACGTTTAGATTTTTCTGGTAAGATTATTGGATGGTTTAAATGTTTGTATAGTGATATTGGGAGTCAAGTCCAGGTTAATGGTTTTTTGACTGAGGAATTTTGTGTTAAATCTGGAGTGCATCAAGGATGTCCTTTGTCTCCTGTGTTATTTGTATGTGTCATTGAGCCATTATTAACTAGTTTGAGGAAGGATAAATTAGTTAGAGGTGTGAGTGTTCCTGGTAGTAATGGAAGGTGTTTAAAAGTGATTGGGTATATGGATGATGTGAGTGTGGTATGTGAGACTCAGGCTGGTTTGAGGAGGGTGAAAACTTTAGTTGAATGTTTTTGTATGGCAAGTGGTTTCAGAGTTAATTGGAATAAGTGTAAAGTTAAAGTTTTTGGTAATGATAGGGAGATTGGTTCCTGTGGATGGCCTGTGACTGAAGGTGCAATTGAGGTGTTGGGTGTGAAATTTGATGTGGATTTGAAAGGTTTGGAAAGTTGGGAGAATGTTTTTGATAAAGTGAGTAGAAAACTTCAGTTTTGGTCTTTAAGGACTTTATCTTTGAAAGGAAAAATGTTAGTTATTAAATCGGTTTTGATCCCTATTATGTTATATTTGGCGTTAGTTTTTCCGCCACCTGAGAGGATTTTTCGGAGAATTTTGAGAGTGTTGTTTTCTTTTTTCTGGAGTTCTGGTATGGAGCGTTTGAAAAGAGATGTTGTTGTTAAGAGTAAGAATGTTGGTGGTAAGGGTTTTCCAAATGTGGAGAGATTTTTGGCTGTGAAATATGTTAGTAGGTGTGTGGTTCTGAGTGGTAAGGATAGCATGGCTGGTTGTATGGTAAAGTATGCTTGTGGAAATGTTTTAAGACAATATGGTTTATTTGAGATTGATAGAAAGAAACCAGTATGTTTTGCATTTCCGTGGTTTTATGTAAGGGTGGAATGTTGGATTAAAAAATATGGTTTGGAGAATGTTAGTAGGGAGATGTGGTGTGCAAACAGAATGGTGTTGAAAATGTTGGAGAAGAAGGAAGGTCTTGAGTTGATTGGGGGTTTGAATGAAAATGAATGTGTGTTGGTATGGAAAAATGTGTGTAATAAGTATTTGATGAATAGGCAGAAAGATATTAGTTGGATGAGTGTGCATAAGTGTTTTCCAACAAGGGATTTTCAGAGAATGCGTCGTTTAGTGGCTTCAGAAGTGTGTCCTAGAGATGGTTGTTTTCAAAGCGAGAGTGTTATTCATTTGTTTTGGAATTGTGAGTATGCTAGGGATGTTTGGAGAAGTTTGAAAAGGATGATTAAGGGTTTGACTGGAGTGCAGTTTTTTACTTTTAATATGATGATGTATGGTTTGTGTGGAAGTGGTGTGGAAAAGGAGAAAGCAAGATTGATATGGTTATTGGCATGTTGTGTGAAGGAGGTGTTGTGGGATGTGCGTAATATTTTGATTTTTAAGAAAGAGGTAGTTACTGTAGGTAATTGTGTGGGTATGATCCGTGGGAAGTTGTTTTTGTATTTTTCTTTTGATAGGAGGCGATATGGGGAATTAGATTCTGAAGGCATCTGGAAGACAAAGAAGTGGAAGGATTGGATTATTTAGTTGGGTTTTTTTTGTTTTTCCTCCAGTTTGTTTTTGTCTGTATTTGAAATATGTTTAATTTTATTTTGTGTAATTATTTAAGTTAAATGTTTGCATTTTGATTTTTTTCTGATGACAAAAATTTGGGTCAATATTTCAGTTTTGTAACAAGAGATATTTTGTTTGCATTTGTTATTATGATTTTATTTTGTATATATGCATATATGATTATTTTTCTAATAAAAGAATTACGAAACGATCATCTGGGGTTGCTGTGTTCCTTGTTCAGAGAAGAATTGCCTGGTATTTCGGCGCTGGACTGACCGTAATAGGTGGGATCAGACTGATATACTACTTCTCTGTGAAAAGCATTTCTGGGCTAAAAGAAGCTGCACCCAGGTGGAAAATCGCCATAGAACAGGCTAACAATAGTATTTAGCCAGTCATTCGTTCCTGTGAGTGTGCTTCTCTCTATGTGTATATATATATATATACAGTATATATATATATATATATATATATACATGCACACACATACACTCTCTAACTTACAATGCTCTCAACCTCACACATAACTATCTTTACCCACTTATCTCCAAATGTTTTTGAACTGCCTTTGTCAATCCACTCATGACCTATGTTTGTCTGCTTCTATTACTGATACTTCCCTATCCCTTCTCCAATACTTCCTGTGTGCTGCTCCTACTCTCTGGATCTCTCTACCATGTCCATCAGTCTGTCTCCATCCTAGTATAGTTTTTCCACTCTTTGAAAACCTACCTATTCATCTGTCCCCTGATAGATCCTCTTCACCCTAACCAACAAGTACATCTGAATTACCTTATATCACTGCTGCAATTAGAGTCCTCATGACAAGCTGCCTCAAACCTGATGTGTCCCATTTTAAAACTTGTAAATTGTAAGCACTTCAGAGCAGGGCCCTCCTTTTCTGGTGTTAGTTTGTTTTCTTTAGTTTGTTTTATGTATCTGTATTGTGTAATATGAAACATTGACATTGCCTATTCCTACTTATGTACCAAGTGATATGGATTATTGAGATACTTTACAATTAAATGATGCTGATAATAATAATAATTTATTAAAAAAAAATATTCTTTAATTATACTATTTTTGTCAGCCTCTTCTTGTGACGCACTATTAGCTCTCACACATTTCCCCCTTTGTTTACATTCTGTACACGTTTTGCATTTCTTGTTGCACTATTTACCTTTCAGTGACTGAATTTTCCTCTTGGCATCAGGTTGCGCTTCTCTCAGCCTGGCGTGCTATTTTTCCCGCTGTTGTCTCTATTTCTTTGGCAGGTTTTAATTGCTGGACTTTTGCTAAAACTTTGACTTTGTTTTGTCTGGCTGCATTTGGATTCTGATTTTGTGTCTGAACTGTCCGTCAATTGCTAACCCTGCTAATTTACTCTGTTTTTTTATTATGCCGTAAATTGGCCATAGATTGCCTTACTCTCCATGGTGGGACAGTGTTTCTCCAATCATGTCCCAACCCTAGAGTCCTTTCCTGGACAGACATTATCACATGCATGATTAAGGGGCTGACCCCCCGAAACGTTGCAATTTTGTCTCTTGCAATAAAATAAATGTTATGAAATAAGGTGCTGCTATTTCTTGGACTGATATTATTACTAAGGAGCTGGCCAGTGGCTCCTATCAGCTTGCACCTTTCTGATTACTGTTGGATGCCGGACCTATCGAGTATTTGATTATCACATGGCCTAACAGTATACACAGGGCAAAATGTAGAATCTGAGGAAGTGACAATAACTGTGGCTTACTAGGGGATGTTGCTTGGTGCACACACTGCACATCTGCAGAGTATGAGAACATTTTGTCAAGCATCTCACCGCATCCATTCCTTCAAATTGACCAACTTCTCCTTAGTATGTACTCTCTAGACATCCTCGTTTTCTCAAATTGCCCCTGCCTGAGTGATTCTGTTAAGTTCTTGTCTGATGCTAATGTGACATTTATTATTTCCCTGTTAAAGTAAAAGGCCTTGCTTGAGTCTCAACTTACTTAAAAAAAGATTCAATCCTATACTACAACACCTCCTGAGGAGCCCATGGAAGTGGATACCATATGTTTGCCTGAGGCTGAGAAGATGAGATGACACAGTTTAGGAATTTACCTTTATTGTGGCCTTAAAGGGACATTAAAAACTTGGAGATGGTAATATAAAATGTTAAAGTTGAATATATAAGAAAAAAATCTACAATATTATTTAATTAATTATTTTGCCCCCTTTTTCTGTAATTTGATTCTGAAATTGTAAGCATTTCAGTTCCTGCTAGGAATCAAAGTGCAGAACACTCTCTAGTGACCTATTTATAACTGTCCCTAATTGGCCACAGCAGAGAAAGTAACTAAGTTACAATATGGTAGCTAAAATTATGACAAAGTTTGTATAACGCTGCCCAGTGGATAAAGTACTTTGTAAGCATCGGAATGGTGTATACCAGGATACATATAAGGATACATATAACAATGCACAGGTGAGATTAATGCAATGTAGCAATTTGTAACAAACACTTGACACGGCGGTCTTATCACATACTTCACCCGCACACTCGCATTCACCTTAGCCCTTCTTTACCTTTCCGTGAAGGCGGAAGTCTTCCACTTCTCTCGGCTAGGCTCACCTCTGTGTAGACGAAAGGGTAGTCACGCTGTGAAGCACGACCATCACTCTCTCTCCAACTCCGGTTCCACTGCAAGCGTGTGCGGGACTTACCGATCGGATGTGACGTCAGAACCTCCTTCACATTCTCACCGGTCTGTATCCAATCCGTGCTTTGAACTAGGCCAATGCTTCTCTGTATGCCGATATACGCTGGGACTTAATGAAGAGAGTTCCTCTACTCTCAAAGAAAGTATCAAGAAAAAATGTAGCAAAGTCCCAGTTGTGGATAAATAAAAACAGAACTTTATTTGTATCGGATTAAAACATGAAAAAATGTTTGTAAAAACCTAGAAAGGTCTAACGCGTTTCGGCTAGCTCTTGCCGTAATCATAGACCATGTCTAATGTATGTTTTACAGAGGCTTAAATAGGTGTTGAATTACATGTGAACCCAAATCAGCTGAATACTTAACCCTATCTAGCAATATGGAAAGCTGCTCTCCATGGTAGACTGTTCACCTTATCTGAGATACAATCTCTCTTTATCTTAATCAATTAATTAACTCCATATACGTGTCTAGTAATATGTTACATATAAATATATACAGTTATCCTTAACTCTCATATTATTAACAACATTTTCATTCTATGAGAATATATAATCAACTAATAAACTTTAGTATGTTATATATATAGATTCTGTTGAATATTGTATTGTAACAAAATTTAACTTATAGATATTCTTATTACTGAAAATACACTTAAATGAACTTAAATGAATATTGGAGGTTGTAAACAAAACAGAACATGGGTAGTGATCTACAACAACGGGGACCATGTAGCATATACAGATATGTGGACATACAAACTGGACACTCATAGTGAACTTTCTTATTCAAACAAATTTTGTATATACCAGTAATTATTATAGGTCTAGATGAATATACACATATCATGAAACTTTTTGTTTTGTAGTTTAAATAACTATTCCCAAAAATTTACTAGATCGAATTCTGAATTAAAACCGTTAGGAATCTGGGTTTTTAGTCTAAAAATCCAATAGACTTCCTGTCTACCTAATGTTTGTGACCTATCTCCTCCTCTAGGTGGAGTTTTAACTGCTTCTATTATATTCCAACTGAATGAATGAACTGACTGGTTATGGACCTCAATAAAATGACGACTTAACTCAGAACAGGGAATTTTGTTTCTTATATCTCCCAAATGTTCTCTGATACGTGTTCTTATATCCCGTGTAGTGAGTCCTACGTACTGACCCTTGCATAAATTACATTCTACCAAGTATATCACAAAATTTGAGCTACAATTATGACAACCATGTATCTGAAAGGTTTCTCCTGTTGTATATGATTTGAATGTGCTAGTAACATTATGATAGTCGCAGGCTTTACAGCGAGTGCTGCCACATCTATAGCTGCCATTACATCGTAGCCATGAGCTTTCATTGGTATGTATCTGTGTATTCTTTAGCACGCTAGGTGAGAGTGAATTAGCAAGTGTATCATTTTTCTTATAGACAAATTTACATCCGTCACCAATTACTTCTTTCAATATTTCATCCCCATACAAGATAGGGAGATATTTCTTTACAATATTACATATATCATTGTATTGATTCGAATACTTGGTGACGAATGTAGGTCTATTATCTGTTTTGTCCTTCCTTTTAGGGGATAGTAAATCCTCTCTGTTGTATCTATCAACTTCTTTTTTAATTTTTATAACCTCAGTTTTAGAGTAACCTCTGGCTATTAGCCTATGTGCTAATTCTTCACTTTCTTTAATGTAATCATTATTAAGTGAACAATTACGTTTAACTCTCATCATCTGTCCTTTAATGATGCCTTTAAAGACATGTTTTGGATGTCCACTGGTAGCATAAAGCAGTGCATTACCTGCTATAGGTTTACGGTAAAGCGCTGTGTTTACAGAGTTGGATATAGAATTCCCATATAGTGTAATGTCTAAGAAATTTATCTCTATTTTATTCCATTCTTTGGTGAAATTTAATCCCATTTTATTATTATTTAGATGTTGAACAAATTTATCAGCTGATGTTTCATCTGTCTTCCAAACTATTATAAGGTCATCAATAAACCTATTATATTGAATTATATGTTCACGGTAGGGATTTGTATCACCATAAATGTAGGTTTCTTCAAACCAACCCATCACGAGATTTGCGTATGAGGGCGCAAATTTCGCCCCCATCGCCGTCCCTTGTCTTTGTATATAGTGATCATTTCCAAACACAAAACTATTATGTTCTAACAGAAACCTAATAATTTTAAGTACATAGTTTTTAAAGTCTGCATTTAGATTACCATCTTTGTCTAAATAAAACTCTATTGCTAATAAGCCTACAGAGTGTGGTATTGAGGAATATAACGATGTGGCATCTACTGTGAGCCAACCCATTGTTTTATAGACACTAAAACTATACACTTATTTTGTCGCTATTTAAACAACTATTGAAACATTAAAACATACATCTACATGTTTTTCACAGACTAATCTTTTCTTTGAATGCATTATTCTATCTAGCATTTATTTAAGGCTATTTTCCAAATATGCCCGTTTAGAGGCGCGCGGTAAATAATCAGCCATTACAATCACTTATAAAATTAGCCAGAGATCAGATGCCCCCAAAATACAGTGGTATGTATCTTATTAAAAAATAGTATCATTTTTATTTTTTAATAAAATAACTGCACCAGGCAGTTTTGGGGGTCTAAAGTTGTCAGTTCTGGGGTGTTAGAAAAAAAAAACAGCACTGAAAAGTACCTTTACATTGCGGTTTTTGGGAATTGTATGTTCCCAGTAAATATATATGTATATGCTTATATACATGTATATTTATGTGTTTATATGTATATATACACTTATTAACACATAAATATATATGTATATAGACATATACATATGAATTTACAATTTGCTGCCATTGCTGCATGACTTATCCCCTTCACTGCGCTTTGGTTCTGCGCCGTGTATGACAGCATCAGAACGAGGCTCCCATTGGAGCCTATGGAAGCACGCTTTCGTGAGCGCAATGCTGTCAACTTGTAATACCAGCGCACATTAGCACATTAGTAGTGCGCAAATATTGCTTTACGAAAGCGATTTTTAGCGCTCCACTTGTAATCTGGTCCTTTGTGTTTAATGACCCTTTCAGGGATATCTATTTAAATATTGCCCTACAAGGCTAGGAAGAGCCAGACCTTAATTATGTTTGAAGGAACAGAATTAGTCCAAACCCTCATCTCAAAAGACAAATCCTGGGACACACGCTGTGCCTACCACAGAAGTTTGTGAAGAGTAGGCGCCTGAGATCCTCTTCTTCTCTTCCGGTGACTGGTCTGGGAGTTTTTTTCTTTTGCATGTGGACCCGCTGGAGCAGTCGTCATTCTTAGACGCTTAATCAACAATTGGGAGAGGCCTAAATCTGTTGCACAGCACACAGTAGGGGGTACTGTACAGCCCTTTCCCCTTCCCACTTCCAACGCTCCTAGCTACACGCACATCACCTGCCTCTGTACTCTAAACGAGACCTGCCCTAACAGTACAAGCGGTCTATTTTGGACAGCGGGGTAACAGGGTCACAGAAGCTGTATAAGCCCCTCTCTTAAGCTCCATACCTCTGCGCCTCTCACTAAGTGCCCAGGAGGATTTTATAATTGTATTCCAGACAGCTAAAGGAACATAGGAGCCTGGACTGGTGACTGTGTATACATTGCCCAGCTTACCCCTTACCCCTGTACAGGACACAAGGCCTTTGGGGATACCTTCCAGCACCTAACTGGGTCCTAGATCTCCAAGTCCCAACAGGCCCTGTTTAGTGCACAGTATAGTATCTCCAAGCCATTGCTCAAAAAGGTTCAGTGATTAACCCTCTGAAAAGGGATTCAGCCAAAACTCTAGTGAACGTTGTTTCTCCTTTAGTCACCCTAACCTAGAGCTCTTTCCACTAGCACTGATTAATACTGGGTTAATATTGTAAAGAAGTACCAAAATTTGTGAGCCTCTGTGACCACATCCCGCCTCACCCCTTCCAACCTGGGCCTCCAGGTTGGTCGCTTCCATACCCCCTTTCCCCTTCCTTTGGTCGTATCCCCTTTTTCCCTGAGGTGGGGGTGTTGAGTCCCTGGGAACTTGCGTGACATCCTCTAGGCTTAGCCTGGGGAAGCACAACACACTGTTTATTTGTATCCAAACTGTGTAACCTATTTCTTCATTGCAAATTGGTTGAAGAGTGTATATTCATATCTAACACTGCTAGTTCTCTGTTCTGGGTCCTTGTCTTTTTTGACCCACATAACTAGTGGGCCGCCTGTCTTCCTTTTCTCCCTTTCATAAACTAAACCTAATATCCCTCTACTTAACACCTCCTCCACCTCTCCCTTTCCTGCCTAGCGTGTCTAGGTGGGTCACTTCCACCTTCCTTTTCCCCTTCCCTGTGGGTTGCATCAAACCTTTCCCAGAGGTGGGGAGATGGGCATTAACTCTGATCTGTCCCTTCCTTCTTAGATACCCACAAGCTGTACCTCAGGTTTTGTGTGTAATGTAATAAAAAAAAAAAGAGGAAAAGAAAGATAGAAATAAACAAAATGAGGTAGAGCTGCCAAAGAAATGCTATCCAGCCCCGCTCTAAAGTTATATGTGTAATACTTGTTTGTTTATGTATTTGTAGACCTAACTCATTCTTTCAACAGCTGATTATATTTGTATGGAAGGAGGGAGCGCCAAATAGGCTGAAGTATTTATAGGCTAAAATATCTTATAAATCTATATATACTACGTAGATTAAAATCTGTAAAGAAATCTAGGTATACAGTTATGGTTATACTTGTACTGATAAAATGAACATGTATTATAAAAATTACATATAATAGAGTACCCTATACACAATATCATAAAGACAAAAGACAATAGTCATAAAAAGGTTATAAAAACAGAACTCAAAACTCAGAGTAAGCTATGTCCTCAGATGTTGTGGAAAAAAGTGACCAGTGATTACTAAGAAGTAACCTCAGATATTATATATAAAAAAGTGTCCAAATATATATATATATATATATATATATATATATATATATCCAGTGATGATAAATGTCCTCTATAATTGTGTCCAAATGTGTCCAAATGAAGTGTACTAATATTGTAAGTCCCAAATAGGTGATATCCAGTAGATCCAAATATATATCCTCACAAAAGGAAGAGTAAGAATAAAGATAAAAATAAAATTAAAATTAAAATAAAAACAGTGAACCTGAAAAGTGGTAAACCAATAACTTGTGAGCAAAAAAAAAACGTGAATCCAATGTGGTTGATACCTGTAAAAACAAAATTCACATAGTACAATACTGTTTACAATAATACAAAGACTATTAGAAATAGGCTTACCCTATTTAGCAGACTCCAGCAGTGACTAATAACTCTATCAACGCGTTTTGGCCCCAACGTCGGCCTTTCTCAAGATGTCAACTGTTAGTGTAACTAAGACTTAAATAGCCAATATTGGCCAATCATGAGCGAGATCTTTTCCCGCCTTGAAAATGCCCTTACTTTCATTATTATTTAAGGTTACTGCCCTTAATCAAAAAGTTAATCCTAAGCAACGTGGTTACGTCACTTTCGGTGAAGAAATACATTTGAACGAAGAAAAACATCTTACGCATATAACGCTGCATTTCGGTATAAGTCATAATCACATTTCCCCTTAATACAATATATCAAAGACCAATTTCAAAACATTGTTGGTTATAATGTTAAATCCAAAGTGTCAGATGTCTTCCGGTTGCGGAGATATCTGACTTCTGGTAGTGATATTACGTCACTTCCGGATAATACGTCACTTCCGGTTTTCCGGATAGTACGTCAATTCCTGTAGTGATATATCATTACTTCCAGTGTTGTGGACAATACTCTGGGAAATGTAGTTTTGAGGTTTAAGAAACTATTATTTACTTTTAATATTGTGGGTAATATAATGTAAAAAACATGTTGTATCTATTAAGATCGTATATACTATTAGTATGCTTGAGTCTTAAGCGGGGTTATTAACAATTATATGTTAACATTTAACATTTGCAAAAAGGTTACACAAAAATACATATAAATATATTGATTAGGAATGGATAAAAATACAGATTGAGATCAGCTGTTGAAAATACAATTAAAAACAATGGCAATCTTAAAACCAACTTTAAAATTAGTAAAAACAGTTAATATACACAATATTGTGAGAGTGTATATAAATGTTATAATCTAACAACAATTGGAATATCAAACAATAATTTGGAATTCTACAGTATGCTTATAAAGAGTGATATTCGATTATAAAAAATTATGAAAAATTGTTCACTCATAAAAATCCTACAGAACTTTCCTAAAATGCCTCTAAAAAATCCTTATAAACTCTTATAAAAAATTCATATAAAAAGTCTTACAAAAAATCAATATAAAATTGGAGGGGAATTGTAAGATACTGGTTAATTAAAAAGATGGAAAACTTCAATATCAGCATTATTGGATATATTGGATATATGCAATCTATATGAAAAATCCATTTCACTTTAGCTTGTAATAGTTGTTTTACTATATTCACCTCCTCTCGATTGTTTAGGTACTTTGCAATTGCCTATATATTTGAGACTTGTATTTTTACCTCCATGTTTTTCTTGAAAATGTTTATATAGTGGGACATCGTCCCTATTGTGTTTAATAACTAATAGGTACTCCCTAATTCTATCTTTAATGCTGTGTGTGGTCTGTCCTACATATTGGAGGCCCACAGCCACACTCAATTAGGTAAATGACCCCTTTGTCTTGGCAGTGGATGATATCATTTATTTTAAAAACCTCTTTACTAATATTAGATTTATACGTATTACTTTTAATCCCATGTTGGCATGCCTTACACATCCACAGGAGAAGAAAATTTATATTCTCTCCCCTTTAATACTAGTCTCAAAAAGTTTCGTTTTTGTTTTTTGCAGACTTGGTGCCTACATGGATTTTAAATTTTTGGATTTTTGATAGATAAATTTAGGGGCATTGCTTAATTTCTCACCTAAAACATTGTCTTGTTTCAATAAGTACAAATTATTTGTAACGATATGTTCAATCAAAATGCGGTTTTTACTATATTTAGTGATTAGTGGGACAATAAACTCATCTTTATTCTTAGGTTCTTTATCTTTATATACCAAAATAGATTCTCTGTCTATGCTGTTGACAGTTTCAATAGTTATTCTCCAATACATCCTCTGGATAGCCTCTTTCCAAAAACCTATCTTTCAGAGGTCTTGACTGTTCTATCCATTTGTCTGCCTTAGAGCAATTCTTCCTAACTCTAAGTAATTGGCCTTTTGGTATATTTGATTTCCAAACATGGTGGTGGCAGCTTGATTGATGGATGTAATTTTTACAGTCGACTTTTGTTCATTACCTCAATTATGAATTTGAGATCTTCCTCATTGCCTTTCCGTATCATAAATATATCATCAATATAAAGATGATAGAGGACCAGATCCGTGATAGCTGGGCAAGAGTCACAGAATATGGTTTCCCATTTACCCATATATAAGTTTGCATAGCTAGGCGCGAATCTGGTCCCCATCGCCGTACCGCATAACTGTTTATAAAACTTATTATCAAAGTCAAAATAATTATGGGTTAAAATGTATAAAATACCATCCAAAATAAAATCTCTTTGTTCTTCCACCATTGTGTTATCTTTATCAAGAAAATATTGTACAGCTTCTATCCCCTCTTTATGGGGTATACTCGTATAAATCGATGCCACATCACATGTTACTAGAATATATTGTTCATCCCAAGTTATTTTATTTAGCATATTCAGCAACTATGTGGAGTCCTTGAGATATGAGGGTAAAGTAGTTACATATTTTTGTAGATTTTTATCAATATACTGTGATAAGTTACTTGAGATAGATCCAATACCCAAAATGATTAGTCTTCCTGGAGTTTGATCAGTGTTTTATGGATCTTTTAGATATCTATATTCCTTATCATTTAGAACCCCTTTTCGTTTCGTCCCTTCCAATAATTTATCTAGTTCCGCCTTAAATCTGATTGTAGGATCCCCTCTTAAAGGGACACTCAAGTCAAAATTAAACTTTCGTTATTCAGATCGAGCATGCCATTTTAAACAACTTTTCAATTTACTTCCATTAACAAAATGTGCACAGTCTATTTATATTTAAACTTTTTGAGTCACCAGCTCCTACTGAGCATGTGCAAGAATAAGTGCGTATGCATTTATGAATGGCTGATGGCAGTCACATGGTACGTGTATGCATTTGTGATTGGCTGATGGCTGTCACATGGTACAGGGGGAGTGGAAAAAGACATAACTTTTAAAATTGTCAGAAAAAAAATCTACTACTCATTTGAAGTTCAGACTAAGTGATATTGCATTGTCTTGTTATCTTGCATTTGTTGATTATGCAAATCTACTGTGTTGACTGGTCCTTTAAGATCTCATAAGTCTTAGAATCTCCCAACATTCTCTTGGATTCTGTCATATATGCTTCTCTATTCAATAGCACAAACCACAACTCCACCTATATCAGCTGGTTTGATAATCACATTTTTATTGTTTTCCAGACCTTTAAGAAAATTAATTTGGGCCTTTGATAAATTATGTCTATACTTATTGATTTTCTGAGGTTTTAGTTTCCTAATTTCATCACATACCACTCTTTCAAATGCTTCAATAGCACCGCCTTTGTGTGTAAAAGGATGAAATGTGGATTTGGGCTTGAGGTCTGTGGGTGTAATTTTACTCTCCTTGATATTCTCATCTGTATATGTTCTAGCAATAGTGCTCTTTTGTTGTGCTTCTGCTGCAGTCTTTAAGAAATATATTTTTAGAGTCAGTTTCCTCACCAAGTCTTTAATATGTGTGTATGTTTGAAACTTGTTAAGACCTTTAGATGGTACATAAGAGAGACCTAGGTTTAAAACTTGTGTTTTCTTATCTTTGAGGGCTATAGTACTTAGATTATATATTCCATTTTTAATAGGTTTTAACTTATTTTGAGTTCTGAGTTCTGTTTTTATAACCTTTTTATGAGTATTGTCTTTTGCCTTTATGATATAGGGTATAGAGTACCCTATTATATGTATTTTTATAATAAATGGTAATCTTATCAGTACAAGTATTACCATAACTGTATACCTAGATTTCTCTACAGATTTTAATCTACATAGTATATATCGATTTATTAGTTATTTTAGTCTATAGATACTTCAGCCTATTTAGCGCTCTCCCTCCTTCCATACAAGTATAATCATTTTTTGAGTTTTTTAGGGATCTCATTTTGGGAACTTGTATCCCTTCATTTTGCCGCTGTATATAATCTAATTTATCATTCTCTCAACAGCGGTGTGTATATAACTAGGACACAAAAATCTGTGAAATAAATCACAAAAAAGAGGGCGCCTCCCAGTGCAATATTGCAGTAAAAAAATGACAACTATTACTTCTTGTATTAAAATAATACTCACAAAGGTTTCAGCACCCGGTGTGCTAAATGGTGCAGGCTTGGGACTCACAATGGCCCAGCAACACTGATCCAAACACCAAAGAACAGGGATGATCAATGGTTCCAGATTGTCCAGATAGAAGGCGAAGTGGTGCAGGCTCAGGGAAGCAAATCACAAAGAAAGGGCCCCTCCTAGTGCAATATTGCAAAAGTACTGGTAGATAACAATTTTGCGTTAGAGTAATACTCACAAGGGTTGCAGCACCCAGTGTGCTGAATGGTGCAGGCTGGGGACTCACAGTGGCCCAGCAACACTAATCATAGGATAACAAATATACACATGAGCTCCAGGTGGTTGGAGAAGCAAAAACAGACTCAGGCTTCCAATAACATTGACATATATTTATTTAAAAAAAAAACTAATAAAAACAATGGGTGTAGTGTGCACCCAATTTAAATATTATTGGAAGCCTGAGCCTGTTTTAGCTTCTCCAACCAACTGGAGCGCATGTGTATATTTGTTATCCTATGATAACATTTAGCACACTGGGTGCTGCAACCTTTGTGAGTATTATTTTAATACAAGAAGTACCAGTTGTCATTTTTTACTGCAATATTGCACTAGGAGGCGCCCTCATTTTTTGTGATTTAGTTCACAGATTTTTGTGTCCTTGCTCATCATCCATGAGAGGAGCTGCCCGCACCCTGCATACCTGCATTTCTATCACAGGGATCACACTTTTTTTATGTCCACTTACATCCAGATCTTATTTCAATTGAAGGACTAGGTTAAGGCATTAATATCAATTTTTGTACACATCTGTCACATATTAATGTTACATATGTTCTCATAATATTATTGTGAATATTGTATTGAATAGTGCACTGATAAGCCCATATTTCTTCTGCCATCTCTCACTCTAGCGCCCCCTCCAGCTGGATACTCAGGTATCACAGCATTAGTTGCCACTTTCACCCTTGTATATAACTAGAAAGACTTTAAGGTTGTTCTCTTTGTTTTTGGGCATCCTTTAAAATGCCTCACTCTGCCAGGAAGCATCCCAAGACCACTCCAAAGTCCAAAAAAAAGTCTATGACCACTTTTCCCAGCCTGTTAAAGAACCAAGCATGGAGGTCCACAGAGATCTAAGTGACCCATACTCTCAGGACGAGGAGTCCCAATCTAGCACGCACTCTGCTATCTCACTTCATCACAGAATTTACACTTAAAAAAATGTTGGCTATGCAGACGCGATCCATAACTCAGGAGATCCAGCGCAGCTCCTCTGAGCTTAAGAAGGAAATCTCTGAAATTGGAGAGAGGGGGGAACGCAAACAGGATGATATAGCTGTGGACCAATCTAGCCTGCTCTCATACTCAGAAAATCTGGCTGATCAAATCTTGCAGTTGGAGTTCAAACTGTCGGATGTTGAAGACCGGTCCAGATGCAACAATATAAGATTTAGAGGCATCCCAGAATCTGTCTCATCGGCAGAACTACATGTATATCTACAAGCACTGTTCCAGGAGTTTTTGGACTCTCCCGAGGGTTTGACGGACACCATGGTGCGAGCCCACAGGGCCCATTGCTCTAGAGCGGTGGCCCTGGACAAGCTGAGAGATGTTATAGTTTGTTTCCATAGCTTTTTGTACAAGGGCAAACTAATGCAAGCTGCCTTTAAGAAGCTACCCCTCAAAGATGTCCAACTCCTACCTGATCTTTCAGCCCATACTCTCCAGCAACGCCGGCAGTTCCAGCCTGTTACCTCCAATCTTCGCAAAACCAACACAAAATACAGGTGGGGCTACCCACTAGACTCATTATTACTAAAGATAAAAAAATATCTGTGACTACTACCATCTACCAGGGACTCTCCCTCCTCACATCTTGGGATCTCCTTCATGAGCCTCTGCCCGTACAAATGCCTACTCATCCCAAACTATGTGCTTCTGCACCAGAATGGACTGCAAAAGATCAAAGATTAAAACGCCCCAGGATGCACCAACCTCAGGGCGCTCTCAGACCACTAGGGGATGCTACCTGATTCCTCTAACTAGCTCCTACACCCTAAGTGAATCAACCCTCTTCCTCACTTCTATGTGAGTGCAACCTGATAACTTATTACCTTTCCTGAACTTTTCTTCTGTTTACACCTTCAAATATTTAGATATGCGCTTATTATAATGTTCTCTTTGTTATTTTGCATTGTTTGAGTCAAGGTTTACTGTTTACTAGTTATGGTCATAATATTGAATATTATAGAGCGGGGCTGATGTTGCTGGCCTTTATTTTCTCTGCTCTTTGGCATTGTGTTCTCCCCCCAATTAGAAGCTCATTCTAGGGTTCCTTTGAGGTGGGCTACTTCCACCACACCTTCAGATGCTAATTACTAGTGTCTCTACTACCTGACCTATCCTTACCCTGTGTCCCTCCCCCCCTCCTCCTTGTCAGTTAGTCTGCACCTACTATTTTTGTTCTACTCATATCTTAGCATATGGATACGTCAACAATACGAGTCCTTACCCACAATGCTAGAGGCCTCAATTCTCCACATAAACTCAGCCTACTACTGCGCTCACATAAACACCACAATCCTGACATTGTTTTCCTTCAGGAAACGCATTGGTTACTGAATGAACCCCTCAGACTCTCCTCCAAGTAATACACTCAAATTGAATTTGCCCCGTTTACCAAGAAAGCCAGAGGAACTGCTATTTTACTCCATAAGAGACTCGCATTTGAATTAATTCAGGTTACTAAGGACCCCAGGCAAGATATGTCATCCTGATCTGGAAATTAAATCATGTAGTCTACACGCAAGCCTCCGTTTACCTCCCAAACACCCATCAACCCAAATGTCTAAAGCACATTCTGCGTGTAATTGACCAGACTAAGCAGGGTGGAGTTATTTTAGCTAGGGACTTTAACATGGTTTGGGAGGGACCACAGGGCTGACAGGAAGACCACTGGTTCAAATAAGGCTCACTCATCTGCTGAACTTCTGGCCTAAAGGTTTTGCAACCTAATGTCCTGCTCTGGGTACTACAATGTCTGGAGAGCCATCTACCCTAAAGATAAGGATTACACACACTTCTCTCATCCACACAAACTATATGACAGACTCGACTATATATTTTGCACGGCTAACTTACTGGACCTAGTTATGCAAGCCAAAATTTCCCTGTGTGCTTGGACTGACCATGACCATGTTCTAGCTGATATACTCTCGACAAACAAACCACATTCTAGGACCTCATAGCGCATGCCTCATCACCTTTTGGTGGATGTCCCATTTAGGGAAGAGCTTCATAAGGACATCACACACTTTATAAAGACTAATGACAACACACTAGTCCGAGATGACACCTTGTGGGGGGCTGCGAAAGCCACCATAAGAAGGCTCATGATTGGAAAACAAGTGCACCTCAGAAAACAAGCTATCCTCACCCTATCACATGCCCATATTAAGCTCAGAAACTTAGAAACACAAAACTGGAGCTCCCCGTCCGCAGCCCTAACACTTTAAATTGCTAACTTTAAAAACCAGATCTCTCAAATTGAACTTCGTAGAACACAATTCAATTTAACTAAACTGAAACAGCTGTTTTACTACAAAAGTAATAAATCGGACACCCTACTGGCCAACAAAACTAGAAACAGAGTAGGCGCTTCACGCATCCACTGCATACGTTCTTTAGACTAACTTCTCAAAATCCCGTCCCAGATTGGTGGCTAATTCTCAAAGTATTACTCGAGCCTGTATAATTTAGAGAGATCCGAAAAACCTCAGGCAACTCCCCTAGAAAACATACTCACATTCTTGGACTCATTTAAACTCCCCACGCTCCCTCACGAATAGCACGACTTACTGAATTCCAAGTTTTCCCTTAAGGAAATCCAGCAGGTTATCAAAAACTCGAAACCTTTTAAATACCCAGGTCCAGATGGTTTCCCAGTTTATTTTTTATAAGACCTTCATTTGGGAACTCTCCCTCCTACTACTTAGGCTCTATAATCTTGCAAGAGAGGAAGGCTGCATTAAAAAGGAATTTTTAGAAGCCACCATCGTTACTATCCTAAAAACCCAATAAAGACCCCTCTTTATGTTCTAGCTATAGGCCGATATCCCTCATTAATACTGACATAAAATTCTATTCTAAATTATTGGCCAACCACATAGCAGGTCTCTTACCCCACCTTATCAACCCGGACCAAGTAGGGTTTGTCCCTCATAGAGAGGGCCCGGGACAATACTAGGCATTTGTTAAATATTCTTAGTCTTTCCTCTAAACTTAATAAGTCTCTATTGGCTATCTCTCTAGATGCCGAGAAGGCTTTCAACCGTATACGGTGGAAGTTTCTATGGGAGGTCCTTGAGAGTCTCCAGTTTCTAAGTGAAATGATTACAGTTGTTAAAGCTCTTCACTCCACTCCCACTGCTTTGGTGAGAGGTCTCAGTTTTCATTCTCCTCCCTTTCCTATAGCGAACGGCACTAGACAGTGTTGTCCCCTATCACCCCTATTGTTCGCGTTAGCTATCGAACCTTTGGCGGAGCAAATTAGAATGGATTGTCAGATGAAGGGAGTCAAATTATTCGGTACTGTGCATAAGATTGCCTTGTTCGCGGACAACATCACTATCTTCTCGTCGGACCCCATACATACTATCCTTATTAGTTAAACCTGTCCAAAACAGAGATATACACACAATGTATTTCATGTGATCAACTATTGCCTCTGAAATCCAGATTCGGCTTCAACTGGACAGAGAAACTAATTTTCCATCTTCGTCCAAGTAATGAAGGACAACTATCTCCCTCTCCTGTCAAAGTCCTCAAAAACAATTGGAATTTATCTCATGTCTCCTGGCTAGGTAGAAAAGCTGAATTAAAAATGTATTTTTTACCCAAACTTACATATCTATTTTGGTGTCTCCCCATTAGGGTCCCCAAGCATATACTGCTACAGTTCCAAAGTGAACTGATGAAATACATTTGGCAAGGCAAACCTCTCAGAGTGGCAAATAAAATACTCCAAATCCCTAAAAACTCAGGGGGGTAGAGCGTCGCCTTCTGTGATTCGGTTCTATCAGGGTGCAATGCTCACCCACATTGCACAATGGGGAGTTAAACACTCTCTGTGCAAATTGAGGTCAATCAAACAAGCCTTGCTACCTTATAATATTCACCTTTGAGACCTAATATTGACCCAACTACACTGCCGCAGAGAGATTAGATAAAGTCAACCCTAGAGTGTCTTGACATGTGGGACAAGTTTTGACATTATCCCCTTATAGCTCCGCACCCCTCCCTAATAACTTATTTTGCTGGTCTACTCACGGGCTTGCCGGAAACCCACCCACATAAATGGGCCCAGCTAGGAGTTCTATGGTCCTCCCCCTCGCAGGGCCGATTTAAACACATTACCCAATTCAGGGTTAGATCCCAAATCCCATCATACCTACCTTTCGAATTCCATAGAACCAAAAGCTTTATAACTAGTTGGGGTTTTAAACCAGGCCTAGCTCACCTGCTTACCCCATGGGAAACAATCTGGTGCCAAGGCAACAGACTCCATAGGCCCTTATCCATACAATATTGATTAATTGGGGGGTATTGTTTTCTGAAACGCTGCCTCACAGCGATTGGAGTCTCTTTTGGGTACTCCAGTGTCCACTCATATTTGGAGACGTACTCTGGAACTCACTCAAAAAGCAATCCATTGTACAATACTATACAAGACTTTTTACAAACTCTTATCTCATTGGTATTACGTCCTTACTAGGTTAGTTCCGATGTTTCCTAATGCATCCCCTGACTGTTGGAGAGGTTTTGGTCAGAGAGGTAACTAGATGCACATTTGGTGGGAGTGCCCTAAGATTCATCCCCTGTGGAACACATGATTTTTAGTTATATCCAACATGAGTATATCCCTGCCCAGGTCTCCTTCAATAGCCCTCTTACATATAGGCATACACGCTTTACTGAAACAACATGCATATCTATGTATTTACCTATTTACGACTGTAAAAATTCAATTGCTTGTGCCTAGAAAAAGGATTCTCCCCCAAACTGGGCTAGAGTTTGCAATACCATGGCATACATATATAAAATGGAGAAGGATATTTACTATAAGTTAGATAACTCAGACCTCTTTGAACTTATTTGGCCAGACTGAAAAACAAATATGACACAGAGTGGAGATCCAACCCCTTGACCCCTGATTAAGCTAGAACCTGTAGAGAGTGAGTGAGATCTGAGATGGAGTTCCACAGACGACTTAGTAACTAACACTACCCTTCCCCTAACCCTTTCTCCCCCCTCCTCTTCCCTGAAACAACAAACTAGAAATATTGGGGATTCTCATATCCTTCTATGCTTTGACACTATAATCCCTTATGTTTTCATTAAAAAGGAGTCAGTTTTTTTATTATTATTTTTTTTTTACCTTTTCCGTACCTTGTTGATTTCTCAGTTTTCTGAATTGTGAGTAAAGCTTTTGAAAACTTAAAAAAAATAAAAAATAAAATAAAAAAAATCAGCCAATAGGATTTCAGTAGCTCTCATCCTATTGGTTGTTTTAAACAGCCAATAGTATTTCAGAAGCTCTAATCCTATTGGCTGATTTGAATTTGAAGACTCAAATCAGACAATAGGAATGCAAGGTGCGCCATTTTGAAACGGCTACCTTGCATTCAACTTCAGTGTACGGAGGTGACCGTATGAAGAGGACACTCTGCGCAGGATTTCTTCCAGGATAGCTCCGCTCCGTGCCACTGGGATGAAGATAGAAGACGTCCCCGAGATGGATGAAGGTGTTGCCGCCTGGATGAAGACTTCTCACTGCCTGGATGAAGATTGATCTCCGGACTTCAGGAACCATTTTTTTATTTTTTTGGGTGGGTTCTTTTTCTAGATTAGGGATGGGGACTTGTAAAAGAGCTGAATGCCCTTTTAAGGGCAGTATAAAAGAGCTGAATGCTCTTTTAAGGGCAATGCCCATACAAATGCCCCTTTAGGGGCAATGGGTAGTTTAGGAATTTTTAGAGTTATGTTTTTTATTTTGGGGATTGATTGGGTGGTGGGTTTTACTGTTGGGGGGACTTTGTATTTTTTTACAGGTAAAAGAACTGCTTAACTTAGGACAATGCCCTACAGAAAGGCCCTTTTAAGGGCTATTGGCAGTTTATTGTAGGTTATGGGGTGTTTTTATTTTGGGGGCTTATTTTTTATAGGGCTATTAGATTAGGTATAATTGTTTTTATTTTTGATAATTTAATTTATTATTTTTTGTAATCTTAGTGTTTTTTATTTTTCGTAATTTAGTGTTTATTATTTTTTGTAATCTTAGTGTTTTTTATTTTTCGTAATTTAGTGTTTATTATTTTTTGTAATTTTAGATTTTTTAAATTTTTTCGTAGGTTTTTTTAAATTTGTAATTTAGATTTTTTTAATTGGTAGTTTTTTTTTAAATTTTTTTAGAATAGTTATGTTAGGTTAATTTATAGTTTAAACAGGATTTTTTTTATTTCACCGGTAAGTTTTTATTTATTTTAAGATAATTATATTGTAATTTTAATTTAAAGTTAGGGGTGTGTTAGGCTTAGGGGTTAATAGTTTAATTTAGTGTTTTGCGATGTGGGGGGGCTGGTGGTTTAGGGGTTAATAGGTTTATTTAGTGGTGGCGATTTTGGGGTGCTGGCGGTTTAGGGGTTAATAGGTTTATTTAGTGGAGGCGATGTGGGGGGCCGGAGGTTTAGGGGTTAATAGGTTTATTTAGTAGTGGTGATATGGGAGGCCAGAAGTTGGGGAGCAGCGGATTAGGGGTTAATAGCTTTTATTAGTGTTGGCTATGTCGGGAGCGGCGGATTTGTGGTCAATAACTTCATTTAGGTGTCGGCGATGTCGGGGCGGTGGATTAGGGTTGTTTAGACTTAGGGGTCGCTGCTCCATAACTTGTCCGCCTGCTCTGAGGCAGCGGACAGAAATCAACATGATCCTATACGATTGGGTTGATTGACACCCCCTGCTAGCGACCGATTGGCCGCGAATCTGCAGGGGGCGGAATTACACCTTAAGAGGTGTGAAGGGGCTATTGTATATGTAAGTTTTAGGTGCCTTCCTGCTTTCTGTCCTCACTAAATCAAAAGGCATTTTGGGGAACTTTTCTGTTGAAATTTTTTTTGTCGCTGCACATATCCTTTTTTGCATTGTGATCACCCGAAAAACATGCTGACCAATTTGGTCGGAAAGCAAAAAGCCATTTCAGGAGGAAATCAATGATAGGTTGTGATCGACCCCTATGAGTCCTAACTTTAAAAAGTGAAGAGTCATATGAAAAGAATCCTTAGAGCAAGCAATCGCCACTTACAATGTTGATTCACACTGCGAAAGTTAACAATTCACAAGAGGTTGCTTTGCAATGCAGCACCCTGCTCCTGCACAACCAATTGTGCTAGAGCAGGGCATGTCAATTACCCCAAATGAGCAAGTGTCAAGGTGAATGATATTGCAACCTTAAATGTAAGCGATTGTGCATAGTTTGGGTGTTTGTTAAGGCTTCCAGGGAGTTACGGTGCTTTTTTACTCAGCGCAAGGCTTGCTGAGCCTGCCTATGACCTAGATTACAAATGGTGCAATACGGCTATACAGATTATTGGCATTTGCGAGCGGAATATTCATCTCACCCATAATACAAGTTGTGTGGTGTGGCTATACTGCTAGCGTTTAAGCCTATACCGCAACGATCCATTCCACACTCAAAAAAATTACTTTTAAAGGGACAGTAAACTCCAAAAAAACTTTAATGTTTCAAATAGGGCATGTAATTTTAAACAACTTTCCAATTTACTTTTATCACCAATTTTGCTTTGTACTCTTGGTATCCTTCATTAAAAGATAATCCTAGGGGGGGGGGAGTGTCCTAACAGCGATCCTAGCCGGTCGCACTCTCCAAGAGCTCTGATCGAGTAGCTTAAAACCCGCCGGTTATAGGCATCATCAAACAGCCAAAATTCCAAAATATACAGCCGTAACATTTATTAGCCCCTTAGGGAGCTTATCGCTAACTTTTGTGCTGTAATTTTGACATCAGACCTCTGGATTGGACATAAAGGGCCTGGAGCGGCGGCTCTCTAAAGGTGGCGCTTCCCCCTCGGTAAATCCGAGGTATTCGTCCCTAACTGGGGGTTGAAGCTAATCTAATCTGGTGAGAAGGGCTAACAGGTCTGCAACAACAAGCCTTGAATCGTCTCCTCCGGAAATCACCTCATCTGTAGATATTTGAAATGGAGTTATTGGCGGGAGAGGACAGTGTACAGCGACCTGATACGAAATGGGAGAGAATCGAAAAGCTGTTTCAAAAGATGATGGATAATGCCCCATACGACCGACTGATGCAAATCCTGCATAATAGAGATAAATTTGTAAAGAAACCAACCGAAGACAACAACGGGAGGTGTCCCATTGGCGCGGAGCTTCCTTTGGGCCCTCTACAGCCTGATAAGCTACTGAAAAAGAACTCTGCAACAATGTATGCCGCGCAACCTGCTGAGCTGAAGTCGGGAGGGAACCCGACACTGGCAAAACAGCAGAACAATAATTCTGGAAACCGTTTGGACCAGGCAGCACACAAAACTACCTTGCTTGATCTTACCCTGGAGAACCGGAGTCTTCAAAAATCTGCTGGGGTCACAACTCAGAAAGCGTTACAGAGGCCATTGGAGCAAGAGATAGCAGGCTCACATCTGAAAAGTACATTCCACTGGCTTCTGACACCTTCCAACTCTCAGCTGAATCACACCGAGCACTCTCCTCGCTCCTTGCCACAACCTTCACGTAAGAGGCAGCAGGAAATATTAAGAGGGACCAGGGATTGTTTCTGTAATGGTGTATATGCCTCATATAAGGAAAAGGGATAGTGCAGAGAAACGCTAGTTACCTAACGATAAAATGTCACTCTGTTTTAATGACCAGCCTTAAATATGATTACTTTGTTAACGGGACTGAGTTGAGATGACTTTCTCCATAAGAGACATTTTTTTTTTTTTTTCAAAGTTTGTTATTTGGCATACCAGCAGATACACCTGACTAGCTGTCTGTTTTTGGCACTGTGTGGTTGGAGTTGGAGATCTTTCAGTTGTGTGATTCAGTTTAACATAGCTAAATTCCAACTTGCATCGTACTAACGCATTAGCGTCTAAATAGTTTCTACTTCTGGCACCATTGCTTGTATTTTCTCTTAATTTTACATCTGAGGGTTGCTTTCTTTAGGAGGTTAAATTACTGTTTATACATTTATTGTTTCTACAGCTTTTGCCGTGCGGTCTACGGCCGGGGCCGCATGGGGGGCTGGAACCTTAGAACACAGTATGATAAGCAGAAAAGAGCATTAATTTTCCTAATATCAGGGTGAACATGTTAGCGAGACCTTTGTAACGCAGCAGCAATTAGATATGCCACTAGTTAACTTCCTGACATATGGTTTAGATGTATTACATAAGCTCTCTATATAATGTTACTAGTCATACAACGGTAAATCTATATGTACAACCACACAGTTGCCAAGAACACCCTACATCTCACCGATGATAACTCTCTTTATATACTAAGAAGTTAATTTTTCTTTGGTTGCTATTGCTGAGAAGGATACCATTGCGAAGCCTGTTTCATTTATTATAGATGTGCCGTTTAGCTGTGCTTGTATAACATAACCCATTTTCTTTCTTAGACCTGGAATACCTGACCACTAGTTATTTCCCTAATTAATAACCCAGTTGGGACTTCTCCCCCCTTTTTTTTTCTTCTTTTTAATATTTGCTTTATATACTGGTTTTTATTATCACTTTAAGTAAAGCCTTTAATTTTTTGTTCCTCTGCCTCTCCCTATTAAACCCACATGGTACCCTTATACAAGCCCAATATTATATTCAAGAGATATATTTAATGACCCATGAGAGGTCGAATTAACTAAAAATTGGGTCTCAGAAGAAATACACTGATGTAATTTTAACAATCCAATGTTTTAAAGTTGTATTATATGATATATAATATATGTTTTTTAAATTTCAATAATTTTTATTAGTTTTCAATTTTTCAAAACAATACAACAAATAGAAAAATACATTGCACAAAAACAACAGAAAACATCTGAAGTAAGTGGCAATCATATAAGAAGTATCTCAAGATTCTCCAAATCCTTTATATCACAAGGTCTTTATGCCACCACATGTTTATCTTCTATCAATAATGTTCTATCTCTGGGGGTTATAAGAAAGGTAATAGAATAAGGGAAAAGTTGGAAAGGGTGGGAAGAAGAGGGAATAAGAAAGAAAGAGGAAAAAAGGTAAGGAGAAGAGGGAGTAGAAACGGAGAACTAGAATAGAAGGGAAGTCAATGGAAAAGGAATCCAAATAACGTTCCCGCAGTGTAGCCAGTTCTCACCGGTATCCATCTATTCTGATTGTATGCTAAACTAGGGCAGAGAGACCGTGTTCCCAGATAAAGAGTATGTCGTTGATAAAGTCGTGTTTACCGATGTAGTTATAGTGATATTTTTCTAGTGTTATAATATGATCCATCTCAGCTAGCCACTGTGTTTGAGTGGGGGTGTCTTGGCTCTTCCATAGTCGTGGAATTAATCTTTTTGCGCTTGTCAGCATCAACTGAAGAAGTTTTGTGTGATAGATACAATGTATTGGTGGAAGGATATTGAGCATAATATGTTTACTACTGAGAGAGATATTTGTTCCTAATATTTTATTAATACATCTTTCTATTTGTGACCAGAATTCCACCAGGAGTGGGCAATCCCACCATATGTGAGTCAAGCTGCCTATCCCACCGCAGCGCCTCCAGCATGCTGAGGAAGTAGTAGGAAAAATGTATCTAAGACGCTGCGGTGTCAGATACCAGCGAGAGAGTATTTTATAGTTCAACTCGGTTAGGAGCACCGAGGTAGAAGCAGAATGTGTAGCTTTAAAACTGGTTTTCCAGTCCTCATACGTGATCCCCTCTAGTCCCTCAGTCTCCCACTTCTTTAGAAAAGTAGGACTTCGGTCAGGGAAAGACCCTCTCAGTAGTCTGTATGTCGAAGAAAGAAGTGATCTTTTGTAGTCGGGATTAATACATATCTTTTCGAATACAGTTAGTGGTCTAAATATGTGAGCTTTGTGTGTGTTGTTATGAAGCGCGTGTCTTATCTGTAGGTACAAGAACCAACTATGAAAGGGTGCCCCCAGCTCATCGTTTAACTCAGTCCTGTCCCTAAACTTCCCTGACTCCAGTAAAAGATATATTGGCAAGTTACATAGATGTTTCTCAGAGTTCCAGTGGGTAAAAGAGACCTTGTCTAAAAATAGCCGGTTACCTAGTAAGGGAGTGAGAGGTGAAATTGGGGTGGAGATTCCTGTATTATGGGCCAAGACCGAATCCCTAATCTCTAGAGTGGCCCTGACATAAGCATTTTGGTATGCCTGTGGTGGTCTGTGATTTTTAGGCAACCATGCTATATCTCTCATTTGGTTCGTTCCAATAAGGGAACTTTCGACCTGCACCCATAGGTCTGATTGTCGAGAATGTGTCCAGGAGATCACTTTGGACAAGTGTACCGCCTTGTAGTAGTTTAAAAGGTTTGGCACATTAAGACCGCCATCCTCTTTATGCATATATAGCGTGTGCTGGGAAACTCTAGGTTTTTTATAGGACCATATGAATGAGTTGATCATTTTCTGTTGCGTCCTTAGATATGAGATAGGCAGGGCCATCGGCAATGTCCGGAAGAGAAATAGATATTTAGGTATTATCATCATTTTAGTAGTGTTCACCTGCCCGAACCAGGAAAGGTGTCCCTGCCTATGCCAACCCTCCAAAAGGTTTTTGATTGTTTTCCTTTGTTTTTCTGAGGTAGATTTAAGCCTAAGTATTTGAGCTTGTCTGTGACCCGAAATGGCGTGTGTTTCCGTATAAAGTCAATATCCTGCTGTGGGAGATTCAATAACATTATGCCTGATTTTTCCATATTTATAGAAAAGTTAGAGACCTGCCCATACTCCTCCAGGGTTTTTATCAAAGCAGGGAGGGTAGTAGAGGGTGACTGGAGAGTGAAAATCACATCATCCGCAAACAATAGGCACTTTTGGTTTAATTGATTATATTGCAAGCCTAGTATATCTTTGTTTTCTCTAATTTTTATTGCTAGGATCTCGATGGTTATTGCAAACAGTAAAGGCGACAGGGGGCAACCCTGGCGGGTTCCATTCATTATTTGAAAAGGCTGTGAAAGGGTTCCATTCACTCGGACTCTGGCTTGGGGGTTTGAATACAGTGCCTGGATTCTAGTTATAAAAGCTTCCGAGAAGCCAAACTTCGACAGAGCCCCCCACATAAACTGCCAGCTGACCCTGTCGAAGGCCTTCTCGGCGTCAGATGACAGAAGCGCCAGAGGAGACTTGTTATTATTTGTGCACTGCAGAGATTGCAACACTCTAATTGTGTTGTCCTTTGCCTCTCTGCCCTTAACAAAGCCAACTTGGTCCGGGTGTATGATCTTAGGTAGAATTGCATTAAGGCGGTTAGAGAGAATTTTTGCATAGATCTTTATATCGGTATTTAGGAGTGAGATGGGTCTATAATTACCCACCAGGGTCCCCATTCTGCCTTCGGTATCACTGTGATTGTGGCTTCTAGTAAGGAGGTAGAGAGTGTCTCTCCGTTATCTACTGATGTGAATAATGCGTGTAGTGGGGAGCAGAGTTGAGCTTGGAATAATTGGTAAAATTTGGCAGATAACCCATCTGGTCCAGGAGATTTACCGTTTGGGAGTGCCTTAATGGTGTTTACTATATCTTGGGTTGTTATTGGGGCGTCTAGTGCCTGGCAATCTTCCTCTGAGATACAAGGGGTCTCTAGAGAGGCAAGATAGTGTGTAATATTTTTAGTAGTCTCCTGAGTGATATTGGGGTTAATATTGTAGAGCTTTGTATAATAAGAAACAAACGTGTCTGCTATTTCTTCGTGTTTGCTGACCGGTCCTCTAGCGGGATGTATGATAGTCCTAATAAACGAATTAATCTGTCTTCTTTTAAGGGATCTTGCTAACAAGCGTCCTGCTTTATTACTTTCTGCGAAAAACTTGGCTTTGGTTGTTAGCGCCCTCAAATGGGCTTTTTGGGTTAGATAATTGTTAAGACCTTCCCGTGCTAGCTTAAGGTCAGTGAGCTTTTGGTCTGATGTCGGGTCTGCCTTGTGTGCTTTATCTGCTGTGTTCAAGGTGTCAGTCAGTGAGGTGAATTGAGCTTTCCCCAATTTCCGTATTCTAGCGGTATATTTTATTAAGTGTCCTCTTATGAAGCATTTATACTCCTCCCAATTGTTGCCTACAGATGTGTCTTCTGGTTTGTTATGTAATAAAAACTCCTCAGTCGCTGTAGTTACTTCTTTTATTGTTTCTTGATTTGTCAGAATGGTCTCATCTAACCTCCAGGTCAGTGTGTTTTTCGGTCTGGTTGGCCAGAGAAAGGTGAAAACGACCATACTGTGATCTGACCAAGGTGTGTGTGATATGATAGACTGGGTCAGGCTGGTTAAGAGTGTTTGGCTACACATGATATAGTCTAGTCTGGAGTAGGAATGTTGGGGGTGAGAGAAAAAGGTGTAGTCTTTCCGTGTTGGGTGTGCGACTCTCCAGGTGTCAAATAGTGAAATGGAGTGTATGATTTCGCAGTTGGCTTTCAGGGCTTTATTACTAAGATATGATTTCCCTGTGGAGTTGTCTAGAGAAGGGTGCATGGTAAAGTTGAAGTCCCCCCCCATTATAATTGGGCCTTTGGATACGTCCAGAATAGCATTGGTAACCGATTTGAAAAAATGGGGAGTGGGCCGATTCGGGGCGTATATATTGACAAAGGTGACCAAATTACCATAGTATAGCCCTACGAGGATCAAAAGTCTTCCCTCTTTATCGGTATATTTCTGTGTCAATTCAAAGGGGGTGCCCCGTTTGAACGAAATACATACCCCATTATGCCTACTTGTGCTTGAGCTGAGGAAGTGTTTATCAAAGTGTCGTGTAGCTAGCTGAGGTTCATTCCTTTTCTTAAAGTGAGTCTCTTGCAACATGATTACATCAATGCCCTTTTTAAAAAAATCAAAATAAGCAATTGAGCGTTTGCCTGCTGATAAGAAACCCTTTACATTCTGGCTTGCTACTCTAATTGTATTCATCTTCAACCCTAGCTTTAGCTAGAAAGAACGCTAGGTTAGTAATTTACCTTGTTAGCCTAGTACGCCAGTGGCCTGAAGAAAAAGAGATAAACAAAGGTGGGGAAGGGAGAGAAGGAAAGATACAGCAGGGGGTAAAGTGAACTATTACTTTTTAGATAGAACAAATCTCGTCGTATTGTGAAGAGATACAGCAAACAGTATTTTAATTAACAAATACAATGCAAATATTTTAAATCTTGAAAAACTTTCAACAAATGAGGCAGAATAACAGACCGGGTAGCTACATACTTTACTGTCAATGTTTTCAGCTGTTAATTTCCTTAGCCATAGAATTCCATGCTAATCAACATAACATATAAGATATCATCTCACTAGTTTTCTCTTAGTTTTAATCCGAAACACCCATGTGCAACTGGCACTATTTTCCCAAGGCTTTGCCGTTTTATGTAATAAAAAATATTTGACTGATCTATTTGTTTACTTACGCTAGATCAGTGACTTTTCAAGTCCCCCAACCTCTTGTCACACCCATTACTATGTTGTATTTTAGATTTGTCTATATTGGGGTTAGTTATTTTGGAATTGATACCATGGGGAATATATCTCATTTTTCTTTGGGAGCCCTTATGTACTTTTCAAATCCCATATAGTAGTTAATGCATTGAAACATGAACATTATAATACAACCTAAACTATTAAAGCGTGCCTGTTACACGTAGTATATAGCAGACATCCAATGTATTAGCACTGTGTACATTTAACATTTGTTCAATTTAAATAAACCCATAACTGGAACAGTAGAGCTTGATAAATGATATACTTGCCCGACTTCTTCAGTCATTGTCCTCACTCAATATTTCTTCATACAAGTGTGAAGATTTCTAATGATAGCTCATCAGCCTAAGAAATAAGCGTGAGCAGACACTGGGGCTTATATAATAGACTGGGGCTTATATAATAGACAGGGGTCTTTGACAAACAAAGCAATATATCTAGTTCAACCTGGTTGTATTGAGTCAGTGTTCACTGTACTGACTTGTTTCCTTTTGAGTTGGGTACTGGTATTGGTGGGCCATGCTTTCCTCATAATATATGTTTTTATATAGCCAGCACAATGTATCACCAAGATATCACATGATATTGCTCCATCCTTTTTGCATGCTTTGTTCACTCTTTTTATGAAGTGTATGTTCAATCGCTTAATAAAGTTTTTTTTAAAAAAGAAAAAAGATAATCCTAGGAAGGCTCATATGATAATTTCTAAGCCTTTGAAGGCCAACTATTATCACATGCTTTTTTATTTGCTTTTCACATAAGGGGAGAGCTAGTTCATGTAAACCATATAGATACCATTGCGATCATGCACGTGGATTGTGGCAGACACTGCATTAATTGGCTAAAATGCAAGTCAACAGTTAATAAATAAAACGTCACGTGATCAGTGGGCTGTCAGAAGATGCTTAGATACAAGTTAATCACAGAGGTAAAAAGTATATTAATATAACCGTGTTGGTTATGCAAAACTGGGGAATGGGTAATAAAGGGATTATCTATCTTTTAAAACAACAACAATTCTGGTATTGACTGTCCCTTTAAGTGTGGAATTTTCAGCTCACCCATATAACAGGTTGTGCGGTCAGGCTATTCCTCTAACGTTATAGTTTATACCACAACAATCCATTCCGCTATCAAAGACCAGTCGTTATGGATTTTGCGAAACAAAAATGTTTCACAAAACTCATAACAGAAATGTTAAAAAGTACACTAACACCCATAAACTACCTATTAACACCTAAACCGCCATCCCCCCGCATTGCAAATACTATAATAAACCTATTAACCCCTAATCCAATGACCACCCACATCGCCAACACTAAATAAACCTATTTACCCCTAAAACGCCTACCCCCATATGGCCAACACTACAATAAACCTATTAACCCCTATCACAAATAGTAAACTACACCTATTAACCCCTAAACCGACAAACACCCACATCCCAAATACTAAACCTATTAACCCCTAAACCATCAAACACCCACATCGCGACTACCTAAATAAAACTACTAACCCCTAAACCTAACACCCCCTAACTTTAAATTAAAGTTACAATATGACTACCTTCATATAAATAAAAACTTACCCGTAAAATAAAATAAAAAAACTAAGCTTAAACTATAATTAAATAAAATAATGGGTACAAGCGAAAAGGATCAACATGTCACAAAGAATATATAGATTAGACCTGCAAAAACAACATCTGCTAAGAAGCGAGACAGTCCATTTTTTAGCCCCTGGTATACTCAGTTGGGTCACTCTTGCACCTTCAGAGAGGAATTAATTATTATAGGAGGGGATCTAATAGGGTCAAAGAGGTCTTTGAATAAAAATAAGATATACTGCACTTCAACTGGACTATTAAAGTGTGGGTGATTGTAACTAAAGGTTCGTTGATCTATTAAACCTCTCTGTCAGAGAGAAAACTGTTAAGAAACAAAGCTATCTTGGTTATCATTTATTTTTGCTACAGTGGGAGGGGTACACTATGCTACATGTGGATACTGTGAGCCAACAGGTTCATCTGTAACATTGCAGCTAGTACTGCCTTATATTCCTCAAAATAAATCATATAAGCCTTGCGTGAAAGTGATCGAGATAAGGGTCTGGGTGGGAGGTAGCACAGGGGTATTGGTTAGAGCAGTAATGTTATCCTATGTGCGCGAGTCACCACTTAAAGGTTGTAAATGTTTGAGTTAAATGTTTTGCTAGGGTGACCCTCAGTAAAATAAATGTATTGTTATCATCTTAGGTAGTTTTGTGAGATCAGCTTTTTACCAACATCATGCAATATAGAACACAGTGACAGCTATTGCCTAATCTATAATGGTCAAGTATTTTATCCCACCCACAGCCTCGATCGCTGGCCACGTAGCAGAACCCAAGACTTATATTCCAATATGGGCAATATCAATGTGCTAAAAAGCAAGTGTTAGTACCGTGCCATGTTGCCTCCCTCTTTGAAATTATTGCAATACGGATGTGTTAAGGGTCTAGATTCTGCAAGCTTACATACAGTAACCACAAACCTAATATACATTTCACTATAACATTACAATAAACTATAACATATCGATAAATAACACAGGAGTATAGTTGTTACTGTGTGAAGTATTCTCCTGTAGAACCTGTGAGAGTGTCCTAATAGTGACCCTTTTTAGGAAACGATTGCAAACATATAAAAGAAAAAAACACCGCAACAGGACAGGACAGTCCCTACATGCCCTCTTTTATCTACCCTCTTCAATCTTAAACGCATGTCCTCCTCTGTAACTTTGGCGGATTCTGGCTACCCCGACTGGGTAGCTCAGCCAATACCTGGAACCTGGTGCTTTGTAGCGGAGAAAGTGATTTTAGCAGAGCCCATCCAAATAACTAGACAGACTAGCATTCAGGTGAAAACACGAAGTACACTTTATTGGTAAAAACACACAGCTTTTATACACACAACTCATCTTGATAAGAGCCTTGTCAGTCCCTCAAATCTCTCGCCATTCCCGCCCCTCCAGACAGACTGGTGCCTCCACAGAGTCCAAGGTCCCTCAGTGCCCAGTGGTATGTGATGGTCCGTTCAGGGTGATCCCAGGGTAGCAGATGCACGTTGGAAAGTCCTTGGTCCCCAGCTGCTACAGTCCAAAAAGCACTTTGATCCATGGCAGGGAGCCGGAGTTAGTGGTGACCAAATGTACACCAGGAAGGCCACTGGGAAATGGGTGTTTGAAGGAGGGTCCAGAACCCCAAGTTCCAAAGGCAGCTCCCCTCCGATAATCACCCCACCTCGCTCCAGCGGCTCTGGGACAAGGGGCCGCTGGAGCGACCTGGGTTAATGGACACCGGGAAACCGTGATGCTGTGGTCGGCCGGCAATTCCATGGACCTGGGCCAGCCAAAGGTGTCTCAGGTGAACAGGACTCAGAACCCCTGGTTCCCATGGGAGCCCCAAGGGGTACCGATCCCCAAAAGAGCTCAACAACACCCAGGTGCATCATTTCCCTGAGTACCCGATGCATACTATCTCTGACTGCCTCCCGGACCCGGTATGCTGCCTGTCGTGGTGCACCTGTCCCTAGGTCTCCACTTGGTGTATTGCCGCAGTGGTGTACCCAGGGACACATCTCTCATCTGTCTTCCAGTAGTTGCTGGACCTGCCCCTTCTGGCTAGCCTCTAACCTCTCATTCAGGGTTATGTCAGCTATTCCTTGGGGTCTCATTTTGCCTGGGGAGCTCCAGGATGGAAAGACTCCTAGAGTCCTCCACAGCCAGAGAACAGATGGAGGCCACGTCTCTGGCCCTTTCTAAGTATGCCTTGAGCATGTTCACATGGAGGGTCCGAAGGACCCGGTCATCTGAACATTTGGCTACCAGGTAGGTGGTGTCATTGACCTGTTACACCACTTGGTAGGGTCCTTGCCAGGAGGCCTGTAACCTATCCGTTTTGACAGGCTTCAGGGCTAGGACCTTCTGCCCTGCTGTCAGGGTCCGGTCGTACCACCGCTTCTGCCTACCTTGATCAATCTTAAGGCTCTCTCGCACCCTCTTGGCGAAGTCTTTCTGTCGGTCCATAAAGTTCAGAGCGTACTCCACAATGGAGTGTCCATCCTCCCCCATTGATCCCCCCCAGTGGGCTTCCAAAAAGTGTAGGGGTCCTCTTATCTTCTGGCCGTACAACAATTCAAAGGGGGAGAACCCAGTGAATTCCTGGGGCACCTCTCTGTATGCAAAAAGAAGGTGCGGCAGGTATCATTCCCAGTCCCTGTGAGAGGCCAAGAATGTCCTAAGCAGCTGCTTTAGGGTCCAGTTGAATCTCTCACATAACCCATTGTTCTGGGGGCGGTATGGAACGCTGTACAGGGGTTTGATCTGGCACAGTTTCCATAACTGTCAGGTGATCTCCACAGTGAACTGGGTTCCCTGGTCGGAGATCACTTCCCGGGGGAGCATTGCCTCTGACACTGTCTCTGCCTGGATACTAGCCAAAGGGATTGCCTATGGGTATTGAGTGGCATAGTCGACCACTGTAAGTATGTATTTCTTCCCTGTGGGGCTGTGTTGGGCCAAGGAACCAATGATATTCACAGTAATCCTGCTAATGGGTTCGCCAATAATGGGGAGAGGGTGCAGGGAGGCTTTAGAGTGGTCCCCTTTCTTCCCTACTCTCTGACACACTTCGCAAGTTTTACAGTAGTTCTTTTTTTTTTTTTCAAAGAATTTTTATTGGTTTTAAACATTATAGAACAGTAATTGGGGTCTCACAGGACCCCTGAACAGTTGGATACACATCATGTAAATAATTGTTTGATTCTGAATCATGTAACTGACACATTCAAAGAATAGAGATAGGAGTCGGTACATTTCCAAGTGGTTAGCAAGGGGGGTGGGAAGGAGGGAGGGAGAAGAGGGGGGCACATCTACGTGGAGGGGAGTAGGAGAGGGGATTGGGGGGGAAGGGGTCTTTACCCGGGATTGGCTGAGGTGGTCACAGTATGATCTCTTAGACACTAACCTGGGGTAACCATTGAGTGTTATGTATGTCTGTCCAATCAGCCCAGACCATTTCAAAAAGGTCTATTTTGTCCAAACTATAGTATATGTCTTTTTCCATAGCATGTAAGTACGCCATCATTTTGAGTATATCAGACCATCTAGGGGGAGAGGCTTTCTTCCAGCATCTGGCAATGTTAGTCTTGACAGATGACAGGAGATAAACGCTGAAAATCTGCTGATGTTTGGGAAGTGCGTGTAAGTTTAGATGTAGGAGTGCCGTGGCAGGGTTTTTGGGCAACTGGATCCTGAGGGCAGATAGAGTGCGGAAACATGTATTCCACAGCGGAGTTAGCCTGGGGCACTCCCACCATATGTGGAGCACGTCGCCATGGGGACCGCAGTCCCTCCAACATTGTGGAGAGAATGTTGGATACATCTTGGACAGCCGCGCGGGTACCAGGTACCATTGAGAGATGACTTTATAGTGAGTTTCGAACATTGTTACACAATGTAATGATTTTTTAGTTAAGATGAGGGACCCCTGCCAAGCGTTTGCAGAGATTCGAGTGTGTAGGATAGCGTCCCACTTAAGCAAGTGTGGGGCCATGTCCGGAGGTATGGAGCCCTCAAGTAGACAGTAATGTTTCGAGAGAGGCTTATAGAGTCTACGTCCTCCTTTCCACACAGACTCCCATGGGGTAAGCTGTCGTGGGGCAGTGGGGAAGAATCCCCAGCTAGATAGGAAACTCTTGATCCTAGTAAGTTCGAAATTGAGGTAGGGCGGAATGTCTTCCCGAGGGTTGTCCTTAGACAACGAGATATATCCGTCCCCGCTGGACCCTGACCAGAAGTCTGACACTTGTTTTACACCTATCCGGGCCCACGTGTTGGGGTGCGTTTCTGCAAGGCCTGTGAGAAGACCTGAGACAGAAGTGATCGGGGAGGGGTGTGGCGCAATCAATTTGCGATGCCTAATCTTGTCCCAGATTGCCAAGCACTCCAGGACTACGAAATTGAGAATGTTCAGGGTTCTCCTACTATGGACCGGAGTCCAGATTAGGTCTTTTAGATAAATATCAAAGGGTAAGGAGGCTTGTTCAATATCTCTCCACCTGTCTTGTGAATGAAGCACTCCCCATTGGGAAATATGCGTGAGCATGGCTCCCTCATAGTACTTAACTATAGATGGGGAAGCCAGACCCCCCAGCTGAACTGGAAACTGTAGGATTTTGTGGGCTATTCTGGGAGTTTTATTCTGCCAGATAAATTTTGTACACTTACTTTGGAATTGTAGCAAAAGGTGAGAGGGCATCCTAATCGGGAGACATCTAAACAGATAGGTGAGCCGGGGGAGGAACGACATTTTAAGGGAAGCTATACGACCCATCCAAGAGATGTTATTATGGTCCCAAACGTTTTTCAATGCGCGCAAATCCGTCAGCAGGGGAAGGTAGTTATCCTTGACCATCTGCTTCAAGTCATTAGAGATTTTAACTCCAAGATGGGTAATCCATTTATTAGACCATTTAAAGTCAAACTGCTCTTGAAGGTTCATGACATAGGTTTGGGGGAAACCCCACCAATAGATTTCTGTTTTGGGAGCATTAAGCTTATAAAAAGATAGAGAGCCAAAGGTCTCAAGTATTTCTAAGAGTCTAGGGATTGTGCTAAGTGGGTCTGCAGAGAACACAGTAACATCGTCTGCAAATAGGGCAGAGAGTGTAATTCCCACCAGGCCCTTATCGGTGCGTGTAGTTTCAGCGAGTGGCTCAATTGCCAGAGCAAACAGGAGCGGGGAGAGTGGACAACCCTGCCTCGTACCATTAAAGATGGGGAATGGGGTTGTATGAAACCCTACCTCCCTGACCACTGCTGTGGGGCAGGAGTATAGGGCTTGAATCGCGAGACAAATGTCAGAGGGAAATTTGAAGTCATTGAGAGTCTCCCAAAGGTAGCTCCATCTGACTCTGTCAAAAGCCTTCTCGGCATCTAAGGAGATGACCGAGAAAGGTTTGTTCATTCTCGTGGATTCACAGACTATATTGATAAGGCGTCTAGTATTATCTGGGCCCTTGCGGTTGTGGATAAACCCTACTTGATCTGGGTTGACCAGGATGGGCAGAAGTTTACAGATTTGGTTGGCCAGAAGCTTGGAGTAGATTTTAATGTCCACGTTTATAAGCGAGATAGGCCTATAGTTGGGGCAAAATGAGGGGTCTTTGTTTGGCTTGGGGATCATAACAATCTCGGCCTCTAAGAATTCTTGCTTAAATTTGCCTTTTTGCCTGGCTGTGTTAAAGAACCTGAGGAGCAACAGTATCAGTTCTTGACTGTAGGTTTTGTAGAACTGTGCGGGAAATCCATCTGGGCCAGGGGCCTTAAGGGGTTTGAGACGTTGAATGACCTGCTTGAGTTCAAGCTGAGTAAAAGGGTTAGTCAGAGACTCTTGTTGTTCCATTGTTAGAGTCGGAAGATTTAGTGAATCAAGGAATTGTCTAATCTGTTGTGTGGAGGCGGGGGCTTGAATTTCAGTGCTCTCAAGATTATAGAGTTTGGAGTAATAGTCTGAGAAACAGTCTCCTATCTGTGAGGGAAGTCTGTGTGTCTTATTGTTGTATACAATTTGGTATGCGCGAGAAGAGCTAGTCCGCTGGCGCAATTTGTGTGCTAACATAGTATCTGCCCTGTTGCCTTTATAGTAAAATAATTCCAAGAACATTCAAATTTATTATAGCAGATGAAGATGGGAAACTCAAAAATATTTTATCGGGTTACTGTTTGTGAATGTCAATTAAGCACCCAGGTTACTAAGCCTAATTAACACAAATGAGATTCAGAGTACCCACCTATATCCCATTGGTCCTTTTTTGGAAACTATGACAACTTCCGTTTTTTAATTGTATATAAGGTAGATACTTTTAAAGAATTTGTATCCATTGTTTGTATTCCTGAAGAAAAGACCGGTTTATGGTCTAGAAACGCGTAGCAGTTTGTATGGATTAAAACTTATTGATTTTAAATATACGGAAGTTGTCCATTTGTTTGCCTTTGTTCTCCTTTTGAGCCTTGCTGGTAAAGGTTTCAAAGTATCGGCTTTACCGCAGTGTCTCAGCCATCAGCCGCACAGACGTTAATCAAGGAAACGCTGAATACCACCTGTGTACAGCCTGCCGGAGGCCACCCAGTGTGCTAGCCACTGAAAGTGTTAGCCTGCCTGTCAGCACCGGTGCAATTACCTCTGGTAAGCCTTAACATCAATCTCCTATTTTGGCTTTGAGTCAACAATATCACGCTATGTGGCGCCCTCTTTTTTATTTCTAATAGTAAAATAATTGCTTAAGTTTTGTGAGGTTCTCTTGGGTGTGGCGCAGCTCTAGAAGGTTAATATGTGAGCACACGGCTGAAATCTGGGAGGTTAGTGTATCTGTGATGTTGACTCTGTTAGCGGTCTCCAGTTGCCTGAGTTTACAGTGAGCTTGGGCTAGAGTAAGTCCGGCCAATTTCCTAAGTCGGGCTTGCTTACGGATGATATAGCCTCTAGACACCGCCTTAACCGCTCCCCAGAGTGTATCTTCCATTGTCTGTCCATTGTCGTTAAGTTGGATAAGTTCTATAAGATCTCTACATAACTCTTCCCTGAAGGGAATGTCTGCTAGGATATTGCGCGGAAGAGACCACTTGCTTTTATGAAGACAAGGGTCACTGGTGTGTAGGTCCGCCAGAACTGGGTCATGGTCTGACCAAGAGCAAAGAGGGATATTAGATTGGAGTACTGAGTCTAAGGTCGTCGCCGAGCAAAAGATATGGTCCAGTCTGGAGTAGGTTTTGTGTGCCTGGGAGAAGTGGGTGAAGTCTCTTTCTGTAGTGTGTAATGATCTCCAAATGTCATAGTACCCAAATTCAGACATGATAGATTTAAAGCGTGTGGAGAGAAGAGTTAGTTGGGAGGAGGTCTTAGAGGGGGATACCGTCTTGCGATCTAATTTAGTGTCCCAGATCATGTTATAGTCCCCTGCTATTATGACCCTACCCTGTTTGTATTGATCAATCAATCTCAGTATTTTCCTAAGACATGTAGGCTGATGAGAGTTGGGCAAGTAAACTGAAACTAGGGTGTGAGTGACATGATCGAGCTTGCAGACTACTATAGTGAACCTAGCCTGGGGGTCCTTTAGCACCTGAATTTCCTCATAAGCTACCCTCCTGTGTATCTTACAGTAGTTCTTAATGTCTACTGTAATTCCTGGTCAAAAGAAAGTCTGGGTCAGTCAGTGATGGTTGCTGTATTTTCCTAAATATCTTGCTGGGGGAATGTCATGCCCTATGCATAGCAGATTGGACCAAAACTTCTTCAGTACCACCAGCTGGCGCTACGGCACCGGACCTTTTTTCCTCTCAGAGATCTGATATATCAGAGAGGGATTGCCTGGTATTTCGGGGCTGGACTGCACTGTTAAGTCAGGATCAGACTGATATGCTACAGGAAAGCACATATTGAGCAAAAAGAGGCTGCTTCTAGGGTGGTAACTAGCCATAGAACAAGCTATTATGCTATTGTTCATTCCCAGGTTGAGCGCTTCTCTCTTTTTATTTATGCAAATTATGACATTTTGGGAAATCTCCCTAAGTGTGATGCGGGAATCCAGACGTGGACCCGTTGCTCAGTGTGCCTAGAGGGATATGGCTGCACCTCACTGACGAGGCCCACAATAGGCCGAAACGTACGTCTGGGGTTTTGCCGTTTCTCTCGTTCAGAGAGGGATTGCCTGGTATTTCGGGGCTGGACTGCACTGTTAAGTCAGGATCAGACTGATATGCTACAGGAAAGTTCTTCTCTGTGAAAAGCACATATTGAGCAAAAAGAGGCTGCTTCTAGGGTGGTAACTAGCCATAGAACAAGCTATTATGCTATTGTTCGTTCCCAGGTTGAGCGCTTCTATCTTTTTATTTATGATATAGGAGCCCTTTCTTCCACTGAAAACGTTCCTCCCCGGGGCCTTGGGGGTCAGTACCTACTCAGTCATGGTAAGGGGTTGGGACGGGTCGCTAAGGGTCTCCTGGGTGAAGTCAGTAAGGGACAAGGGGTAGGAGTCAGGGCAGAGGGCCTTACCTGGGTCCCCAGAACCGGAGCAGTGGCTTGGCATCTGGCCTGCGGGTGGGTGGTCACTGGACAGGTATCCGGGTAGTTATTTCCCATAAAGGCCGAAGCAAGGTGGCCAAGGTCATTCTCTAACAGGACCTCAGCAGGCAGTTGGGGCATGATGCCCACCTCTACTGTACCGGAGCCGGCACCCCAATTCAGGTGCACCTGTGCCATGAGGATCTGTAGTACAGCACCTCCAGCCACCCGAACCACAAGGGTCCTCCCGGTGTGGCTAGAGGAAGGGGCTAGGTGGGGCTGGATCAAGGTGATTGTGGCTCCAGTGTCTCGTAATTCCTGGGCTGCCTGCCCATTGACCCAGACTTCCTGGCGATGGTGCTGGTGGTTATCTTCAGTCACTGTGTGCACCTCCTGCAGAACCCCAACTTCTTCCTCTGCCCAGTCACCATAGTGGGCAGGGCCCTCCACATACAGGCAGTGGGCCGAAGCTTGATAGCTCCCAACCAGAGCTTTTACCCACTGTGCAGGAGGGGTTTTATTGTCGGCTGTGTCGGAGGGTTTCTTGAGGACTGGGTCAGCAGTACCATTGAATATGACCGGGTTGCCCACACGCATAACAACCCTGGGGGTTATTAGCCCCGGCCGGGGGAACAGGGATCGGTCGGGGGAACTGCTGGGAGACAAGCAGAGGTTGAAGTGGAGCGAGATGTTGGCTGGGGTACTGGGGCAGACTGGCCCCGGGCATCAACATACTGATTTGCCAGGGTGGTGGCTTGGTCAGCTGTTGTGGGTCCTTTGTCTTTCACCCAGTCCCATATCCCCACCTGGGTGCGATTGTAAAACTGCTCCAAAAGAATGAGCTGGACAGATTCGTCAAGGGTAGTAATGTGGCAACCAGTAATCCATGAGTCCAAGGACCAGGCTAACCAGTGAGCCCACTCTCTATACGGCTGCCCCTCTTGCTTTTGAAGTTTCCTGAATTTCAGCCGGTGAGCCTCCAGCCTAAGTTCATAGCAGTCAAGGATGCGCTCCTTCTACCGGTCATAGTTATCAACTACCCCCCTCCCTGATCCCTTTCCCCCCAAAAAATTCCCTTTCCCCTCTCCCTCCTTTGGCTTAACATTTATGACCGTGCATGTGCACGCTCCCGAGCTCTGCCCCCCCCGCCTCCTTGCGCGCTCACGGACACTTGGTAACAGGATCCGGAACCATCGCTGGCAGATGCAGAGAGGGCCACAGAGTGGCTCTCTCTGCATTGGTGGGTTAAAAAAACGATTGCAGTGATGCCTCAATATCGAGGCATCACAGCAATACCTTGACCGACTGCTCTCTTCCGCCATGTTTGCCATCATAAGCTCCTTCAGTCAGTATAACCTAGTAAAGCAAGTTGGTAGATCAGCTCAGTGTCCAGCTAAAGTTGATAGATTGAAGTTCAGTTTGTCAGATTATGCTGACTGCACTAATAACCCGAGTCTTCCCGGGGGGGGGGGGGGAGTGAATGCATAATGGTAGGCTGCCGCCTAGGCCTTAATTATCCGATCTGGTTCCCAAGTGTCATGTAAACAGCTAATAAAGGATTGAGTTGGGGCCACAATTAACAAGATTGTGGAGCCTTCATACACTGTGTTTTTAATTTTGCTGTTAGAGTGCAATAATCAGTGGATTATTGTAGATTCTGCCAGAGCTCTCAGAGAATGCATCCTGTTCAGAACGGTGCACAGACACGCCCCCTCCTAACATTACTATTTTAACAAAATAAAATATACAGGGGGCGGAGCTTGAAGCCGAGGCAGCAGGACGTGTATTGCAGAGGCTCCGGACAATATTACATTCTATTTTATATTTATATACTGGGACTCTCTAGGTGATTGCATTCTGCAACGAAATATAACAAAGCACTCCAGTGGTGCATCTAATTAATACAATTTAGCCCACATATCCACATTGACTGCCCTAACGCCAGCATTGGAGATGGCATCTGCAGTGAAATACAGGCCCTGTTTGCCGAGTATGAACGTCTGATACTTGGCAGATTCGACTGCCTCATTGCGAGGGTGGAAGCAGAATGCTTGAACAACAGGCGACTCGAGCTTACTAAGCTAGAAGAGGAGGCTTCCAGTGTGCAGCCCGGCGCCATGCAGACTTTTACAAGAGCTACTTCTCCTGTACCAGCCCAACCTGGGAGAGAACGAACACTAGATACTACTAATGGAGATTGTTCTGGTAACACTATTGGTCTGCTCGCTGAACCGGAACGCTACTTGCAGCTACATGAGAAGAATGCTTGGGCCCCGGAATGGAGAGATGCGGTCTGCCTGCTGGGGGCAGTGGATGACGGCTCCCGTGAATTGAGGGAGAGCTATGCAGTGGCGACAATGGGACAGTCGAGCACTGTGCCTGGGAGCCGAATTGAGGAAACTTCTCTGTGTTGGGCTGACCCGAACAACTATGGGAGTCTCTCCGTATTATCTTTGCGGCAGACTGATCTGGCGGAGCTATTCTCCAATAAATACACCACGCGACAAGCCTGCTCAGGTAGATCTGGCGTGGGGTAAGCCTATCTGTACAGATCTTGCCTGTCTGTGTCCACTTCGGCCTTCTTGCCATAAATGATGGCTTTCTAGCCCGACGGACTATAAGAGACCCAAGATGCGATGCCAGACTGTTAACACCTAGGGTGGAAATTTTCTTTTTTTACCACATTTCCTTCATAGGTTATATATCAAGTAAAGCTTCTACTTTATAACCTGCGGCAGGACTGTATAAACTTATGCAAACTACAATATTTAATATGTGGACTATGACCTGCTAATATACTTTTCTTTTAGGGTTTTATATTGCTCAGAGATCAATGATAGAGTCCTTAAGGTCAAATATTTATTGTAAATTCTACATCTATCATAACTCAGTAAGCTTTCAGAAGTTCTATTCTGCTGCAGGACTGTATAACTTCATGTTGTCTATAATATTTAATACTTAGAATATGACATGTTAGTATGCTACCCTGTTAGGTTTATCTATCTCTCAGAGAAAAATAAGGGAGACTCTAAGGTAACATTCCTTCATACTAAAGTAAATTTACTGTAAAGCAGTCACTAACACGTATTTTTATACTAATATGGCTTTCACTGGGTAAGGAGTATTTAGTCTGGGCATTGCCTAATGCCCATCTCAGCAATAATAGTTTTGCTCATGGTGCAGGGTAGCAGAAGTTGAGAATATTATCATTAACCCGCTAATCACTGCTCCGCCCCCCCCCCCTCCCTCATTTTTCCTATGCGGTAAAGGATGAGTAATTTTCTCCTTCGCATTTATGCTTTGGCAGAGTTTTGTAGCCTCTATTCGAAGAATCGGTTTACTGCTTCTCCCTTGTATGCATTTAAAGATTCTTCGGGCCCTAAATACAATGGAAACTGTATCTATGCCTATATTCTTTATTATGTATAGTTTGGTTTGCCTATTTAAGTTTATTATGTTTATCCTGATTTCGGTTACCTGGCCAAAATTGAAAACTGCACTAGAGTAATTTTCTGTTATTAGATGTGGGGAGTTACTGCCTTGTTTATCTTTGCATTTTAATCTGTGGACCATCTGGTCATTGTATTTGAACCAAATTATTTTATGTGCTGTTATCACAGTTCGACACTGGTGTCATCCTTGTTTCCACAAAGACTGCTCCATTCAGGGGAGCTAGAAACCCTTGATGGCACAGCAAACCTTCAAAAACTCAAATGAGGAACAGATCTGATTGAATGCTAAGACAACTGTGTGTGTTTGGATGGTATTGTGTTCACCTTGCTGTCATTTTTTTTTTAGATATTGTCTATGTATATAATTGCCATGTATGTACCTATGTGCTATGTTTCCTCAATAAATAAAAAAAAAAAAAAATATTCAATCTAGGTGCTTCCGGTGGGCGGCGTTTGAAGATTGCCACAGATTCTTGGAGCTCTGCGTAGCTTGTGGAAGAAGTGACCTTACACTTAGCCATCCTTTCATCCCTTGGCAATATCTTGTGCCCGGGAACTATCTTGGATCGAGGCATACCACCCCTTGGCTGCCGAGAAGCAAATTAAAGTAGAAAAGGATATTTAACGCAGTGACAAGCATTCTACCGCCACGTGGTGTACATGTACAATGGAGACTCTCACTTCTGGTAAATCGGATGCAACCGTCCAAGTATTGGCTGAAATAAAAGCCTTTTTCATGCCCAGGCTAGATCTGCTTCTATCCTCCTGCATGAGTCTCTGCGCAGCAATGAGAATATCGGAAAAAGCCCCCCTGCTGGAGAGAAACACTTCAAATCACCCGGGTCATATCTGGCATACTACAACTAGCGTCCCTGCATCCTATACATATGAGGCAGCGAGCGGTCTACCAGACCTAACTTTCGCGCAACTGAAAGCAGCAACGGAGATGCCAACGATAGCCACGATTCCCTTACATCTGCAGACGCTGAAGTCTGCTGCAGATTCACACTGCGAATCACATTGGGACTTGCTGTTGTCCTCCTCACCCTCTCTGGCGTGTAACCCAGATGGATTGAGCAGTAAAGGAGGTATTGCCTATTACATCTACAGCCCTACAACCCGCACTAAGAATACCCATGATCACTGCTTTGTTTTATTTATTACGACATTCACTGCTGGCTTATTTGAAGGGGGGAGAACCGGTATGAAAACGGAGGATGTGCCTTTACAATTGAATGAGATGCCTCTACCTACTGGGGTTGGCTGAATTATAACTCACTTGTGTTATCGGTCGCTATTAATCTTTCTGCTCCAAAGGACACTTCTTCTGTCTCTGGTGGACTTTAATACTGGCATTGTGGGTACACCGGACTAGTAATCTGTATGAAACTGAACATATTTGATCTTTATTGTTGTGATTTAAATTGTGTTTTTTTTTCCACTTGATGCCTCTCTGCTCTATTGTAATATTTACATGTTCTATTGGTATGAACAGAAACGCTACGGGTCAGTTTACCAGCCCACATTAGTTTTCACAAGAAGCGACCCGATCTCATGTCTACAACTTCATCAATATAACTTTTGACTGAATCGCCTTGATACACGCCATCTTGTATAGAAGCGGACATTTCACTCAGTACTCCTATATTATTTCTGGGAGCCCTTGTGCATTATGACAGCTTGTGTTATCATTTTTAAGGCAGCAGAAATTTTAGTTAGTGCACAAATAATTTACGTTGCAAAACTTTAATTCTAAATCTACCATTCATTATGCTCAATGATTGAATACGGTGTGTATAAATGTTTCATTGTAACTTACTTAAATTTCTTTTTTTATATACTTTTCACTCTAAATGCCAGCAGATTGCAGCCGATTACTATTCTTATAATTTAATCTGGGATGACTGCATAAATGTAAAGTGTAGGCTCGGTGCAGCAGAGGATCTCACATTTTAGGCAATATACCCTACAAGTAGTCTACCGGCACTCTTAACCAAGGTGAACTACACGAGCACCTAACACCTTCTTAATATCATACCCCACTTCTACCTGACTGTTACTCTACTCCCAGTATTTTTACTTGTTAGTGGTAAATTCTGATTTTAATATAGGTTATCAGAAAGCAATCTTGTCATCTCCCAATTAGGATCGATATTTATCCCCTCTGGCATGCTATCATGCTATACTGTTTATCGTTGCCTTGGGTTTTCTATCATGCTGTTTCCTGCTTGTTTGTGTCTTTTTACAAACTCAAAATAGTAAGCGAAGTCCATCTAATATAATGCATATACTTACATTATACCACTTAAATGTTTATAACCTCTAAAACTAGCTACTAGACTAGTCTATCATTATACGCCATATTATTTTAAACTGCTGCTGTCCCGTCTTCCCACTTCTGTGGAATACTACAGTATTACATAAAGCGGTGTGGCAGAAATGTTTCTAATGTCGCAATCTGGCTTCAATGTACACTTCCGGCCCATTTATTTTACATCATTGCTCACTGAGTGATTTGTATTTGGGGCTAACATTTGATAGTGAGTATACTAGCTGACATGGTAAACTGGCGGTGCCTGACTGTTTATTGCTCGTTTTAGACTACCTTGTTAACAATATTGGGGATGTTCTAGAGTGGCCAGTGAATTAGTCTACCACTATACATACATTTCAGCCTTTTATTTTCTTTAAGACATACCTTCTTGGTACCTACATATGACATCATTAATTAATTTCCAAGGTTCCTGGTACCTGTTCGGTTCTATTATGTTTGTGTATATTTGGTCATTTCTGTTTTTTTTTTTGTCTTCCTTTGTTCTTTGTTAATTTTAGTTTTGTTTATAGGTGTTTAGTTGTATTAGTTCATAAAATAACAAAACCCCAACATTGAGGTGCATATGCATATAACCTAGATGTCACTCAAATCCGGAGACGTTTCTTGCATTTCTTACTATAAACGTGATTATTACATTTTAATGTATCTGAGAATGTATACTGTTACATTTCTTTCTAATGCTTTATCAATTTTGTAATCCCTTAAAACACCCTGCGTGGTGTATTACGGATATTTGTTTTATGAATGTACCTTGTGTTGGTGATAAATAAAAAATAAAAAAATAAAAAAAATATACAAAAAATATACAAAAAATAAAAAACCTAAATTGCAAAATTAAACAATTATAACATTACGAAAAAACCCAAAACTAACATTACAAAAAAACAAAGTCTAAAATTATGAAAAATAAAAAAAATCTAAGATTACAAAAAATAATAAACGAAAATTTCCAAAATAAAAAAAATTAAACCTAATCTAATACCCCTATAAAAACAAAAAAGCCACCCAAAATAAAAAACCCTAATCTAACAATAAACTACCAATATCCCTTAAATGGCGGTGGGTGACGGATTAGCGGTTATTAGGTTTATTATAGTATTTGTGATGTGGGGGTCGGTGGCAGTTTAGGGGTTAATAGGTAGTTTATAGGTGTTAGTGTACTTTGTAACATTTTTGTTATGAGTTTTGTGAAACATTTTTGTTTTGCAAAAGCCATAACTACTGGTCTTGAATAGCGGAATGGATCATGGCGGTATAAGCTATAACGCTAGCGTAATAGCCGGACAGCACAACCTGTAATACGGGTGACCTGAAAATTCCACACTCAAAGCTATGTTTTGAGGATGGAATGGAGCGTTGCGGTATAGGCTAAAATGCTAGCAGTATAGCCGTACCGCCACGACTTGTTATACAGATGAGCTGAATATTCCTTTCGCAAAGGCCAATTTTTCGGCGGTATAGCCGTACAGCATAACTTGTAATCTAGGTCATAGTGAGCTAGGACTCTCTTGTTTAATGCAATCAGGGCCCATATAGAGAGCTGGCAGGATCCCAGTTTATACCCAAAAATGAGTGACATCGGGCCTCATGATCAAAACTCTCCACCATGGAGAGAAATCACACAAAATTTGTAGAATTTTTTTTAGACCTTATTTTTTACTATAGCATTTGAGGAAATGACTTCAGTGAAAAAACAGAGCTTACGGTACATATTTTTGTGATTGCCATGGAGACCTTGAATACCATTACTTTAATTTGGTTCCACAGATTTAAGTGCAAACTCACCATTTTGAAATTTGTTTAATGTGTGTACACATATTTATGACATTGGTATTCAACACTGTATATTCAGTTAGCGCTGCGGAACCTGTTGGCGCTCTACAAATATCTGGTAATAATAATAATAGCATTTCTAATAGATTTTCTAACTGTGATTCATTATTTACCCATTTCCTCATTTTAAGAGCTAAGACATATGTATATATACTCATTAATAAAACATTTTTTTGTTAATTTTTTAATAAAACATTTCAAATTACATAAAGTATATAAAGGCAAATAGAACCATGTAACAACAAACCACTGCTTTACTGACAAAAACAATTAACAGACAAAATTTATGCTTAGACTAAGGGGCAGATTTATCAATGTGCGAGCGCTAGCAGGGGGTGTCAATCAACCCGATCGTATTCGATTGGGTTGATTTCTGTCCGCTGCCTCAGAGCAGGCGGACAAGTTATGGAACAGCGGTTATGGAGGCTCGCTGAAAACAAGGGGCATCAAGCTCCGTAGGGAGATTGATAAATATGCCCCTAAACCTAAACCAGTAATAAAGATATTGTGTGTTAAAGTGTTAGGGTAGACTGAGAGGTTATAAAGTACCAGACTAGTATCATAAAGGATAACTATTTTATCAAAGCCATATAAACTAGTATAAAACATACAATGTTATTGGTTGAGGAGATCACTTGACCTAAGATGTAAAATGTCTAAGAAGACTACTCAACTAATTAGGTCATTGAAATTGGTAGGTGAAGACCGGCTCAATGTTTTTACATTCTCACAGTCTATCTCTTGGGCATGTGAAATACTAAACTTCTGGAATACATTACAGAATGTAGCTTTTTCAGCTAGAGGTATATATATATTCTCTTCATACCACGTTCATATTTCACTTATATGGTAAACAAATACTTTAAATCATTTTGGCAGGACATAGCTATATGTAAATAATGATTGATAATAACAGGGCTACTTAGCACTTTCAATTCTCAGAAATATTGAGATTTTACATAACCTATGTAAGAAATTTGTAATATAATAGTGTGTGTGTGTGTGAGAGAGAGAGATAAATAGAGAATGTATATATAAGTGTTGTGTGTGAGAGAGAGAAAGAGAGAGAGAGAGAGAGAGAGAGAGCGAGAAAGAAACAGTTTATGCATGGGTGTAAATAAGAGAGAAATACATAGAGAGTGTATGTATGAGTGGTGTGTGAGAGAGAGAGAGACAGTGTTTGTATGTGTGTGTGTGTCAGAGAGAGAGTGTGTGTTGTGTGTATGTGTGTGAAAGAGAGAGAGTGTGTTGTGTGTGTGTGAGAGAGAAAGTATGTGTGGATGGATGGATGGATGATTGTATGTGTGTGTTGTGTGTATGTGTGTGTGAGATGAGAGATAGAGAGAGAGAAAAATAGATAGAGTGAGAGAAAGAGAGAGAGAGAGAGAGAGAGAGAGAGAGTGTATGTGTGGATGGATGATTGTGTGTGTTGTGTCTATGGGGTAGATTTATCATACCCCGGGCGGACATGAGTCGCTATAACAAATCATGTCTGCCCTGCATCACATTTACATTGCACAAGCAGCTCTAGCCCTTAATAAATCGGCCCCAAGGGGGCATATTCATCAATGTGCGAGCGGACATGATACAAAGTAGGATATCATGTCCGCCGCACATTGATAAATGCAGACAGCATACGCTGTCTGCATTTATCATTGCACCAGCAGTTCTTGTGAACTGCTGGTGCAATGCCGCCCCCTGCAGATTTGCGGCCATTCTGCCACTAGCTGGGGGTGTAAATCAACCCAATCGTATTCGATCAGGTTGATTTCTACCCGCGGCCTCAGAGCAGGCAGACAAGTTATGGAGCAGTGGTCTTTAGACCACTGCTTCATAACTTCTGTTTCCGGCAAGCCTGAAGGCTCCCCGAAAACAAGGGGCATCAATTTCCATACGGAGCTTGATAAATATGCGCCTATGTGTGTGTGTATGTGTGTGTGTGTGTGAGAGAGAGAGAGAGAGAGAGAGAGAGAGACTGTGTGTGGATGGATGGATTATTGTGTGTGTGAATGTTTGTGAAAGAACGACAGAGAGGGGCATTTCAAAATGATTCAACATAATCTATACTAACTAGACAGGCCAAAAACGTATTTGAAAAGAAACATAGAATAGATTTTCTATCATGAATGTAGAAGCTCAGTAATTCATCTTGTTAGTTCAAATTATTAAAAAACTGAAAAAAATATAAAAAAATCACAAGTCATATTTGCTGTTTTAGTCATTGTTGGCTCCAGCGTTTCTTCTTATTGGTGAACAGACTCCAGCATCCAAAGCATCCTTTAAAAAAATAATTCTGATGCATCTTTAAACATCTTTTTCAGATGCAAAAGCGTCACAACCCTATTTGATATAACTGCTCACACTAGTCACATGCCCTTTGTTTTCAGACTTCTCCCGTAGGAAGCATTTCCATGGAAATGAAAAGTTCATTCTCATCTGGAGTTTTGGGTTTGTAATAATGATGACTGCTGGACTCAGTGCAGAGAAGGAGCAAGTTGATACTATACGAACATCATTTAAGCTTATATCAGGGTTGACAATTGTAAGAGTATAGACCCATATAGAGTTGTCAAGACCAAAAAATGTCACATATAATGCAACTAATAAAATAACCCCTCGGGATGCTTTGTACTCAATTGATTTTGCTTGATTTTTTTGAGAACTTCTTATTAATTTGACATTTTTCTTGTGATTTAGTAAGACATAAATAATATAACCACTGGTTAGAACCATCAACCCAACACACAGGTAATCTCGGAGTGTATAAAAGACCCCATATACAACATAGGAGATTCTTGTCTTAAAGTCTGTATTACAATAAACCAAATGGAGTGTATATGGAGAAGATGTTGAATTATTATGAGCATATGAATAAATTATAGAGCTACTATATAAACTACAGTTTATAACCAACAAAACTATAATGGTCACAACTAAGGCATCTTTAGTCACTTTTTCTTTTAGGTACATCCAAAATTTAGTGACTGGAGCAATGAGGATGCACTGATGAAAGCTTAGGAGGCTAGTGGCGCAGATAGACATCGCTCTACTCACTCTGTAAGTGTAGAATATTATTATACAGCCTTTATCATCCAGTAAATTCTCTACTCCTAAAGAATGCAGGGCATGGGGTATAACTCGGGAAATGACTACAAAGAAATTTGCAAAAACAAGTAGCATGAGGAGGAAATTGGCAGTTAAAAGTTTTTTCTCTGTTATTCTGACATAAGTAAACTTTAAAAATATATAAACATTGCCTGGTATCCCAACCACTGCTAAGAATATGTAAATGATGGCTTTGATAAGGAGCTGGATATCCATAGATGTTTAGTTTTACAATCACCTGCAAGAAAACATATTGACACATTTACAGAGGATGTAAACGTAGGTTATGCAATATATAGATAATTATTGAAACAAACACACATATAAACACATTTGCATACACTCTCACAAACACATCCAATTACTTTTGTTTTTTTTAAAGGGATATGAAAGTGAAACTTAAAATGAACATTTCATGATTCAAATAGAGCATGCAATTTTAATTAGCTTTTCAATTTACTTTGATTTATCTAATTTGCTTTGGTATCCTTTGTTGAAAAGCATACCTAGCTAGACTTAGGAACAGCTAGCTGGCGGCTAGTGGCTGCATATATAGGCATCTTGTCATTGGCTCACCTCATGCATTCAGTGCTTTGCTACTCCTTCAACAAAGGATACCATGAGAGGGAAGCAACTGAAGTCAATTGGAAAGTTGTTTAAATCTGTACGCTCTATTAAAATCATAAAAGAAGAATGTGGAGTTTCATGTCCCTTTAAATGTAGTCATTCTAAAATACATGCTAACTGCAACATACACCCACTGGCACATTCACCTAACTAGTACACTTACACACACTAACAGACACACACACTAACACACATACTTATACACTAATAGACACAAACACACACACTATCAAACACACACACTAACACACATACTTGTACACTAATAGACACAAACACACACACTAAAAAACACAGACACATTTCACTGTACAGTAATAGACACACACACACTTAGACACACTAACATACACACACACATACTTGTACACTAATAGACACACACTTACACACACATACTTGTACACTAATAGACACACACACAAACACATACTTTTACACTAATAGACACACACACTAACACACACACACACATACTTGTACACTAATAGACACACACTTACACACACTAACACACACACATACTTGTACACTAATAGACACACACTAACACACACATACTTGTACACTAATAGACAAACACACACATACTTGTGCACTAATAGACACACACACACACATACTTGTGCACTAATACACACACATACTTGTACACTAATAGACACACACACTAACAAACACACACACATACTTGTACACTAATAGACACACACTTACACACACTAACACACACACATACTTGTACACTAATAGACACACAGTAATACACACACACACTAACACACATACATTTTTGTACACTAATAGACACACACATTAACAAACACACACACATACTTGTACACTAATACACACACACTAACACACATACACTCTTTTACACTAATAGACACACACATTAACAAACACACACACATACTTGTACACTAATAAACACAGACACACTAACACACATCCACTCTTGTACACTAATAAACACATACACAGTTTCAAACATACACATTTATTTTTGTCTAAAATATCGCCTGCTCTTACGCAATTTTTTTTTGTCTTTCAATGTTGTTGAGAAGAAAATTAATATAAAAAACTGTTTTACTCATTGTATATATCTTATAAATTATTTTAAAAATTTACTATAACTGAGTAAACCTAGAAGATAATTAAGACATATAACTGATACTGTCTTGTTAGTGATGGCATTTTAAAAAGCCTTAATTATTGTTAAAGAAATCCTGTAGTGTAACCCCTTAAACACAGTGGTCATTTGGTAATATGTTACGTGTTTTATTACTAAAAATAAATCATCAGTAGATTTTGTTTTTGGATGAATATTGCCTCCTGTTATTTATGTTTAATAACGCTGTTAACTTTTTCAGAAGTGTTCATGAAATGTGAAAAGAAGGAAACTTGCATCAGAATGCAATAATGATTTGTTTTTGAGTTACACTTTTATTTTGGCAACAGCACAAATGCTGGCAAAATAACTATACTTGGCATTTCAATATTTTTTAGATTTTATTTATCTTTTTAGCCAGCTGCCATATGTTGGTGTTAAAGGGGCAGTATATACCAATTTTCCTATAACTGCATGTAATAGACATTACTATAAAGAATAATATATACAGATACTGATCTGAAAATCCAGTATAGAACCTTTTAAAAACTTACTTAGAAGATCCCAGTTTAGCACTGTTGATGAGGTTAGGCTGGAACACACAGTAAAAGGGTCTGGGAAAACATGAAGAGCAGACCCCCCCCCCCCCCTCCCAGATTGGCTATATAAATGGATCATCTACAAAACATTTATGCAAAGAAAAATCTAGTGTACAGTGTCCCTTTAAGCCGTGAACAATATACCTAGAAAATACTGATGTGTACTATACTGACTGCTTTATTTTACTCACCTCTTCAATAATTTGCAAAAGGTTTCTGTGCTTCAAGTATGAAAATACAGACATTTATAATAAAGGCATCCCACAAGGAATTAATTACACAAAATGCTTTACATGGTCTGCCTTTCATATCTTGTATAGAGTCAGATGTGCACACACTCTAAAAAGCACAAGGGGCGTTCATCTAAACAGGATTTATTTTGTGTTGTGACTTGTTGATTGTGAAGTCATTTTTCTAAGGTAAAAAAGCAGAAGAAATGCAAACAATAGTAATATTTTAACTGCAATGTACAATACAATGTACTATAATAATAAAAAAAAAAAAAGCAAGGACAAAAAATTTCAGTGAATAATTACTTCATATATAGTGGCCTATATATACTTCCCCTCAGCTTGTATTTTAATGGTGTGATCTGTATTATCAAGATTCAATTAAAGGGACATAAAATCCCAGATTTGTCTTTCATGATACTGATATAGGGGCTGAATTATCAAGCTCCATAAAGACCGCTGCTTCATAACTTGTCCGCCTGCTCTGAGGCGGCAAACAGAAATCAACCCGATTGAATACGATCGGATTGATTGACACCCCTCGCTAGAGACCAATTGGCCGCGAATGTGCAGTGGGTGGTATTGCACAAGCATTTCACTAGACATATGCTGTCGGCATTTATCGATGTTTGGCTGACATGATCCGCTACAGCGAATCATGTCTGGCCGCACAATGATAATTCGGCCTCATAGTATGCTTTTCAACAAAGGATACAAAGAAAATTTAGCAAACTAGATAACAGAAGTAAATTGAAAAGTTGTTTAAAATTGTATGCGCTATCTGAATCATGAAAGAACATTTTTGGGTTTACTTAGGTAACTTAGGTCTAGTTTACAGGTAAATTTCTCTTTACTTTAGCTAGGTAAGCTATTAAATAGTTAATAACTTTTTAATAGCTATTGTACCTAGTTAAAATAAATTGAAAGGTACCTGTAAAATAAAAATAAATCCTAAGATAGCTACAATATAATTATTATTTATATTGTAGCTATATTAGGGTTTATTTTAAAGGTAAGTATTTAGTTTTAAATAGGATTAACTTAGTTAATAATAGAAATATTATTTAGATTTATTTAATTAATATTTAAGTTAGGGGGGTGTTAGTGTTAGACTTAGGTTTAGGGGTTAATAATTTTATTACAGTGGCGGCGGCGTAGTGGGGGGCAGGATAGGGGTTAATAAATTTATTATAGGTGGCGACGGTGTAGGGGGGGCAGGATAGGGGTTAATAAATTTATTATAGAGGGCGGCGGTATAGGGGCGGCAGGATAGGGGTTACTAGGTATAATGTAGGTGGCGGTGGGCTCCGGGAGCGGCGGTTTAGGGGTTAATATGTATAGAGTAGCTTGCGGTGGGCTCCGGGAGCGGCGGTTTAGGGGTTAATATGTATAGAGTAGCTTGCGGTGGGCTCCGGGAGCGGCGGTATAGGGGTTAACATATTTATTATAGTGACGGTGGGCTCCGGGAGCGGCGGTTTAGGGGGTAATAACTTTATTTAGTTGCGGCAGTGTAGGGGGGGCAGATTAGGGGTGTTTAGACTCGGGGTACATGTTAGGGTGTTAGGTGTAGACAGCTCCCATAGGAATCAATGGGATATCTGGCAGCAGCGAACTTGTACTTTCGCTATGGTCAGACTCCCATTGATTCCTATGGGATCCGCCGCCTCCAGGGTGGCGGTTTGAAAACCAGGTACGCTGGGCCGGAAAAGTGCTGAGCGTACCTGCTAGTTTTTTGATAACTAGCAAAAGTAGTCAGATTGTGCCGCACTTGTGTGCGGAACATCTGTAGTGACGTAAGAATCGATCTGTGTCGGACTGAGTCCGGCGGATCGAAGTTTACATCACAAAATTCTACTTTTGCCGGTCTCTAGCCTTTGATAACTAAGGCGAATCAGCCTCGCCACAAATACGCTGTGGAATTCCAGCGTATTTGAGGTTGACGGCTTGATAACTACACCCCAAAGTCTGATAAAAGTCATGTGCTCTAGACTCTTACCACATCTATAGGGACTGTTTCCTTTCTCAGTGCACGTTAGGATTACCGCTCTATACTTAGACGTAACTTCAATACTTTATCAACACCATGCACCCGGAAACTTCCTTCATTACAAAGAAGACTTACTCTCTCCTTTACTCCAGTTGTGGCTCTTCCACACTCATACTGCTCTCAGTCGGATTAGTTAATGAATGAACTCCAAACACCAGCGGTTAGCTGGCTAAGAACACAAGTCTCTAGCAGTGAGAGCTCTCACGCCAGGATAATGCGTTTCACCCCTCCTATTGATGGGCTGGTCTGGGGCTTCATCAGATACTTCTCCTTGTTCTCATTGTACTTTTAAACATTTATTTCTTAACTGCAATCTTGCATCAATAATAAATTAAAAACAATACTGCTATTAGACCTGACATATTTATATACTTTGTGCTTACAACAAAATAATCAAGGCACTCCAAATCCCTCTTACTACTGTTGCTCAGTTTTAGGATATAATAATATTAATACTCATTTAAGCAAGTAAGTTAGCTAATCATCTTTCGTCTTAGCCATTTGTTATATTGTATATATATATATATATATATATATATTCAGCAGCAGTTTCCATGTTACATTTTATACACTATTTATGTACAGATATTATACAAAGACTGATATTTGAATACAAATACTGAATTGTGATTCTCCAAAAAAAATCTTCCTATAGCGCTCTCCATTTCCTTATTTTTAATATCACTTCTATGCTCCTTTAGTCTTTACTTCAACTCTCTTTTTGTTTTCCCTACATATAAATGATGGCATGAGCAGTTTAGTAGATATATTACCCCTGTTGTTTTACAAGTAATCTATCCTCCTTAGATAATTATCTGTTAGTAAAATGTGCCAGTGTTTTGTAGAATTGATCTTACTTTGCCCCAGTGACTATTATATTTAGTTATTAACCTGGTTTGATTATCTTTTTCATCTTACTTTATACCATTCAACAATTCCTGCCTAGGGGGTCTTTCTTGTTCTAACCCAAGTTTCCTTTATCTGTATCTTAGAATATCCTCTCTCTATAAATCGAAAAGTCATTTCTTCAGTCAAATGCTGCCTCTGTGGAGTAGTTCCTTTTCAAACGTAAGAACTGCCCCACAGGAATTCCATCCATGAGCGCCCTTGGGTGATGGTTTTCTGCATGCAGCAGATTATTTTTAGCTGTGCCTTTTCTGTACACTTTAGTAAGGAGATTTCCATTATGATTACTTATTTTTAAAACCAAAAAGTATGTTTTAAATGTATTGATGTTGCAAGTCAAGAATATTTGTACTTATTTTTATTAAGAATACTTAGAAATTCCTTCACCTCATTTTTACTACCCTTCTATAGGATAAGTATATTATTGTTTCCAAAAATCGAATCCAGAGTACCAAATGTGAACCCACCCATTCCTTTCAAATGGAATCACACCTCCTTCTGCGTCCAATAGCCAAGGTGTAGGCATGCATAGGTGGCTGCATATGTGGCACCCATTGCCTCTCAGTTGTTGATAAAACTTACCATCAAATATAAATATATTGTTCTTCACAACAAACTCCAACAGTCTTAGCACAAACTCTGTATGTCTTTGATATTCATGACCTCTTGTTTCCAAAAAGTATTCCATTGCTTTTTGATGTGGTATAGAGGAATACAGTGATTCTACATCCAGGGTCACTAATAAAATATCTTCATTCATTTATTTATTGAAACATCAAATTTAATTGAAAATTGTTTCCCACATTGAATTTGTTTCACTACAGATTTGACAGAAAAACATTTTGGACGATAGCTTCACATTTTGTTGTTCCACAATGTATTTTCTTAGCAATTTTGGAGTCTGGAAACATTTTAGAATAGAGATTATTCCAATCCAATTAGGAAATAACCCACTTGTGTTCTTATTCAAAAAATCACCTAAAATAAAGTGTAAACTGAGGTCAATGTTGTTATATATTATGTTAAGTTGTGCTAAACAATTAATACCAAAGCTATGGAAAAGTCCCAGGGTTCCTATGGTTTCAGAATGGAGGGACCAGGTATCACGACTATTGTCACTGGAAAAGTACCACTACCAACAAACTAACCATATCGATGAATACCATTCTATAAGATTCCTGTGGGAAGAATACATGGGTGCGAAAAAGGCGCAATCTAATTAGGAATCAGAATATAACAAGGCCTTATTTGATAGAACAGTTAGTGATATACCTGTATATTGGCCAGTGACACGAGATTAAAGAGAACATAATAAAAGGTATAAGAGTGTTGGTGGGAACAGTAAGACATAGATAGGTAATCAAGATATAGTTTTCCCCAGGCTATAGTAGAGCGATAATTGTCTCATATTATAGTGGTTGCCGATACTGATGTCAATGTGCAACAAATTGTCATTGCTATTTTATTTTAATGTTTAATTCCTTGTGTTGTTCCTAAAATAGATGTAGTAAAAATATACATTAATAGAAAACAAGTACAGTATTATATTATAGATAAATATAAGGATTGTTTGTGTATTTTAAAATTATTCTGATTGAATATCTCATAATGCATTACTTTTTGTTACTGTCAAAGAGGGATTAGAAATCTTAATTAAAATTTTGTTTTAAATAAATACCTACCAGTAGGCATGGGCAAATAATTGTAATTTAGTATTTGTTTACAAAACAAATTCTGAATATGGACGAATATATATGACACTAAAAAATATGTCAACATACAGTACATTACCTTTACTGCTGGAAGTATACAAATAATGAGAAGTAAACTAAACTACTGGCTTAAGAAAAGGTTGCATTATAACAATCAAATAATTATCTCACCTGAGACAAATAACTGTGATGACGAGTAACCACTTGATAGATAAGGCTGATTTTAGTAGCATGGTAGCTACTTTCCTTCTCATGCTGAGCAGCTCTGATGATGAATAAATAAATGTTGGCTGCCCAGTGTGAGCTCAGTGTACAGATCTGTTATTTTAGGTAAGATCTGCCACACTCTGCCTACTCTGGTGGGATTACAGCAACTTCACTATGTCTGTATAAAATCAAGCGAACAAAGCTTAAAGGGGACCTGCAATTAAGCCTGAAGGTGTAGAATATAATAGCCCTAAGCTTTCACTCTTGGTTTTCTGCAGTGCAAACATGCAAGTGAAGCTCACTTTGCAACTCCAAGGTAGGAGCTTGTGTTATTTAATGTCACAGTCTTCATATTAGAGTGACACAGTGCCACTAAATCACCTTATCTCCGCGATGACTGGATAACTAACGACTTTCCGGGTCATTCCTGGACAGGTGGCAACCCAAATACATACACACATACACATATTTAGTTATATATATATAATTCCCATAGGTATCTGCACTCTCATTACTGCGAAATCAACAACCAGGGTGCTTAGTCAGGGTAAAATTTCAATAGTATGGAAATAGACTGCACTCACTGGATTTGTGATAAATAATAAAATGTATTTGATTATATCATAGTGTAGTTTCGGGGGTTCACAAACCCCTTCCTCAGAACAGACTGCAGTGAGTGCAGTCTATTTGCATAATATATACATACATTGGAGCCCTTCCCAGTCAAACACCTTGACATATACTATACCCCTTTTAAAACATTTATATTAATATTTTTTATATAAGTGTATATATGTGTGTAATACATTATTTTAATATATTTTGATGTGATTTGTGAAAACAAAATTAACCCTCACACTTCAGTTCTCAAATCATGCTAAATATTCTAGCGCAGTGTCGGCTTTCACTCAATCTTTCAACTTTTAATACGCTCGCTAATTAGTGCAGTCACGATATCCATTAAAAGTATAGGTTGTACTAGAGCAATGTCGGTTATGCTAACCCTTCTTTGGTAAATGGGATTTATCAAGTTGCTTGCAAATGAAAGCACGATCCAGAGATAATGGGTATTGTGAGCCTCGCTATCATTAGTGCACCACTTATAATTTGACCCTTGGTTTTAAATATAAAGATTTTAACTATGAAGATAAAACCTAGACCAACTTCTACAAATGTTGTGGGCTGCAGACATATTTGTAGGATTAAGGGCCAGATGATCAAAAATGATTCAGCTTGTAGAGAAATTAAAGTACAAACTTCCCTATGGGCTGAACTCTCTAAATTCTCTAAGAAAAATATGGAACCTAGAAGTCTGGGGGCCTGATATTCAAAACCTCACTGGAATGGAGAGATCACATACAATCTTTGGGATTTTTCTTAGACCTTATATTATAATATAGGAGTCTCTGTTTCACATAAAGAACACTACACAGCAACATAAACATTTCTCAGGATGAAATGTTTTTAATATCAGGCCTCTAGAGAGATGAGAGCTGACTCTTATAGAAAGTAATAAAGCGTCTCCCGAGTGACGTTAACAGGGGAGAAGTAGAATAGCAAAAAGAGAAGAAGGTGCCACAATGGTGTAAGATCAACTAGGATCAGGATCAGATACATTTGTTTCTCATCATACTCACAGATTCCAAAGCACTTGAGAAGTGCCACAACAGCGTGCTGGACCTTTAGGAGTCGCCCAGAAAGATATTTATTAAAAATGTCTCACAACATGTTTCTCGGTCCTCAATGACCGTTTCATCAGGTGAAACGGTCATTGAGGACCGAGAAACATGTTGTGAGACATTTTTAATAAAGTCTATGGGGCATATTTATCAATGGAGCTTGATGCCCCTTGTTTCAGGCGAGCCTAAAGACTGCTCGTCCATAACTTGTCTGCCTGCTCTGAGGCCGCGGACAGAAATCAACCTGATCAAATACCATCAGGTTGATTGACACCCCCTGCTAGGGGCTGATTGGCCGTGAATCTGCAGGGGGCGGCATTGCACCAGCAGTTCACAAGAACTGCTGGTGCAATGATAAATGCCAACATAAATGCTGTCAGCATTTATCGATGTGCAGCGGACATGATACGCTACTTCGTATCATGTCCGCTCGCACATTGATAAATATATCCCAATGTTTTAATAGACATAGGCAGCACAACTTATTTTATATCACCATATCAATACAGTGTGGTTTAAGTATTTGAGATACCACGTTTTATTCACACTACATTAGTGACTTTCCTGGAATTTGGATATAGATACGTGATTTCCCACTAGGAACTTTGTCAAGGCGCTTATATCCTCATACACTGGAGGGATCCTTGGGTTACCATATAACGGAGGGTGAGCTTTCTGGACGGCTCCTAAAGGTCCAGCATGCTGTTGTGGCACTTCTCAAGTGCTTTGGAATCTGTGAGTATGATGAAAAACAACTGTATATGATCCTGATCCCAGTTGATATCCTATGGAGCTTTTGGAAGCAGTTTTGCGGCCGCTAACCTGTGAAAACAGATACCTTTCACGTTGAATGATTTACCAGTCTTCTCTTAAACACTTTTTGGGACTGTAAATATTTTTAGTTCACTTTTATACATGTTTTTTATGTACTATATACATTATATACTGTATGTCACTAACATTTCATAGTTAATGATATTCTTGATCCTAGTATATTAATTTAGATGCAGTATTTGGCGCATCCAATTTCATTCTATATATTTTTTTAACAGGGGAGCACCTGGCACAGATATAAAGTAGCAATTAGCAGCAAATAAAAATTAAACTAAAACGTTTTCCCATCAAATTAACTTGCATTTGCTTCTAGTTTAGTACATGTTAATTTTCTTGCATTGTGAATTTTGAGCACATTTTACCTGCATACAGCTACAATATAAATTAGTGAGATATGCAGGTGTTAAATGCTTAGCGAATATCATGAGAATTGTGAGAGAGATTCAGAGACACCCAGGTAACTCCCCTGTCCCTCTAAAACTGTCAGGATTATTCCACATTGAATAAATACAAAGTGCAATGTAATTTGTAAAGTATTATGGCCCTAATTTATTAAAGTAACACAGAAACTTTCAAAGCATAATCACAATTTGTAAAATCACAACCTTAAGTACACTGCCATATACAGAATCCAAATACATTGAAATACAAAATAAAAGTGAAAACTTAAATGTAATAAAACTTAAAGGACAAAATCTGATTTCTAAAGTAATATGAAATATAGAGCCCCTTTAGATTATATTTTACACTAAAACTAAGTGGTTCCATTCAAATGTTCTATATATAGGGCCAGATTACGAGTGGAGCGTAAATGAATGCTTCCGCTTGAGCGTTAATTACGCTAGAAGCAAGATTTTTGTGCTAGTTGAGTTGTGCTTGTATTAGTATGTGCCTCATTTCATTTTTGTGTATATATATATATATATATATATACAAAACACACACATATATATATATATATATATATATATATATATATATATATACATATATATATATATATATATATATATATATATATATATATAACACACAGAGAAAACCCAGCACTCACTTACAAGCTCTCAGCTAAGATTTAAAAGCAAAAATGGAAAGGTTAGTCACCGCATCTGGCCAAATGGGACAAGCTCAGGTACCACGTCAAGGTCCTCTCCAATACCTGAGACCCTAAAACAGCCACACAATGCAAGCTTTCAAATCCAAACAAACTGAAAACAAGGGAAGGGTGCACAGGAATATGTAACCACCCTAGACATATACAAAACACGGAAGGGAACTGCACTCGCATACCGGACCGGGTACACATCCCATGACCCTGCAACATGCTCAGCCCTGGGTGCCACTGGCACTCACAGGAAGCTGTGCTGTCCCCAGAGCCACAAGCAGTTAACCCCAGACAGGTCTGGGTGCAAGAACCATAGGGAAAATTACAAAACAAATTAATACAACACACAGAGAAAACCCAGCACTCACTTACAAGCTCTCAGCTAAGATTTAAAAGCAAAAATGGAAAGGTTAGTCACCGCATCTGGTCAAATGGGACAAGCTCAGGTACCACGTCAAGGTCCTCTCCAATACCTGAGACCCTAAAACAGCCACACAATGCAAGCTTTCAAATCCAAACAAACTGAAAACAAGGGAAGGGTGCACAGGAATATGTAACCACCCTAGACATATACAAAACACGGAAGGGAACTGCACTCTCATACCGGACCGGGTACACATCCCATGACCCTGCAACATGCTCAGCCCTGGGTGCCACTGGCACTCACAGGAAGCTGTGCTGTCCCCAGAGCCACAAGCAGTTAACCCCAGACAGGTCTGGGTGCAAGAACCATAGGGAAAATTACAAAACAAATTAATACAACACACAGAGAAAACCCAGCACTCACTTACAAGCTCTCAGCTAAGATTTAAAAGCAAAAATGGAAAGGTTAGTCACCGCATCTGGCCAAATGGGACAAGCTCAGGTACCACGTCAAGGTCCTCTCCAATACCGTAAAACCCTAAAAAAGCCACACAATGCAAGCTTTCAAATCCAAACAAACTGAAAACAAGGGAAGGGTGCACAGGAATATGTAACCACCCTAGACATATACAAAACACGGAAGGGAACTGCACTCTCATACCGGACCGGGTACACATCCCATGACCCTGCAACATGCTCAGCCCTGGGTGCCACTGGCACTCACAGGAAGCTGTGCTGTCCCCAGAGCCACAAGCAGTTAACCCCAGACAGGTCTGGGTGCAAGAACCATAGGGAAAACTGCTGCACTTACTGTGACATATTTAACCTATTCAACCACATCATCAATTTAACAGATCAAGGTCCTGCAATACATATTATAGCTAACTATAAAGGTACTAAATATTCAACATGACTGTCATAACATTCTACTAGGAATGCACCCTGATCGCATTGCACATGTGGGAATAAGTAGTCTGATATTACTGTCACTATTGCATTATACCCCATATTTAAATATGAAAAAAAAAACATCATAAACCCCACATAAGTACAGATGATAGTCAGTCAAACACTACAAAAAGCACTGGAAATCCAGAAACACATTCAGTCCCTTTGGGTACAAAGTATTCAAATTAAATATCCACTGGGACTCATTTTGCAGTAAACATTTGGCCCTATCACCCCATCTTGGTAACATTGGAACATTATCTATTATTATGTATCTAAGATCAGAGACCCCTGTCCCACTGGCTGATCAGATTCACCATTTTTTATGGCACTCCGAATAGTAGACAGATGGTTAGCCATTCTGGTTCTAAGATCGTCTTGGGTCTTTCCAACATAAAATCTGCCACACGGACAGTGTAGAAGATAAACAATATAATTTGTAGTGCAGGTCACCCTGTACCTAATGTAGAATGTATTTCTGGATTTCCAGTGCTTTTTGTAGTGTTTGACTGACTGTCATCCGTACTTATGTGGGGTTTATGACATTTTTTCCATACTTAAATATTGGGTATAATGCAATAGTGACAGTAATATCAGACTACTTATTCCCACATGTGCAATGCGATCAGGGTGCATTCCTAGTAAAATGTTATGTTAAAGATTTAGTACCTTTATAGTTAGCTATAATATGTATTGCAGGACCTTGGTCTATTAAATTGATGATGTGGTTGAATAAGCTAAATATGCCAGTGCAGCAGCTGTTAACGTAGAGATGCTTTGCATAATATTGTAATTCTAGTTCCAGTTTGTGACTACAGGTGTATGATTTGACTAGAAATAAGTTAGAGTCAGTGTAACCCTTGTTGCTAGGTGATCTGTTTATGTGTTAATACGCTTTGCCAGCTGTTTCATTTTTTCACTTTTGCGTTTTAGCATTTTGTCCCTACTGGAGCTCCTTACCGCCCTCTGCGCATGCACAGTTGCGCTGAATAAACGCATTGGAGCCCGGTAGCATAATTACATGGTGGAGGTCTACATGTATATATTGGTGAGTTTTAAAGGGACACTGAACCCAAATTTTTTCTTTTGTGATTCAGATAGAGCATGCAATTTTAAACAACTTTCTAATTTACTCCTATTATCAATTTTTCTTCATTCTCTTGCTTTCTTTATTTGAAAAAGAAGGCATATAAGCTATTTTTTGGGTTCGGATCATGGAAAGCACTTGTTTATTGGTAGGTGAATTTACCCACCAATCAGCAAGAACAACACAGTGTGTTCACCAAAAATGGGCCGGCATCTAAACTTACATTCTTGCATTTCAAATAAAGATACCAAGAGAATGAAAAGAGATTGATAATAGGAGTAAATTAGAAAGTTGCTTAAAATTGCATGCTCTATCTGAATCATGATAGAAAAAAATTGGATTCACTGTCCCTTTAAGCTTATTCTGTATTGATCTGAGGACAGGGGAAACCCCGAAAATGTTAATCGCTTGATTAAAGTGTTTGTTAAAAAATGGTGAGTGCCTTCCGGATTCTCTTTACGTTTTATATATATATATATATATATATATATATATATATATATATATATATATATATATATATATATATATATATTTACTGTATATATACTGTATATATATATATATATATACTGAATATATATAAGAAAGAGGGTGGATATAGCACTATGCGAGAACAAGTCCTGTACAGTGCTGACCTGATCGACGCTAGTGTAGAGTGACAAGTAATAATTCAAAATGTTCAACTATTAATAAGTGAACACCATCCCTATTATAATGCCAACAACACACCAAAAACAATGTGATGCTAGGGCGTCTATAGATGATCAGGGAGCTGCTAAGTGTTACTAAAAATGTGAGAGGGTTCCCCTAGAAAAACCTCCTCACATCAACACAACAAATCAATATCCAAGGAATAGTAGTATAACTGTAATAGTCTGTCTAACCATGCAGTCTCAAATATGATTCTCATACAATATGTAAACCTGAGAATGCAGAATCTCATCATAGACTGCTGGATTTAGTGTTGTAAAAATGCAACTATAAAGTACATGTTACTGTTGCTTTAAGGATATTTCCAATACTCAGAGTAACATGCAACAAAGTAACAGTTACCATAGCATATCATAATTCATTTAGACTAGGCAACTTAGTAAGTGGAGACTGATGAGAGTCAGGATCTTGTTACAAGCCGACTGCTTGTTTACAAATAGGCAGTGTGGAGAGAGGGAGTGGTTTACTGAGAGCAGACGATGATGTCTCGAATCTCAGAGTCGGAGCTCCGTAAAATAATCTGAGACACAGAGAATTATTTACAAGAGTTTGAAGATAAAATATGTACAAGTCAAAATCAACAATTACCACAATAGGTAAGTAGGTATAAATGCTGGTAAGTATACTTGCAAACTTGTAGGGGGAGTTGCTGAGTAGATCCATGGAGCCAGAGGGATGCAACAGAGCCGACTCTGAGGGCTGAGAGTTGAATCCGCAGGTGCTGAATCACAGGCAAGCTGGAAATGCAGGATTCTGAAGAAAAATACTTCCTTAATAAAACAGTGACAAACTAGGCAAAAAGTTTTGAATAACTTCTGTACCACAGTACAGGTAGATTTTCAAATAGGTAAAAGGTCAGCTTAAATAACTTTAGCAAAGTAGAATCCAAAATGGATAGGGCTAGGAATACTTGTCTGCTATGAAACAAAATACCAAGCAATGAGTAGCTGGAGAGGAGGAGTTTATATAGGGAGGTGCAAACATGAATACTAGAAATCCTTAAAGGCGTAGTAGATATGACAGGATGCCCCCCAAAAAGGAGCCGCTCAGCGGATCAAGGACGAGGCCTGTCAGGATTCCTTCTGTGGAATAGTGACACCAGTCTGGGAGCAGATAAATTTGAGGAAGGTTCCCATGAGGTCCATAGCACTGTGGAATCTGTTGGCGCTCTACAAATAACCGATAATAATAATAATGAATCCTCTTCAGGTCCGTACCCTCTCCAGCGTACAAAATACTGAAGAACACCTCTACAATACCTAGAGTCCAGGATACTGTGTACCTCGTATTCTACATCAGCAAGAGGTGGGGAAGGCGGAGTTGATGATAAAAGTGCTGGACAAATAGGGTTGATACATGGTTTGAGCAAGGAGACATGGAAAGTTAGGTGTATTCGGAAGGTAGATGGAAGCTTAAGGGTTACAGCATTTGGATCAATTATCTTGATTATTTCATACGGTCCTATAAAAAGAGGGCTAAGCTTTTTTGAAGGGGTATGTAATCTGAGATTCTTGGTAGATAACCAGACTTGGTCTCCGAGTTAATAAACTGGAGGAGCCCTGTGTTTCCTATCGTAATACACTTTTTGACAGTCTTGAGCTGTCTTAATGTTCTTTTGTAGAAGCTTGAAACCTTGTTTCAGGTCATTTAATGTATCGGTGACGAGAGGACAAGGGGAATCAACATTTGGGTAGAGGTGGAAGGTAGGGTGAAACCCATAATTGGCAAAGAATGGAGTTACCTTAGTTGAGGAGCTAACAGTATTCATAAAAGCAAACCCTGCCATAGGTAGAAGTGAACACCAATCATCCTGTTGTTGAGAACAGTGACATCTGATATACTGCTCGAGCCACTGTTTTCTCTGTTTGTCTGTTTGTTTGCGGATGGAAAGCAGTGCTGAAACAATGTTTTATCTGAAGGTCTTTAGTTAAGTGGGTCCAAAACCTGGAAGTAAATTGGGAACCCCTGTCAGTGGTTATACTGTTAGGAAGTCCATGTAATTTGACAATGTTTTTAAGAAACAACTGAGCAGTCTGTGAGGCAGTTGGGATACCTTGATGTGGAAGGAAATGTGCCATCTTTGTCATAAGATCAACAACCACAAGGACTGTGTTACAATTAGAAGATTTCGGAAGTTCAACAATGAAATCCATGGCAATATCTTGCCATGGCCTGTTAGGTATGGGTTATGACATTAATAAACCGTATGAAGGCTTGCGTTGTACCTTACACTCATTGCAAGTCTTGCAAGTGAGAACGTATTGTCAACAGACCGATTCATAGTGGGCCACCAGAAAGATCGGCTAAGCAATTCACAAGATTTTGGCAATACCAGGATGTCCTGCCAATGTTGAATCATGGACTGACAGTAAAACAGTATCCCTAAGATTTGTGGGGACGTATAGTTTGCTCTGAAAATAATACAATTGTTTACCCTTCAACTGTAGTTTCTGAGTAGGCATAGTAGTATTGTGTATCTGTCTTTCTTTGATAAGGACATGCAAGTTTAGGGATACCCATACAAAGTTTTCCAGAGGTATTATAGTAGAGGTACACAAGATAGGTATTATAGTAGAGGACTGGTTGAGTATTTGAGGTTTGGGGTCACGTCTAGATAGGGCGTCAGCCTTTCCGTTCTTGTTACCAGGTCTATATGCGACAGTATAGTTAGATTCCATCTGACCTGCCTGGATGATAGGGTTCGATTCGTTTTTAAGTACTGGAGGTTTTTATGCTCTGTGTATATGAGTATAAGGACCTTAGTACCTTCCAAGAGGTGACGCCATTGATCAAATGCGGATTTAATATCCAATAGCTCTTTTTCTTTTATTGGGTAATTTATTTCAGCTGAAGTCAACAGTTTGGAGAAGAAAGCTACCGGGTGTAAGGGACTATTTTCTGTTGGTCTTTGAGATAAGACAGCGCCTACTGCATAATCTGAAGCATCTACTTCAAGTGTATATTGAAGAGAGCTGTTAGGGAAATGGAGTATGGGGGCTGTAGTGAATAGAGACTTTAATTTTTTGAAAGATGAATTTGCCTCTTCTGTCCAAAGAAATGGGTTACGATTACCAGTGAGTCTGGTAAGAGGGTTTGTAATCGTGGAAAAGTTTTTTATAAATTTTCGATAAAAGTTTGAGAAACCTAAAAATGTCTGAACCTCTTTCTTGGATGTTGGAATGGGCCAAGTGGTTATGGCATTCACCTTAGATTCTTCCATACTGATACCATTTGCAGAAATATGGTATCCTAAAAATGTTATATGGTCAGTGTTAAACAGACATTTTTCTAATTTAACATAAACCGTAGGTGATGAGACCTGAGTCGGGAAAGTACACACCTTACATGTTTGATATGTTTGGAAATATCTTGTGAATAAATCAGAATATCGTCAAGGTAGATGGCTAGGAAAACGTCTAGAAGGTCACAAAAAATATTGTTAATGAAATTTTGGAAAGTAGCAGGGGCATTACAGAACCCAAATGGCATGACGGTGTATTCAAATAATTCGTATCTGGTACGGAACGCCATCAGCCATTCATCCCCTGCTCTTATCCTTATTAAATTATATGCCCCCCTGAGGTCCAGCTTAGTGGATATTTTTGCACCTTCTATCCTTTCTATTAACTCTGGAATCAGAGGTGACGGATATTTCTTTTTTATAGTATGCTTATTAAGTTTGCGATAATCAATTATTGGACGAAGGGAATTATCTTTATTTCTGACAAAAAATATGCCAGCTCCAGCTGGAGACGTGGAGGGCCTGATAAATCCCTTTTTGAGATTATCATTAATGTAAGTCTTTAAGTGTGATAATTCATCTTGCGACAAGGGATACACATGACCAAAGGGGATTGAGGATCCAGGAATAAGGTCAATCGTATGGCCTATGAAGAGGTAAAGACTGTGCCTCAACTGTATCAAATACATCATAAAAATCTTTGTATTCGGCAGGAATTGTGTGTTCTGTGACCTGTGTAATCTGAACTGTAGGAAAACAAGTACTTTTACAGAACTGAGAAACTAAATGTACCTCTAATGTATCCCATGATATAGATGGAGAATGTTGTTTTAACCAATTTATGCCTAATATAAGAGGGAAAAGAGGAGAATTTATTACATTTAATGAGATATATTCAGTATGTCCCTCTGGTGTACTCATAAGTATAGGGATAGTGTGGTGAGTTATAAGACCAGATGTAGTGAGAGAGCCATCAATGACACAAATAGACTGGGGGTTTTGCTTAGGAATTAAAGGGATTTTATTAATCTCAGCAACATGTCTGTCTATGGAATTACCACATGCACTGGTGTCAATCATAGCTTGGGTGGGCAGTTGGTTTTGGTCCCACTGTAAAAAGACAGGAAGCATACAGTAAGTTGAAGTGTGTGAAAGGAAATTGGTGTACACAGATTTATGCTTTACTTACCGGTTTTCTGGGCTTTTAGGATTAGGCAAGTTTTGACCAAGTGTTCACTAGATGCATAATACATGCACAAGTCTATTTGTCTGCGTCTAGACTTTTCATCTGGTTTTAAGGGATCTTTGGTGAATCCAATCCCCATGGGTTGTTCCTTGGTTTGTAGAGGTCTTGTTGACGTATATGAACCACAATGGGAACTCTCAGTAGAGTATTTCTCACGTTTTTGTTCCCTAATTCTTCTATCCATGGTAATAACCAAGGTTATGAGAGCTTCCAGTGAATCAGGGAGTTCAATTTTTGCTAGGTCATCTTTTAATGTCTCTGAGAGACCTAATCTGAACTGATTGCGCAAGGAAATGTTATTTCAACCAGAGTCCTTTGCTCATATTTTAAACTGGGCAATGTAATCCTCCACTGGTCTTTTATTCTGTTTGAGACTTCTGAGGGCATTTTCTGTAGTGAGTTGTCTAAGACGTTCCTCATATAGTAAAGACATCACCTGGAAGAAGGAATCCAAGGAATCAAGAATAATGTCATTACTTTCAAAATAAGTGTTTGCCCATGCACGTGGTTCACCATGCAAATAAGAAATAACGGTGAGCACCTTTTGCCTGTTGGTGGTGTATGTGCATAGTTTAAGGTGGAAAAGTAGATAACAGGAATTCTTAAACTCACAGAACTCTGACCTGTTTCCAGAGAATTTCTCTGGGTGGCTTACTTGGGGTTCTGAACTGTTGTCCGATTTATGTTGTACTGTATCTTTAATAATGTTGTGTAGGGTTTGATTCTGGATTTGTAGCTCACGTAAACCCTGCGAGAGATGTTCAACCCTCCATGGTGAGAGTAATTCTGAAAAATTTAATATAAATGATTTGTAATACAATATCCACAAAATGTATAATTATTTTTATTTTTTTTAAGGCTTGGTATTATGTAATAGTCTTTCTAACCATACAGTCTCAAATATGATTCTCATACAATATGTAAACCTGAGAATGCAGAATCTCATCATAGACTGCTGGATTTAGTGTTGTAAAACTGCAACTATAAAGTATATGTTACTGTTGCTTCAAGGATATTTCCAATACTCAGAGTAACATGCAACAAAGTAACAGTTACAATAGTATATCATAATTCATTTAGACTAGGCAACTTACTAAGTGGAGACTGATGAGAGTCAGGATCTTGATAACAACCCGAATGCTTGTTTACAAATAGGCAGCGTGGAGAAAGGGAGTGGTTTCCTGAGAGCAGACAATGATTTCACGAATCTCAGAGTTGGAGCTCCGTGAATTCAACTGAGACACAGAGAATTATTTACAAGAGTCAAAATCAACAATCACCACAATAGGTAAGAAGTAGGTATAAATGCTGGTAAGTATACTTGCAAACATGTAGGGGGAGTTGCTGAGTGGATCCGTGGAGCCAGAGGGATGCAACAGAAGCCAGCTCTGAGGGCTCAAAGTTGAATCCACAGGTGCTGAATCACAGGAAAGCTGGATTCTGAAGAAAAACGCTTCCTTAATAAAACAGTGACAAACTAGACAAAGAGTTTTGAATAACTTCTGTACCACAGTACAGGTAGAATTTCAAATAGGAAAAAGGTCAGCTTAAATAACTTTATCAAAGTAGAATCCAAAATGGATAGGGCTAGGAATACTTGTCTGCTATGAAACAAAATACCAAGCAATGAGTAGCTGGAGAGGAGGAGTTTATATAGGGAGGTGCAAACATGAATACTAGAAATCCTTAAAGGCATAGTAGATATGACAGTAACACAGCGCTAATCTAAATACATCTATGACAAACCTAAATAAATTGGCAATCAAGACTAATAAATGGAAGTCATTTGATACAGTGTCAGTTTGAAAAGACAAAAGTATACATGTATATACACTAACACCAAACACTCAAATGGCTATGGTAGCTGCTAGCGAAGGCAAAATCATGTAGTATTCAAAAGGAGAAAAGTCTGAAATACACAGAAGATTACAATGTCCCGGTCAAAGTAAACAGTTTAAATCCCAACTTGATCAATCAATGTACTCACGGACAAAACCTCAATCCTATGAGGTAATGAATAGACGTCGGGTGAAGATAGAATTTCTACCCACAATAGTAAGAAGTGTGTCTCGAAAAAGAGAGGACATCAAAAGAGATAAATAGCGTGATATTGTTTATTGGATTGAAAACAAATAAATCAAACATACACAGTGGTGTCTATAGGAGAGGTCTATACAACCTCAATACAATATGAAGTATCAGAAGCACGTGATCAAATAGATCAATACCATAGGTGGGTATGTGTAGAACGTAACTTGTGTGAATAGCACCAAACCCATCACAGAAATGCTGTCAAATATGGCTACACATAATATATTTTGTTGAGTCCAAACAGCTATTTAAAGGTGACTGGTATTAGTGCCGTAAAATACACATCTGAAACTTTGTAGCCAGGCATCCCACCTCAAATAAACCAAATAAACACGTTTCGAAGATAGCAATCGTCTACCTCAGAGCTAGTGGAACTAAATAAAGAAACCTGGCATATTTTACGTGCCTTATAAAGCTTCAATGGGCTTGTGCTGTGATGTATACAGTGGGGATAGGCTACAAAAGTAACATGATATTTAAGCCATTCAAATCTATACATTTTCGGTATTTAGAGAGAATGTTAACGACACTTTTAAAAACATTTAAAAAAATATTGTTACAATATTATACAGTATGTGTTACCAAAACAACACAAGACATAAATCCATCTAAACATAAGTAATTATCATACACATAAAAATATCAAATATTCGAGATTTAAAGATTTGACAAACCCTGCATCCCATAAGGGTGAAGTGATAATAGAATTAAAGGGACAATGCTGGTTAAAGTTCTTTTATTCGATCCCTAATAGTAAATGTTAAAATATAATAAAATGTATATATGTGTTTATTATAAATACCAGTAGCATATAAAAAATATTTTTAAAAATATATATATTTTTTCCTACGTTCTCTCTGGAACTGACCAAAGGGAATGTTTTTAATCCAGGGCTGATAGTGACCACATATCCATTGCTGGCTGGCTGTTTTCTATATAACCTGGTAAAGATATTATCATTTTCATGAAATAGGACAAGATCCAAAAGTTATATTTCATTATCGGACGACTTAAAGGTAAATTTCAGATTAATCTCATTAGTGTTGATATAATCAACAAAATGATTAAGAGATGAATCATCTCCCTTCCAAAACATGACAATATTATCAATGTATTTTCCTCACCAGACAATATTGTCATTAAAGGGGTTGTTGTTATAGATATATTGATCCTCCCAATATCCCATATAGAGGTTGGCATAACTGGGTGCCATAGTGGTCCCCATTGCTGTTCCTCTTATTTGTGGATATAATCTATCTTTAAAGATGAAGTAATTCTTCTCTAGTACGAATGAAACCCCTTCTATTATAAATAATTGGTGTTGCATAGATAAACCAGTAATTTCTAAGGCTTTTTTAATGGCATTAACCCCTAGATTATGTGGTATGTTAGTATACAACGATTATATGTCTAGGGTAGCTCATTTAAAGTCCTTGTGCCACTTTAATTTCTCTAAAGTTTTGATGCAGTGAATCCCTCAGATAAGATTTTAGGGATGGTACTGGTGGTTTAATAAAATAGTTCACATATTCAGATAAACAAGGCGCAAAGAGTTGATTCCTGACACAATCGGACGACCGGGGGGATTGTACTTTTATGCATTTTCAGAAGATGGTAAAAAGTGGCCATAATCGGAGATTCATTAATAAGATATTTAAATTCATGTTCATTCAAAATGCCTTGATGTCTCCCCAAGATTGTGTAGGATTTCCTCTAGGTTGCATGTATGTTTCTGAATCATTTAACAGATTAATTGCCTCTCTCTCATAGTCCTCTCTATTCTGGACAACAAAAACTCCACCTTTATCAGCTTCCCTAAGTAAAAGGTTATCATTATAACGTATCAAATGAATAGCTTCTTATATATATATATATATATATATATATATATATATATATATATATATATATATATATATATATATATATATATATATATATATATATATATATATATTTATATTTATATATATATATATATATATATATATATTTATATATATATATATATATATATATATATATATATATATATATATATATATATATATATATACAGGGAGTGCAGAATTATTAGGCAAGTTGTATTTTTGAGGATTAATTTTATTATTGAACAACAACCATGTTCTCAATGAACCCAAAAAACTCATTAATATCAAAGCTGAATAGTTTTGGAAGTAGTTTTTAGTTTGTTTTTAGTTATAGCTATTTTAGGGGGATATCTGTGTGTGCAGGTGACTATTACTGTGCATAATTATTAGGCAACTTAACAAAAAACAAATATATACCCATTTCAATTATTTATTTTTACCAGTGAAACCAATATAACATCTCAATATTCACAAATATACATTTCTGACATTCAAAAACAAAACAAAAACAAATCAGTGACCAATATAGCCACCTTTCTTTGCAAGGACACTCAAAAGCCTGCCATCCATGGATTCTGTCAGTGTTTTGATCTGTTCACCATCAACATTGCGTGCAGCAGCAACCACAGCCTCCCAGACACTGTTCAGAGAGGTGTACTGTTTTCCCTCCTTGTAAATCTCACATTTGATGATGGACCACAGGTTCTCAATGGGGTTCAGATCAGGTGAACAAGGAGGCCATGTTATTAGATTTTCTTCTTTTATACCCTTTCTTGCCAGCCACGCTGTGGAGTACTTGGACGCGTGTGATGGAGCATTGTCCTGCATGAAAATCATGTTTTTCTTGAAGGATGCAGACTTCTTCCTGTACCACTGCTTGAAGAAGGTGTCTTCCAGAAACTGGCAGTAGGACTGGGAGTTGAGCTTGACTCCATCCTCAACCCGAAAAGGCCCCACAAGCTCATCTTTGATGATACCAGCCCAAACCAGTACTTCACCTCCACCTTGCTGGCGTCTGAGTCGGACTGGAGCTCTCTGCCCTTTACCAATCCAGCCACGGGCCCATCCATCTGGTCCATCAAGACTCACTCTCATTTCATCAGTCCATAAAACCTTAGAAAAATCAGTCTTGAGATATTTCTTGGCCCAGTCTTGACGTTTCAGCTTGTGTGTCTTGTTCAGTGGTGGCCGTCTTTCAGCCTTTCTTACCTTGGCCATGTCTCTGAGTATTGCACACCTTGTGCTTTTGGGCACTCCAGTGATGTTGCAGCTCTGAAATATGGCCAAACTGGTGGCAAGTGACATCTTGGCAGCTGCACGCTTGACTTTTCTCAGTTCATGGGCAGTTATTTTGCGCCTTGGTTTTTCCACACGCTTCTTGCGACCCTGTTGACTATTTTGAATGAAACGCTTGATTGTTCGATGATCACGCTTCAGAAGCTTTGCAATTTTAAGAGTGCTGCATCCCTCTGCAAGATATCTCACTATTTTTGACTTTTCTGAGCCTGTCAAGTCCTTCTTTTGACCCATTTTGCCAAAGGAAAGGAAGTTGCCTAATAATTATGCACACCTGATATAGGGTGTTGATGTCATTAGACCACACCCCTTCTCATTACAGAGATGCACATCACCTAATATGCTTAATTGGTAGTAGGCTTTCGAGCCTATACAGCTTGGAGTAAGACAACATGCATAAAGAGGATGATGTGGTCAAAATACTCATTTGCCTAATAATTCTGCACTCCCTGTATATATATATACAGGTGGCCCTCGGTTTACGCCGCTTCAATTTGCGCCGTTTCAGAATAACAACCTTTTTTTTCAGTCATGTGACTGCTATTGAAAAGCATTGAGAAGCAGTGCATTGATAAAAATAGCCAGTAGGTGGAGCTGTCCGCTTGTGTTGCAGCAAAGATATGCAAGCCAAGCAAGCTGAAATTAATCAGTTTAACCAGACCTGAGCTATCGAGCAGCTTGCAAAGGAACAAGATCTTCCTGTCTATAAATCAGTCCAGATTGGAATGCATAGAAAGAACTGTTTGCAGAAAAATGCAAGTAAAGTCTGTGTTGTGTGATTATTTTATTAGGTTTATAGTGCTGTTTAGCAAATGTTTTTGTTCATTTAACTTAGTTTAATTATATATTCTGTGTTGTGTGATTATTTTAATAGGTTTATAATGCTGTTTAGCATTTAAAGTCTTCATTTCAAAGCTTTAAAATTATGTATTAGGTGTTACTTATGACAATTTTGAGAGGTGCCTGGAACCTAACTCCCTCACTTCCCATTGACTTACATTATAAACTGAGTTTCAATTTACAATGGTTTCGATTTACAACCATTCCTTCTGGAACCTAACCCCGGCGTAAACTGAGGGCTACCTGTATATATATATATGACAAAACAAGATTAATGCAAAGTCCTCATCCAAGCGGGCAGAAGTCCTCATCGAAGCCGGCAGAAGTCTTCATCCAAGCGGGCAGAAGTCTTCATCCAGACGGCATCTTCTATCTTCATCCATTCGGATGCTCCGTGCCGGATGTCTTGAAGATGGACCAGCTCCGCGCCAGATGGATGAAGATAGAAGATGCCGTCTGGATGAAGACTTCTGCCCGCTTGGATGAAGACTTCTGGCCGCTTCAATGAAGACTTCTTCCTGCTTGGATGAAGACTTCTGTCAGCTTCGATGAGGACTTCTGCCCGCTTGGATGAGGACTTCACCGGCTGAATGAGGATGGATGTCCGGTCTTCGAAAACTGTAAGTGGATCGTCGGGGGTTTGTGTTAGGTTTTTTTAAGAGTTTATTGGGTGGGTTTTATTTTTAGCTTAGGGTTTGGGCACCGTAAAAGAGCTAAATGCCCTTTTAAGGGCAATGCCCATCCAAATGCCCTTTTCAGGGCAATGGTTAGCTTAGATAGAGTTTAGATAGAGTTTTATTTGTTTTTTTTTTGGGTGGGTGGTGTGTTTTACTGTTGGGTGGGTGTTTGTAATTTTTATTGCCAGGTAAAAGAGCTGTTATCTTTGGGGCAATGCCCCGCAAAAGGCCTTTTTAAGGGCTATTGGCAGTTTAGTGTAGGCTAGGGGTTTTATTATTTTGCTAGGGCTATTAGATTAGGAGTAATATGTTTTTGTTTTTTTATAATTTCGTTAATAACTATTTACTAACTAGTCTACCTAGTTAAAATAAATACAAACTTACAAGTGAAATAAAATTAAAACCTAAGATCGCTACAATATATCTATTAGTTATTTTTTAGCTAGCTTAGGTTTTTTTTAAAAGGTAAATTTGTATTTAGTTTTAAATAGGTATTATTTAGGTAATAATTGTAAGGCTTTTTTAGCTTTATTTTAATTATATTTTAGGGGTGTTAGGGTTAGACTTATTCTTAGGGTTACGTTAGGTTTAGGGGTTAATATATTTATGTAGTGTTAGTGATGTGGTAGGCCAGAGGTTTAGGGGTTAATAACTTTAGTATAGTGGCAGTGACATTGGGGGCAGCAGATTAGGGGTTAATAAGTGTAGGTAGGTGGCGGCGATGTTAGGGGCGGCAGATTAGGGGTTAATAACTGTAATGTGGGTGTCGGCGATGTTAAGGGCGGCAGATTAGGGGTTAATAACTTTATTTAGGTTGCGGCTATGTCAGGGGTGGCAGATTAGGGGTTAATAACTCTAATGTAGGTGGCGGCGATGTTAGGGGCAGCAGATTAGGGGTGTTTAGACGTGGTTTTTATGTTAGGGTGTTAGGTTTAAACATAACTTTTTCTTTCCCCATAGACATCAATGGGGCTGCGTTACGGAGCTTTTGTTTCCGCGATTGCAGGTGTTAGGCTTCTTTTTTGCCGACTCTCCCTATTGATGTCTATGGGGAAATCGTGCACAAACACGTCAAAGCAGCTCTTGTATTTCAGTGCGGTATGGAGCTCAACACCATCATATCGCCCGCACAAGACTGCTTTTTACAAACTTGTAATAGCAGCGCTATAGGGAGGTGAATTAACGCCGCTTTTGTGGCGGTCGTTAATTTCCCTATAGCGCTCCAAACTCATAATCTAGCTGTTTGTTTGTTTGTTTTGCACATATCTTCCCCCTTGTGAAATATTTGACTAAATAAAAGGCTCTTCTATGTGATACGGAAATAGTTACAATTAAACACATTCGGCTAGATTTAGAGTTTTGTCGGTAAAGACCCGCGTAGCTAACGCAGCTTATTTTCCAACCGCTGCTTCCAAACAACGCTGGTATTTAGAGTTGTCTGAAGGGCTGCGTTAGGCTCCAAAAGGGTGCGTTGAGCCTAACTTAGCTCCACTTCAACCCTCAATACCAGCGTTGCATACGGTAGCGGTAAGCTGGCAAAACGTGCTCGTGCACGATTCCCCCATAGGAAACAATGGGGCAGTTTGGGTTGAAAAAAAACCTAACACCTGTAAAAAAGCAGCGTTCAGCTCCTAACACAGCCCCATTGTCTAAGTCTGCACCTAACACCCTAACATGAACCCCGAGTCTAAACACCCCTAACCTTTCACTTATTAACCCCTAATCTGCCGACCCCGCTATCGCTGACACCTGCATTACACAATTAACCCCTAATCTGCCGCTCCAGACACCGCCGCCACCTACATTATCCCTATGAACCCCTAATCTTCTGCCCCTAACATCGCCGACACCTACGTAATATTTATTAACCCCTAATCTGCCCGCCCCCAACGTCGCCGCCACCTAACTTCAAGTATTAACCCCTAATCTGCCGACCGGACCTCACTGCTACTATAATAAATGTATTAACCCCTAAGGCTAAGTCTAACCCTATCACCCCCTAAGTTAAATATAATTTTAATCTAACGAAATAAATTAACTCTTATTAATTAAAGTATTCCTATTTAAAACTAAATACTTACCTGTAAAATAAACCCTAATATAGCTACAATATAACGAATAATTATATTGTAGCTATTTAGGATTTATATTTATTTTACAGGCAACTTTGTATTTATTTTAACTAGGTACAATAGCTATTAAATAGTTATTAACTATTTAATAGCTACCTAGTTAAAATAATTACAAAATTACCTGTAAAATAAATCCTAACCTAAGTTACAATTAAACCTAACACTACACTATCATTAAATTAATTAAATAAATTAGCTACCAATACCTACAATTAAATACAATTAAATAAACTAAACTAAATTAAAAAAACAAACAAACACTAAATTACAGAAAAAAAAAATATTACAAGAAATTTAAACTAATTACACCTAATCTAAGCCCCCTAATAAAATAAAAAAATAATAATAATAAAAGTCCCTACCCTATTCTACATTACAAAGTAATCAGCTCTTTTACCAGCCCTTAAAAGGGCTTTTTGCGGGGCTTGCCCCAAAGTAATCAGCTCTTTTGCCTGTTTTTAAAAAATACAACCCCCCCAACATTAAAACCCACCACCCACATACCCTACTCTAACCCACCCAAACTCCCCTTAAATAAACCTAACACTACCCCCCTGAAGATCTCCCTACCTTGAGTCGTCTTCACCCAGCCGGGACGAAGTCTTCATCCGATTGGGCAGAAGAGGACATCCAGACCGGCAGAAGTCTTCCTCCTATCCGAGCAGAAGAGGACATCCAGACCGGCAGAAGTCTTCATCCTATCCGGGCAGAAGAGGACATCCGGACCGGCAGACATCTTCATCCAAGCGGCATCTTCTATCTTCATCCATCCGGAGCGGAGCGGAGCCAACTTCTTCCCAGCCGACGCGGATCCATCCTCTTCAACCGACGCTTACTCGCCGAATGAAGGTTCCATTAAATGACGTCATCATCGGAGCATCATTGGCTGATCGGAACAGCCAATAGAATGCAAGCTCAATCTGATTGGCTGATTGGATCAGCCAATCGGATTGAACTTGAATCTGATTGGCTGATGGAATCAGCCAATCAGATTTTTCCTACCTTAATTCCGATTGGCTGATAGAATCCTATCAGCCAATCGGAATTCGAGGGACGCCATCTTGGATGACATCATTTAAAGGAACCTTCATTCGGCGAGTAGGCGTCAGTTGAAGAGGATGGATCCGCGTTGGCTGAGAAGAAGATGGCTCCGCTCCGCTCCGGATGGATGAAGATAGAAGATGCCGCTTGGATGAAGATGTCTGCCGGTCCGGATGTCCTCTTCTGCCCGGATAGGATGAAGACTTCTGCTGGTCTGGATGTCCTCTTCTGCCCCATCGGATGAAGACTTTGGCCCGGCTGGGTGAAGACGACTCAAGGTAGGGAGATCTTCAGGGGGGTAGTGTTAGGTTTATTTAAGGGGGGTTTGGGTGGGTTAGAGTAGGGGTATGTGGGTGGTGGGTTTTAATGTTGGGGGGGGTTGTATTTTTTTTTACAGGCAAAAGAGCTGATTACTTTGGGGCATGCCCCGCAAAAAGCCCTTTTAAGGGCTGGTAAAAGAGCTGATTACTTTGTAATGTAGAATAGGGTAGGGACTTTTAATATTTTTTTTTTATTTTATTTTATTAGGGGGCTTAGATTAGGTGTAATTAGTTTAAATTTCTTGTAATATTTTTTTTTTTTCTGTAATTTAGTGTTTTTGTTTTTGTCATTTAGTTTAGTTTATTTAATTGTATTTAATTGTAGGTATTGGTAGCTAATTTATTTAATTAATTTAATGATAGTGTAGTGTTAGGTTTAATTGTAACTTAGGTTAGGATTTATTTTACAGGTAATTTTGTAATTATTTTAACTAGGTAGCTATTAAATAGTTAATAACTATTTAATAGCTATTGTACCTAGTTAAAATAAATACAAAGTTGCTTGTCAAATAAATATAAATCCTAAAATAGCTACAATATAATTATTCGTTATATTGTAGCTATATTAGGGTTTATTTTACAGGTAAGTATTTAGTTTTAAATAGGAATCCTTTAGTTAATAAAAGTTAATTTATTTTGTTAGATTAAAATGATATTTAACTTAGGGGGGTGTTAGGGTTAGGGTTAGACTTAGCTTTAGAGGTTAATACATTTATTATAGTAGCGGCGAGGTCCGGTCGGCAGATTAGGGGTTAATACTTGAAGTTAGGTGGCGGCGACGTTGGGGGGGGGCAGATTAGGGGTTAATAAATATAATGTAGGTGTCGGCGATGTTAGGGGCAGCAGATTAGGGGTTCATAGGGATAATGTAGGTGGCGGCGATGTGCAGTCGGCAGATAAGGGGTTAAAAATATTTATTATAGTGGCGGCGATGTGGGGGGACCTTGGTTTAGGGGTATATAGGTAGTTTATGGGTGTTAGTGTACTTTAGAGCACTGTAGTTAAGAGCTTTATATACCAGCGTTAGACCATAAAGCTCTTAACTACAGCCTTTCCATGGGTGTTAGGAGTCTTGTCGGTAGAGGGTGTAATGCTCACTTCAGCCAAGACTCTAAATACCGGCGTTAGGAAGATCCCATTGAAAAGATAGGATACGCAATTGGCGTAAGGGGATGTGCGGTATGGAAAAGTTGCGGCTTGAAAGTGAGCGGTACACCTTTACCTGGCCGACTCTAAATACCAGCGGGCGGCCAAAAGCAGCGTTAGGACCCCTTAACGCTGCTTTTGACGGCTAACGCAGCACTCTAAATCTAGGTGTTAGTTTGATTTATATCAATAAAGTTACTAATTCGACAGAGCCAATTTTTGAATTAGCAAACTTTCAAAGTAAAATAAGTTTAAATGTATAATTGGCATTTTTGTTTTCAAAATGTTAATTTTTTAAGGTTATTTGTTTTTCCTTTAGCAGCCTTATTCTTTTTTTATACCATATTTATTTAAATATAAATAAAATTATTGATTTTTTCACACTATTGCCATTTTTCTATTATCAAACAGAGATGACGCAAATTTGAAGACTCTGCAAAGAAACGTCAGCGTACAATCTTAATAAACTGGTATCTATTTGCTTGGACATGTTACTTATGTGTTCCACAGTTCCTTCCTGCTGGGTACTATGTGCACCAAATGTTAGGGTCTTTACCTTTGTCTGCTATTGGCTGCACCAAGTTAGAAACAGGGTAGACAAGAGATATATCTCATTTGTGTGCTGCTTATATTAATTAATGTGCTTTTTATAGCTCTCACAACATGATGTCCAATGCACATAGCGGGGCATGCACCCCCCAGTAAACAACAACAAATGAATACATAAATCATTTGGACAGCGTAGCAGTGTGGAGACATCATGCTGTAGAAATGTTGCTGCCCTAGGCACAGACCTCATTCTCCTAAACCAAAACATGACCCTGTTGGTTAGTGATTTTTTTTGTCACCTTGACACATTCATATCTTATATTAGTTTGGGAGGAATAGCAAGGATGAAGGGAGATAGGGAGAAGTAGGATAGTGCAGAGAAGAAGTTGCAAGTGGAGTTTGATGGATATGATTAGGAATATATAGATGTAGAGTGGGAGTTAGAAGAGAGGAGGGAGGACTGGACAGAAATGCCCTGTTCCATCTCGAAACCATGATATTCCCTGATTTTATAATGTCCATTCATCACCTTGCCCCAGCCCAAGAGCCTCTGAGACACCCACTGACCACCACTGATCCTGGTCCTAGTCCACAGTCACCCAGTCCCAGATACCAACTAAATGTTAGGGGCATGAGATATACATTATATAAAATATACTATTTGAGAATAGGAAAAAAATGTTAGATTGACAATCAAGCTCTATAATTGTAGATAAAGTAGTAACAATACTTGAAGGAGGTGTTTGTCTTACACATCTAAACAGAAAGGAGGATTATTATATCTTTACTAAAAGATGAAAACTCACAGTCAAAAAATGAAATGTTACTTGGTTTGTTCTTTTAGTGAATCTAAAATGTAATATCAAATATTTCCCACTAGGTGGCGATCTTTTACAATAGAATAGCAAACACTTGAGTACTGCAAATGGTTATGTAAGAGTACACAGTATTCTGTCTCAGAATCAAATGAGACAGTTACCATCTTCATAAAACAGTTTTTTTTTTATCCTAACACTTTGGTTTTGTTATAGTCATTTTGTGTAGGAGTGCAATATTGTAACACTTAAATAGTCCTGCATTATTGTTTTTTCCATCCAGTTTTTATTTTCAAAACAATGCTCAAGCTCTTATTGTAAATACATATGCAAAATCATTGGAGTTTTTTTTAGCATTATAATGTAACTAGGCGATAAGCCTGCCAAGAGGGCACTCTATTTAAAAAAAAAACTACAATCCCCAAACCTAAAATTACACAAAATAAAAAATGTAAAATTCATGAAAAACAGAAACAAAGCTATCCAAAATAAAAAATTTAAACCTAAACTAATACCCCTATAAAAAATCCCCCCAAAAATAAAAACACCCCCTAATCTAATACTAAACTACCAATAGCCCTTAAAAGGGGTTTTGTAGGGCATTGCCTTAAGTTTAACAGCTCTTTTACTGAAACGAATGACCAATTTCCTCCTAACAGTAAAACCCCCCACCTACCAAACCCCCCAAAATAAAATAAAAAACTAACACTAAAAATTTTCTAAACTACCCATTGCCCCTAAAGGGGCATTTGTATGGGCATTCAGCTCTTTTACTGCACTTTAAAGGGCAATCAGCTCTTTTCCAGCAAATTAAATCCCTAATCTTAAAAATAAAAAAAACGCCAAAAATAAAAAAAAATCCTAACACTAAGTTCCTGAAGTCCAGTGGAAAAGGATTTTTCCATGCGGCTCTATCAGCTTCTATCTTTATCCGGAACGAAGGCGGCGCGGAGCTGTCTTCCATGGAGGCTCCTCTTCATCCAATGTCCGTCATTCACTGAAGATTGAATGCAAGGTACCACATTTAATTTAGGGTACCTTGCATTCCTATTGGTTGAAATTTTGAAATCACCCAAAAGGATTAGAGCTACTGAAATCCTATTGGCTGTTCAAATCAGATCTGATTTCAAAATTTCAGTCAATAGGAATGAGCAATAAATATGGGGTACCTTGCATACAATGTTCAATGGACATGGGATGAAGAGGATCCTCCACGCCGCTGAGGACCGCTGCATCCAGGTGGATTCTTTTGGCTGTGCAAGCAGCCAACATTCTTTTGGCTGCCTCACGCAGCCAACATTCCTTTGAGGATGCGTGCACAACTTGCGTGATTATAGTATAGATATATGTGTCCTTCACATGTATGCATTGGATACCCGTAAGGGTCTCAAGGTGCTGCTCACTTTATCAACCTTGGAAGGATGAAAGGCTGAGTGGAGCTCGCTGGGGATCGAACCTGCAACCCTTGGATTGCTACAGAGCTCAGACACAGTGCCTTAGCATGCTGAGCTGAGCTATCTGTCCGGCTTTGCATGTATATCCCTGAGATAAATAGCTCAAGCTGAAATTTGCATTTTTTTTGAGGAACCTCTCAGTACTGTTGAGACTTCTTACATAGTCTCACCAGAGAGGAGCGGTTTACATCATCAGGCCCTGGGAAGGACTAACAGACGGCTATTTTTATGCTCTCTTTGTTTATTTCAGGGTGCACTTCTCGGTCTTTTTTGGATTAGTTAACATATTTAAAAGGGGTTGTCAATAGATAACAGGTATATAAAAAAATGTGCAGTAAATTAAGTTTTTAATCTCTTAACATTAATGGGTATAAAAGAAACTGTTAACACTAAATTGAGGCTGTACAGTTTAAACACGTTTCTAAAATATTAGGGCTGACTGAGCTCCTTTTATTTTAAACACAAAGATCAGACCTCCGCTCCATAACCTGTCTGTCTGCTCTGAGGCGGCAGACAGGAATCAACCCGATCAAATACGATTGGATTGATTGAAACCCCCTGCTAGCAGCAAATTTGCAGGGGGCGGCATTGCACCAACAGTTCAACAGAACTGCTGGTGCAATGATAAATGCCAAGAGCGTATGCTGTTGGCATTTATCGATGTGCAGCGGACATGATCCGCAATATCGGATCATGTCTGCTCGCACATGAATAAATAGGACCCCATATTATATCAATGATTTGCAGCAAGCACATGTGTGATGCTGATCTTATAGTTAAAGTGAAATGAAACCCAAACATTTTCTTTTGTGTATACGTGTAACTTATTTGTGGGAATTAAAAGGACATGGACATAAAATATTCATGAAGCAATTAGAACAGACATTTACAGCTTTCCAAGTTATTTCTATTATCAAATGTATTCAATTCTCATGGTATCCTTTGTTCAGAAAGCTGCAATGCACTACTTGGAACTAGCGGAACACTTCATCATTAGAAGCTAGCTCTCAGTAGTGCATAGCTGCTGAGGATATCTACATATGCTTTTCAACAAAGGATATCAAAGAAAAAAGCAAATTAGATACTAAAATAAAATTTTTTTTTTTTTTTTTTTAATCTGAATCATTAAAATTTAATTTTGCCAGCATGTAATTTTTTCACTATAGCGTTCATTTAAAGCATATTTTCTCTATTTCATATATATCTTTATTATTTTTTACTGGCTATTTCTGTGCTGACAAAATACAAATTTGTTGTTAGAATGGTTGAGGAGTGCGTAACTATTCATAAAAAAAGGGAGATACTTGATTCAATGGGCTATATTTATGAAGCAGCGGATGCTTCTTATTTCGTGCGAGCCTTCGGGCTCACCGGAAATGAAAGTTAAGAAGCAGCGGTCTGAGACCGCTGCTCCTTAACTCATCCGCCACCTCTGAGGCGGCGGACAGCAATCATCCCGATCAGATACGATCGGGATGATTGACCCGATGCGGCATTGCACAAGTTTTTCAATAGAAATGGTTGGGCAATGTTAAATGCCGACAGCGTATGTTGTTGGCATTTAGCGATGTCGGGCGGACATGGTTCGCTACAGCGAATGAGCAGGGTGCAGGGTGTAGCATTGGACAGGCAGGGGGTGCGGCATTGCACAAGCATTTCACTAGAAATGCTTGGGCAGTGTTAAATGCCGACAGCGTATGTTGTTGGCATTTAGCGATGTCGGGTGGATATGATCCGCTACAGCGGATCATGTCCGCCCGACATTTGTTTTAACATTTGTTAAATTGGCCCCAAGGTGTTTTTCCAGTGATCTAAAAGCTTTTGCCTAAATATTTAAAGGTAATTACAGTATATGAATTTCTCTACAAAACTATCACTTTACTTGAAAGTCTTTGATACAACCATATGCATAACCAGCACAGTTATATTAATATACTTTTTACCTCTGTGATTACCTTGTATCTAAGCATCTTCTGACAGCCCCCTGATCACATGACTGTGTATTTATTATCTATTGACTTGCATTTACTGCTGTGTTGTGCTGACTCTTAAATAACTCCTCGGGCGTGAACACAATGTTATCTATATGGCCCACATGAACTAGCAGTCTCTTGTTGTGAAAAGCAAATAAAAAAGCATGTGATAAAAGGGCTGTCTGAAGTGGCTTAGAAACAGGCATACATTTAAATGTAAATTTAAATTTAAACATAAATAAATATATTTAAATTTAACAATGTTGGTTGTGCAAAGTTCGGGAAAGGGTAGTAAAGGTATTATCTATATTTTTAAACAATAACAATTTTAGTGTTGACTGTCTCTTTAAAGGAACAACTTTCCAATTTACTTTTATGTTCCTTGTTCGCTTTCTATCTTTTGTTGAAGAGTAAATATGGGCAGATTACAGGAGCTCAGAAGTGTGAACATGTCTTTAGAACTATATAGCAGCTGTGTTTGCAACAGTGTATAACACTGCTATAAACAATGTTGCACAACACAACTGCCATAGAGTTCTATGGGCTCGATTTTTCAAGCTGGAGTGGACAGGGGCCGCTGCTGGAATTTAAGATTGCACGTGAGTGCTATTTTGCACTCACGTGCAATCTCGCCCCCTGCCAGCGCACAGCCAATAACGCACCGGCAGGAGCTGTCAATCTTCCAGGTCAAATGAGACCGGGGAGATTGAAATTTTCCACCTAAGAGGTGGAGAAGAGTTTAGGTGTAATGCTTGTGGGATATTTCCCTATCAGACCAAGCTTGGCCAGTAGTCTTCTTATCCCAGCGTCAAGTGGAAGGATAAAGAAATATCCCAGAACAAGAGAACAGTTAAGTAAATGAGGTAAGCAGTACTCACAGTAGAGAGGGCAATCCTTCACGGCACTACAGAGGATAACTGGAGAGTATTCAGGCAAGCAGAGTTCGGCAACGATAAGGCAATCCAAAATACCAGCTGTACATAGTTAAACAGTAGAGGTCTGGGACAGGCAGAGTTCAGCAACAATAAGGCAGTTCAGGGGATAATCAGTAGAGTGTTCTTGAGACAGGCAGAGTTCAGCAACAATAAGGCAATCAGCAGTTCAGGGGGTTAATCAATAGAATGGTCTTGAGACAAGCAGAGTTCAGTAACAATAAGGCAATCAGCAGTTCAGGGGTTAATCAATAGAATGGTCTTGAGACATGCAGATTTCAGCAACAATAAGGCAATCAGTAATTCAGGGGTTAATCAGCAGAGTAGTCTTGAAACAGGCAGAGTTCAGAAACAATAAGGCAATCAGCAGTTAAGAGGTTAATCAGCAAAATAAGCACCCAGGAGCACAAACAGTAACACCTATACTTGGGTAATGCAAGTAAGGGAGAAAGTACTTACATAGACCCAGGTTTGCGCCAAGGGAAACATTCAGGAGTGGTGGTGATGTCAGATTCAATGCATCACAGCACCGCAGAGACCATGGCAACGGCCAACGAACAGGATCAAGCTGCCTGCATCCATGGCAATGGTCATGGGAAGAGTAAGGAGCCACCTGCATCCGTGGCAATGGCCACGATGGAGAGGAAGGGCGTGACAGAGCCCCCCATCAAAGGGGTACCTCCGGGACCCTTAATGTGGCTTGGCGGGATGAGCAGTATGAAACTTGGAGACCAGAGAAGGAGCATGCACATGATGGGCAGGAACCCAGGAATGATCTGCCATAGAGTAACCCTTCCAGTGCTGAGGTATTGAAGTTGCCTGCATCTGTACCTGGAGTCTAGGATCCTGGAAATCTCATACTCCAGCTCACCATGAACCAAGAGCAGTGGAGAAGGAGGTCTGAGTTGGGTAAATCTGTTTGTGATGTAAGGTTTGAGCGGAGAGATGTGTAAGACCGGATGGATATGCAGTGTTCTGGGTAAGGCCACTTTGTAGGCCAAAGGTAAAAGTAATTTGAGGACCTTGTAGGGACCGATGTAGCAAGGACCCAATTTGCAACAGGGCTGACATAAGTAAACGTGTCGAGTAGAGACCCAGACTCGCTCACCTACAGCAAAGGCACGAATAGTAGCTTGATGATGGTCAGCATGCCTCTTGTATCTGGAAACAGCTGCATGTAACGGAGAGCGTATATGCTGCCAATGAGTAGTAAAGTCAGTGAAATGACGATCAGCAGCAGGAGCCCCCGTAGTCTGAGCTGAAAGGAGAAAGACACCGGGTTGGTAATCTGCTACAGCTTGAAATGGAGAGCATCGTAAAGATGAATGCCAATGACTGTTGCTTGCTAGTTCAGCTAAGGGCAACAATCCAGGCCAATTGGTATGCTGGGAATCAACATAAGCTCTAATATAGGTTTCAAGATCTTGATTCATTCTCTCCGTGAGACCATTGCTCTGGGGATGATAACCGGAAGACAAGGAAACCTTGGTCCCAATTGTTTTGAAAAAAGCTCTTCAGAAGGTGGAAACAAATTGAGGTCCTCTATCAGAAACAATATTTACGGGTATACCATGAAGACAAACTACATGAAGAAGAAACAGAGTTGTCAACTCTTGGGCAGTAGGTAAATTGACCAAGGCACAAAATGAGCAAGCCTGGAAAACCGATCCACCATAACCCATATAACCGTATGACGGTCAGAAGGATGGAGGTCCACAATAAAATCCATGGTTATGTGTGTCCAGGGTTGTTTGGGTATGGTCCAAGGTTGAAGTAAGCCATGAGGTAAAGATCGGGAAGTTTTATTGGCAGTACAAGTCTGACAAGTCTTGACATAATCTTGAGAGTCGGAATTCATGGTAGGCCACCAAACATGTCGAGAAAGCAGCTTAAAGGTTCTTTTCGAACCAGGATGACCTGATAGTTTGCTATCATGGGCCCAAGATAGCACAGGAGTGCGTAGGTTAGGAGGTACAAAAAGGATTTCAGGAGTCGTAGTTGCTTCTGGAGGTTTCCTTGACTGAGCACGTTGTAATCTCTTCAGTAGAGAGGTGTTAAGTTGAACAATCACAAATGAGGAAGGAATGATGTGTTCGATAGGGGCTTCAGAAGAGTCATTAGAGTGGGGAAACTAATGGGAAAGTGTGTCAGCCTTCTTGTTCTTGGTCCCAGGAAGATAAGAGACTGTAAAATTAAAGCGAGAAAAGAATAAGGTCCATCTGGCCTGTGGGGGATTGAGTCGATGAGCTGTTTCCAAGTATGTCAGGTTCTTATGATCGGTAAGAATCTGAATAAGGTTGGTAGTTCCCTCTAGCAAATGTCTCCAATCAGTAAGAGCCATTTTAATGCCTAGGAGTTCACGATTCCCCACATTGTAGTTCCTCTCTGCAGGGGAAAAATATTTTGGAGAAAAAGGCTACAGGATGCGATTTGGAGGTTGAAGGATCCTTGTGAGTCAAGACAGCACCAGCTCCTATCTCTGAGGCATCAACCTCTAAGGTGAAGTGCAGATCTGGATCAGGATGACGTAATACAGGAGTAGTACAAAATGCCTTTTTTAGGAGAGAGAAAGCATGTGTAGCTGCTGGAGGCCAATTCTTGAAGTCCTTGTTTCATTTATTTAGCTCAGTGAGAGGAGCAACAATCTTAGAGAAGTTCTTTTTTTTTTTTTTTTTTTTTAAATATATTTTTTTTATTGAGGTTTCCACAATATACATAAATTATATGAGCAACAGCTCAGCATTGCATCACACAGTTAGGTTATGAAACAAGAGGGAGAGATAAACCTCTAAGAGCAAACAATATAGATCAACAATATATGTAACATAGGCAGCATATTGGCTTGCATCTACATGAGGAATCTATGTTCAATCTATGCTGCAGGATGAACTTAAGTTAATAGGTAATACTCTACAAACAAAGTTACATAGAAAGACCATGGACAATGTGTTACCCAATGTTGAGCTGTGTTAATAGTAACCTCATTTTTAATATATAATAGATTATGGTAGCTAAGGCTCAGGTAAAATAAAAATTGTCTGGTATAATGGAGAAGGCTTACATATTAGCAGATTAGTAGGAACCTATCTTGTGATTTCTAAGGAATAATAATTAATATACAGTTTCCTTATATTAAGTTTATTGCGTATAGATAGTGAGCTTAGCTAGTTAGCAAGAAAGTGGGTGGGGGATGCAGCGGGCAAGAGCCGCTTAAAATAAGGTAAGGGGGAGGGTGGGGATGGGGGGGCGGAGCTAGATAGAATGTTACACTCATGGGCATGTTTTTAGGTCTCTGAAGTTTTTTTTTTTATTAGTTACGCTATAAGTAAGGGTGAAAAACTATGTATACAGTGACTGAAGTGATATTCATCACGAGAATATGGGCGACTTTGTAAATTTAACATGATATAACATTACACACACAGCCAACAGTAAGCATGTAGGGTACTCCGTATGGAGAAGGAGCTGTTCTGGAGGGTATTAAAATGAATGGGTGAATGGGTACTGAAACACCAAACGCGCTGCATTATAATGAATACAATATGTTCACCAGTAATATTTGGTCAGGGGAATGTCACCAGGCACTAACTCAGCTAGGGCGCAATGACTATTTCTTAAGTTTGACCTGCTCGATTAAACATGTCATAGGTACAAGCTACCATGAGAAGAACATACTCTTACGCACAAACTAAATAGCAACCCATCTCTCCTCAGATTAAATAGGTATATGAGAAAATATATAACAGTGTAAAATACTTATGGAAAGAGTAAACAGTAAGATCTGACAACTGTAGAACAAACATTTCACAACTCAATATTTAAAACATAATGGAACTGAGAGGTCTACCCTTCTCAAACTTTCAGAAGCCTTAAACAGGTTGGGGGTGTAATATAAACTAAAGGTTGTATTCAGGCTAAAGTAGATGTTTATGGTAATTATCCCTTACCTAGAACTATATGCTCATGTTTGCAGAGTGAATGGGCTGCAGTTATAAATCACATAAATGATGCTCATTAAGTGATAATAGACAAAGATGATGGGTGGGTTGGGATAGGTAGGTGTGGTATACCAACAATTAGCATTTTGTAATATTTTAGTGTCACCTCCAGTCAGCAAGAAAAGGATAGATAATATATAACAACTGTAAGGAATAGTACCCCATGAACCATATCCCAATGTGTACAAACCTACCAAGATATATAATATATAGAAAGAGATAAGTAGTGATAATAGGGTTAAATTTGCTTAATTCTTAGTTAGAGAGGGAGTATCTTAACAGGAAGGATAATATAATATATACGGTACAGACATAGTATGGTGTATCACCAATTAAAGAATATCAGCTCATGCATCCTAAAAGACAGTTTAGGATGTTATATGAATCTTTAAGCAGTATAGTATTATACATTCAGTCCAATATTCAGAGGTAAATATCATACAGAAACATCCATCAACTCTGTGATACTAGCTAGAATCAACTAATAAACATTATTAAATCAAGCGGGTAATAGTCAGGTGCAGCTTTGCAGTAAGGTTTACAAAGTCTCCATCAACTGCACATCCAATTGTAAACTTACATCCTGTCTTAGAACCAAATAAAGTCCCATTCGCCTAAAATGTGAGCAGACAGAAAGTTTCTCTAGTTTCCCGTTATGTACAGCATACAGTAGACAGTTCTTATATATATAATATGGGAAGAGAAAAACAGCATGGGGATACACAGCTTCTGCTAATCTAAACCAGACATATCTTCCTGCATTCAGCGATACTAAACTAAGCCCCTCCGTAGAGCATAACAGTGAGCCAGAGATATGGGACATTTAATCCCCCTTGAATACAGCAAAACGACCTAATATATGAGAAGCAGGTATTAGGAGTGGCCAGAACAGTTCATAACTTAACATACGGCTTGTGGGTGGTCAAACGATCATCTATCTGAGCCCTTAAATCAGTCCTGCAGCTAGAGATGTCTCAGCCGATGCCTTCTCTCATGCAGAAACTGTTGAAAGCAGGGCAGCCAGGCGAATCTAGATCCCTTCGTAGATAGGAACAATGGCTGTGGAGAGTCGGATAGATCAGGCCCTCTCTGTGAAAAGCTAATTTCCCTTTAGTGAACCTGGGACTTTTGCTGGGCCATATTCCTGCTTGTGTAAAGAGCGCCCTTCTTGCTGCTGATTAGGTAAGGTTGGAGGATCGCGGGTATCTAATAGTCTGGGGGGCGAGAAACCTGAGGCAGCTCCGGAGTTCATGTGTGATGGTGCTCTCATAGAATCCATCAGGTAGGTGTGCAGCTCCACAATTTTGACTGAGCTAGTGATCAGGACAGTTGATCCGGGGACTGCTGTTCTCAGTCTGTCTGTCGGGTTCTCGCTGCCTTGGTGGCATCGCTGCCTGGGGCCTCCAGTTGAAACAGGGGCTGCTTTCTGGGGCACAGAGAGTTCGGTAGCGTATAAGGTTTGCACGCTAACAGAGCTCGAGGTTCCTGGGTTGTCTCCGCCATCCTGCGTGTCATGTGGCGCAGGGAACTGCTCGCTAAGCTTTAGAAATAAAAAGCTCATCTCTGTAAAGTGAGCATCCAATGCACCGCCAAAACGATCCTCAAATTTGTGCAAGGCGACCTCCAGGTCCATTCTGATGGGATCAAGGAAGGGACTCCTCAGAAGTGTTAGCCAGAGTTATACCCGGACTGCTCCATCAAATCCAGTAGTCTCTAAATAGTATCGCTGTTAGGGTAGGCTTTTACCCCGCAAAATGACCAATATTATTTGATCTGCTCTCCAGAGTGTAAATAAGAAGAAATGCTTAAGTTTAGGATTCCCTAATTAGCTTAAAATACTGATTTATTTGTTCATATGGCAGGAGCTCTAAAGAGATACGTCCTGCTGCTTAGATTGCTAGCTCCCCCTTAGAGAAGTTCTTGATGAACTTGAAGTAATAATTAGAGAACTCCAAGAATCTCTGTAGTTCCTTTAAAGTGGTGGGTTGAGGTCATTCCAAAACTGCTGTTAGCTTTGTAGGATCCATGGCAAAACCCTCCTTTGAAATGACATATCCGGGGAACTGGATCTGGACTTGGTCGAATTCACATTTCTCCAGCTTGGTTACAAGAGAATTTTTTCTTAGCTGAAGAAGCACCTATTTTACTTGCTCATGATGCTCCTCTAAGGTTGTGAAAAATATGAGGATGTTATCTAATAAGCAATGACAGTACGATTTAGGAGGTCATGGAAGGCATCATTGACAAAGGCTTTAAAGACAGGAGGGGCATTGCACAAACCAAAAGGCATCACTAAGTATTCATAATGATCTGATCTTGTGTTGAAAGCTGTCTTTTTGTATGCCCCACGAAGGTCAAGTTTAGTAAAGTAACAAGCATTTTGGAGTGAGTCATAAAGTTTAGTGATCAAGGGGATAGGAAAGTCCTTAACAGAAAACCTGTTCCTTAGTATGTGGAGTTTTATAAAGCACCTTTTTTAATTAGCTCAGGACTTTGGAGCCAGGACGGATCGGTGATACCTGGTGAGGTGAAGACAAGGTAGGATGATCTTCAGGGGCGTAGTGTTAGGTTTATTTAAGGGGGGTTTGGGTTAGATTAGGGGTATGTGGGTGGTGGGTTGTAATGTTGGGGGGGGGGGTATTGTATGTTTTTTTTTTTACAGGCAAAAGAGCTGAACTTCTTGGGGCATGCCCCGCAAAGGGCCCTGTTCAGGGCTGGTAAGGTAAAAGAGCTTTTAACTTTAGTAATTTAGAATAGGGTAGGGCATTTTTTATTTTGGGGGGCTTTGTTGTTTTATTAGGGGGCTTAGAGTAGGTGTAATTAGTTTAAAATTGTTGTAATATTTTTCTTATGTTTGTAGATATTTTTTTTATTTTTTTTGTAACTTAGTTCTTTTTTATTTTTTGTACTTTAGCAAGTTTATTTATTTGTATTTATTGGTAGGAATTGTATTTAATTAATTTATTGATAGTGTAGTGTTAGGTTAATTGTAGGTAGTTTATTTAATTAATTTATTGATAGTGTAGTGTTAGATTAATTGTAGGTAATTGTAGGTATTTTATTTAATTAATTTATTGATAGTATAGTGTTAGTTTTAATTGTAACTTAGGTTAGGATTTCTTTTACAGGTAAATTTGTAATTATTTTAACTATTTTAGCTATTAAATAGTTCTTAACTATTTAATAGCTATTGTACCTGGTTAAAATAAATACAAAGTTACCTGTAAAATAAATATTAATCCTAAAATAGCTACAATATAATTATAATTTATATTGTAGCTATATTAGGATTTATTTTACAGGTAAGTATTTAGCTTTAAATAGGAATAATTTATTTAATAAGAGTTAATTAATTTCGTTAGATTTAAATTATATTTAAGTTAGGGGGGTGTTAGTGTTAGGGTTAGATTTAGCTTTAGTGGTTAATCCATTTATTAGAATAGCGGTGAGCTCCGGTCGGCAGATTAGGGGTTAATAATTGAAGTTAGGTGTCGGCGATGTTAGGGAGGGCAGATTAGGGGTTAATACTATTTAATATAGGGTTAGTGAGGCGGATTAGGGGTTAATAACTTTATTATAGTAGCGCTCAGGTCCGGTCTGCAGATTAGGGGTTAATTATTGTAGGTAGGTGGAGGCGACGTTGTGGGGGGCAGATTAGGGGTTAATAAATATAATATAGGGGTCGGCGATGTTAGGGAACCAGATTAGGGGTACATAGGGATAATGTAAGTAGCGGCCGTTTACGGAGCGGCAGATTAGGGGTTAAAAATAATATGCAGGGGTCAGCGATAGCGGGAGCGGCAGATTAGGGGTTAATAAGTGTAAGGTTAGGGGTGTTTAGACTCGGGGTACATGTTAGAGTGTTAAGTGCAGACGTAGGAAGGGTTACCGCATAGCAAACAATGGGGCTGCGTTAGGAGCTGAACGCGGCTTTTTTGCAGGTGTTAGGTTTTTTTTCAGCTCAAACAGCCCCATTGTTTCCTATGGGAGAATCGTGCACGAGCACGTTTTTGAGGCTGGCCGCGTCCGTAAGCAACTCTGGTATCGAGAGTTGAAGCTGCGCTAAAAATGCTCTACCCTTTTTTTTGGAGCCTAACACAGCCTTTATGTGGACTCTCGATACCAAAGTTATTTTTATGGTGCGGCCAGAAAAAAGCCGGCATTAGTTTTTCGGGTCGTTACCGACAAAACTCCAAATCTAGGCCCACCTCTTTAGTGACACAGATCAGTGAGATAGGAGACTGCTTTCCTCAGGGTGATTCCTCTCCTTTTTACTTTCAGTTTTAGCTCTAAGTAGTTATCCGATCTTAACACACCCCCACTGTGATCTTGTTGCTCCATTAGTATGATTGACATCCAATGCAGCCAATTAACAAAACAGATTCCTTTCAAATATATATATATATATATATATATATATATATATATATATATATATATATATATATATATTTAATGTATATGCTTGTGATCTGTGTATTTTAACATTTGCTATACCAGTAGTTTATCAAGCAAGCACTGCCACTTTAACACAATAAAAAAAAAGAAGATTTTTTTGCTCCCCACTGCTCCCTAATGTGCCCCAGGCCACTGCCCGGTCTGCCCGCCCCTAGAAACGGCCCTGTTCCTCTCTGTTCTATGTTAAATTTTGCATATATTGTGTATTATTATTGTTTTTGTATTTTATTGTACCCTATTGTATCAATGCAATTTTTTCTGGACCCAGGACATACTTGAAAACAAGAGAAATCTCAATGTATCCTTCCTGGTAAAATATTGTATAAATAAATAATACCAGTGCATGCTAATGTGTGCTGGTATTACAAATTGACAGCAATGCAAACTCAAGCTTGCCTAACGGAGAAATGGAAATAGGTTTAGCGCTAATCTTTTTAGAGAGGATGAGGTTTTAATGGCAGCTAAAAATCAAAAGTAAAAAGTATGTGGTTCTAGATAATATTCATCCAAGGGTTTTAAAGAAACTGTGATCTGTGTTGGCTTCACCCCTATCTGATCTATTAAATCAATCATTATTGATAGATATTGTCCCAGATGATTAGAGAATAGCTAATGTAGTGCATCTTGATATAAAGGGCAGTAGGGAAGACTCTGGTAACTACAAACCAGTCAGTTGAAATTCTATAGCAGGGAAATTAGTGGAAAAAGTATAAAGACTTACATAAAGACAAACAATTTAGAGGACCAGAAACAGCATGGTTTTAATACAGGGAGATAATGTCAGACTAATTTAATTGATGTCTAACCTGACAGACCAGGGTGGTTCAGTAGATGTAAGTTTATCTAAATGTAAGTAAAGAAATTAGATTTTGGAGAAGTAATTTGCTAATAGGATAACATACTTTTCCAATCTAGGGCTTCATTCCAATTACTGCAAATTTTCTTTGAAAGTTGGCAAGGTTTTTTTTGTTTCATCCGGAAAATTTTAGATAATCATGCCTTCTATCTTTGGTTTACAAATTAAAATGTTGGTGGGTATGTGACCACATCCTCTATAAGTGTATATGCTAAAATAAAGACAAATTACACTAATAAACTGTTAAATATGATTACATATTCCAAAGATAGGACATTTTCCAGTTACTCTAATTCATTAAACACACTTTAATTATTGTGGTCATCTGTCTTGAATTTTCTGGAACAGCCCTAAATTTGGGAACTCAGTCCCTAATTTTTCTAGTGTTGCAGATTGTCCAGAATATGCAAAGTATATCCCTCTCATTGTCCCACATTACTATTGAACCACTGCCCCGATAATTAAACCTTTACCAGTGGTTCAGTAGAGGTATGGGACAATGTGAGGGGCATACTCTACATATTTGGGAGAAAGTCAACATAGTAATGATGGCTGAGAAGGGAGAGCGTTTCTTCCCTTTGCCCCCCATTCCATGTGCTTGTCAGAGACTTCCTTCGCAAGATAGCTATATCTAAATGCATAAGAAAAATATTGCAGGACCTAAGGCATGAGTTAGAATTACTAAAGCTGTTCTCTTTTTGGCATTGGTTATCCATTTTTACATGTGAATGTGATTACAATCTGGAATAAAAGTGCCCAAAATCTAAATATAGATCATCATACAGAATACATATGAAAAAAACAATATTAATGATACTGAAATAATTATTTCCTATTATATACAAACAGTTTAAAAGTACAAATATTACAATATTGCTAAAATATAAGATAATTTATATATCATTCTAATTTACTCCTATTATCAATTTTTCTTCCTTCTCTTGCTATATTCATTTTAAAAGCAAGAATGTAAGTTTAGAAGCCGGCCCATTTTTGGTTCACAACCTGGGTTGTTCTTGCTGATTGGTAGGTAAATGCATCAACCATTAAACAAATGCTGTCCAGGGTCTGAACTAAAAAATGGCTGGCTCCTTAGCTTAGATGTCTTCTTTAAAAAAAAAAAAAAATAAGAGAGCGAAGAAAAATTGATAATAGGAGTAAATTAGAAAGTTGCTTAAAATTGCATGCTCTATCTGAATCCTGAAAGAAAACAATTGGGTTAACTATCCCTTTAATATGAAAACTCCAATCTCTATTAACTTATTGTAAACCCAGGCTTCTTAAAAGGACATGTAACTGTAAAAGCCAATTTCAGGCTTTTCCTGCTGCACAAGAACAGGTAGTCTCTTTGTCAGAGTAGAGTAGGCCTCAGTCTGGGGTTTACTACTACCGCTGAAGTCCACAGATAGACAGAAGATCCAGGGTGCAATACATTCCTCCTAACATTTGTGGCTAGGTATTAACCCTTTGAGTGCTAACAACGGCTCTGTCATTGCAAATTGTCCCAGTCAGGTGCTGATGACGGCTCAGAGCCGTCACTAGCACTCACCCAACTTGAGGGCAATCTGGGGGCTCCCATCGACTCCCACCCCGGCGATAAGGCCTGAATAGTAACAGGCATCGCTGGGGCTTCACGTTTTGCATGGTGACGTCACGCGCAATGATGTGATGACGTCACTGTGCAACTTTATTTAAAAAACAGTATAGGGAAATGGGGCATGCTGCTTAGAAGCCTGTATATCAGGCATCAAAGCAGCTACAGACTCCCAAGACCCACCGTTGGAAAGGTAATCACCTAACCTTTCAAACTGTATAAGTTTTGGGGATCTGACAAAAAATACAAAAAATATAAAAAAATATATATTTAAAAAAAAAAAAAAAAAATACAAAACCCCTCAAATCCAGCTTAGCACCCAGGTGGGAAAGTACTTAGCACTCAAAGGGTTAAGGACTCAGGAGGTTGAGGTGGGCCATCACTTTTTCAGGGAGAAAGTTATGATGGGAGTGGATGGGGTCAAAAGTGGATACCCAAGACAAACAGGATTACTTTAGAGAGTAATTTGAGGATCATCAAACTATTTTAGAAGTAATTTAATTTTGCACATCAAACATCATCAGGCTTGTAAAGTCATAAGATAAGCTGGGTGATAACTTCAGAATGATTAGCAGATTTCCTTATTGATTGCTTCAAAAGCATGAGCAGCCAGTAAATGACTATCTCATTTAAATGATTTGTATTAAATATATCTGTGGGCTTACTTCAGGATCGCTTATGATGACTAGTCTGGAACAGTGATCACTCTAATGCCAGTTTTGTGAGGATCCCAGCAGTGAAACAGTTAATAAGGGAACCTCACCTTGCAGTCTGCATTGTGTAGTGTTTGCTAATTGCTCTAATTAATGGTTTCACTGCTGGGATGCTCACAAAACTGGCTTTAGAGGGAACATTGGTCTGGAGTCATCAATTACTTCAGAATGACTTCAGAAAGATCATCGTTTTTGAATAGGGTAGTGGGTGGAATCATGGGTTTGTCTGGTTGGTTATCATGTCTGGATGATCAAAGGGTGGGGATAAGGGAAATTCTGTAAATAGGGACATATGGCTGTTTCAGATCGATAGCGAAAGTTCAGAATTAGGGACAGTCCATAGTTAAAATGGACATTTTGGAGGTCTGTGTTTCTCAGCTTCAGGGAAGATGATGCAGGGTAGTAGTTATTTTCCATGAAACTTTGCCAGTACTATAAAGCCCTTATCTTATTTCTCTAAAGACAGTTTTTACCTTGAGAACAGAATGTCTTGCAAAGAGGTTATTCCCAGCTTTTAAGTATGTGAAGGCAATGCACACATTACAATAGGGAATTTAAGAAAATGGGATTTTTTTTTTTAAATAAAATTAGAAAATAAGATATTGAAATCAAAATATGCAGTAAAAAATATGTTTAATTGAATTAAAATCGTAACTAATTTATTCTGCAAATTTCTTTTTTATAGAAAAATTAAAATTTGTATTGAAAATATGCAATATTATGCAAAAAATCGTTGTGTAATTTGTAATGTATTGTTTTCCTCATTTTAAAATGAGTTTTCCTGTCTCTGCTGGTGGGCTGAAAAGGGCCGTTCCATGGCTGTTGCTGAAATTTCTCGGTCAGATCTGGCGTATTTCCTTAACATTTTCTTCCTGCAGATCTCACAATTTTTTTCTCACAAACTAAAACATGGTGCGATTGTGTCAAAATTCACAAAACATTTATTAGCTTATAGAAAAACAAATGCATTTGAAAATAGAGGTGATTGTGAGACAAACTAAAAGCATAATAATCATATTTGTATTGGCTACAGGATGCCGCCCCCTACTCTCTGCTAACTTTGCTCTCCCCAGCAAAGTTTCCTTTTAGAAATTAAGTGACGTAATTGTTGCTCCCGTAAATAAATTCCAGTACTGGATAATACTACACCAATATCCCAGTTGGTTGCATTTATTATTTACCTCCTTGTTTCAATAGGTCGATTTAACAACCCCCGAATGCAGCCATATGCTTAACAGGAGTTAAGAAGCAGTGGTGTTAAAAGACCGCTGCTCCTTAACTTGACTGCCACCTCTGAAGAGGCGGACAGCAATCAGCCCGATCGGATACGATCAGGTTGATTGACATCCCCTTCTAGTGGGCGATTGGCCGCGAATGTGCAGGGGGCGGCATTGCACAAGCATTTCACTATAAATGCTTGTGCAATGATAAATGCCGACAATGTATGCTGTCGGCATTTATCGATGTGCGGCAGACATGATCCGCTACAGTGGATTATGTCCGCCCGCACCTTAGTAAATTGGCTCCCTTGACCCAAATGAGTGATATTCACTGCTTATGGCACAGTGATGATTGCTGATTCTGACTCACCAATTTCCTGAACCGATTATGCTCACTCTAAGGGAGGCATGTTAGTGTGTATGGGAGTTAGCTTGGATATTCGTGGTCTAATTTGCTCCTGTTCTGCACCGTGTGCCTTGGTGCCACGGTTACAATGAACTCTTTCCTGGTCCTGCTTTGCATCCGCTACGGACTCTCTTTGTGTCCTGGTTCAGTCTTTTCTTCCCTTTTCTTCTATGATTATTACCAGTTTCTTAAAGCGCCGGTTCTGCCCTGCACTGTCACTGCTGCTGTCAGTGTTTTGTCAAATGAAACCATAAATTCCTCTCACTGCAGCGCGTTATTGGATTGGATGAATAAAGCTATTTGGGCGTGTCACTGAGTGTGGCTTCCAATCACAGGGTTATGTGGTACTTGCAATTCATTTTGCATTTTGAGGGGGCATTCAGGGACCTACACAGTATAGCATTTCGTGATAATACCGCCATGTCAGCTATGCTAGCCAATTGCAATCAGAATGTAAAAAAATGGCTTTTGCATTGCCGGTATTTGCAATGCCGGCACCAGCTGGGACAGAATGAACAATTGGGTGGGACACTGGGACAGCGCCTCCAAACAGGGACAATCCCAGTCAAACTGGGACATCTGGTAAGCCTACCTTTACAGCAAGTTTTTATGGGAAACATCTTGCATCATGCAAAGCCAGACCCTTGTCTGGCCCAGTGAAATTTTGATTTTCTGACCCAGAGTTAGTTTAGTCAGATTTGATCCTGGAGCAAGAAGCTGGTGTCTCCAGCCTCCATTGTGAAAGACAGGACTGTTCTGGTGTTCCAGATGTTAGATAGGCTGGCACAGTCTAAACCAAGTGCTTAAGCCACGTAGGCCAAAGCATTTACAGTGCATGGAGAATTTCGCACTCCATCACCTTTGTCCACTTTGAAGTGGTACCACATGATGAGATACCACAGGGTGACAGGCTACACCTTTAAAAGACTGCATGGTATAGCCAGGCAGAAATACTTAAAGGGATATTGTACTGTAAAATGTTAAATAGTAGAAGTATGTCTATTAATTTGAACAGTGGGCCTTTGACAGGATTGCTATCATCCGGCAACATGAGAACAGAAGTATTTGTGGTAATTTGGAGCGCTGGATCAGGGAGGCTTTGTTGTCAATCTCCATTTTTACAAACGTGCTGGATGAGGCGAATGGTGGTCTTTGCCTGGATGACTTTTAACACTGCTGGGCCTGAACAGAGAGTCATTGTTGGAGGATGGATACATTCAGTGATTTTCAGGCACCAGAGGGACTTCAGTCGGTTGAGACAGAGATGACTTGGTAAGGTGCTAACTGCTGTTTCAGTGCCTTTTATGTAAGGGGTGAAGGGTAAAAAAAAAGAAAAAGGAGGGAAGGGGGTTAAATAGGGCAATGTAAGTTGGGACAAGTGTTTTGGGAGTTTGAACTGCCTCACATTTCTCAGTGGGAATTCAGGAGCAGGTACGTGAGCTTGCTGAGACATAAGGCAGCAGGTCAGGACCAACATAGCAGCTGACAAGATTAATGTCACAGGTGCCATGTTAGAGAGTGCTAGAGGACACACATTCACCCCCCTCCCCGAGGATTTCACTTGAGCGCTACCATTTTACTTTCAACTTGTAATATGAAAGTAAGAAAAAGAGCTCTATTGATTTAACTTGAACAATGTTAGTGTTCAAAAGTTCAAATATTTTATGCTCCACAGATTTTGTTTTAACCCTCATAAAACGAAAGGACTTAAACTGAACCGCCACTTAAGGACATTAAATTTATATACTTTGTTTAATCTGAAAAAGGGAATTTTTTAATGTATTAGTTTTTTTTTTTTAAAACAGGTGATCCTGTTTGAAAACAGACACATTTTGCTCTTTGTAATTAAGTGGCAAGTTGCACAATTGCAGCATTCAATATATGTTTCAAAGTCAATTAACTGTAGGATCTGTTTCTATAATTTTCATTATTTTGCAATCCAGGGATATACTTCTTGATGAACCTATACATGATGGCCAGGCTATCTGTTTGACTGTGTAAACGTAGGGAAACGTATAAATGAGCACTAGCACCGATCAGCCAATCACAGAAGGAGTTTGTGCACTCCAGGTTCTCTAAGCTTAGTGTACGCTTGCAGATAAAATGGACAAAATAAATAACTTTTATTGCAAAACTTTACTTTACATATTTTTTGGTAAGTTAAATATTAAGTTTCATTTCTCTTTAATATGATATAGAACATGCAGATTTATGACAGTGTAGGTTGCCTATTGTGATATCATAAAAGCTAGGAATGTTAAACAAGAGTTGACACCCTCTGTCACAATAAGCAACACATTAACCTTTTAAAGCCGTTATGCCGTTCTATTCCGTCATAATTAGACTGGGCTTTAAAGCCGTTATGACGGAATAGAACGTCATAGCTAACGGCTGTCCTGAAGCCTTCTGTGCTGTCAGGATTAGATCGCAGTCTGGAGGGCGTTCCTAGGGTTGTAGGGACGCCCCCCAGACGCGATCCAATAATTGAAATCTCGCGATCGTGTGCACGATCGCATGGTTTCAATTTGTCTACATCGGAACAGTTGTTCCTATGTAGGCATTTTAGCCCTGACACGAAAGGGTTAAAGACTTAAATACAAGTGGAGCACAAAATATCGCTTTCTCTTTTGAAAGTATTACAAGTTAGGTGCAATGTGAATGCGACCTTACGAGAGCGCACTTCCATAGGCTCCAATGGGAGCCTTGTTCTCATGCCATCAGACATGGCTGAGAACCTAGCACAGTGAAGAGGATAAGTCGCACAGAGATGGCCACCAAATTGAAATATATATGTATAAGAATATATACATATATATTTATGTGTTTATATGTGTATATTCACATATTAACAAATAAATATATATGAATATAAGCATATACATATATATTTACAGGGAACACACAGTCCCCATAGACCGCAATGGAAAAGCACTTTTCAGTGCTGTCTGGTTTTTTTCAAGCACCCTACACCCACCAAATTTAACCCCTTATAATTTATAGTTTTTTTTTTTTTTTAATTATTAACTGCACTACACTTACATTTTGGCAGCAATTGTGGCACATTTAGAAAAGATCTGATCTCTGGTTAATATTCGGAGCGCTAATTGCTACCTCAAGCTCTTGGCAGCTATAACCTGCCACTTGTAATGGCTGTTTATTTATCGCATGCCTGTAAATGGGCACATTTTCCCATTTACGGGTGCGCAATAAATTATCCCTCCACTTGTAATCTAGCCCTACATGTGAGGAAGAACAGATTTTGAATCACTTGGCTTGTTGAGTAAGAGAATCAATGTAGAGCTTCTTGTTTGCACTTGTTTTTTTCTACCTACCTATTATTATAGAATATAAACCTTCTGTTAAAGAGCGGAAATCAGTGACGTTGCTAGCAGATTTAAAGACTGCATCCACCAAAATGGTTATAGAAACCGGACCGTGCAGTGTCACCTGTGGTCTGGGCTTCATGACAGAGAAACATTGTCTTATAATCCTGAAGACCCTCCCACTAACTGTGAGACTGTGCAAGCAGTATGTGCACCCACTCATCTGTGCGGCACTAAGACCTTTACGCTCATCACTGGACAGATTCTCAGTATTGACTGCGTAATGTCACATTGGACTGAACTCACACAAATGGGCATCAAATATTATTGGAGCTTTGTGAGTGGCTGTATAACCAGAAATTACTCCCATTTCAAACTTTTGAGACATGAGAGTCTCACTTTAACCTTCATTCCCATCAGAGAATCAGATGCTAATCCATATGTCTCAGATATAAATACTGCTTTGGTCAATGGGATCAAAGTGTATAAAGGTACATGAAACCTGGATGTTTTCTTTCATTATTCAGAAAGAACATGCCATTTTAAACAACTTTCCAATTTACTTCTATTATTTAATTTGTTTCCTTCCTTCCAACCTAGGTTCTAGCTGCAGATTGGTGGCTGCATAATTATACTGATTGTCATTGGCTCACCCATGTGTTCAGTTAGAAACCAGTAGTGCATTGCGGCTCCTTCAACAAATAATACCAAGAGAATGAAGCAAATTTGATAATAGAAGTTAAACTAGAAAGTTGTTTAAAATTGTATGTTCTACCTAAATCATGAAAGAAAATGTTTGGGATTTATGTCTTTTTAATCCTTTCTGGCTTGATCTCTTTTCAGTGAAATTGAAGTGACTGAAGACTACCCAGAGAAGAACACCATTTCCGGGTTTAAGCTTCAGGGGGTACATATCATTTCAATTTGGTGTTGCCTGGGGATATTAGTAGGCCTTGCAGTTGGGTACCTGCTTATACATGTGTTCATCAAGAGAAAGGTGGAAGATGAACATGATACAGGAGATGTATAAATTAGAAATTAACTCTACAAATCCTAATGTTATAAAGACTGTAAGTATTAAATTCATGTTAGATTATGTAATGGCAATAAAAAAAAATGTAATTTACAAACAGCTAGATTACAAGTTTTGAGCGCTATAGGTAATTTTTACGCCCGCCACAAAAGCGGCGTTATTTCACCCCCCCCATAGCACTGGTATTACGAGTTTTAAAAAAGCAGGCTTGTGCGGGCGAAATGGTTGCGTTGAGCTCCATACCGCACCAAAAAACAAGCGCTACTTTGATGTGCTCATGCACGTTTTCCCCATAGACCTCAATGGGGAGAGCCGGCAAAAAAAAAGTCTAACACCTGCGATCGCGGAAACAAAAGCTCCGTAAAGCAGCCCCATTGATGTCTATGGGGAAAAAGAAAATAATGTATAAACCTAACACCCTAACATAAACCCTGAATCTAAACACCCCTAATCTGCTGCCCCCGACATCGCTGCCACCTACATAATGTTATTAACCCCTAATCTGCCGCCCACAACATCGCCGCCACCTACATAAAACTAGTAACCCCTAATCTGCCGCTCCTGATGTTGCTGCCACTATACTAAAGTTATTAACCCCTAAACCTCTGGCCTCCCACATCACTACCACTAAATAAACCCATTAACCCCTAAACTTAAGCCTAACATAACCCTAAGCCTAACACCCACTAACTTTAACATAATAAAAATATAGCTAAATTAAATTTACGATTATTAACTAAATAAACCTATTAACCCCTAAACTGCCAACCCACACATCGCAACAAGCTAAATTAAACTATATTAACCACTAAACCTAAACCTAAGCCTAAACCTAACCCCCCTAACTTTAACATAATTAAAATAGAGCTAAACTAAAGTTACAATTATTAACTAAATAATACCTATTTAAAACTAGATACTTACCTGTGAAATAAAACCTAAGCTAGCTACAATTTAACTAATAGTTACATTGTAGCTATCTTATTATTTATTTTTATTTCACAGGTAAGTTTGTATTTATTTTAATTAGGTAGACTAGTTAGTAGATAGTTATTAACTATTTACTTACTAGCTAGTTAAAATAAATACAAACTTACCTGTGAAATAAAACCTAATCTGCCTTACACTAAAACCTAACATTACAAAAAATAAATGAAACTACCATTACAAAAAAAAATAAACACTAAAATGACTAAAAATAAAAATAAATAAATTACATAAAACCCCCCACTAAATTACAAAAAATAAGAAACAAATTATCAAAAATAAAAAAAGAATTACACCTAATCTAATAGCCCTATCAAAATAAAAAAGCCCCCCCCCAAATAAAAAAACCTAGCCAAGAATAAACTACCAATGACCCTTTAAATGGCCTTTTGTGGGGCATTCCCCCAAAGATAACAGCTCCTTTACCTGTAAAAAATACAAACCCCCCTACAGTAAAACCCACAACCCCCACAACCAACCCCCCCAAATAAAATAACTATCTATAAAAAACCTAAGCTCCCCATTGCCCTGAAAAGGGCGTTTGTATGGGCATTGCCTTTAAAAGGGCATTTAGCTCTTTTACATGCCCAGACCCTAAACTAAAAATAAAACCCACTCAAAAAACCCTTAAAAACCCCTGATGATCCACTTACAGTTCTTGAAGTCCCGCCTGAAGGATCCATCCAGCTGGCGAAGTAATCATCCATGCAGCAAGAAGTCTTCATCCAGGCGGTCTCTTCTATCTTCATCCAGCCGGCTAAGTTCTCATCCAGGCGGCAAGAAGTCTTCATCCAAACGGCAATCAGCCAATAGGATTAGAGCTGCTAAAATCCTATTGACTGTTCAAATCAGCCAATAGAATTAGAGCTGCTAAAATCCTATTGGCTGTTCCAATCAGCCAATAGGATTAGAGTTCTTATCTTATAGGCTGATTGGAACAGCCAATATGATTTTAGCAGCTCTAATCCTATTGGCTGATTGAAATCTTTAAGCCAATAGGAATGCAAGGTACGCCATCTTGGATGACGTCACTTGCATTGAAGTTCCAGTGTATGGTGAAGACCGTATGAAGAGGATGCTCCGCTCCGGATGCCTTCAGGATTGACCCGCGCCAGATGGATGAAGATAGAAGATGCCATCCGTATGAAGACTTCTTGCCGCCTAGATGAGGACTTTGCCGGCTGGATGAAGATAGCAGAGGCCACCTGGATGAAGACTTCTTGCTGCATGGATGATGACTTTGCCGGCTGGATGGATCCTTCAAGCGGGACTTCAAGAACTGTAAGTGGATCGTCGGGGTTAGTGTAAGGTTTATTTAAGGGTTTTCCGGGTGGTTTTTTTTTTTAGTTTAGGGTCTGGGCATGTAAAAGAGCTAAATGCCCTTTTAAGGGCAATGCCCATACAAATGCCCTTTTCAAGGCAATGGTGAGCTTAGTTTTTTTTAGATAGTTATTTTATTTGGAGGGGTTGGTTGAGGGGGTGGTGGGTTTTACTGTTAGGGTTTTGTTTGTATTTTTTTTACAGGTAAAAGAGCTGTTATATTTGGGAAAATGCCCCACAAAAGGCCCTTTTAAGGGCCATTGGTAGTTTATTGTAGGCTAGGTTTTTTTTTATTTTGGGGGGCTTTTTATTTTCATAGGGCTATTAGATTAGGTGTAATTCTTTTTTATTTTTGATAATTTGTTTCTTATTTTTTGTAATTTAGTGTTTGTTTTTTGTAATTAAGTTAGTTTTTATGTTTTGAAATTAGATAATTTTTGTAATTTTTATTATAGTGGCGACGATGTCGGGGAGCGACGGAATAGGGGTTAATACATTTTAACAGTGGCGGCGATGTCCGGAGCGGCAGATTTGGGGTTAGTACATTTATTATAGTGTTTGCGATGCGGGAGGGCCTCGGTTTAGGGGTTAATAGGAAGTTTATGGGTGTTAGCGTACTTTTTAACACTTTAGTTATGAGTTTTATGGTACAGCTTTGTAACGTAAAACTCATAACTACTGACTAGATGGCGGTACAGATCTTGTCGGTATAGTGTGTACCGCTCACTTTTTGGCCTCCCAGGCAAACTCGAAATACCAGCGCTATGGGAGTCCCATTGTAAAAGGACTTTTTTAAAAGTGTGGTATTGACTTTGGTTGACAGGCTAAAAGGTGTGCAGTACGCCTATACCGACCAGACTTGTAATAGCAGCGTTGGGGAAAATGTAGCGTTATGGGCCATAAAGCTACTTTTTAATCATAACGCAAAACTCGTAATCTAGCTGTAAGTGTCTTGTCTTTTTTTCTTCTTTTATTGAGATTTTTTTGTTATTTGATATAGTATATAGATACATTATGAAGCCAGGCGCCTTCTGTACTATCAGTACTTTCTAAAAGTAGAACAACAGAGTAAAAAGAATAATTATTATAAATTAGTCAAAAAAACATTAATTTTAAAAAAGGAAAACAAGAAACTACATAGAGGGGAAGACTGACTTAACTCACTCTGCCTTACTCCATCTGCATGTCACCAAATGACATCCCCAAACAATTCTTACCTTATGCCCAGACCCTAGGGAGCTCGATAATCTAAAGGTATTTGGGCTTGTGGGATCCTCTAAGGAATCTCCCAAATACTATGAATCCCCTGTTTAAAATCTGTACAGAACAGTGTATCTTGCAAAGGGGTATGTGAATGAGAAGCATAAATTTAAATAGGGCTCAAAAAAATAAATGCTCATTGTTTACTTTGTTGTAAAATAAGTCCTCCCGCTTCTGCTAGTGGGTCGAAGAGGCGTATTCCAGAGTAGTAACTAAAAGTTCTCTACCAGGTCTCAGCATATTTAATTAACATTTTCCCTTGCACATCTCTGATTAATCTTGTGAATTGAAATGCGGCCATATTGTGTCATAATAAAATACTTTCAACTCTAATAGAAAAACACGGGTTAATATTATTATTTGTAATGGCTGCAGTATTGATAACTCAAATTAAAGAAATATTGAAATATTGAAATAAAACGACACAGCAAAACTTTTATTGTGAAATTGCATTAAAAATATTGAAAAAATAAAAACATATTGTACACAGTAAAAATCTAAATAAAATTACAATGCAGATGCAAAAGAAAAAAAGTTAAATTTGTATTTATAAGTATGAAACTCAAAGCACATTGTTTTACTTCTTGTAAAATGGGTTCCCTCGCCTCTGCTAGTGGGTCAAACAGGGGTGTTTTAGAGAAGTAACTGCAAGTTCTCTACTAGGTCTCGGCATAATAACTAAACTTTTTCCCAGTTGGACAATGAGGATTTTATGGGACCTTAGTGAGGCCAACCCTAGCATAAGTAACAGATGCCCTAGGGGATTTTCAGCCAGCAGACCCACAGGGTGGGGTACCCTCAGAGCATGACCTGGGGACATCACCTGCCCATTAGCTCGACTCTCACCCTTACAAACTCTGTGCTCCAAAAATAAGGACCATGACCTCACGCCACAAGAAACAACTTTACTTAAAGTAAATTAGGATAATTGCCGCCACCTCCAAGTAAATCTGGGCAGTGAATGCCGCTTTGATGTCTGCAAGAAAAAATCCCAATCCTTCATCAGATAGGTGGACACCATCATGCCCATATAAAAAAAATGTCAGCTGTAAGGCCATCGTGGGGAACCACAAAAACCCCTGCAACTATGACAGCTTTCTCCAGCTCTCTATTAACATTTTTTCCTTACCTCATGTGCTAACTTAGGTGTTGGAAAATTCCTCAACTGAAACCTGACCACTATGTTGGACTAACCCAACTTTACCCTAGGGAAGGCTGTGCAAATCCATCGAACATCAGATCTCGTGATGTTAATGAGATCTGACACTAGTGCAGAACCCATGTCATTCCCACCCAGATGCAATAAGATTATGTGGGGTTTCTCCATCTATGCCGAGCCTCCAGGAGAAGGATCGCCTCCTAGTGCAGGTCAACAGAGCAACCACGACCCAATGAAATCCCAAATGTGAAGAGGTACTCACATTAAGTAAAGCACCTGATAGTGCTAGTAAAGCCTACTGGACTATTTTAGTGGCCCAGCACACTAGACATCCAGCACACTAATAATACAGCTGAAGGTCCTCTGGTGCTCCAAATAGAGATTGATAGTGAAAAAAAGACTCCAAAAAGTGCCTGGTGACTAGATGGTATTCTGGTCACTAAATTATTCTAGTTGTCACTGCCTCATATTACACCGTGCAGTAGTTACCCAGTAACTCTATCAATCACTATTTGGAGCACCAGAGGACCTTCGGCTGGATTATTAGTGTGCTGGATGTCTAGTGAGCTGGGCCACTAAAATAGTCCAGTAGGCTTTACTAGCACTATCAGGTGCTTTTCTTAATGTGAGTACCTCTCCACATTTGGGATTTCATTGGGTTGTGGTTGCTTTGTTGACCTGCACTAGGAGGCGCCCTTTCTTTTTGCATTTATTTTAGATTGTTGAGTCCCACATTGGTACCGAAGGAGCAGCCCACATTGGTGCACAGTGTGCTGAGACACTAAGAGTTCTCAGCTTGCTTTTCTAGGCATTATCTTTGCCTTTGGATATTGTGAGTACCTTATCTGCTTATTCCTTATGTCCATTTTGATCAATTGGCTACACTAAGAGGTTCCCTTCTTTGTCTCTCTTAGTAAATCTAGTATGCTCCACTTCAACTCCTGTTCCACTCGTAGACCTTGATGAAGCCACAAGCTCATCAGGATAAAGCGCACCAAAGAATGCAACTTCAAATGCACACTTTAACAAGCAATGCCTCATAATCAGACACGTCAACCAGCACACGCAACAAGGCTTGCAGATGCTGAAAAGTAACAGGCTCTCTACATCCTTCCTATGGTGTTCCAGTCGAACCCAGCCTTTCAGAATCTGCAGCACCATTAATTCAATTGTCACATTCTTATAACCAAACAGCTTTATGAAGAATGGCAGGGCTACCAGTCAACTACACACTGCCACTTTTTGCATAGCCATATTTCTAACAACAATACCTGGGACCCCTGCACTGCTGAAACTAGACATGCCAATCAAAAACTCTCCCATTCTCTCCAATACTGCTCATAAGCTTGCCATGTTGATGGAGCCACCTAAGCATGAACTAAGGGGAGGAGTGAAGACCAAGGCCCACCATCTGTAAAGAAGAATGAGAACATGGAATCCCATCAGATGCCGCTAGCAGAACCATTCTGCAAAGTTGAGCCCATTAAAACCATGAAACCATGAAAGCGAATCAGCCACTACATTATTTACTCCAGGCACATGTCTGACACAAAGTGAATATTGTTTTGCAAGGACCGAATGACTGAGATAGCAAACTACCAAAGGGGAAGAAGCCGATAGGCAGTTAATTGCAAACACTACACTGGCTTTGTCTGTTCAAAAAACAATAAATTGTTCTTTCGCTACCACTATGGAAAATAACAGTGTTAAGTTCCTAGTAAGTGCATAATTAACCCAAGAAATGAGCCATGCCTCTACACTCCAGCCCCTACATCCCCTAACTAATTTCCATACCCAAAACCACCTGCTGCATCAGTAAACAGGTGTAAGACACTGTGGTGAACGTGAAAGTAATACTTCTTAAGAAAGATTTCCCAAATCCTCAAATCCTCTTGAATTTTGTCTATCTCTGATATTGTACACATTCTGCACTCCGGCCTTAAGGTGCTCCTCTAGTCACCTATTAAATACCGTGCTTATCAGGATAACTTTACATGGACTATTAAGTAGTCCTAAGACTGACAGATTTTTAAGATGCAGCCACTGTGCTTCAGCAGCATTGACAATCACTCCCAGCATGCGCTGCATTTTTTCCTTATTGTCAATCTTGATCCCTATAAATGTAATTCTAATACAGTAGCCCTTGTCCTCTGCAAAGGGAAACACCAAATTCACCAAACTTTATAGCAATTTTATATGGACAATGGTTTTTATTAAACAGATTTTTTTTAAATAGCATTCTAACAACCATTCTTTGTTTTAAGTCATTTAACATTGAATATCCGAACCGGCAAACTATTTTGTGCTACCTTATATTGTTCTGAACACCAAATTCCCCATCAAGGATCGCATGACTGATATTAGTCTAGCGAATTCGCCTCATCCAGATTCACCTACCAGCAAAAAGTCATCTAGGTAGTGCGCAATCCTGCCCCCCCCCCCCCACACTGAGATCAGTCCAGAAATAAGCTAAACACTTCTAAATATTCACAAGACATGGAGCAACTCATCAAGAGACATCTGTCAATGTAAAACTTGCCTTCACACTTGCAACCCATCGACCCAAATAACGATGAAGGAATGGGAAGCAGACAAAAGGCATACTAATCTTGTAAGGTCTCCCAGTATTGGATCAATATCCCTAGAAGACCTTACAATATTAGTCAGCTGGAGACTATTTAGTCCAGCCTGCTGTGTTTGCACTATCTTACAGTGCAAACCCTCATGTGAGTAACCTTTTGTGACAATTGTTGGAGATATCTTTTGTCTTTACCTTTTCTGCACCATGGGATGCCCCCTCCTTTTTATCTATTGAAAGGACCAGAACAACATCGCTCCATAAATCAACACCCTTCCTATATCCTGGGAGATAGCTTTACCAACAGTCATCTGGAGACTGTGAAGCCCAGCCTGTGTTAATTACACTAATTTGCAGTGCAAATCCTTTTGTGAGTATTCATTTGGTAGCTTATTATTTTTTTGCAAACCACAATTTCTACACCATGAGGTGCTCTTCTTTGTTTCACTTATACAGCACTCTTCTTAGCCTGCTTAGAAGCTGGACCCCTCACTGTACCACTTGCTCCTGCTTGATTAAGAGCTACTCGCAAGTGGGGGCCTAAAGCTTGTGAGCCAGTGTCCAAACTTTAATATCCTAAGGTTGCCCCAAACCTTGAGCTACCCTTCAGAACTCACTGCTGCCTTTGAACTTGCTCCTGCACCTTCTGCTGCTGCCCTGCATTCACAGTTGCCACCAAATAAGGTAAACCAAACACGCCCTTTTAAACCGCACACTTTGCCTTCCTAAAAAGTACCACTTGAGCCTTCTTTATGGCCTTTGTAGATCGTTGCGCAGTGGAGCTGCTGTGCATGGGCATTCCCCACTCATCTAACTTACAATGTGTTGCTCTATCTCTTCGCTGCCAGTACCGGCATGCCCTCCTGCCATGCGTCACTAGACATCACTAGAAGTGATGTCAGCCGTGGGGGTTGCTGGGAGTGCTGGGAGTGCGGGACTGGAAATGGAGGAGCCTGCCACCATGTTGAGATCTATGCCACTAACAGAAGCCACTGTTTGACTCACCATAAAGTCACCCGTCGCAGGAGGTAAGGAGGACTGGGATGCAGGAGTTACTGACGAGAATCTGATTGCAGCTGGGTTAAGAAAATGCTAAAAATGCTCCGAAGAGGCCTACCACCTCCGTGGCCACCTCTGCTGACATGCCAGAGGAGATAAGGGCCCCAACAAATGCTGCTAGATCCTGTTCAAATCTGCTAGCGCCAACCACAACCGGCCCTAAAACCCCACCACCTAACTGCCTGTGTACGCCTGTACTAGGCACTGCACCAGACCCCACATTCTGAATAAAAGAAGGCCCCAAAGCCCCAGGATCCATAGAGGGAGAAGCCTGTAATGTTCCATGGCAGAGACTGCAATACTCCACAGGAGAGAAACTTTACAGAAGACGATCCAAAGGAAAAAGAAGCTGAACCCTGACTCCGTAGGCTTAAATCTGTTGACTACAAAAATCTACCCCTCAACTCGAAATATAGTTGCAACACACAAACCAGACTAGGTTTTCCATTCGTCTATAGTGGACCAGGCCCTTAATTTCATTGCAGGTCACAGGCTACCTTACACTACCAGTTTGTTGCAATTGTATGCTGTAATACAGTTGTAATGCACATAAAGATTTTAAGTTTTAGTAGTACTAACGGCAGTAGCATTGGAGGATTGTGATCACTGAGAAAACACACGGACAATGCTGAATGACATTTAAAGGGACAGGAAACGCTAAAATTTTCTTTCATGATTCGGATAGTACATACATTTGTAAACAACTTTCCAATTTATTTCTATTATCAAATATGCTTCACTGTCTTGTTATACTTTGCTGAAGGAACAGTGCACTACTGGCAGCTAACTGAACACGTCTAGTAAGCAAATCACAAGAGACAAATGTGTTCAGGACCCAATCAGCAGCTAGCTCCCACTAGTGTAGGATATGTGCTTATTGTTTTTAAACAAGGTATAGTCAAAGAACGAAGAGCATTTAAAAATAGAAGTGAATTTATAAGTGTCTTAAAATGACATGCTCTGTCTGAACCATACAAGTTTAATTTTGACTTTCCTGACCTTTTACATATCTTTATCTCTGGAAAACAAGTGCAATATTTTGATCAACTTTTACATTCTCAATTTATTATGTTTTGCATTGAGTTTAGTTGCTTGATTATTACTTCTTTATTCTCCTTAATATGCTTTTATTCCAGTCTTAGGGGCCGATTTATTATGCCCCGTATTCTGCAGTTTCCGCACGAACCTTCAGCGGATCATGTCCCCCCGCACAATGTTAAATCGGCCCCTTACAGTATAAAGTGGTGTTTTTTCCATTTTAAAAGTTTTCTTATATTCACACAAGCATGTCCATTTGACTTAAAGGGACAGTCTAGACTAGTCAGAATTTCATGATGCGATTTTAAACAACTTTCCAATTTACTTTTATCATCAAATTTGCTTTGTTCTTTTTGTATTCTTAGTTGAAAGCTAACCTAGGTAGGCTCACATGCTAATTTCTAAGCCCTTGAAGGCTGCCTCTTAGCTTTTGACAGTTTTTCTCTGCTAGAGGGCGTTAGTTCATATGAGCAATATATATAACATTTTGCTCAAGCACGTGGAGTAATTTAAAGGGACACTGTACCCAAAATTTTTCTTTCGTGATTAAGATTGAGCATGAAATTTCAAGCAACTTTCTAATTTACTCCTATTATCAAATTTTCTTCATTCTCTTGCTATCTGTATTTGAAATGCAAGAATGTAAGTTTAGATGCCGGCCCATTTTTGGTGAACAACCTGGGTTGTCCTTGCTGATTGGTGGATAAATTCATCCACCAATAAAAAAGTGCTGTCCAGAGTACTGAAACAAAAAAAAAAAAAGCTTAGATGCCTTCTTTTTCAAATAATGATAGCAAGAGAACAAAGAAAAATTGATAATAGGAGTAAATTAGAAAGTTGCTTAAAATTGCATGCTCTTTCTGAATTACAAAAGAAAAAATTTGGGTTCAGTGTCCCTTTAAGACAAAGCACATTTAATGCCTGAAATGCTAGTCTGTCAAAAGATCTGAGATAAGGGGGCAGTCTTCAGAATCATAGATACAAGTTATTCACAGAGGTAAAAATTATATTAATATAACAGTGTTACTGGGGAATGGATAATAAAGTTATTATCTACCTTTTTAAACAATAAGAATTCTAGAGTAGACAGTACCTTTAACTAATCTATCAGTGTGCACACTAGCCCCCATTTACTAAGAGCCATGCAGACTCATTTCTCAACTGGAGAACCGGTCTGCAGGGCTTTGAGATTAATAGGCATGGAACCTTGTAGTTCCACTGCCCATATGTACCAATACCAATACACACTCAAGCAAATGTGTATTGCTGCCCTTTTTTCTCGCACAACCAATTAAGCCATAGAAGGGCCTGTCAATCATCCTGAGTGAGCATGTTTGGGGTGACTTCTTTTTGATGACTGCTGCTTATTACATATAAGGAAGCAGGCTCACATGAGCGAACCTGCCCCATAAGGGCTCAAAAGCAGCTTAACCTTAGAACATGGAGCCCAATGTTTCTAATCAACCCATGTGCATCCAGTTATTACCTTGATAATATAATAAGAAAAACAACTTGACTCATTGGGGATTTTCTTAATGACACTGATTTAATTAATCCCTGATGGTATGATGTCAGAAAAAAATATAAAGGCACGGCAAATTCCAAAACTATAGAAGACTATAGATCCACCAAGGGAAGCAGACTATAGAGGTAAGATAAACATGTGGTCCATTTATTCCTATGAACACAAGCATGGTGTCAGATCCATTATTAATAGTTAAAAGTACTAGGATAATAATAATAATAATAATAATTGCATAACAACACCATATCATTTAAAGGGAAAGTAAAAGTCAAAATTAAACTTTTATGACATTTTAAACAACTTTTTAATTCACTTCTATGATTAAATTAGTAACATTCTCTTGTTATCTTTTGTTGAAAACTAAACTTAGATAGGCTCAGGAGTTTAGGATGGTGCATGCCTTTAGCATTCCATGGCAGTTCTAAATCCTGTAGGATACATTCTATGGTGGAAGGGGAAAAGGTGCAATTCTCAGAGATAAATTACAAGGAAAGCAGACAAAATAAATAATGATAGTACATGTCATAGTCTGTTTTTATACATAAAGTCTAATGCCTCTTAAGTTTAATGTAAATCAGTTTATTGTAGAATGCATTTTAATTCAAGAAAAACCAGATGACCAATTATTCCTCAGATTTTTAAACCATTTAGTGAATCCCTTTCATCTACTTATGGTAACCAAGGACATGGAAATTAAGTTAAAATTTTAGCTTATTAGTCCCCCTATATAGTTATACACATATATCCTGCATATTTAGTGTTGTTCAAAGTTAATTTTGAGGTCACATAGTTTATTTCATGATTTATAAATATAAAGATTAATCCTAGTCCCTTTGTTTTCAAAATAGAAAATGCCCCATTCTAATTTGTCAGATTGTTTGAAAATATTTTATGCAACTATTTTTTTTTTTGCTTCAAAGCCATTTCACTCTATTTGAATTAGTAATACCAAATTGTTTATACAATTTTATAGTAAAATCTAGATAAAACAAGACAAAGCAAAGGTATTGATTTCGTAAGTAAAAATCACGACTTCTGCATTGATAAAATGTAGAATCAAATATAATTCTGCAAATTTTAACAGAGAGTTACAATGTATTTGCTGAACTTAAATAATTGAAAAAATAAAACAGTAAGGGCCAGATTACAAGTGGAGCAGTATTTAACGCTCCCGCTCGTGCGCTATTTGCTCTAGAAGTAAGCTTTTTGCACGCGCCGGGTAGCACTCGTATTACTAGTTGAAATCAGGTGGGCAAACTTTGATGTTGCAATATAGATAACAAAAAAACGTTTTAAAAAATGTAATAAAATAAAAATAAGATCACGTTGGGCCCAAATACAGGTATTTTTTTAAAATTTTCAGGGCCCTACGTGCTGCACCATAATTGGTTGATTTGTTCAAAACGGTTATCAAAAGTTTAAGGGTGTTAAGTAAATAAATTGTTTTTATAAAGCTAAATATATATAAATATATATATATATATATATATATATATATATATATATATGTAATTGCAAGTATTGATTTATAATAAATCAACACTTAACCATGGCACTGTAGGTGTATGCTAAGGGAGAATAGAAAGCAATACATGTTTAAACAGAAATGTTAAGAAAATAAGTGAAAATTGATAAATAAAGCATAACAGCAATTTTAAATCGTGAATGTCCTTTTAACTGTTATTAAGATTTTAATAACCATTTTCTGTGTGTTAATGATTTTGAATAAAAATGTGAAGTAGCATTGTTACCAAATAATATGGTAACTAGATATGTAATATCCTGCAAAATAATATGATAACTAGGTATGTAATACCCTACAAAACAAATTTTAAACAAATGTCTACAGTGCATGGATTTAATTGTTTGGGGAATAAGTGACTTTATAATGAAGTTTATGAATGCAAATTCATCTTCACAGCCATATAGTTAAATTACACTAATCTACATTCAGCAATACATTTAATTTAATTTAATACTTTAATACTACTTATTAAATGACAAATCTTCTAAAATTTTAACATTTTAAAACCTCTTCATTAAAATTCAAAGCTATATTTGACATCATATAAAAATACTTATAATATTATAATAATAGTAATAAAAATAAATAAATAAAATAAAAAAGAACTTATAAATTGAATTTATACATCAAACATCTTTTTTTTTGCCAAAGCCTTTAAAAGACAAGTAAACAAGATTTAAGACAGTGTTTCAATTTCATATATTAATAATCAATTAAAAATGTGCACTATGCATATTGAAATCATAGCACAAGACTGCCTCCTTTTCAATAATCGAATGCCAGCACTCCAAATAATGAGCCAATTGTATACTTAGTATTAAGTAGACTCTTTCCTGACCATCTGTATTGTGGTTCCATTATGGTACACTTGCACATTTCAACCTGGTAAGCTCTAACATTAATCATTGGACACCAGTCACAAGACTTCTAGTTTCTTTCATCATAAACAATGATATCAAAAGTAATGGACCGCGCATGCACGGGGTGCAGCACACATTCACAAGCTTGGTCAAAAGGTAGCCTTCCGTAATAGGACATGAATAATGAGTATCACAGAGGGCTTGGAAATCATAATAAATTCAATGTAAATTTAAAAAGGAAAGAAAAAAAATGTGATAGATGCTAATAGCAAAAATTACATTCTAAATATTACATATATTACATTACATACTAAAAAAATGTAAATATTTTTTTAAAAATGTATGTGTTTGGTGTCCCTTAAAATATATTTAAAACATTCCTTTAATCATAATTATTTAATTGTGAGTGTTGCTTGATAACATAGAAACTTTAAATGTACTGTAAAACTGTTTCCCCCTTAGGGCCAAATAATGAGTGGAGCACTAACAGTTACGTGTGAGCAATAAGGGGTTTATCGCTGGTGTTTGCACATGTTGTTTTTTTTGCATGAATTACAAGTTCAAAGTAAATGCGATTGCTTGAGCACAGTTATGATTTAAACTAGAACAGAACTCTGGTTAACTGTTTCTCGAAAAGAAAATGTGTCACAAAGCACATTAAACATGTAAATGTAACCATCAATCTGCAAGTTCTACCCAGGCGCTAAACAAAAAAAAGGCCGGTTTCTAAGCTTACATTCCTGCTTTTCAAATAAAGATACCAAGAAAACAAAGGAAAAAATAATAATAGGAGTAAACTTGATAGTTGCTTAAAATTGCATGCTCTATCTGAATCACAAAAGAAAAAATGTGGGTTTCCAATCCCTTTAAGTAGATGAAAATATGAAAAACATATTTATTCAAAATTCATTTTTAATAATGGTTTTAACTATGTATTTACTGTAAATATTACACATTCTTATGTTCTGCACATAGCAGAATACGTTCTAAGTATTTATAAATAGATATTCCTATATATATACATATCTGTATATACAATATATATACCTATATATAATTATATATATATATATATATATATATATATATATATATATATATATATATATATATATATATATAAAATATATATTGTACCAAACAACCATCAGATTTATGTAGAAATATGTAGTTTTTAATAAATAGTAGGGATGGGCGAATGTTTCTAAACATTCGAAATTTAAAATGAATTTTTATGCATTCGTTCATTCAAATCAAATTTTGAATGTTTACTTAACATTCTAACATTCGATTTTCGAATGTTCGTTTTCGAATTTTTTGATTACATTAGAAAATATTAATTCTAATAATAGAATGGTTGGCTTTGTATTATATTCCATATTTGAATTCGATATCTATATTTCACATTCAATTTCGAAATGTAATATTCAAATTCGATTCCAATATATTAAATTTGATTTTGTTATATAATATTCAAATTCGATTTTAATTTCGAAATAGTATTTCTAAGCTACAATTTTCTTTTATAATGTAATATTTGAATTCAAATTAGTTTTTATAATTCAGTTATCTTATAAATATTAAAACTATATAATATTCAAATTTAAATATTCAAATCAACTTATTCCCTTCAATATGTAAATGTTATAGTTGTAGTTGTTAAAATTTCATTTGACAGGTTTAGTTTTGGAGAAAAGGGACATACTGGTTTGGTGGTCATGTTGGAATATTTTGATACTGATTTTTTTCTATATTCTACTACTATCTATCTATTTACTTATTTTTTTATTTTTGTGTGGACACAACTGTGGAGGGTGGGCTGCACACCATGAGAAGACACATTTTTTATTTTTATTTTCAATCAATTTCATATATTTTTTGAGAGGTAATATGGGGTCTATTATTTTTTATAGGCAAACATCCAGGTGATAGTGATAGGTGGCTACCTGCTTTTACTTTGTGCATTTATTTAGTTGTTTTTTTCTAAGAATTTAATTTGAAAAAATATTCATCTTTATATGCATTGTAATTTTGTGATTCTATATTAGTGTTTCTTAACCAGAAGTGGCCCTAACAGGCCATATTTTCATGATGTCTTAACTAGAGCACTAGTAAATTAATCAGTACCTATGGTGAGAGCTAGGTTAGTTACCATGGTTACTGATTATTTTACCTGCGCTCCAGTTAAGACGTTCTGAAAATATTGCCTACTAGCCTAGGTTTACTTGAGGACTGTGGTTTAGAAGTACTTATGTTCATTATAGAGATGTTGTACTTGTAATGTAGTGTGGGTTGTGTTTTACTGTGCTAGTCCTGCCTTGTATCTGGGTACTATTGAATGGGCATTGGCAGCCAGTGATGCTGACTGACTAGGGTCTAATTTATATTTGTAGACTAGATTTTCTTTTAGATTTGTGAAGTATGATATGTTAAAAAGATACATTTTAATACATTTAGAATATTCGATTTCATTTGAATGTTTTCAAATGTTATATTCGATTTTCAGAGTCATATTGGAAATAATGCAATTCATTTTGATTTTGAATGTTCATAAAAAATTTAATATATACATTCGAATTTCAAATGTGTATATTCAATCTTTTATGTACATTCCAAATCGAAAGTGACATTCGAAATTGAATATACACATTCGAAATCGAAAGTGACATTCGAAAACTGTAAATAACATTCGAAAATAGAATTTTTAAGAATATTCGTTCTTATCAACATTTGAATTTGTAATTCGAATTTCGGTAATAACATTCGAATTTGAAAATGTACACATTCGCCCATCCCTAAAAATAGAATATATTCTTCTATGTGAAAAACAATGAAATGTGAAACATTCATATTTTCATGTCAGGTTAGCACACTTGAGAAAATGTTATCGGGTTTGTGCGCGAGTAGGGTGTTTGGTTTTTCCATTTTTTTTTTGCTCCATTGACTTCTATGGGGGAATAGGTTATCGAGCAGTTAACCAGATCTTTAAGTCGCAATATCACGATGCTGATTAAATTAAATTGCGCTCAAGCAAATGCATTCACTTTTAACCTGTAATAAACACTCTACTTCTGACACGCACAAATACTCATGATAAAGACCTTTTCGCTCACGTGCAACAGTTAGGGTAGCACTCGTAATCTAGCGCTTAGTGATTTATAGTTTTATAATCTATGATATAAGCTAAAGATACTCTGCCACCCTGGCCGCTGGCAACATAGCAAAACCTTATATATCGCCAGGGAGGCTTTTACAAGTGTTATATGGGGTACTGTAAGCAATATCTGGCTTTGTCTATAGAAACTGCTAAGGTTCGCAAATAGCAACTATAAGTTACACATAGAGTAAACAAATATAATGACTTACCCGACCAGCTAATAAAAATCTATAGAAATTAAACATCAAGTATCTCTCATCTAATTCTAGCCCTCAAAAACTAGAACATCTGGTGTATCAATTTTTAATATATCAGAGTATATAAGTACTGTGACTACCCTTCCATGGCATAAAACTCTAGGTCACTAGCAAAAGAGTAGGACAAGAATCTATTGGCTTATATATATCCTTATATATCCTTATATATCCTAAGTTTAGTTAAATGGCCAAAGTAAAACAAACTAAAAGCAGTGAGGATGAGTTTCTATAAAGCCTATATTAAAGTAGAAAGTGTCCACCCTATTTTAGATTAAACAAAGCAAGGATAGTAGTCTTTCTTAACACAATGATGTACTAAAGACACTAGTATACTCAGATAAGGCAGCCACTGCAAGTATCAACATGTTTTTTTTTTACATCTGCCCAAGCAAACGTTTGATGAATGGCCCATGAGAGAGAAAAATTTAAAATTAATGTTTAAGTACCTCTTTGTCTCACTCCCTGGGGGCATGATTTATTTTAAACCTTCTCGTTTACATATCTTTTCTACAACCACTACTTAAAGGGATATGAAACCCAATTTGTTTCTTTATTGATTCAGAGAAAGCATTCAATTTTAAGCGGCTTTCTAATTTACTCCTATTTATAATTTTTCTTCAATCTCTTGGTATCTTTATATATTTTCTATGCAATAATTATCCAAATGAATATGAATGCACCAACTAGATTTAACAGGACATGAAACCTAACATTTATATATTCAATAAAACATTATATATATATATATATATATATATATATATATATATATATATATATATATATATATATATATATATATTTAAAGGGACATGAAGCACTAAATAAATGCTAGATAGAATGATGCTTTCAAAGAAAAGATTAGTCAAGGATAACATGTAGATGTATATCTTTAAACTTTCATTAGCTGTTTAAATATCAACAAAATAAGTGTAAAGTTTTAGTGTCTATAAAACAATGGGAGCTTCCATGTTGTAACTTAAGTTACTTTCTCTGCTGTGGCCAATTAGGGACAGTTATAAATAGGTCACTAGAGTGTGCAGCCAATGGCTGTGTGGTATATAATAGTGTTCTGCACTTCTATTTCTAACAGGAGCTGAAATTCTCACAATTTTAGAATGAAATTACAGGAAAAGGGGACAAAACAAATAATAAAAGTATCTTGCAGGATATATATATATATATATATATATATATATATATATATATATATATATATATATATATATATATATAACAAATAATTGCTACCTATGCATTTCCTGTAGCTATTACTGGTGCTAGAGGGATGGGGTTAATTAATGTGTAAGAATAATAGTTAGAAAGAGAAAGAAAAGACAATAAGAATTAGTTAGAATAAGGGAAAGGAAGGTAATGGGAAAAGGTTACCCTATCTAGCTCTAAATCATGACCCCTACATCACCTATACACTTGAAGATATGAGATAATTAGTAATTATTAATACACAGAGGATTGCTGCAAACATGAACTTCAATTTAATGTTGAATGCCATCCTTTGTACATAAACCAACAGCAAAATTGTATTTAACAAAAAACAACAACAACTTGTCGTTTGGTAACAGGGGCCCCTTAAATTATTTAATCTGGGAATTGAAACAAATGGTCCAAAAAAAAAAAAAAAATTAAGTCCAAAATTTATTGGAATCTGAAGTTAAATTATAATACTAATGGGGATCCCTATAGTGAAGCAGTGGACATCGGTTGTAATACAGTCCATTGCGCTATGCAGTTTGTTTTATATCCTGTGAAAGAAGTACATTTTTGATAGCTTAAGAAACCAGTCACACCAATAATTGCAACATTAAAGTTTCTGTGTTTCCTCCATACAGCCACTTTGTAATGGAGCTCGATTATAGTACTCACTCAGGTTGTGTGTCACGTAGCGGAGCGCATACAATACCTCCCTTGCCGACATAGAGCGTGCTTCCAATCCGCACCTCTCTGAACACCTCTATAGACAAATAAGAATGTGCACACTCAGGATTTCTGAATAAACAGGTCAAATTTATTGATGTTTCTGGGTCAAACTTAACCCCTGTTTCAGAACCACCAGAGTTAAGTTTGACCCCAAAACATCAATAAATTTTACCTGTTTATTCACAAATCCTGCGAGTGCACATTCTTATTTGTCTATTGTACTTAAATAGTGCACCCAGGTGGATGACCTTTTGGTGGGATTTAAAACAAAATATACTTCTAGGGTAGTTAACACGCAAGCAGGATCAATAAATAGCGCTCCACTCATAATCTCCCTTTCCAAATCATGGCCAATACATTGAATTTGCAACAGGTAGACACCAATAAAAGTCTAGAAACATCTCACAGATGATCCAAAGAAATAACATTCAAGTGTCAGAGCAAAGCATCTAAATACTTATGTGATATTCAATTTATTCTTTTTAATACATTTGCAAAGTTATCAAAAATCAGTTTTTTGCTTTGTCATTATAGGGTATAGACTGTAGACTGAAGTAAAAAAAAATTGATTCTGGAGATATTCTTTATGGATATAGCATGTAAGAGGAAAGCACATGACTCCTTAAAGGGACACTGAACCCAAATTTTTTATTTCGCGATTGAGATAAAGCCTGCAATTTTAAGCAACTTTCTAATTTACTCCTATTATCAATTTTTCTTCGTTCTCTTGCTATCTTTATTGGAAAAAGAAAGCCCAGAACCCTGGACAGCACTTGTTTATTGTTGGATTAATTTATCCGCCAAACAGCAATAACAACCCAGGTTGTTCATCAAGAATGGGCCGGCTTCTAAACGTACATTCTTGCTTTTCGAATAAAAATACTACATTTGATAAAAGGAGTAAATTATAAAGTTGCTTAAAATTGCATGCTCTATCTGAATTACAAAATATATTTTTTTTTACACAATCCACCTTATAATATTGGTGGTGGGTGCTGCATTCTAAATATTACAGTTATATTACTTTCAGAGCTGTCGGTAGTAGCTTGGTGTTACTGACCTGGTCTGAATGTGGCGTTATAATTGTGTAATGGATTTGTATAGCTAGAAGAAAAACAAACAAGATCAGATGCACTTTTTGTGGCAGTCAATCATACATTAGTGAATAAAAAGAAATAATGGAGGGGAAAATAACTTTTTTTCTTTTTGAGACAGGTATGTTTAGTATAAAAAAATTGATAAAATAAATTGTGTGTTTTTGTGTAATCTGCAACTCAACACAGGAGAACATAATTTCCTCTCTTGCTCACCCTCTGTGCATATCCACATCTATAAATTACTTTAATGAAAAGCTTTTAATATCTTTTAGGTGATAATTCCCTTTGCCTTCTAACATAAAACCATAACAATGTAATCATGTGATAAAAGAATGAAAAGTTCACAGATATAAGATGTAGAGAAAATACCTCTTAAATTAATGTATAGATGATATGTCATTGAACCTTATTATCTACTTATCTAACAAACAAGAACATACAATCACTTAGGATTTGCTTTTTGTATATTAAAATACATATTTACCTTTGTAGGTGCCATGGAAAATCGACTTCTTAAAGCAATTGAGTTTATTCCTTTGGTGGTTATTGGAGTTCCAGGAAATATCTTCATTTTGGTCAAATTTGCCTTTGTCAGAATATTGGAGAAGAAACTACTGCCCACTAATCTGATCTTGATGGTTTTGGCTTCAGTGAACCTCATTGTTCTCGTCTCTCGTGTTATTCCCCTGTACTTGTACTCTGTAGGACTGGAAGAAATACTGAACGATGCATTGTGCAAACTCACTGTTTTCACATACAGAGTGTGCAGAGCACTGTCAATATCGTTCACCAGCCTCCTTAGCTGCCACCAATGCATTCTCATTGCGCCAAGTAATAGGCATTGGTCTTATTTGAAGCAAAAAGTCTCCCGGCATATGCTGATCATCATTATGATAGTTATAATAATTAACTTCTTGCTTTATCCTTCCTCTTTTTTGTATGCCCATGAAAAGAATAATTCTACAAGTTCACCGTACACGCTATACTTGGTCACTTGCCGTACAGATTTTTTAACTTATGTCTCTTTTGTTGTTAATGGTCTGCTACTGGTTGTCAAAGACTTTATTTTAGTGGGACTAATGACTCTTGCAAGCAGTTATATTGTGAATGTGTTGTTCCATCATGGGAAAACCGTAAAAGGCATAAGAAGCTCTGACAGCGCGGAAGGAAAATCTGTAGAGTACAAAGCTTCTAGAGCTGTTATTTTGTTGGTTGTTCTTTATGTAGTTTTGTTTGGGCTGGATAACTCTTTGTGGCTTTACACCTTGTTTAATTCAGAACCTGATTTGAATGATGCCAGAATAGTGTTATCATGTTCTTACTCTGCTCTAAGTCCTATTGTCATAATTACCACAAACCCTAAATTACAATGTAAACCCAAATTATCTCAAAGTAGATTACAGAGTAATACTCAGAAGGAAGATCGAGAAGGGAAGCTGAACAGTATCAGCTAACAGCAGCAATAATTTGAATATTAAATGAAATGCCTTGCACACATAATGCTGTTTGGTGGTCCTGGTCAAAGGATTAAAGGGTCAATGTAGTTAGGTAACACTTTTCTATTGACAACATATAGGTAAAGGGGTAAATAGGCAAATTACACATAGATAATTACATTAGCAAACAGTACATTTGTAAACATTTAGCTTTATATTTGCCGCTCCTGTGTTTATTCACGACAATGCTGGCACTCCCCAAGGAAAGGTCTGAACTGTGTGAAAAGCTAGCAAGCTCACCCTTCAATCATAGTGCATATGCAAATCCATTGTGCGCAGCAGCAATAATGTAGGATGCAGGCGCTATCTTAGAGAATTGGTCATGGAAGAAGGTGCACAAGATTATTTGAACTTGTGCAAAAGGATACTAAATGGACTGTGTACAGTGAAAGCTGAAATCCTAACAGTTGTGATTCTGATGGAGCCAAAGGAGACTAAGGCATGCATTACCAAGGTGACTTGCCGTCAGTGTCTTCGTAGCTTTTTGTCAGGATTTCAGATGTTTGGAATTCTGCTTCCAATGTCTAAAACAATAAAATATTATATGCACCTGGTAACCCGAGGTATGTTGCTTCACTATACCGGGCCTTTACTACACCTCTATACCAGACTTATTCACTATACTGGGCCTAAACCAGGCTATACTACATCTACAGGGTTGCTGTAGATGTGGAAACGTGTATTTATTTAAAATAGTAATAAATATTTTAGTTTAGCGCTTAAAACTTAAACTTTCCACTGTGCACCAGCTTATATTCTACCTTGCACTGCTGTTTACACTTGAGGTACCCCCCAAAAAAGGGTATGCAACTGAATAGAAGCTGAATAGGAGAGCGAGTATGGCGTGACCAAATTTTTTTTCTATTTTATGAAGCTGGGTATATTTTAAATGGTTACAAAACTTTACAATATTTACAAGCTTTTTAATATTTTAGCTTTGTGAACCAGATAGAAGATCTATGTTAGCAGATTATAATCTTATCCTGCAAAAAAAAAAAAAAAAAGAAATCACTTTACACAGTTCCTTTAAGGCTTAGTTTACATTGGTGGTATTAATTATTTTCAGCTGGCCATTGCCAATGAAAATAAATGCCAAAAAAGGTAACATCATTCAGACGTTTACAAAGATGTCGGATTTCTTTTTTATGCTCTGTTTACATTGTGCTTAGTGACCATTTTGCTTGCCATATGATGTCTTTTATGGGCTCCAGTTTTTGGCTTTCTCTACTAGTCTTAAAGAGTCAAGATTCTCTTTACAACTAGGATCACAATTAATGAAACATCTTTAAAACATATAAAACACATACGTATTTAATTTAAAAAAAAAATTGAATCTCATATTTTGTATATAAATATGAATATAAAATATTTTTAAAAAATCCAGAATTATTATAAATTAAAGTAACAAATAAATAAATATTATAAATCATGGCAAGAAACATATTAACTAAACATAGGAGTCTAAAATAGCTGTAAATTAAAGGCTATTATAGTCAAAATAATTGCATGCTCTAATTAGTTAGTGCATGTAATTTTAAGATTAGATTATAAAACACACAGTAGAAATACTGATCTGGACTTGTAGAGCTCTGCTGGACCCAAGTAGAAAACACAGCTGATGCAATCAGCAGCACTAGTCACATGACTCAGATGTGGAGATAGTGCTACTAATTGGATCGGCAGCATTTTCTGCTTGGTAAAAGCAGTTCTCTGTGAGTCCTGACCAGCATTTTTACTGTGTGTTTAACCCCTTTGTGGTGGTTAAACTTACAGTAGTGTAGTATGAATAGTCTTAAAATTATATGGTCTAACAGATCGGAGCATGTAGTTTTTTGACAATAATTGCCCTTTAAATTGTTTATTAAATGTATTTAAATATACTTGTGTGTGTTTTGTGGCTGAATTGACTACTTATGAAGGTTGCAAGAGTAAAACAAATATTTTATATCGTCAGATTAGAGTTGCTAAGCAACATACTCTAAAATGCTAATTTTCCTCTAAATAATACTAAACTGCTAAACATTAAATAAAAATGAGGGTGTGGTCAATCTTAACATGTGAAGAATTTTTTGTGCAACAGTAACATTAAATAAAGGAGTATTTAAACCTACAGCAAAAATGAAAGTTGAAAACATTTTACACCAGAGAAATTGGTTAACACTTTGAAACTCAGTTTTTGCATCAGCAATGGAAATGTAAGGCCTTAGACTGGAATGAAACTAAGGGGTGAGGTCCAGATGGGAGTGAGGTGACTTGTGTGGCAACAATGTTGCAAAAGTAGGGGAGGGCATTGCTTACCAGTATAAGTGTTCAGGGCTGGAAGGTCTAAGCCTCTTTTCCACCTGTATCCTAAAGCCTGTTCCCCTCCCTCCCTGGTTAGACAAGCAAGCGGTTTCATGTGTGCTATTAGGGTTCCCTAATTATATTGGCACCCTCATGATTAGTCAAATTAGAAGTGGTAAGACCAGAATGGTAATTTTCACTCCCCTTAGTGGGTCATGTTTTACGACTCAACCTCCTGAGGCCTTCTGGTCAGAGTTTGTGCTGAATGCATCCTAGCTAGGCAGGTGGTCTGGTCCCACGCTATTGACTATGAGAGTGATGGCAATGAGGAGGAGCAATGTCCCCCAGACCAGTCCTGGGGTGCTCCTCCTAGAGGTTAGGTCAAAGATCTCAGACAAACAACAATGATCCTGTATCCGGGCTCCACCAGGAGAAACAGCCTGGGTCCAGACAAGCATGGGTTTAGTGCTAGGGTGCCGCTTGCTGCCAGGTTTCTTTACCTTTAAGGTGAAGTTTAGTTGTTGCCATTTTTGTTAATAAATGTGACCTTGTGGTCTTTAACCCAACTCTCTCTGTGTTTGTGTGTTTATTCTTAGTAGATAAGGTAAGTTTAACCATGAAAGGTCTTCAATCCTTTATGTAAACCGAGGCTCAGTTTTAATATTCCAAATCTTTTATAGGGTAGACTTGGTATAAAACCATTGATGAGTACAATATTTAACATTCTAGTGGCCAGAATCTGAAAAGTTCAAAAACACACACACATATATATATATATATATATATATATATATATATATATATATATATATATATATATATATATATATATATATATATATATATATATATATATACTGTATATATACTGTACATACACACACAAAACATGAAGATGGACTGCACTCACTCTCAAACTGGACCAGGTACACATCCCATGGCACTGCAAAATGCACAGCAATAGCACTCACAGACACAAGCAGTTAACCCCCAGACAAGTCTGGGTGCAAAGCCCATAGGGAACATTACAAAACAAATTAACACAATACACAGAGGAATTCTGTAACTCATTTGCAAGCATCCAGCTAAGATTAAAAGAAAAATGTAAGAGTTAGTTACCGCATCTGGCCAAATGGGTCAAGCCCGGGAACCACATCAAGGTCTCTCCCATCCTGGGTCCCTAATACAGCCAAACAATGCATGCTCTAAATTAAACAAACTGGAAACCACCCAAGGGTGCAGAAGCCTAATATAATCTCCCTAGATACATACAAAACACTGAAATAGAATGTACTCTCAAACTGGACCGGGTGAACATCCCATGAACCTGAAAAAAGACTATAGAAAAAAATTACAAAACAAATTAACACAACAAATAGAAATAACTTCAATCACAAACAAAATAATAATGCAAATAAATGTGATGTAAAAGGACATCGTGTAGGCGATTCTCAATCCCTCAAAATAAAAGAGAGAAAAAGAAAATACAAATAGTGTAATATTGTTTACATAAATTTTATACAGTATATAAGTGCCAAATAGCTACTCACATGAACCTGAGCTATCATCAGCTCAGGTCAAAATGCTGTCCTGAGAACAAGGCTGTCCGGATAAGCTGCTCAGTGCGTGTGATCTCTGGTGTCTCAGAGAAAAAGAAAACATCAAAATAGTGTGATATTGTATAACATCAGTATAAATGTTTATAGAGTTCAGAGTTATACACACACTTTCAGGTAGCTAATCATAAGCCCCATTATTATTGCAGACCTGATCTTTAGGCTGTCAGGTAAAGCCACAATGAAAGATTCGGGAACCGCTTCCATAAAATAATATTTATTTAAAAACTTTAAAACATGTAAAATTAAAAATGCAACATGGTGAGTGCAGTCATTCAGGGCTTCAATGCCAAATTGTTACAATTTGCAATTTTCACTTAGTCTAAAAAGGGCATGGCAATGGATTGAAACAATGTATCCGCATAGTAGCCAAAGTCCTTACATATACAAGACTGCCCTTCACTATGTCGTCACCAGTTGCGTAGGTCTCAACGTACGTTTCGCCACTCTCCCGTGTCTTTTTTATGAATAAATGTCAGCGGTTCCTTGCGTTCTATTTATAACTGGATGTTCATCAAACCAGCTATTGTTGCTGAGAGATTTAAGGTGGTAATGGTATTTATCAATCCTACAATATCTATACAAAAAACTTTTTCTTTTCATCAGTAAAAGGCGATTCCTTAACCATATATCTTATAATCTCATCAAGGAATAAAAACATAATGACATAATATGAACAATCCACGATCTATAATTAATAAAACATTGTATTTCATATATTCAGGTTAAAAATTACATCATTCAAAATCTGCATTTAAACCAAAGGGCACCATCGTATTGAGTTCAAAAATCCATGTCATCTCCAATTTTATAATTCATTCTCCCTATTGGACCCTCTCCAGTGTGTATTTAATTTTTTGATTCCTATCCCATGTTTCTCTCTAAAATGTAAAAACACTAGATGTTTCTAAGAACCCTTTGTAAATATGTTCATATATTCTGGTTTTAAAAAACCCCTATATTAAAAAAATTACATTCGCAAGATAACATATATATTACAAATTTACAATTGCATGTTATCAATTGGTTAATTTCATATTTCTCTTGGTATCTTTTATTTGAAAAACAAGAATTTAAGTTTAGATGCCGGCCCATTTTTGGTGAACAACCTGGGTTGTTCTTGCTGATTGGTGGATAAATTCATCCACCAATAAAAAAGTGCTGTCCAGAGTCTGAACCAAACAAAAAGCTTAGATGCCTTCTTTTTTAAATAAAGATAGCAAAAGAACGAGAAAAAAATTGATAATAGGAGTAAATTAGAAAGTTGCTCAAAATTTCATGCTCTATCTGAATCATGGAAGAAAAATTTGGGTTCAGTGTCCCTTTAATATTGTATTTAAATGGGAGTCTCGTTTTAAGATTCGCCAATGTTTCTCTATGATGTTTTTCAGTTCTTTGTTTTGAGTGTTATAATTAAAAACAAAACTTAGGTTATTCTTATTTTCCCATTTTATATTTTCTTTATATTTCAGCATCTCCCTTCTATCCAAATTGTTAACCTCTTCTATAGCTGTATTTAACTTATTGTCTGAAAAACCCTTTTCTATATGAAAACTATATTATCTTTGCAATTTCTTCTTATTCTATACAATTGTCCTTTTGGTACATTTTCAATCCATCTTCTATGATGACAACTTTCTAAGCCAATATAGTTTACATATTTTTTTTTTTATAAATGTTTTTTTAGTGAATATTTCATTATTTTCAATGTAAATTTCTAAATCCAGAAAATTTAAATTTTGTTTGCTGTAATCCCAAGTAAAATTTTATAATGAGCCCAGAAAAGAGTCTAGATCTGACTTAGAACCTCTCCATATAAGGAGAATATCATTGATATAGCGGCGGTAGGACACAATAGTCCGCCCCCAGCCATGCCCACCATAAATCCATGACTCCTCCCAGGTTGCCATGAACAGGTTGACATAGCTGGGGGCAAAATGAGTGCCCATCACCGTTCCTCCCACCTGTAGGTAGAAGTCATAGTTGTACCAGAAGAAGTTAGTATCCAGAATAAGTTCTATTCCTTCTAGAATATATTCAATATGTGTTGAATTCAAATCTCCGAGTTGGTTTAACATTAGATCTACTGCTTTTAATCCTTTTCTCTTTAGTGATGATTGTATAAAGAGATGTTACATCCCGTGTTACCAGCCAATAATCATCATTCTACTATAGATCATTTATATATCATCCAGTGTCAATACATTTTAAAGAGAAACATGGGAAAGATCCTAGTAGTTTATCCTTTATAGGAATCAGAAAATTAAATACACAATGGAGAGAGTCCAATAGGGAGAATGAATTATCAAAATTGGAGAAATGGATTTTTGAACTAAATATGATGGTGCCCTTTGGTTTAAATGCAGATTTTGAATTATGTCCTTTTTTAACCTGAATATATGAAATACAATGTTTAATTAGTTATATTATGTCATTCAATAGGATTTAAGAAACTTTCATTCCTATTGGCTGTTTAAATCAGCCAATAGGATTTAAGCAGCTCTCATTTCTATTGGCTGGTTTAAATTTTTCTGCCAATAGGAATGCAACGGTGCCCCAATATAAAAGGACCTCCACATCGGACTGATGGACCTCCTCCTGGACCTCCGCCTCCGCGCATCGACCGCTCCGCAGGGATAAAGAAGATGCCGGTCCAGCAACGGATGAAGATGCTTCGCCGCTGGGATAAAGATCTTTTGCCGGACATCAGCAACTGTGAGTACTGATTTTGGAGTTAGTGTTAGGTATTTTTTTTGTATTTTTGGGGTGTTTTTTTTTTTTAGATTAGGGCTTTTTTATTTTAATGGGCCAAAAAAGAGCTGAATGCCCTTTTAATGGCAATGCCCATACAAATGCCCTTTTCAGGGCAATGGGTGGATTAGATTTTTTAGTTAGGTTTTTCTTTTATTTTGTGGGTTTTGGGGATGGGGTTTGTAATGTTACGGGGTGTTTTTATTTGTTTGCAAAACAGCTGTTAACTTTAGGGCAATACCCTAATAAAGGCCATTTAAAGGGCCCTTGGTAGTTTTTTTTTTTTTTTTTTAAAGAACGGGGTATATCATTTCATTTGTTATTTTTTGTAATGTTATTTTTTTATTTTTTGTAATTTTAGTGTTTATTATTTTTTTTAATTGTAGTTTTATTTTTTAAGTAATCTTACGCCTAGATTACGAGTTTTGCGTTAGAGGCTATACGGTGCTAAAGAGCAGTTTTTTCTCACCGCTCACTTACATACAGCGCTAATATTACGAGTTTTCGTTAAAAGAAAAAAAAAAGTGTTAGTTTTTTTTAAGGGTGTATTGGGTGGGTTTTATTTTTTTGATTAGGGTTTGGGCGGCAAAAGAGCTAACTGCCCTTTTAAGAGCAATGCCCATCCAAATGCCCTTTTCAGGGCAATGAGGAGCTTAGTTTTTTTTTAGATATTATTTTATTTGAGGGGTTGGTTGTGTGGGTGGTGGGTTTTACTGTTGGGGGGTTGTTTGTATTTTTTTAAAGGTAAAAGAGCTGATTACTTTGGGGCAATGCCCCACAAAAGGCCCTTTTAAGGGCTATTAGTAGTTTAGTTTAGGCTAGGGTTTTTTTATTTGGGGGGGGGGGCTTTTTTATTTTAATAGGGCTATTAGATTAGATGTAATTAGTTTGTTTCTGTAATTTGTTTATTATTTTCTGTAATTTAGTGCTTGTTTGTTTTATGTACTTTAGCTAATTTAATTTAATTTAGGTAATTGTATTTAATTTAGTTAATTTATTTAATTATAGTGTAGTGTTAGGTGTTAGTGTAACTTAGGTTAGGTTTTATTTTACAGGTAAATTTGTTTTTATTTTAGCTAGGTAGGTATTAAATAGTTAGTAACTATTTAATAACTATTCTACCTAGTTAAAATAAATACAAACTTGCCTGTAAAATAAAAATAAATCCTAAACTAGCTACAATGTAACTACAGGGAGTGCAGAATTATTAGGCAAGTTGTATTTTTGAGGATTAATTTTATTATTGAACAACAACCATGTTCTCAATGAACCCAAAAAACTCATTAATATCAAAGCTGAATAGTTTTGGAAGTAGTTTTTAGTTTGTTTTTAGTTATAGCTATTTTAGGGGGATATCTGTGTGTGCAGGTGACTATTACTGTGCATAATTATTAGGCAACTTAACAAAAAACAAATATATACCCATTTCAATTATTTATTTTTACCAGTGAAACCAATATAACATCTCAGCATTCACAAATATACATTTCTGACATTCAAAAACAAAACAAAAACAAATCAGTGACCAATATAGCCACCTTTCTTTGCAAGGACACTCAAAAGCCTGCCATCCATGGATTCTGTCAGTGTTTTGATCTGTTCACCATCAACATTGCGTGCAGCAGCAACCACAGCCTCCCAGACACTGTTCAGAGAGGTGTACTGTTTTCCCTCCTTGTAAATCTCACATTTGATGATGGACCACAGGTTCTCAATGGGGTTCAGATCAGGTGAACAAGGAGGCCATGTCATTAGATTTTCTTCTTTTATACCCTTTCTTGCCAGCCACGCTGTGGAGTATTTGGACGCGTGTGATGGAGCATTGTCCTGCATGAAAATCATGTTTTTCTTGAAGGATGCAGACTTCTTCCTGTACCACTGCTTGAAGAAGGTGTCTTCCAGAAACTGGCAGTAGGACTGGGAGTTGAGCTTGACTCCATCCTCAACCCAAAAAGGCCCCACAAGCTCATCTTTGATGATACCAGCCCAAACCAGTACTCCACCTCCACCTTGCTGGCGTCTGAGTCGGACTGGAGCTCTCTGCCCTTTACCAATCCAGCCACGGGCCCATCCATCTGGCCCATCAAGACTCACTCTCATTTCATCAGTCCATAAAACCTTAGAAAAATCAGTCTTGAGATATTTCTTGGCCCAGTCTTGACGTTTCAGCTTGTGTGTCTTGTTCAGTGGTGGTCGTCTTTCAGCCTTTCTTACCTTGGCCATGTCTCTGAGTATTGCACACCTTGTGCTTTTGGGCACTCCAGTGATGTTGCAGCTCTGAAATATGGCCAAACTGGCGGCAAGTGGCATCTTGGCAGCTGCACGCTTGACTTTTCTCAGTTCATGGGCAGTTATTTTGCGCCTTGGTTTTTCCACACGCTTCTTGCGACTCTGTTGACTATTTTGAATGAAACGCTTGATTGTTCGATGATCACGCTTCAGAAGCTTTGCAATTTTAAGAGTGCTGCATCCCTCTGCAAGATATCTCACTATTTTTTACTTTTCTGAGCCTGTCAAGTCCTTCTTTTGACCCATTTTGCCAAAGGAAAGGAAGGTGCCTAATAATTATGCACACCTGATATAGGGTGTTGATGTCATTAGACCACACCCCTTCTCATTACAGAGATGCACATCACCTAATATGCTTAATTGGTAGTAGGCTTTCGAGCCTATACAGCTTGGAGTAAGACAACGTGCATAAAGAGGATGATGTGGTCAAAATACTCATTTGCCTAATAATTCTGCACTCCCTGTATTAGTTATATTGTAGCTAGCTTAGGGTTTATTTTACAGGTAAGTATTTAGTTTTAAATAGGAGTAATTTAGTTAATGATTGGAATATTTAATTAGATTTATTTAAATTATATTTAAGTTAGTGGGTGTTATGTTTAGGGTTAGACTTATGTTTAGTGGTTAATAACTTTAATATAGTGGCAGCGACGTTGGGGGCTGCAGATTAGGGATTAATAAATGTAGGTAGGTGGCGGCGATGTTAGGGACAGCAGATTAGGGGTTAATAATATTTAACTAATTTTTGCGAAGCCTGAGTACACTGGTTTAGGGGTTAATATGTTTATTATAGTGGCGGCGACGTTGGGGGCGTCAGATTAGGGGTTAATAACTTAAGTGTAGGTAGGTGGTGGCGACATTGGGGGTGGCAGATTAGGGGTTAATAAATATAATGTAGGTGTCGGCGATGTTGAGGGCAGCAGATTAGGGGTTCATAAATATAATGTAGGTGGCGGCGGTGTCTGGAGCGGCAGATTAGGGGTTAAATTTTTTATTTTAGTATTTGCAATGCGGGAGGGCCTCGGTTTAGGGGTTAATAGGTAGCTTATGGGTGTTAGTGTACTTTTAAGTACTTTAGTTATGAGTTTTATGCTACAGCGTTATACCATAAAACTCTTAAATACTGACTTTTAAATGCGTTAGGACTCTTGACAGGAGAGGGTGTACCGCTCACTTTTTGGCCTCCCAGGACAGATTCGTAATACCGGCGCTATGGAAGTCCCATAGAAAAAAGACTTTACAAAGTTTATGTAAGTCGTTTTGCGGTAAGGCCAAGAAAGTGTGCGGTGCCCCTAAACCTTCAAGACTCGTAATACCAGAGAGCATAAAAAGCAGCATTAGGACCTCTTAACGCTGACACTAGTTTAAGCTTTGGTTTTATTTTTATTTCACGGGTAAGTTTGTATTCATTTTAACTAGGTAGTTAGTAAATAGTTATATTGTAGCTAGCTTAGGTTTTATTTTTATTTCACAGGTAAGTTTGTATTTTTTTTTAATTAGGTAGTTAGTTAATAATTGTAACTTTAATATAGGTCTTTTTTAAATATGTGGGGGCAAGCGGTTTAGGGGTTAATAGGTTTAGTTAGTGTTGGCGATGTTTGGGAACAACGGTTTAGGGGTTAATAGGCTTAGTTAGTGCTGACAATGTTTGGGAATGGCAGCTTAGGGGTTAATAGGTTTATTTAGTGTTTCAGTTAGTGTCTGCGATGTCGGGGAACTGCAGTTTAGGGGTTAATAGGTTTAGTTAGGGTTGGCGATGTTTGGGAAGGCGGTTTAGGGGTTAATAGGCTTAGTTAGTGCTGACAAAGTCTGGGGATGGCGGCTTAGGGGTTAATAGGTTTATTTAGTGTTTCAGTTAGTGTCAGCAATGTTGAGGAACTGCGGTTTAGGAGTTAATAGGCTTAGTTAGTGTTGGCAATGTTTGGGAATGGCGGTTTAGGGGTTAATGGGTTTATTTAGTGCCTCAGTTAGTGCCGGCGATGTCGGGGAACTGTGGTTTAAGGGTTAATATGTTTAGTTAGTGTTGGCAATGTTTGGGTAACGGCGGTTTAGCTGTTAATAGGTTTAGTTAGTGTCAGCGATGTTGGGAATGGTGGTTTAGGGGTTAATAGCTTTATTTAGTAATTTAGTTGGTGTGGGCGATGTCGAGGAACGACGGTTTAGGGGTTTACAGCTTTATTTAGTGATTTAGTTAGTGTCAGCGATGTCAGGGAACTGCAGGTTTAGATTAGAACAATGAAAAATTCTGAATATCAATAATGGAGCTGAAAATTTGGAAACTGATTTATTCATTTTCTGACTTTTTCGGGATTTTAGTTATGTTGCTGATTCGGAAATTTGGATGCATTCTAATCTCCGAATCGGCCAAAATTAATCCGAAACGAAACCCACATGTTTATCACTGACATTTACTCTTGAAAAATCCACAGGGGCATGGCGAAACGTATGTCAAGACCTATGCAACTGGTGATGTCAGAGTGATGGGCAGTCTGATTCTTGTATATGTAAGGACTTTGGTTACTATACGGATACACTGTTTCAATCTGTGGCCATCCTCTTTTTAGGCAAAGTGAAAATTACAAATTGTAACAATTTGGCACTGAAGCCCTGAATGACTCTGCTCTCCATGTTGCATTTTTAATTATACATATTTTTTAAAGTTTTTAAATACTCCCGAATCTTTCATTGTGGCTTTACATGACAGCCTAAAGATCAAGGCCTCTAGTTATCAAGCCGTCAACCGCAAATACGCTGGAATTCAGCAGCGTATTTGTGGCGAGGCTGATTCGCCTTAGTTATCAAAGGTTAGAGACCGGCAAAAGTAGAATATAGTGACGTAAGCTACGATCCGCCGGTCTCAGTCCGACACAGATCAATTCTTACGTCACTCCAGATGTTCCGAACGCAAGTTCGGCACAATCTGACTACTTTTGCTAGTTATCAAAGAACTAGCAGGTACGTTCGGCAGTATTCCGGCCCAGCGTACCTGGTTTTCAATCCGCCGCCCTGGAGGCAGCGGATGCCATAGGAATCAATGGGAGTCTGACAGCAGCGAAAGCTCATGTTCGCTGCTGCCCGATATCCCATTGATTTCTATGGGAGATGTCTGCACCTAACACTCTAACATGTACCCCGAGTCTAAACATCCCTAATCCGCCCTCCCTACACCACCGCCACCTAAATAAAGTTATTACCCCCTAAACCGCTGCTCCTGAACTCCGCCGCAACTATAATAAATATATTAACCCCTAAACCGCTGCTCCCGGACCCTGCCGCCACCTACATTATACCTATTAACCTCTAATCTGCTGCCCCCTATACCGCCGCCACCTATATTAAAGTTATTAACCCCTATCCTGCGGATCCCGGACCCCGCCGCAACTAAATTAATGTTTAACCCCTAAACCGCTGCTCCCGGACCCTGCCACAACTAAATTAAATGTTTAACCCCTAAACCGCCGCTTCTGGACCCCGCTGCAACTAAATTAAATGTTTAACCCCTAAACCGCCGCTCCCGGTCCCGCCGCCACCTATATTAAACTTATTAACTCCAAACCTAAGTCTAACACTAACACCCCCCTAACTTAAAGACTATTTAAATAAATCTAAATACATATTACAATTATTAACTAAATTATTCCTATTTAAAAATAAATACTTACCTGTAAAATAAACCCTAAAATAGCTACAATATAACTAATAATTATATTGTAGCTATTTTAGGATTTATTTTTATTTTACAGGCAACTTTGTATTAATTTTAAATAGATACAATAGCTATTAAATAGTTATTAACTATTTAATAGCTACCTAGTTAAAATTACTACAAAATTACCTGTAAAATAAATCCTAACCTAAGTTACAAATACTCCTAACACTACACTATCAATAAATTAATTAAAAAAATTAACTACAATTGCCTAAAATTAAATACAATTAAATAAACTAAACTATAGTACAACCCCCCCACTAAATTACAGAAATAAAAAAAATTACAAGAACTTTAAACTAATTACACCTAATCTAAGCCCCCTAATAAAATAAAAAAGCGCCCCAAAATAATAAAATGCCCTACCCTAAACTAAATTACAAAAGTAATCAGCTCTTTTACCAGCCCTTAAAAGGGCTTTTTTGCGGGGCATTGCCCCAAAGTAGTCAGCTCTTTTACCTGTAAAAAAAAATACAACCCCCCCAACATTACAACCCACCACCCACACACCCGTACTCTAAAACCCACCCAAACCCCCCTTAAAAAAACCTAACACTAACCCCCTGAAGATCCCCCTACCTTGAGCCGTGTTCACCCAGCCGGGCCGAATTCTTCATCCAAGCGGGGCAGAAGAGGTCCTCCATCCGGCCGAAGTTTTCATCCATGTGGTGTCTTCTATCTTCAATCATCCGGAGCGGAGCGGAGCCATCTTCCATCCAGCTGATGCGGAGCCATATTCTTTATCCAAGTTGGCGTCCCTCGAATTCCGATTGGCTGATAGGATTGAAGTTCAATCCGATTGGCTGATTGGATCAGCCAATAGAATTGACCTTGCATTCTATTGGCTGATCCAATCAGCCAATCGGATTGAACTTCAATCCGATTGGCTGATAGCATCAACCAATCTGATTTTTCCTACCTTAATTCCGATTGGCTGATAGAATCCTATCAGCCAATCGGAATTCGAGGGACGCCATCTTGGATGAGGTCATTTAAAGGACCAGGCATTCGGTGTTAGGACGTCGTTGGAAGAAGATGGCTATGCGTCGGCTGGATGGAAGATGGCTCCGCTCCGGATGATTGAAGATAGAAGACGCTGCTTGGATGAAGACTTCGGCCGGATGGAGGACCTCTTCTGCCCCGCTTGGATGAAGAATTAGGCCCAGCTGGGTGAACACGGCTCAAGGTAGGGGGATCTTCAGGGGGTTAGTGTTAGGTTTTTTTAAGGGGGGTTTGGGTGGGTTTTAGAGTAGGGGTGTGTGGGTGGTAGGTTGTAATGTTGGGGGGGCTTGTATTTTTTTACAGGTAAAAGAGCTGATTACTTTGGGGCAATGGACCGCAAAAAGCCCTTTTAAGGGCTGGTAAAAGAGCTGATTACTATTGTAATTTAGTTTAGGGTAGGTCATTTTATTATTTTGGGGGGCTTTTTTATTTTATTAGGGGGCTTAAATTAGGTGTAATTAGTTTAAAGTTCTTGTAATTTTTTTTTATTTTCTGTAATTTAGTGGGGGGGGGTTTGTACTATAGTTTAGTTTATTTAATTGTATTTAATTTTAGGTAATTGTAGTTAATTTTTAAAATTAATTTAATGATAGTGTAGTGTTAGGTGTATTTGTAACTTAGGTTAGGATTTATTTTACAGGTAATTTTGTAGTTATTTTAACTAGGTAGCTATTAAACAGTTAATAACTATTTAATAGCTATTGTACCTATTTAAAATAAATACAAAGTTGCATGTAAAATAAAAATAAATCCTAAAATAGCTACAATATAATTATTAGTTATATTGTAGCTATTTTAGGGTTTATTTTACAGGTAAGTATTTAGTTTTAAATAGGAATAATTTAGTTAAAAATTGTAATATGTATTTAGATTTATTTAAATAATCTTTAAGATAGGGGGGTGTTAGGGTTAGACTTAGGTTTAGGGGTTCATAAGTTTAATATAGGTGGGGGCAGGGTCCGGGAGCGGCGGTTTAGGGGTTAAACATTTAATTTAGTTGCGGCGGAGTCCGGGAGCAGCGGTTTAGGGGTTAAACAATTTATTTAGTTGTGGCGGGGTCCGGGATCTGCAGGATAGGGGTTAATAACTTTAATATAGGTGGCGGCGGTATAGGAGCGGCAGATTAGGGGTTAATAGGTATAATGTAGGTGGCGGCGGAGTTCGGGAGCAGCGGTTTAGGGGTTAATATATTTATTATAGTTGTGGCGGGGTCCAGGAGTGGCAGTTTAGGGGGTAATAACTTTATTTAGGTGCGGGGGGCTCCGGGAGCGGCAGTTTAGGGGTTAATACATATAATTTAGTTGGCGGTGGGGTCCAGGAGCGGCGGTTTAGGGGTTAATACATTTATTTAGGTGCGGGGGGCTCCGGGAGCGGCAGTTTAGGGGTTAATACATATAATGTAGTTGGCGGCGGGGTCCAGGAGCGGCGGTTTAGGGGTTAATAAGTTTATTTAGGTCCGGGGGGCTCCGGGAGCGGCGGTTTAAGGGGAAGAAAGCTGCGAAAAAGCCTATGAGCAGCGAGATCGATGACTGTCATTTAACAACAGCCCGCTGCTAATCGCACCGTACCTGGTGCGCGGCTTCTTGACAGCTTTCTTGATAACTTTGGCGAACGTATTCAGGTCCGCGGTGATGGTAGACGATCTTAGGCAAGCGTATTGGGCCAGCGAACGCAGGTAAGTAGACGGCTTGATAACTAGAGGCCCACGTCTGCAATACTAGTGGGGCTAATGATTAGTTCCCTGAAAGTGAGAGTATTACTCTGAACTCTATAAACGTTTATATTGATGTTATACAATATCACACTATTTTGATGTTTTCCTTTTCTGTGAAACACCGGAGATCACACACACTGAGCAGCTGATCCTGACATGCTTGTTCTCAGGACTGCATTTTGACCTGAGCTAATGATAGCTCAGGTTCATGTGAGTAGCTATTTGGCACTTATATACTGTATAAAATTTATGTAAACAATATTACACTATTTGTATTTTCTTTTTCTCTCTTTTATTTTGAGGGATTTAGAATCACCTACACGATATCCTTTTACATCACATTTATTTGCATTATTATTTTGTTTGTGATTGAAGTTATTTGTATTTATTATCACTTTTGTATACCGATATGTCTGTATTTGATAATAGGAGAATTCATTTCTCCATCACTGAAGATTTCTTAGAAAAAGATGTTATTACCTATAACACTAACACTGATTTAACCAGTTTATTGAACAATTTAGAGAAATTGTTAAAGAAATCAAATACCAACTTGAAATAGTCACACTAGAAAGATACATGAAAGATAAAATTACTCCTAGAGGTTTGAGAATTCTCAAAAATCCTACATTTGGACAAGATAATATTAAATTGATAAGTAGGTTGAATGGTATTTTAGAAGAATGTACACAAAACTTAATGTCTCTAATTATTGCTGGTAAAAAGAAAGCTTTAACTGAGATTGATAAATATATTCATGTTCTGGAACAACAACTAATCCCATTTGCACAAGCACAAGAATATAAGGATAAAAATACAAATATAATTGTAACTTTGGAAAACATAAAAGGGAAACGAAATTGAGAGAAATAAAAAAAAATATCATAGGGATATATCTGATTATAAAGAAATAAAGGAAAGAACCTATAACAAAATTCCACTAAGGATAATAAACCTTCAGAAATAACTAAAAATAAAAGAAGAAAATAACAACAGAAATCTCCCAAAGTTAAATTTAACAAACCTCCTGTCAGTATATGGCTGGGTTATAACACAATATATTTAATAATTATCCTTTAAAATAAACCCCCAATAAAATGCATATACTTAGACAATAAAATGAATATAAATTCCTGAATTCTTTTTATTAGTTGATATTTATAGACACACTGAAATATATTTGTAAGAACCAGAATATGAGTCAAACTATGTAGTGTTTAAACTGTTGCAATGCTCTATACAAGCCAAACCAAAATGTAATTTTTTTAATTAGCCTTATTCACAATAGAATTTCATTCAATTAACACAATGAGATTCCAAGATTTTTAGCTAATAACATTCAAGCAATATAATCAGCTATTTAGCCGCAATTTATCCTATATAATTCCAATTTAAAACATCAGAAATTGTATATACTATTTGTGTAAACAACCAATTCCTATGCTAATTTATCTAAGCTGAAATAAATTCTTAGTCACTTATAATTAAAATTAATTCTAAGATATATATATATATATATATATATATATATATATATTTATACTTTGCAAAGATAAATTACTTCGGTATACACAGAGGTGTGAGACTGCGCCAAAATAAAACTACTACACAAACTCCAAAAACAAAATAGAAGTCTCTCAGATTCTATAGAAACTAGCAAATATTAAAATGTATGATAATGGAGCGCTCAAGGAGAGCTAAAGTACAGCCGTATTGGACAGATAATATCAGATTTAAGTAGACTATAGCAAGCGCAGAAGATTAACCACAAATGCCTAATCTATAAGTCCTATATTAAATACAAAGCAGTACTGCAAATAAATTACTAAAAATAAGTGCAATCAATATATGCGGATAAAAAATGCGATTAAAAATGGATAAATTTATATAGAGCAACTCTTAAGTATGTTTAAAAAATACCTTTCATAAATATACTGAAATTCATAAAAATAATACATTTAATACAATAAATAAAAGGTCGACCTTAATATCTCAAGAAACATGCATCAATAAAAACAAAAAAATACAATAATCAAAGTGCAGAATAACTGGTTCTGTGTGTCCAATCGAACAAATGTAAAATAGTCTGTAAGAGAGTCTTTTAGTCCTTTGTGCTTGCAAACTTGAGTATCCGTGTAGACGACAAGCCTCCTAGTGACAAAGGACAGATTCCTTAAGGCAGTGTGTAGAGCCTTATATGAAATAAATAATCTGTACTCACAGTTAAGAAAGTCGATATCTGCAAAAGTATGATGTCCGCAAAGGTATGCTGTCCAGGTGCATATACTTGTAAGTTCAATAGTCCCAAAGGATCACCACACTATATAATTGATAACAATTTGATGATAAAAATTGATGATAAAAATTATAAGCGTATGTAGTAAGTAACAAGTATTAACTACTCGCATTCCTGGAGCCTTCAATCCTACCAGCGGCAGCTAACTGAATAACCCCTAAGAACTGACAGGATGATTTGTAATCAGGCTGAACAGTCTAGGGTGCCGTGGGCCGAAAATTCAGATGCACCGTCTGGTCACAGGAATATCGGCTCTATGCGATACTAGATATTAACTCCGTGAGCGGAGTGGTTAAGAGCAACGTGTTTCAATTTTTCAATCTTTTTCAAGCTCGTTGGTAAATTACTTAGCATACAAAAGACAAACTTAACACTATACAGGACTAAATGAATGTAAGCTAAAATACAAACTGCTCTCTTTAATCTATTACTTTCAGCAGCAATGAATGTTTGTTTTAAATGTTTACCTATGTTTAAAATATTAAAAATTAGAACAACCATACATCACCAAAAATGACCAAATCGATAATTCAGCTCCCAAATGTGTTCCACCGCATATAAAAATAAGTGTAATTGCAATTGATAAGAGAAAATATGGCCCACTTTGCTTATAGTTTGACTGTGTCCCATGCAACAGTTTTCAGTCAGTTTAGCAAAATCATCAGCAGCCTCCTTTCTCATCCTGCATTCCAGCTTATATTGTCTAATCATAGGTGAGAAAAATGGGAGGCCTTTTGAAAACCTTGTCCCTTCTTATTGGTTCATTTTGGGAAATGTATCTTTTAACAGTCAAATCTTTTGGCTGTAATACTGGACCCTGGCCATCGGGGGGCAGCATGACAAGCAAACAGCAATACAGTCCTAACATTTATTTTATACTGCTAATATCTCCCTATATAATGATTATTTTAAACATACTATATTTGATTGCATTTATCACTTACAATATTAATTATAGATTGGGTAGTATCATATCATTTTTCTGATTACCCCGATACCAAACACATTATGTTTTTAACATTATATTATATCAAAGTATTTTATATTGCTAACTGATTAGCTTAAAATCCATTTAAAATAGCCTTCATTATCCTGGCATTGCATTGCATCTCAACAGGAACACAATGCACTTCATATCTCCAATGCATACTTAAATGCATGGCCATACCAGCTGCAGACCTAAAATAAAATAGTGTTATTTATATTTTTCAGTTAACAGACATTCATATTTAATATTATACGAACAGACAATTTCATATCCATTAATGTTCTTCCTGTCATTTTCCATTAGCTTCCTGGAACACAGTAAAATAATGTTTATCTAATTCAATGGTTCAGTATTTGTATATATCAATGCATTTATTTTTCAACACAGCGAAAATTTATTTAATATATTATGTCCCAGCTCAATACATATATACATATATGTGTTATTTGAATTATTTCAAACACAAATGAAAAACTGGCATCATTCCTTTTGCAAGATGTATTTATTTTTATTTATGCCATACAGGGACTTTAAATGCCAATTTGTCTGGGGTCTGCACATGGGAAACTCCATAGGGGATCATTTGTGTTTTCAAACCTTCTCCCGGATGGATCGGCTCCTCACCTTGGTAGGAAACCCATATATGGGCATGTATTTTTGAGGCTCCATCATTCTAATTTCCATTTCCTTGAAATTGTGAGCATCTCATTAGGCCTTAAATTAAAAGTTTTAGACATTTACGTCTCTATTCACTGTATGGGGTAAGGGATGTTTTGAAGTGACTATCTTGCTCTCAGATATTCTGTTAATCAAGAAATGGAAACTTCATGTTTGATCCCAGATTTATGATATACAAAATATGCATGGCCATTTCTTTTGAAACAATTTGTCTTTCTTTGAAATGACAGTCTGAGATTAACTAGGCCAACTGTCTTCTGATGAGTGAGTGTAAGGGATACTGTGCCTTTAATTCATTCTACCTGTTAATTGGGTAAATCCCCTTTAAATAGCAAGAACAACTAAGCATCATTGCTTAGTTATTCTAATTTGTTTCTACAAACACCTGAGTGCCAAGCCTCTTTTCCAAGTTCAGTAAGGTGAAACTCTCATCTCTGCAGCTCCACTACAGGACCGGATTCCTCACTTACCTTCCTTCAACTTACTGGAGATTGAGTATTTCGACCTGGCAAGCTGTACTTTACTCCTAATCCTTAAACAGCAAGTATTTACATTTTACTTTGTTTATTGCCTTCCATGCAGTATTGAACTACATTTCCCAGAAGGCCTCTGGACTAAAACCGGAACTTCCTGTTAAACACAAACCAGTGTCTCACAGCACAGCTCAATACCAGAGTGCTGACAGGTAAAAGGGATAACTCTCTGCTGGGGAATAAGGTATCAAATTGAGACATTAACAACTATCTTTGCCTAATACATTTCTGGGAAACTGAAAGCATTTCAACATCTCTGCTTTATCGATGTATTGTGGAACTGTTTAATAAGACTACTAAACCTTTATACTTTATAATATTCTGTGATAATCAAACAATATATCTGCTTATAATTGTTCTCATCAGTTGTTTTTCACAAAAGGATAGCTAAGTTAAATTTCCTTTCATTCCTGATATTTGATACTCTGAATTCTACATCTATTTGCCATTTCTTTTTCTTTAATAAACTCTATCAGAACCACATTAGTTTTGGTTCTTATGACACAATCATTCTATATTAACTCACTGCTGTATCAGATTGCCTTAAAGAAATTGGGTACTCATTACTAGCAGTGATACAAACATATTATAATATCTGTATTTTGTGTTCCTTTATTGGATATTCCTTACATAATAACTAAGCCTAAAAGATGGAACTGGAACCAACAGATATCCCACAAATCGTTTATAACCTATCACAGAAAGTTGATCAACTTGCAAAAGCAGTCCATGATGTGCAAATTGAGAATCAATCTTTAAGAGCTATTTTAAGGGATTCTATAAGTCTTAGATCAACACAAAAGGAGAATACCCCAGAACCCCAGGTTATGTTACCAGAACCCTTTTCTGGAAACCGTAAACTCTATAGACAGTTTAAAAATTCCTGTCAACTCTTGTTTCAATTAAAACCCAGAACATACCTAACTGAGAGGGTTAAGGTTCTGAGTATTATTTCATTCATGAAAGGTGAACCCCGCTCTTGGGCGGATAATCTATGTGAGACAGAAGATCCACTATTGGGTTCACTAGAAGAATTTTTTGAAGCTCTTGATAACCTATATCAAGATAAAGATGTACAATTACCCAGTAAAAAGTTGGCAAGTCTTTTCATCGGTCCATATCGCATTAAAGGTATAGTTAATCAAAATGCTGTCACTCTCGAACTTCCTGATAGCCTTCGTATTCACCCAACTGTACATGTGTCACTTCTAAAGCCTTATATGGAGCAGAGGGATACCACCATTTTACTACCTCCTCCTCCACTCCTCCTTGACCCAGATGAGTTCGAAGTTCAATCTATTCTGGACTCCAGATTGCGTCAGGGTACCTTACAATATCTTATTCGGTGGAAGAATTTCTCTTCCAATGAGGATTCTTGGGAACCTGCTTCTAATATCAATGCTCCCAGGTTGATCTCTTCTTTTCATCGCCATCACCCCGACAGACCTCATCCAACCGCTGTGGAACAGCGTCCTTGAGTGGGGGGTCCTGTAAGGGATACTGTGCCTTTAATTCATTCTACCTGTTAATTGGGTAAATCCCCTTTAAATAGCAAGAACAACTAAGCATCATTGCTTAGTTATTCTAATTCGTTTCTACGAACACCTGAGTGCCAAGCCTCTTTTCCAAGTTCAGTAAGGTGAAACTCTCATCTCTGCAGCTCCACTACAGGACAGGATTCCTCACTTACCTTCCTTCAACTTACTGGAGATTGAGTATTTCGACCTGGCAAGCTGTACTTTACTCCTAATCCTTAAACAGCAAGTATTTACATTTTACTTTGTTTATTGCCTTCCATGCAGTATTGAACTACATTTCCCAGAAGGCCTCTGGACTAAAACCGGAACTTCCTGTTAAACACAAACCAGTGTCTCACAGCACAGCTCAATACCAGAGTGCTGACAGGTAAAAGGGATAACTCTCTGCTGGGGAATAAGGTATCAAATTGAGACATTAACAACTATCTTTGCCTAATACATTTCTGGGAAACTGAAAGCATTTCAACATCTCTGCTTTATCGATGTATTGTGGAACTGTTTAATAAGACTACTAAACCTTTATACTTTATAATATTCTGTGACAATCAAACAATATATCTGCTTATAATTGTTCTCATCAGTTGTTTTTCACAAAAGGATAGCTAAGTTAAATTTCCTTTCATTCCTGATATTTGATACTCTGAATTCCACATCTATTTGCCATTTCTTTTTCTTTAATAAACTCTATCAGAATCACATTAGTTTTGGTTCTTATGACACAATCATTCTATTTTAACTCACTGCTGTATCAGATTGCCTTAAAGAAATTGGGTACTCATTACTAGCAGTGATACAAACATATTATAATATCTGTATTTTGTGTTCCTTTATTGGATATTCCTTACAGTGAGAGAGGGGGTTTGATTTACATACAGTGACCTTTTGGAGTTTTACAAATAAAGTGAATTATTTCTCTTGTAAGGTATATCCAGTCCATGGGTTCATCCATTACTTGTGGGATATTCTCCTTCCCAACAGGAAGTTGCAAAGAGGACACCCACAGCAGAGCTGTCTATATAGCTCCTCCCCTAACCCCCACCTCCAGTCATTATCTTTGCAACTCTCGACAAGATAGGAAGTATAAAGAGATATGTGGTGACTTAGTGTAGTTTTGCCTTCAATCAAGAGTTTGTTATTTTTAAACGGTACCGGCGTTGTACTGTTTTACTCTCAGGCAGAAATTAGAAGAAGAGTTCTGCCTGGAGGTTGATGATCTTAGCGGTTTGTAACTAAGGTCCATTGCTGTTCTCACACATAACTGAAGAGTATGGGATAACTTCAGTTGGGGGAACGGTCTGCAGATTACCTGCTTTGAGGTATGTTCAGTACTTTTATTTCTAGAGAAAGGATAAGTTCTAGAAAATGCTGACAGAACCTTGTGTATATTTAGGTAAGCTAGATGGAGTGATTTTACAATGACTAGGATCATGCTTACAAAATGGGGTAATACTCATGTTAATATTCATATTAATCAGTGACAAAACATTTACATGTTTCATTAATGGGACATTTTTTTCTCTGAGGGTGATAAGTCTTTATTTGGGGCCTAGTTTTCCACATGGCATAGTCAGATACTCCTAGGAGTATTTCCTTTAGGCCCCTCTGACATCGAGTGCATGGTGGGAGGGGCCTATTTTTGCGCTTCAGTTGCGCAGTTTCCTTCAGACTGAGACATCCAGCTTCCCTAGAGGAGTCCTCTTGCATCTAGAGGACCACTATAGAGGGCTTATTTCTTCCCTAATCGTATTTGAGGGCAGGTAGGAGCCACAGCAGAGCTGTGGCAAGGTGTTTAACTGTCTTTTACAGGTGGTTGACATTTTTTGAATCCGGTTTGGGGGCTAAGGGGTTAATCATCCATTTGCAAGTGGGTGCGATGTTGCTTTAGTCCCTTACACACACTGTAAAAATTTCGAAGTCTTTACTACATTTTAACACTGTTTTGCAGTTTAAGTGCTAGTTTTTTTCTCTTAAAGGCACAGTACCGTTTTTGTTTAATTGCTGTTTCACATTTATTAAAGTGTTTTCCAAGCTTGCTGGTGTCATTACTAGTCTGTTAAACATGTCTGATATAGAGGAAACTCCTTGTTCAATATGTTTAGAAGCCATTGTGGAACCCCCTTTTAGAATGTGTACCAAATGTACTGAAGTATCTATAAACGATAAAGACCATATTATGGCTTTTAAAGATTTATCACCAGAGAATTCTCAGACTGAAAAAAGGGAGGTTATGCCATCTAGCTCTCCCCATGTGTCAGAACCTATAACTCCCGCCCAAGTGACACCAAGTACATCTAGCGTGTCTAATTCTTTTACCTTACAGGACATGGCGGCAGTTATGAATTCTACCCTTACAGAGGTATTGTCCAAACTGCCAGGGTTACAAGGAAAGCGAGACAGCTCTGGGGCTAGAACAAATACAGAGCTTTCTGACGCTTTAATAGCTGTGTCCGATATACCCTCACTAGGCTCCGAAGCCGGTGCAAGGGAGTTTCTATCTGAGGGTGACATTTCAGATTCAGGGAAGGTGTTACTTCAGTCAGATTCTGAAATGACAGCGTTTAAATTTAAGCTCGAACACCTCCGCTTATTGCTCAGGGAGGTTTTAGCGACTCTAGATGACTGTGACCCCATTGTAGTTCCAGAGAAATTGTGTAAAATGGACAAATACTTTGCAGTGCCTGTTTACACTGATGTTTTTCCAGTCCCTAAGAGGTTTTCGGAAATTATTACTAAGGAATGGGATAGACCAAGTGTGCCATTCTCTCCCCCTCCTGCTTTTAAAAATATTTTTCCCATAGATGTCGCCATACGGGACTCATGGCAGACGGTCCCTAAGGTGGAGGGAGCTGTTTCTACCCTAGCTAAGCGTACAACTATCCCTTTCGAGGACAGTTGTGCTTTCCTAGATCCTATGGATAAAAAATTGGAGGGTCTCCTTAAGAAAATTTTTATTCATCAAGGTTTTATTCTCCAGCCTCTTGCATGCATTGCCCCAGTTACTGCTGCAGCGGCTTTTTGGTTTGAGTCTCTTGAGGAGGCTCTACAGGTGGAGACCCCGTTAGATGATATCTTAGACAGGATTAAAGCTCTTAAGTTAGCTAATTCCTTTATTTCTGACACTGTTTTTCATTTAACCAAGCTAACGGCTAAGAATTCAGGTTTTGCCATTCTGGCGCATAGGGCGCTATGGCTTAAGTCCTGGTCAGCAGACATTACTTCAAAGTCTAAGCTTCTTAACATCCCCTTAACATCCCCCCCTATTCGGGCCTGGCCTGAAGGAGATCATCTCTGACATTACCTTCCTCAGGATAGGTCCAATAAATTAAGGACCAAAGAGAATAATTTTCGTTCCTTTCGAAACTTCAAGGGTGGCGCAGCTTCGGCTTCCTCTAATGCAAAACAAGAGGGAAATTTCGCCCAGTCCAAACCAGTCTGGAGACCTAACCAGACCTGGAACAAAGGGAAGCAGGCCAAAAAGCCTGCTGCTGCCTCTAAGACAGCATGAAGGAGTAGCCCCCGATCCGGGACCGGATCTAGTCGGGGGCAGACTTTCTCTCTTCGCCCAGGCTTGGGCAAGAGATGTCCAGTATCCCTGGGAACTAGAGATTGTTTCCCAGGGATATCTTCTGGAATTCAAAGGTTCATCTCCAAAGGGGAGATTTCATCTCTCACAACTATCTGCAAACCAGATAAAGAGAGAGGCATTCTTATGTTGCGTTCAAGACCTACTGGTTATGGGAGAGGAACAGGGGCAGGGTTTCTATTCAAACCTGTTTATAGTTCCCAAAAAAGAGGGAACTTTCAGACCAATCTTGGATCTCAAGAGCCTAAACAAATTTCTCAGGGTCCCATCCTTCAAGATGGAGACAATCCAAACCATCCTCCCTATGATCCAGGAGGGTCAATATATGACTACAGTGGACTTAAAGGATGCTTATCTCCACATTCCGATTCACAGAGAGCATCATCAGTTCCTCAGGTTCACCTTCCTAGAGAGACATTACCAGTTTGTGGCTCTTCCCTTCAGGTTAGCCATGGCGCCAAGAGTCTTTACGAAGGTTCTAGGGTCCCTTCTGGCGGTTGTAAGGTTACGGGGCATAGTGGTGGCTCCTTACCTAGACGACATTCTGATCCAGGCATCAACTTTTCAAATCGCCAAGTCCCATACGGACATTGTTCTGGCCTTTCTGAGGTCTCACGGGTGGAAAGTGAACAAAGGAAAGAGTTCTCTCTCTCCTCTCACAAGAGTTTCCTTCCTAGGAACTCTGATAGATTCAGTAGAAATGAAAATTTTTCTGACAGAGGTCAGGATATCAAAGCTTCTAACTTCCTGTTGTGTTCTTCATTCCACTTCTCGGCCGTCAGTGGCTCAGTGTATGGAAATGATCGGCCTAATGGTAGCGGCAATGGACATAGTTCCGTTTGCCCGCCTACATCTCAGACCACTGCAACTTTGCATGCTCAATCAGTGGAATGGGGACTACACAGATTTGTCTCCTCTGTTAAATCTGGATCAAGAGACCAGGGATTCTCTTCTCTGGTGGTTATCTCGGGTCCATCTGTCCAGGGGAATGTGTTTCCGCAGGCCAGAGTGGACTATAGTGACGACAGATGCCATCCTTCTGGGCTGGGGCGCAGTCTGGAACTCCCTGAAGGCTCAGGGTTCGTGGACTCAGGAGGAAGCCCTCCTTCCGATAAACATTCTGGAACTCAGAGCGATATTCAATGCTCTTCAGGCTTGGCCTCAGCTAGCTGCGGTCAGATTCATCAGATTTCAGTCAGACAATATCACGGCTGTAGCCTATATCAACCATCAGGGGGGAATAAGGAGTCCCCTGGCAATGCCCTGGTCCTTCAGCATGGCTTATGTGTTTCCACCATTTCCTCTCCTCCCTCGTCTGATTGCCAAGATCAAGCAGGAGAGAGCTTCAGTGATTTTGATATCACCTGCGTGGCCACGCAAGACTTGGTATGCAGATCTGGTGGACATGTCATCCTTTCCACCATGGACTCTGCCGCTGAGGCAGGACCTTCTCTTCCAAGGTCCATTCAAACATCCAAATCTAATTTCTCTGCATCTGACTGCTTGGAGATTGAACGCTTGATTTTATCAAAACATGGTTTCTCCGAGTCGGTCATTGATACCTTGATTTAGGCTCAAAAGCCTGTCACCAGGAAAATCTATCAGAAGATATGGTGTAAATATCTTCATTGGTGTGAATCCAAGGGTTACTCATGGAGTAAGGTCAGGATTCCTAGGATTTTATCTTTTCTCCAAGAAGGATTGGAAAAGGGATTATCAGCTAGTTCCTTAAAGGGACAGATTTCTGCTCTGTCTATTCTTTTGCACAAGCGTCTGGCAGATGTTCCAGACGTTCAGGCGTTTTGTCAGGCTTTAGTTAGAATCAAGCCTGTGTTTAAACCTGTTGCTCCGCCATGGAGTTTAAATTTAGTTCTTAAAGTTCTTCAAGGGGTTCCGTTTAAACCTTTGCATTCCATAGATATCAAGCTTTTATCTTGGAAAGTTCTGTTCTTAGTAGCTATCTCTTCAGCTCGAAGAGTTTCAGAGCTATCTGCCTTACAGTGTGATTCCCCTTATCTGATCTTCCATGCAGATAAGGTAGTTTTGCGTACCAAACCTGGGTTTCTTCCTAAGGTAGTATCTAATAAGAATATCAATCATGAAATTGTTGTTCCATCACTGTGTCCTAATCCTTCTTCAAAGAAGGAACGTCTGTTACACAATCTGGATGTGGTTCGTGCTTTAAAGTTTTAGTTACAAGCTACGAAGGATTTTCGTCAAACATCTGCACTGTTTGTTGTCTACTCTGGGAGGAGGAGAGGCCAAAAGGCTTCGGCAACTTCCCTTTCTTTTTGGCTGAGAAGCATAATCCGGTTAGCTCATGAGACTGCTGGCCATCAGCCTCCTGAAAGAATTACAGCTCATTCTACTAGAGCGGTAGCTTCCACTTGGGCTTTTAAACATGAGGCCTCTGTTGAACAGATTTGTAAGGCGGCGACTTGGTCTTCGCTTCATACTTTTTCTAAATTCTACAAATTTGATATTTTTGCTTCCTCGGAGGGTATTTTTGGGAGAAAGGTCTTTCAGGCAGTGGTGCCTTCTGTTTAAGTTCCTGCCTTGTCCCTCCCTTCATCCGTGTCCTAAAGCTTTGGTATTGGTATCCCACAAGTAATGGATGAACCCGTGGACTGGGTACACCTTACAAGAGAAAACAAAATTTATGCTTACCTGATAAATTTCTTTCTCTTGTGGTGTATCCAGTCCACGGCCCGCCCTGTCACTTTAAGGCAGGTGTTTTTATTTTTAAAAATACAGTCACCACTGCACCCTATAGTTTCTCCTTTTTCTTACTTGTCTTCGGTCGAATGACTGGAGATGGGGTTAGGGGAGGAGCTATATAGACAGCTCTGCTGTGGGTGTCCTCTTTGCAACTTCCTGTTGGGAAGGAGAATATCCGACAAGTAATGGATGAACCCATGGACTGGATACACCACAAGAGAAAGAAATTTATCAGGTAAGCATAAATTTTGTTTTCACATCACCATCAAATAATAATAAGTATACCTGTTATATCATCTAATAATATTTCAAATAACTTGACATAAATCCCCCTTCCAATTTTAAATAGATGTAGGACACATGTATTTGAATTGGCTTACAGTCAGTGGTATTTGGTGAGTGTGTTGACGGTACGCATCATAGACAGTCTTATATGATGAGAGTCCGTTGTTCTTGAGCCCTTATCTTCATCAGCTAGGCATCTTTACACTACAGTATGTCTTTAGTGCATTTGGGGATATGACACTTCATTCTCCCTCTATGACTTGTAGTTGGGACCTAGGATGGCATGCTCACAACTAATTGATATGGACCCATTTATCTATGAAACTATGATTTTTAGGAATCCTTATTTTATAGGCCACTGGAGATATTTTGTCAGTAATGACAAAAGGACCTTTCCATGATGGGAGAAATTTCTTCTCCTTAACCTGATCTCTTCCAAAGTTATAAAGATAAACTTTATAATTTATTTCATATTCCTTTTTGGACATTTTGAGATCATAATAGGTTTTAGTGGCAGTTGCAGCTTTCTCTAAGTTCCTTTGAGCAAATGCAAAGGCATATTGCAGGTGCTTTCTTAGGTTCTCCACATATTGATGCATATTGGCAGCGTTTATCAAGTTCTGGTCTGATGTACGGTACAGTAGATGCTGAGGTAGAACCATTCTTCTACCAGTCATCAGTTCAAAAGGTGACATCTTGGTAGCACTACTTGGAGTTGCTCTTAATGACATTAAGACTAGAGGTAGTTTTACATCCCCGTCTTTACCCATTTCACTCACAAACTTTTTGAGGATTTTAACAATAGACTGGTTGTAACGCTCTACTCCACCACTTGAGGCAGCTCTATAAGCAATATGGAGCTTTCTTTTTACCCCTAGTATTTTCCACATTTTGGTCATCACTTCGCTAGTGAAGTGGGTTCCCCAATCTGATTCGATTCTTTGGGGCAAACCAAATATGGAAAACACGTGGTTGATGAGCAAAGCTGCGCATGTTTCAGCACTATTGTTAGGTGCACTGATGCACTCTACCCATTTAGTGAACAGGCATGTCACTGTTAACATGTATTTGTTACCTCTTGATGACCTTGTTATTGGACCAATAAAATCAATTTGTATATCTAACCATGACATTACCATCCCCCTTTTCTGCAATGGTGCTCTATGCATTGGTGCAGTGGGTTGGAACTGTGGACAGATTAGACAACCTTGACAGTAGGTTTTCAACATGTGTGGCCAAAATGCATAATCACGCAATATTTCATAGTGAGTTTGGCACCACGATGACCAGATGTGGGAGCATCATGGGCATGTTGAAGCATTAGACCTCTGAGCTTGGTGGGTACAACCCATTGCTGGATGCCAGTTTTGGAGGTTCTAATTAACAAACCATCCTGTAACTTGAATTGTGATATGGATTTTATTAAGATTCTAAGATATTCTTTGCCAATACAATCATCTTTTGAGATGGGGTTGCTTTCAGGATCTTCTATCTGTTTATAAAAGATGCCTACAATGGGGTCTTCCTTTTGACTAGGGATCAGGTCCTCACTAGGAGAATCCTGACTCCATTGTACCAGGTTAGGCTCACTCTGTTGTTTTGCCTGGTTTCTGGTAAAAACTTCTACCTGAATTGCACCCATTGGGGGGTAGTTATCAACGCGTCTACTTTACCTGCCTTCACCGGTCCAATACGCCCGCCTAAGCTCGCCTACCATCGCCGCCGCGGACCTTCAAAATTTCGCCTAAGTTATCAAAAAAGCTGTCAAAAGGCCATGCATCAAGTACAGGGCGATGAGCAGCGGATTGTGAGAGTTATCACTCATCTGATCTCTTTGCTCTTCAGATTTTTGACAGCTTTATTGCTAGCCTGTCACTAAGCACCCACACTAAACTACACTGTTTTACCCCCTATACGCCCCCGGAGCCCCCCGCAACTAAATAAAGTTATTAACCCCTAAACCGCCGCTCCTAGACCCCGCTGCAACTCTTATAAATGTATTAACTCCTAAACCTCCGCTCCCGGACACCGCCGCCACCTACATTATACCTAGTAACCCCTATCCTGCCCCCCCTATACCGCCGCCACCTATAATAAAGTTATTAACCCCTATCCTGCCAATCCCGAACCTTGCCGCAACTAAATAATCCCTAAACCGCCGCTCCCGGACCCCGCCGCAACCTATATTAAACTTATTAACCCCTAATCTGCCCCCCCTACACCGTCGCCACCTATAATAAGTTTATTAACCCCTATCCTGCCCCCCCTACACCGTCACCACCTATAATAAGTTTATTAACCCCTATCCTGCCCCCCCACACCGCCGCCACTGTAATAAAATTATTAACCTCTAAACCTAAGTCTAACACTAACCCTAACACCCCCCTAACTTAAATATTAATTAAATACATCTAAATAATATTTCTCTTATTAACTAAATTATTCCTATATAAAACTAAATACTTACCTTTAAAATAAACCCTAAGATAGCTACAATATAAATAATAATTATATTGAATTATATTGAATTTTACAGGTAACTTTGTATTTACTTTAGCTAGTTAGAATAGTTATTAAATAGTTATTAACTATTTAATAACTACCTAGCTAAAAGAAATACAAAATTACCTGTAAAATAAATCCTAACCTAAGTTACAATTAAACCTAACACTACACTATCAATAAATTAATTAAATAAATTAGTTATCAGCCAATCAGATTGAGCTCGCATTCTATTGGCTGTTCCGAGCGTACCTGCTAGTTTTTTGATAACTAGCAAAAGTAGTCAGATTGTGCCGCACTTGTGTGCGGAACATCTGGAGTGACGTAAGAATCGATCTGTGTCGGACTGAGTCCGGCGGATCGAAGCTTACGTCACTAAATTCTACTTTTGCCGGTATCTAGGGCTTGATAACTAAAGCGAATCAGCCTCGCCACAAATAAGCTGCGGAATTCCAGCGTATTTGAGGTTGACGGCTTGATAACTAGGGGCCATTTAGTTGTCAATATTAAGAAGTTCTCCAGTTATGGCCCCTTGTTTGGCTAATGAATCCGCAAGATCATTGCCTTCCTTATCAGGACCCTGAACCCTGGAATGACCCTTGGTCTTTTTCCAGTGTATGGTTAAATCATTGGATACCACCAGATTATCAATCTCGCAGAAAAACTTGCCATGCTTGACTGGTTTGTTATTGCTTTTCTGCATGCCATTTCTTTTCCGAGTGGGCAGGTATTCAACAAAGCTGTCACGCACATAATTTGAGTCAGTAATGATTACAAATTCATGAATACCATGTTCAATAGCCATTTCAATGGTTTTTAGAAAAGCAGTGAGTTCTGCAACTTGACTGGATCTTGGTCCAATGTTGAAACCTATAGAAATATTTGGGAATCCATTGGCCCAAGTTATACCAATGCCAGCGACTAATCTGCGCTCATTATCAATATTGGTATGGTAAGAACAACCATCAACATATACCCAAGGTAATGTTTGACAATGGTCCTCATTGTACATTTTATATGGGTAATATATGGGCAATTGTTCCTCCAGGAAATCATCTTCTGATAATTCTTCCCAGGATCCTTAGCAGTACAGTCATGGAGCTCAGCAAGCCCCTGTGTGACTGGATTCTTTTTATTCTGCTTGTAGCAAATTCTAAAGGACAGCCTTGTAAGGAAAGAGTCCACACTGTTATGCAGCTATTAGACAAATTCCCATCTCTTATTCTCTCACTTTGCAAGTATAGCAAAGGCTGGTGGGCCGTTTCTACAATAATTTTCTCACCCTGTATGTAGCTGCTGAAATTTTGTAGAGCCCTTACAGTAGATAAGAGGGCTTTTTCACAATCGCTAAATTTTATTTCTACTGGGGATAGAGTTTTGCTCGCATAAGCAATGACTTTGCCTAAATTATCATGCTTTTGGTATAAAACAGCACTCATGCTTATATCTGTGTAACCTGTTTCTAAGTAGAAAAGTTTACCACCTTCAGGGTAGGCTAAGCAAGGTGCTTGAGTGAGTTTTCTCTTTAGCTTTCTGATGGCTGTCTCTTGAGTCTCACTCCAGTGCCATTTAACATCCTTTTTTAGAAGAAGTAGTAGTGGTTTAGCTAATTCTGCATAGTTATCAATGAATTTGCGAGAATAATTTGTCATACCCAAGAATGATCTCAATTTCTTTAAGTTAGTTGGGTTTTTAGAATTTACTATAGCTTCCACCTTTTTCTTCTGAGGATTTAGCCATTCAGAAGTAACTTCCCAAGAAGTTTACATGAGTGCAGCACCATTGAGCTTTTTTGTAGGGATAATTTGACACCTGCCCTTTTAAGTTGGCTAAGGATGTGTTTAAGCTTTGCTATGTGTTTTTCAAAGTCTGTGCTTTTGATTAAAACATCATCAACATAAGATAAGGTCCCCCTTTCCAGTGCATCAGGCATAACCTTATGCATGAATACAGCAAATTCATGTCCAGAATTTATGTATCCAAAAGGAAGTCTCTGAAATGCATACTGGACCTTTTGGAATGAAAATGCCAGCTTATACTGGTCCTCCTCATGTACCTTTATGGTCCAATATCCCTGTGCACAATCAATGGCAGTGAATATTCTGGATCCCTGCACCTGCACTAGGCACTGGAACGACAACAGATTCAGCAGTGCTATAAACATAGGTGGTATACAAGGTATTTATAGGCATCAAATGGGTAGAGGGCCCTGCCGAGAGTTGCACTGTTGTAGTTGGCTCTTATGAGGGTAATCTACAAACAGATGGGCTCATAGGCTTACATGCTAAGGGGTTCAAGGGGATAGCAATCGAGTTAGGAAAAGTTAGTGTAGGTTTATGCAACCCTGAATACAGTCTTTAGGGAGCGCTTGAAGCTTTCAAAACTAGGGGAGAGTCTTGTGGAGCGAGGCAGAGAGTTCCACAAGATGGGAGCCAGTCTGGAGAAGTCCTGTAAATGTGAATGTGAGGAGGTAACAAGAGAAGAGGAGAGTAGGAGGTCATGAGCAGAGTGAAGGGGACGGGAGGGAAAGTATCTGGAGACAAGGTCTGAGATGTAGGGGAGAGCAGGGTAGTTGAGGGCTTTGTATGTCAGAGTGAGAATTTTGTGTTTAATCTTGGAGGCAAGAGGAAGCCAGTGAAGGGATTGGCAGAGAGGTGCAGCAGATGAAGAGTGATGTGTAAGGAAGATGAGCCTGGCAGAGGCATTCATTAAGGATTGCAAAGGAACTAGGCGGCAGCTAGGGAGACCAGAGAGGATGGAGTTGCAGTAGTTGTGTTGGGAAAGGATGAGAGAGTGGATCAAAATCTTAGTTGTGTCTTGTGCAAGGAAATATCTAATATTAGAGATAATTTTTAAGGTGGAAGCGGCAGGTTTTAGCCAAGAACTGAATGTGAGGAGTGAAAGAAAGATCTGAGTCAAGTATGACCCCAAGACATCAAGCATGTGGGGTACGTGTAATGATGGAGTTATCAACAGTTATAGAGAAGTTGGGGGTGGAGATTTTTGAAGAATGGGGAAAAAATAAGGAGCTCAGTTTTGGAGAGATTTAGCTTAAGGTAGTGAGAGGACATACAAGATGAGATATGATAAAAACAGTTAGTGACAGAGGTTTGCAAGGAAGAAGATAGGTTTGGTGCAGAGAGGTAGATGTAGGTGTCATCAGCAAACAAATTGTATTGAAACCCATGGGACATTGTCACATTAAGAGGTTTGCATGATCCCCTCTTATATTTTTAACCTTCTAATAATTACTTGTTGAATTTGGTAGTACTTACAGCAAACCTTTATGCCTGTAGGGATATTTTCTACATAAAGTTTAGAGACACTAGTTTATAGCACAAAAGCCCTAACAAAATCTTTTCCATTAACGGTTCATGTAAATTTGGATTATTGAACTTTGTAAATTTATATGTGATCATATAGTGGTGCAAAATGTTATAATCTGTCTCTTACTATTTTTTTTTTATCAATTATTATAACAGATTATTGTTTCCCTCTTCTTGACCAAGATTATTAATCACACTAGTGAGCAACAAGGCTCAGTTAAAGTAAATCAAATATTGTCAATATTTGAAAATGTTTTTTAAACAACATATGTATGAGTGAGCACCAAATAGTGTAATTTAACACTGGTTGTGAAAGGAAGTGAGAGCACTTGATGTGACAGCCTTAAATAGATGACATCATAGTAACATAGTAGATAAGGTTGAAAGAGAACTGAAGTTCATGAAGTTCAACCTATACAGATCCTGTTTGATTGCCAATTGAGCTTACATTAATACAATTAGAAAGTCTTCCCATTTAACACAATCAATCATATACCTGAGTTCTGTTTCTAGGCAGACTTATCTAAGCCATTTTTTAATTTATCTAAGGCATTGCCATTTACTACCTCCTTAGGCAAAAAGTTCCACAATTTGATTATTCTTACAGTGAAAAAAAAAAAAATTCACGTTGCTAGTCAATTAAATCTCCTTTCCTCCTCTTGTCACAAACAATTGCTTTGGAATAAACAGAGCTTTTGCTAACTCTGTATATAGGCCTTTAATATTGTTACGGTTACCCTTAGTCTCGCTGAGAGATGGACCGCTTAGTAGCCTGGATCCCTATTGCTAAAGAGGGGAGAAACTGCTTTCCATAGTATTCTATATGAGTCTCGCAAATATAGAATAATCTCCCTTAGCTGCAGTACAGCTAGGAAACCCTTTTGCCCACAAAAACGAGTCAACGCTGCGATTGAGGGTCAAACAAGAACTCAGGACTGGGATGATTTTTATTAAGGTTACATGCACACAGGGCAGTCCCAGGGGGAGAGGGGGGGAAGCACAAAATCCCCCATCACACATTTAGATAGAGAGCACTGTCCTTTGACAGGCCACAATAGGATTACAGTACTTAAGATAACAAGTTTACAAGTTCATCTTATCAATTAGCAGTCTGGCTCCAGAGGTGATTAGACAATAGTTTCTAAAAGCTGAAAAAAAAAGAGTTAACTCTTTATGAAATGATACTTGTTACGGTTTTCTTGGAGCCCTTCTTAGGCGCTGGCTTGCTGGTTCAGGCATTGCTGCTGGGAAATAAGCTCTTCACAACAAAATAACTAATGCTTCTGTAACAGTGCTCCCTTTCTGTGGAACACTCTGGCAGACACGGTCTGACCCCTTTTCGGGGCAGACTAAGGCTGTCCAGACCGCTGGTTATGCGGGGCTGAGGTCGGTTTGTCTGGACAACCCGTCGGCGTTGCCATTCTGTTTCCCAGGTCTGTAAGTAATGGTGAAATTGAAGGGTTGCAACGATAAGCTCCAACGTAATAGCCTGCCGTTATCTCCAGAGACCCGGTTCAGCCACACCAACGGGTTATGGTCGGTGACCAGAGTGAACTCCTGACCATATAAATAGGGAGTCAATTTCTTTAATGCCCACACCAAAGCCAAACACTCCTTTTCGACCGCTGCATAGCTGACTTCGCGGGGCAGGAGCTTCCGGCTGATGTAGGCAACTGGATGCTCCCCTCCATCTTCGCCTACTTGGCTGAGGACGGCTCCCAGCCCGAACATGGAAGCATCTGTATGGACGATAAAACGTTTGTTAAGGGCTGGGGCCGCCAAGACAGGAGCGTTAATTAGAGCATTTTTGAGAGCCTGGAAAGCCGTTTCACAGTGGGGAGACCACAGGACCTGTCGAGGTAAGTTCTTCTTGGTCAAGTCAGTCAGGGGTTTGGCAAGTGTGCTGTAGTCTGGTACGAACCGTCTATAGTACCCTGCCGTGCCCAGGAAGGCTAGGACCTGAGTCTTAGTGATGGGGGTGGGCCAATTGGCGACAGCTTCTATTTTGGCCGGCTCTGGTCGCTGCTTTCCACACCCCACCCGGTGACCCAGGTACTGTACCTCGGCCATCCCAAAGTGGCATTTTTCTGGCTTCAGAGTCAGGCCAGCAGCCCGGATCTGATCCAGAACCATTCCCACATGAGCTAAGTGGTCCTCCCAGGACTCACTGTGGATCGCTATGTCGTCCAGGTAGGCGCAAGCAAAACTCTGGAAGCCATCCAGGAGCCTATCCACCAAGCGCTGGAATGTAGCTGGGGCATTCTTCATCCCAAACGGCATTACCCTAAACTGATATAAGCCGAATGGAGTGACGAATGCCGACTTGGGGATAGCCTCCGGGGCCAGGGGAATCTGCCAGTAACCTTTGCAGAGGTCAATAGTGGTCAGGTAATTTCCCCTGGCTATACGATCGAGTAGCTCGTCTACCCTGGGCATAGGGTAAGCGTCCGTCACGGTCTTTTCATTGAGCCTCCGATAGTCTACGCAGAACCGGGTGGTCCCATCTTTCTTGGGCACCAAGACAACTGGGGAGGCCCAGGGACTATCGGAGGGCTCAATTACCCTGAGCTGGAGCATCTCATCGATCTCCTTCTTCATTCCTGTCCTAACTGCTTCAGGGATTCAGTACGGAGCCTGGCGCAAGGGAGCTTGTCCCGGAGTATCTACCTGGTGGGTGGTTAAAGTAGTGTACCCTGGCTTCGGGGAGAAGGTGAGGTGTTTGGACTGGAGGAGTTGGTTGAGCTGCTCCCTTTCAGTGGGGCTAAGTCGGTCCCCTATCTGAACCTGCGCCACTATACCTGTGGGGAGGCTCTTTTCTAATAGGTCTGGAATGGGTAAACTGTCGGGGTCTTCCTGAGGGGAACAACATACGGCCGTCACGTTCTCTGGTCGCTCAAAATATTCCTTGAGCATGTTTACATGGAATGTCTTTCTAAGATTGTTGTTGTGGCAGCTAGCTATCACATAAGTGGTGTCTCCCCTTTTCTCTACGATCTGGTAGGGACCCTGCCAGGACGCCTGCAATTTGTCTGTCTTCACTGGCTTAAGTACTAACACCTTTTGTCCTATGGTGAAGATTCTCTTTCGGGCCCCCCGATCGTACCATACTTTCTGTCTTCTCTGGGCCAACTGGAGATTAGCCCGCACGGATTTGGCTAATTGCTCCATTCGGTCCCTGAGTTCCAGCACGTATGGCACAATTGGGACACCGTCAGCCTCCATCTCTCCCTCCCAGTGCTCCCGGATCAGGTTTAGGGGTCCCCGTACCTTTCTTCCGTAGAGCAACTCGAAGGGAGAGAACCCTGTCGTTTCCTGGGGCACCTCCCGATAAGCAAATAGGAGGTGCGGCAGGAAGCGTTCCCAGTCTCGGTATTCCTGAGTGAACGTCTTGAGCATTTGCTTGAGGGTCCCATTGAACCTCTCACACAGCCCGTTCGTCTGGGGGTGGTATGGGGAGCTCAGGAGGGACTTAATTTTGCAAACCTGCCAGAGTTGTTGGGTCAATTCAGCCGTAAATTGGGTGCCTCGGTCGGATAGGATTTCTTTTGGAAATCCTACCCGGGAGAACACCTGTACTAGTGCATTCGCTACCGTATCCGCTTGTATGTTGGATAGGGCGACAGCCTCTGGGTACCTGGTAGCGTAGTCCACTACGGTAAGAATGTATCGCTTACCGGAGGGACTAGGGGTAGCCAGTGGTCCCACTAGGTCAATAGCAACCCGGCTGAAGGGTTCCTCTACAATGGGCATATTTACTAGCTGGGCTTTAGGGTGATCGCCTCGCCTTCCTACCCGTTGACACACATCGCAGGTGTTACAGTAAGTTCTAACGTCAGCGTGCACCCCTGGCCAAAAGAACGTGTGAGTAATGCGGTGTAGGGTACGGGTAACGGCTAGGTGGCCTGCTAAGGGGATGTCGTGGCCTATTTTGAGGATTTCTTGACGGTATTTGTGGGGCACTACCAGCTGTCGCCTACGCTGTCCCCTTTTCTCTGTCCAGCGGTATAGTTTCCCTTTTTCCCATAAGAATGTTTCGTTATCTGCCCCGCCCCCTCCGGTCTCTGCTCGTTCCCGGTACTTTTGTAAGGTCGGGTCAGTCTTAGACTCTGCCTCGAAAGCATCTGGGGTGTCCCAGGGTATGGGGCCTAACCTGTCAGGCAAGGTCGGGGTAGGTCTTACCTGTGTCTCCCGCACTGGTGAGAGCTCTCGCTCCGTCCGGGCTTGGGCCCGTGTAGTCACTGGGTCCGCCTCGTTGTTGCATACTGGAGCATAGGCAGAAGTCATGGGGCCCAAATCGTTGCCCAGTAGTACTTCGGCAGGTAAATTATCCATTAGGCCCACGTTCACAGCCCCCTTTCCCGCTCCCCAATCAAGATGCACTTTAGCTGTTGGAATTTTGTACACATCCCCCCCCGCCACTCTAACGGCCACAGTCTGTCCGGATCGCTTGTGCTCTGGCACCAAATGACTCTGTACCAGCGTGATAGTAGCCCCTGTGTCTCGCAATCCCTCGGTAGATCGCCCCTCGAGCCATACCCTCTGCCGATGGTGCTGGCGGTTATCTGAGGCAGCATATACAGGGTCTGCCTCGTGAAGCGGCCCCACATATCCCTCCATAGGGGCCTCTTGGTTAACACAGAGGGCCCGGGCCAGACGATAGGACCCAGAGGGGTAATTGTAATTCCTGGGTGTCTGGTGCGTATTAAGGGGGCAGCTAGCCATGAAATGCCCTGGTTGCTTGCATCGGTGGCAAGTCGGTCTGGGACGCTCAGAGCTGTTATTGGGTGGTCCTGAGTGTCGGACGGGCCCTGTGGGCACCGGGGCTCGGAATTCAGCATGAGGGGGTGCACGGTAAACCTCTCTGGGTTCGACCCGTGCTGGAGCTCGGTAGTTCATGGGTTCGTGAAGACGGGAGTCATAATGTTCATCGGCCAATTTGGCTGCTTCTTCTAAGGTAGAAGGCCGCCTGTCTCGCAGCCATTCCTTCCCTTGCTGTTCCATGCCATTATAAAAATGTTCTAAGAGAAACAATTGTAAAATTTCCTCCCCAGTCACCGCTTTACTTCCGCTCAGCCAGTGATTTGCCGCTCTCCGCATTCGGTGCGCCCATTCCATATGGGTATCGTTAGGCTTCTTTTCCGTGCCCCGAAACTGTCTGCGATACGTGTCCGGAGTTACAGCGTACCGTCGCAACAGTGTCTCCTTAACTAGCTCATACTGTGTCACTTCCTCAGCACCCAGAGTACGAAAGGCTTCCAGGGCTCGCCCGGATAGTTTCCCAGACAATATCGTGGGCCACTCTCTGTTGGGAATCTGGTGCAGGGCACATTGCCTTTCGAAGTCCGCCAAATATTCATCAATCCCTGTCTCGCTCTCTAGGAAGGGTCGAAATGCCGCATAGGGTATCTTGGGCCTCCCAGCATTTTCGACAGGGATGATTACCTGCGGGGCTTCAGCATTGCGGTGTGCGTTCGCTAGGTTGAGTTCGTGGGCTCGAGTCTCTCGTATATCCTCGTCCGCCTCCGCCATCAACTGCTGTACCAATTCCATGGAGGGGTTCGGCCCGTATAATGAGAGCCTTTCCCGAACAATCCTGGTTTTTTCGTCACTAATCGTGGTCGGTGTTTCCGCCATTGTGAAGCTCTGATCCAGTTCGGTCAATTCTGCGATCAGCTCTCTCCTCGGCCGGTTGCTGGCGTACCCCCCTCTGCTTTCAAGTAAATCTTTTAGGGTTGTACGCTTCAATTTTTCGTAAGCGCTCTCCATCCGTTCTGTACCTCTCCTAGGAAATCCAGGAAAATCCCGCCGCTGCCGCCAAATGTTACGGTTACCCTTAGTCTCGCTGAGAGATGGACCGCTTAGTAGCCTGGATCCCTATTGCTAAAGAGGGGAGAAACTGCTTTCCATAGTATTCTATATGAGTCTCGCAAATATAGAATAATCTCCCTTAGCTGCAGTACAGCTAGGATACCCTTTTGCCCACAAAAACGAGTCAACGCTGCGATTGAGGGTCAAACAAGAACTCAGGACTGGGATGCCCAGCCTGCTTTTTATTAAGGTTACATGCACACAGGGCAGTCCCAGGGGGAGAGGGGGGGAAGCACAAAATCCCCCATCACACATTTAGATAGAGAGCACTGTCCTTTGACAGGCCACAATAGGATTACAGTACTTAAGATAACAAGTTTACAAGTTCATCTTATCAATTAGCAGTCTGGCTCCAGAGGTGATTAGACAATAGTTTCTAAAAGCTGAAAAAAAAAGAGTTAACTCTTTATGAAATGATACTTGTTACGGTTTTCTTGGAGCCCTTCTTAGGCGCTGGCTTGCTGGTTCAGGCATTGCTGCTGGGAAATAAGCTCTTCACAACAAAATAACTAATGCTTCTGTAACAAATATATTTACCTCTCAAGCACCTTTTTTTCTGGAGAAAGTAGACCCAGTTTTGATAACCTCGCCTCATATTCTGGGATTGTGGCCCTTTTTTAAAGTTTAGCTAATGCTGTAATTTTTTAAATAGGTTCCCAGAACTGCACTCCAGGTTCAATGTGAGGTCTTGCCAGGGATTTGTGACAGAATTATTCTTTTATCCCTTACATTAATGCCTCTTGTAATACATACTAGTAATCTTATTAGCCTTAGAAGTCGCTGCCTTGCATTGCACACTCTTTCTTACGGCTAGATTACGAGTTTTGCGTTATGAGTAAAAAAGCAGCGTTAAGGCTCATAATGCTGCTTTTTCACTACCGCTTCTATTACGAGTCTTGTAGGTACAGCTGTCCCACACACTTTTTTTGGCTGTACCGCAAATTAACTTACACAATTTTCGTAAAGTCTTTTTTCAATGGGACTTCCATTGCGCTGGCATTACAAGTTTTTTTTTTTAGGCCAAAAAGTGAGCGGTACAGCCTATCCCGCAAGATTCGTATAGCATTCTAAAGTCAGTAGTTATGAGTTTTACACTACAAAGCCGTAGCATAAAACTCATAACTAAAGTGCTAAAAAGTACACTAACACCCATAAACTACCTATTAACCCCTAAACCGAGGCACTCCCGCATCGCAAACACTAAAATAAAATTATTAACCCCTAATCTGCTGCTCCGGACATCGTCGCCACTATAATAAACATATTAACTCCTAAACCGCCGCACTCCCGCATCGCAAAAACTAATTAAATATTAGTAATCCTTAATCTGCTGTCCATAACATCGCCACCTACCTACATTTATTAACCGCTAATCTGCCGCCCCCAACGTCGCCACCACTATACTAAATTTATTAACCCCTAAACCTAAGTCTATCCCTAACCCTAACACCCCCTAACTTAAATATAATTAAAAAAACTAAATAAAACCTTCTATTAATAACTAAATAATGACCTATAAAATAAACCCTAAGCTAGCTACAATATAACTAATACATAACTACATTGTAGCTAGCTTAGGGTTTATTTTTATTTTACAGGCAAGTTTGTATTTATTTTAACTAGGTAGAATAGTTACTAAATAGTTATTAACTATTTAATTACTACCTAGCTAAAATAAATACAAATTTACCTGTAAAATAAAACCTAACCTGAGTTACACTAACACCTAACCTTACACTACAATTAAATAAATTACCTAAATTAAATACAATTAACTAAATTAAATACAAATACCTAAATTACAAAAACAAACAAACACTAAATTACAAAAAATAAAAAACAAATTACAAGATATTTAAACTAATTACACCTAATCTAATATTCCTATCAAAATAAAAAAAGCCCAGCCAGAATAAAAAAAAACCCTAGCCTAAACTAAACTACCAATAGCCTTTAAAAGGGCCTTTTGTGGGGCATTGCCCCAAAGAAATCAGCTCTTTTACCTGTAAAAAAAATACAAACAACCCCCCAACAGTAAAACCCACCACCCACACAACCAACCCCCCAAATAAAACCTTAACTAAAAAAACCTAAGCTCCCCATTGACCTGAAAAGGGCATTTGGATCGGCATTGCCCTTAAAAGGACATTTAGCTCTATTGCGGCCCAAACCCTAACCTAAAAATAAAACCCACCCAATAAACCCTTAAAAAAAGGGGGCGGAGCTAACCGTCATGCTGGTAAGACGTGTGCTGAGGGAGCTCTTCACACTATTACCTAAAAACCTTTAATTTTCCTCAGGATTAGGGTCAGATTACTTATTATTTTATAACACTCCACCAAGAGCTCAAGGGGGGTAGTTATCAAGCCGTCTACTTTTCTGGCTTCGCCGGCCCAATACGCCCGCCTAAGCTCGCCTCACATCGCCGCCGCGGACCTGAAAAAATACGCCTAAGTTATCAAATAAAGCTGTCAAAAAGCCGCGGGGCGATGAGCAGCGGACTGTGACAGTTATCACTCATCCGATCTCGCTGCTCTTCGGCTTTTTCCCAGCTTAATTGCTAGCCTGTCACTAAGCACTCACACTAAACTACACTGTTCTACCCCCTATATCGGCGCCCCCGAAGCCTCCCGCAACTCAATAAAGTTACTAACCCCTAAACCGCCGCTCCTAGACCCTGCCGCAACTATCAAAAATGTATTAACCACTAAACCACCGCTCCTAGACCCTGCCGCAACTCTTATAAATGTATTAACCCCTAAACCGCCGCTCCTAGACCCTGCCGCAACTCTTATAAATGTATTAACCCCTAAACCGCCGCTCCTAGACCCTGCCGCAACTCTTATAAATGTATTAACCCCTAAACTGCCGCTCCTAGACCCTGCCGCAACTCTTATAAATGTATTAACCCCTAAACCGCCGCTCCCGGACACCGCTGCCACCTACAGTATACCTAGTAACCCCTATCCTGCCCCCCCTACACCGTCGCCCTCTATTATAAAATTATTAACCCCTATCCTGCTGATCCCGCACCTCTCCGCAACTAAATAAATAGTTTAACCCCTAAACCGCCGCTCCCTGAACCCGCCGCAACCTATATTAAACCTATTAACCCCTATCCTGCCCCCCCTACACCGTCGCCACCTATAATAAATTTATTAACCCCTATCCTGCCCCCCACTACACCGCCGCCACTGTAATAAAATGATTAACCCCTAAACCTAAGTCTAACCCTAACCCTAATGCCCCCCTAACTTAAATATTAATTAAATAAATCTAAATAAATTAACTCTTATTAACTAAATGAATCCTATTTAAAACTGAATACTTACCTTTAAAATAAACCCTAATATAGCTACAATATAAATAATAATTATATTCTAGCTATCTTAGGATTTATTTTTATTTTACAGGTACCTTTCAATTTATTTTAACCAGGTACAATAGCTATTAAATAGTTATTAACTATTTAATAGCTACCTAGCTAAAATAAAGATAAATTTACCTGTAAAATAAAAACTAACCTAAGTTACAATTACACCTAACACTACACTATACTTTAATAAATTATTCCTATTTAAAAATAAATACTTACCTGTAAAATAAACCCTAAGATAGCTACAATATAATTAATTAATTATATTGTAGCTATCTTAGGATTTATATTTATTTTACAGGTAACTTTGTATTTATTTTAGCTAGTTAGAATAGTTATTAAATAGTTATTAACTATTTAATAACTACCTAGCTAAAAGAAATACAAAATTACCTGTAAAATAAATCCTAACCTAAGTTACAATTAAACCTAATACTACACTATCATTAAATTAATTAAATAAATTAACTACAAATAACTACAATTAAATACAATTACATAAACTAACTAAAGTACAAAAAATAAAAAAAGCTAAGTTACAAAAAATAAAAAAATAAGTTACAAACATGTTAAAAATATTACAACAATTTTAAGCTACTTACACCTAATCTAAGCCCCCTAATAAAATAACAAACCCCCCCCAAAATAAAAAAATGCCCTACCCTATTCTAAATTAAATAAATTTCAAAGCTCTTTTACCTTACCAGCCCTTAAAAGGGCCATTTGTGGGGGCATGCCCCAAAGAAAACAGCTCTTTTGCCTGTAAAAGAAAAATACAACCCCCCCCCAACATTAAAACCCACCACCCACATACCCCTAATCTAACCCAAACCCCCCTTACAAAAACCTAACACTAATCCCCTGAAGATCATCCTACCTTTAGTTGTCTTCACTCAGCCGAGCCACCGATGGAACTGAAGAGGACATCCGGAGCGGAAGAAGTTAATCCTCCAAGCGGCGCTGAAGAAATCTTCCATCCGATGAAGTCATCATCCAGGCGGCGCTGAAGAAAAGTCTTCGATCCGGCCCATGTCATCTTCAAAGAGGCGCTGAAGAGGTCTTATATCCGGGCGAAGTCATCTTCCAAGCTGGGTCTTGAATCTTCCTTCCGCCGACGCGGAACCACCTTCTTCACCGACGGACTACGATGAATGACGGCTCCTTTAAGGGACGTCATCCAAGATGGCGTCCCCTCAATTCCGATTGGCTGATAGGATTCTATCAGCCAATCGGAATTAAGGTAGGAAAAATCTGATTGGCTGATGGAATCAGCCAATCAGATTGAGCTCGCATTCTATTGGCTGTTCCGATCAGCCAATAGAATGCGAGCTCAATCTGATTGGCTGATTGGATCAGCCAATCGGATTGAACTTGAATCTGATTGGCTGATTCCATCAGCCAATCAGAATTTTCCTACCTTAATTCCGATTGGCTGATAGAATCCTATCAGCCAATCGGAATTGAGGGGACGCCATCTTGGATGATGTCCCTTAAAGGAGCCGTCATTCGTCGTAGTCCGTCGGTGAAGAAGGTGGTTCCGCGTCGGCGGAAGGAAGATTCAAGACCCGGCTTGGAAGATGACTTCGCCCGTATAGAAGACCTCTTCAGCGCCTCTTTGAAGATGACATCGGCCGGATCGAAGACTTTTCTTCAGCGCCGCCTGGATGATGACTTCATCGGATGGAAGATTTCTTCAGCGCCGTTTGGAGGATTAACTTCTTCCGCTCCGGATGTCCACATCGGTTCCATCGCTGCTCGGCTGAGTGAAGACAACTAAAGGTAGGATGATCTTCAGGGGATTAGTGTTAGGTTTTTGTAAGGGGGGTTTGGGTTAGATTAGGGGTATGTGGGTGGTGGGTTTTAATGTTGGGGGGGTTGTATTTTTCTTTTACAGGCAAAAGAGCTGAATTTTTTGGGGCATGCCCCCACAAATGGCCCTTTTAAGGGCTGGTAAGGTAAAAGAGCTTTGAAATTTATTTAACCCCTTAGTGACCAGAGCACTTTTCCATTTTCTGTCCGTTTGGGACCAAGGCTATTTTTACATTTCTGGGTGTTTGTGTTTAGCTGAAATTTTCCTCTTACTCATTTACTGTACCCACACATATTATATACCGTTTTTCTCGCCATTAAATGGACTTTCTAAAAATACCATTATTTTCATCATATCTTATCATTTACTATAAAAAAAATTATAAAATATGAGGAAAAATGGAAAAAAAACACACTTTTTCTAACTTTGAACCCCAAAATCTGTTACATATCTACAACCACCAAAAAACACCCATGCTAAATTGTTTCTAAATTTTGTCCTGAGTTTAGAAATACCCAATGTTTACATCTTCTTTGCTTTTTTTGTAACTTATAGGGCCATAAATACAAGTAGCACTTTGCTATTTTCAAACCATTTTTTTTCAAAATTAACGCTAGTTACATTAGAACACTAATATCTTTCAGGAATCCCTGAATATCCATTGACATGTATATATTTTTTTTTAGAAGACATCCCAAATTATTGATCTAGGCCCATTTTGGTATATTTCATGCCACCATTTCACCGCCAAATGCGATCAAATACAAAAAATTGTTCACTTTTTCACAAATTTTTTCACAAACTTTCAGTTTCTCACTGAAATTATTTACATACTGCTTGTGCAATTATGGCATAAATGGTTGTAAATTCTTCTCTGGGATCCCCTTTGTTCAGAAATAGCAGACATATATGGCTTTGGCATTGCTTTTTGGTAATTAGAAGGCCGCTAAATGCCACTGCGCACCACACGTGTATTATGCCCAGCAGTGAAGGGGTTAATTAGGGAGCATGTAAGGAGCTTTTTGGGGTAATTTTAGCTTTAGTGTAGTGTAGTAGACAACCCCAAGTATTGATCTAGGCCCATTTTGGTATATTTCATGCCACCATTTCACCGCCAAATGCGATCAAATTAAAAAAAACGTAAAATTTTTCAAAATTTTAGGTTTCTCACTGAAATAATTTACAAACAGCTTGTGCAATTATGGCACAAATGGTTGTAAATGCTTCTCTGGGATCCCCTTTGTTCAGAAATAGCAGACATATATGACTTTGGAGTTGCTTTTTGGTAATTAGAATGCTGCTAAATGGCGCTGCGCATCACACGTGTATTATGGCTAGCAGTGAAGGGGTTAATTAGGTAGCTTGTAGGGAGCTTGCAGGGTTAATTTTAGCTTTAGTGTAAAGATCAGCCTCCCACCTGAAACATCAGACCCCCTGATCCCTCCCAAACATCTCTCTTCCCTCCCCTACCCCACAAATGTCCCCGCCATCTTAAGTACTGGCAGAAACTCTGCCAGTACTAAAATAAAAGGTATATTTGGGCTTTTTTGTGCATTTTTTGTTAGCATATTTACATATGCTTCTGTGTAGGGATCCCCCTTAGCCCCCAACCTCACTGATCCCCCACTAAACAGCTCTCTAACCCTCCCCCTCTGACTTAATGTGCGCCATCTTGGGTACTGGCAGCTGTCTGCCAGTACCCAGTTTAGAGAAAAAAAATGCTTTTTTTTAAATAAAATATGTCCCTTTTCTGTAGTGTAGCTTTCCCCCCCCCCAAGCCCACCCCCCCACCCCTTCCAGATCCCTTAGATGGTAAAAGTAAAAGTTTATTTCATTTTTTTTTTTACTTTTACTTTTTTACTTTTCTGTAGTGTAGCGGTTCCCACCCGCTCCCGCCCCGTGCACGCGCCCGCCCGCCACCCCCCCGTGCACGCGCGCGCGCCCGTGCGCGCCCCCGACGGTCCCGATCCCGCCCCCCGTGACGTCACGCGCAACACCGATGGCCGCCCACCCGCCTCCCAATTCGGCTCCCACCCACCAACGATACCGGCCATCGATGTCCGGTGCAGAGAGGGCCACAGAGTGGCTCTCTCTGCATCGGATGGCCATGTATGGTTATTGCAGGATGCCTCCATATCGAGGCATCACTGCAATAACCGGAAAGCAGCTGGAAGCGAGCAGGATCGCTTCCAGCTGCTTTCCACACCGAGGACGTGCAGGGTACGTCCTCAGGCGTTAACTGCCTTTTTTTTGAGGACGTACCCTGCACGTCCTCGGTCATTAAGGGGTTAATTTAGAATAGGGTAGGGAATTTTTTTATTTTGGGGGGTTTGTTATTTTATTAGGGGGCTTAGATTAGGTGTAAGTAGCTTAAAATTGTTGTAATATTTTTAACATGTTTGTAACTTTTTTTTTATTTTTTGTAACTTAGCTTTTTTTATTTTTTGTACTTTAGTTAGTTTATGTAATTGTATTTAATTGTAGTTATTTGTAGGTAGTTTATTTAATTAATTTAATGATAGTGTAGTATTAGGTTTAATTGTAATTTAGGTTAGGATTTATTTTACAGGTAATTTTGTATTTCTTTTAGCTAGGTAGTTATTAAATAGTTAATAACTATTTAATAACTATTCTAACTAGCTAAAATAAATACAAAGTTACCTGTAAAATAAATATAAATCCTAAGATAGCTACAATATAATTATTAATTATATTGTAGCTATCTTAGGGTTTATTTTACAGGTAAGTATTTATTTTTAAATGGGATTAATTTATTAAAGTATAGTGTAGTGTTAGGTGTAATTGTAACTTAGGTTAGGTTTTATTTTACAGGTAAATTTCTCTTTATTTTAGCTAGGTAAGCTATTAAATAGTTAATAACTATTTAATAGCTATTGTACCTAGTTAAAATAAATTGAAAGGTACATGTAAAATAAAAATAAATCCTAAGATAGCTAGAATATAATTATTATTTATATTGTAGCTATATTAGGGTTTATTTTAAAGGTAAGTATTTAGTTTTAAACAGGATTCATTTAGTTAATAAGAGTTAATTTATTTAGATTTATTTAATTAATATTTAAGTTAGGGGGGCGTTAGGGTTAGGGTTAGACTTAGGTTTAGGGGTTAATAATTTTATTACAGTGGCGGCGGCGTAGTGGGGGGCAGGATAGGGGTTAATAAATTTATTATAGGTGGCGACGGTGTAGGGGGGGCAGATTAGGGGTTAATAAATTTATTATAGGTGGCAACGGTGTAGGGGGGGCAGGATAGGGGTTAATAAATTTATTATAGGTGGCGACGGTGTAGGGGGGGGGCAGATTAGGGGTTAATAAATTTATTATAAGTGGCGACGGTGTAGGGGGGGCAGGATAGGGGTTAATAAATGTATTATAGGTGGCGACTGTGTAGGGGGGGCAGATTAGGGGTTAATAAATTTATTATAGGTGGCGACAGTGTAGGGGGGGCAGATTAGGGGTTAATACATTTAATATAGGTTGTGGCGGGTTCAGGGAGCGGCGGTTTAGGGGTTAATACATTTATTATAGTTGCAGTGGGCTCCGGGAGCGGCGGTTTACGGGGTAATAACTTTATTTAGTTGCGGCGTTGTATGGGGGGTCAGATTAGCGGTGTTTAGACTCGGGGTACATGTTAGGGTGTTAGGTGTAGACAGCTCCCATAGAAATCAATGGGATGTCTGTCAGCAGCGAACTTGTACTTTCGCTATGGTCAGACTCCCATTGATTCCTATGGGATCCGCCGCCTCCAGGGGTGGCGGATTGAAAACCAGGTACGCTGGGCCGTAAAAGTGCCGAGCGTACCTGCTAGTTTTTTGATAACTAGCAAAATTAGTGAGATTGTGCCGTACTTGTGTGCGGAACATCTGGAGTGACGTAAGAATCGATCTGTGTCGGACTGAGTCCGGCGGATCGATGCTTACGTCACAAAATTCTACTTTTGCCGGTCTCGAGCCTTTGATAACTAAGGCGAATCAGCCTCGCCACAAATACGATGCGGAATTTCAGCGTATTTGAGGTTAACGGCTTGATAACTAGGCCCCCAAGTGTGTTCCTGGAAAGGAGGTTTCTACCCTGAAATTGAGGCGGACAGCTTTATAAGAGTTGGCCCTTCTCTATAGGGTGACCAACGCTGCCGGAACTCGCAAGCCCGAACCTATACCTTATGCCCTGAAGCAAGAGAACCTGTGGTAGCCTGAATGCTGCTTTCCGGAGGGTCGGGTTCCGCACCGGAGCAGTAGATTAACACCAGACATCAACAGTGTAGCAACGAGGATCCTCTGGCTCAGGGAGGACCTGACTCGCATGCAGCCCGCATCTTTACCTGTACATCTAGGCCTATCTTCTGCTCTGAAGGCTAATCTGCTAAGGACCCCACCTGCCCACTGTTTTCCAACAGTCGAGCACCTTAGTGAACTGCAGAGGATACCTCCGGGATCAAGTGAACCACTACATTCTCTGGCGCGAACATCCGCCATCTTGCATACTGGCCTCCCGGCATAACAACGGCCCCCATTCAATTAGGCCTGGGAATACTCCTCTACCAGAGACTATTAGCAGCGGGTAAGATCATCTCATTTTCCCCTTGCCTCCCTGCTGTAAGTGATCTACCTTGTTATCCAGCTCTGCAGCCCTTTTGCACTTGTCCCACATGGCCAGTGTGGCCCTCACAGTCTCCGCTACCTGAGCATCAAGACCTCTTCCCTCACCTGTTTTAGGGATCTCTCCCACAGCAGCCATTACTCCTCCGATCCTCTAATTACTTAAGAATATGATTTAGTGAACTCCCTCACAGTAGCCCTATCTCCTCCCATCCCCCATCTACTTAGGCTGCTTCAGCTGCTCAGACTTCGGTCCTACAGTAGCCATCTGAAATAAACTCACCCAGAGAAATTGGAGAGGAACTAATCTATTAAGCTAAACGGACCCTAGCAGTAAAAGAGGGGCAAAAGGACACAAACAAGGTGTAACACAGTGTGGGGAAAGACAACTTCAAATAAATAACGTTTACATAGATAAGAGGATAGCTAGAGCTGCTGAGGTGGAAATAGGAGAGAGGCTGTTAATTAAAGAATCATTATAACTGCAGCTGTATAAGTAGTGGAAAAAAGATCCTAACATACAAGCAAGAGTCAAAGTTAAGACTTAATAGAGGTAATAAAAAGGGTTTGCAGCTATAGCATCTGACACCCTGAAGTTCCTTACATCACTGAACATTTCTGATCTTGGCGTTCTCCCTTTATGAGTATTCACTTTGCTAAAAGCTGCTGCATCAGCTGTGGTGTCTTTGGGCTATTTGCTCAAAGTGTAGTGTATTTTCTCTACACAGTCTAAATTTTGCTTACATATTGCCTAGCTATTATTGGTACATCTGTATGATTATTGTATTGTTTCTCACTCATTTATTGCCGGTTTAGAGTTTTTGCACTCCTAGTCCTCACCTCCCTTTCTGGGTGGGTCACAGCCTCTCTCCCTTTTCCCTTCCTTCGGGTCGTATCCTCTTTTCCCCAAGGTGAGGGCTGGGACCTAGTACAAGCCTGAGTTATTGTATACGGCTGCTTCTGCAGGCTCTAATTTATATGATATAATTGTTTGTGCTGTACTGCCTCCACGCCGGTTCTTGTAAACTGACTGCACCTTCTTTTGGGGTTCTGGAGAGGGTTTTTCCTCACCCGATGTGGAAGGCAGGTTAGCGGGAAGATCAGAGTGGTTGCCCTTCATGATCAGCATGCGTACTGTAAGATATATAAATTGTTTTACACTCTAATATGTAACTTGTCATTATAACTGTTTTACATAACCTGTCCATTCTGTTATACGGGGTGCTGTTTGCTAGGAGTGTGTATTCTTAGTGTTAGCCATCAAGGCCTGCAACTTGTTTGAGCAATGCCTCACACTGCCAGGAGACAATCCAAATCTCAAGCTAAACCTCAGGAGACAGTTCTGGACCACTTCTCGTTGCAGACTCAGCAAGGGCCTAGCAAGTCAGTATCTAGCCAAGTGGATCAAGACTCGCAAGATAAAGGCTCCCAGTCTAGTGTTAATTCTAGCATAGCCTCCTCTAGATACCTCAAAAAGTCTGCTATGCAGAAGATGCTAGCTGCTCAGACTTTATCCATCACAAAGGAGATTCACCGTAGCTCAGCTGAATTATGTAAAGATATATCTGAGATAGAATGTGTGGATGCCTTGGAGCGCAAGCAAGACGATCTGGCCACAGATCATACCAACCTCCTTTCGTATTCAAAAGCCCTAGCAGATCAGATAACACAATTGGAATCCAAGCTAGCCGACCTGGAATACAGATCTCGCAGGAGCAATATTAGATTCAGGGGTATTTCAGAAACAGTTTCACCCTCTGAGCTGCAGGTCTTCCTTTCGGACCTTTTTCAAGAACTGCTTGGGACTTTCAAAATGTTACCTAACGCCTTGGAAAGGTGCCATCGGGCTCTCAGGCCCCGTTCGCTTTCATCTGACAAACCCAGAGACGTTATTGTATGCTTCCATAGCTATAACGCTAAGGACCAGATCTTGCAAGCGGCTTTTCACAGGCCTTCTCTTTCTGAGAGATTCAGAGAGATTCAACTACTTCAAGATCTCTCTCAGCACACCCTCCAGCAAGGAGATTGTTCTACCCAGTTACAGAAGTTCTCAGGAGAGAAAACATCAAATATCGGTGGGGGTACCCAATCAAAATTGTTGTTACTAAAGATAACCAGTCCCACATGATCAATAGCCTAAGTCAAGGCTTCGCTCTTCTGGAGTCCTGGGGTCTGCGACCACCTGGAAGCAATGCCCAAGCACCCCCTCAAGCCAAGCTCAGAACCTCTGCAAAAGAATGGCAGGTCAAGGAACAAAGATCAAAAAGGCCTAAGCACCATCCTCCTCCAGGTGACCCTGATCTATAACAGTTTCGAACCTGGGTATCCCTCCTACTTTGCGCTTACTGGGTAAGCTAGATGGTGTGTCTATTTCAGGCAGTTTTGGTGTTTTCATTAAAAGCTACATGCCTATTATAGTTGCACTTCTTTTTGCTGTACTCATCTTGCTCGACCCTGATCTGTAATGGTCCCAGATCTTGGTCTTACCAACTGAGCGCCCTTGGGGTAAGCTAACTGGTTCAACTACTTCTAGTGGATCCTGGGTTTTCGTTAAAAGTATAAAGTTATGGGCCTATGTCTGTTGCACCTTACTTAACTGTTACTATTTAATAATTGTGTTATAGAACGTTTAGAATGTTTAAATATTTCATATCTTTTCGGGTCATACCACTCTGACCTTATTGCTCATATTTTGTACCTACCCCCCCAAATTTGCCCGTGTCTCGAGCTCAACTCGGTGGATTACTTCCACCAAAATACCCCAATAATTTGTCAGCAGATTTATTTCACGTTGTACAAGCTTAACTCTTGTTCCCTCTTTCCCTTTCTTTTTACCCGCGGCAGGCCCTGGCATTCCTTTCCTCCTACTTTGGTAAATGGCTAATAGTAATAATATAAAATTACTCACTCATAATGTTAGGGGTTTGAATTCGCCAGGCAAGCGTAGCATTTTTCTTAGATCACTCTCACACTTAAACCCGGATGTGGTTCTCCTTCAAGAGACACACTGGAAAGAGGGAGATATCCCTAGACTCATCTCTAAAAATTATACTAAAATTGAACTTGCCCTGTATTCCTCCAAGGCAAGAGGGGTGGCTATCCTGATTCACAGACGCCTGGTGTGTGAAATAACCTTCATAGAAAAAGACCCCCAGGCCAGATACGTAATATTAAAGTGTAAATGTTGAAATTCGTGCTCTATGATGTTTGGAGAGCCTTCAACTTGCAGGACATTGACTACACACATTACTCACATGCCCATTCAACCTATTCCAGGTTGGATTATATCTTTTCCCAAGCCCAAACCTTAGACCATGTTAGAAAAGTTAAAATCCACGTCTGCCCATGGTCAGACCATGATCAGGTTTCCCTTATTCTTAGTGAACCTTCTGATAAACCAAGCCCTTCATCATGGACCATGCCACACATCTTACTTTCTGACATCCCCTTTAGAGAAGAGTTACGGAACTCTATGAAGGAATTAATTGAATTAAATGATAACCACTTAGTCTCCAATGATACTCTTTGGGGAGCTTTGAAGGTCTCTATTAGAGGCTTGATTATTAAAAAAACAGGCTAACTTGCGGAAAACCCAGAGATTACCCCATCACAAGCTTTTAGTGAACTCAAAAACATAGAAGCTCAGAATCGCAGCTCTTCTACATCACCTCAAACGGTAGCGATTCGTATTTTGAAAGCCCATATCTGTGAACTGGAACTGAAACGCACACAACAACAACTTATTAAGACTAAACAACTATTCCATTATAAGGCAATAAAGCCGACACATTATTAGCTAATAGATTATGCCATAAAGAAAGCGTCTCTCGCATTCAAATGCTCAAGCACAATGGCCAGTCCAATACCTTGCCCAGCCAGATAGGCTCTCTCTTTGCCAAATATTATGCAGACCTTTACAACATTATGGATTCTGAGTCCCCCTCTGCCATGCCCCGGCCTATTATCAAGCAAACTCTCAGTCGACTTGATCTCCCTACTTTGTCGACTGCCGATCAGGATTCCCTGAGAGGCCCCATTTCCCTATCCGAGGTTTTAAAGGTAATTAGGCATCTTAAGCTACTTAAAGCCCCAGGTCCTGACGGTTTCCCCTCTCTGTTCTATAAAACATACAGGGCTGAATTATCCCCCCTGTTACAACTTTTTTTCCATATGGCTGACTTGCAGGGCTCAATTAGAAGGGAATTCCTAGAAGCCACAATTATAACTATCCCGAAGTCTGATAAGGATCCATGTTTATGCTCCAGTTACAGACCAATCTCCCTCATAAACACAGATATTAAAATTTATTCAAAAATTTTAGCTAATAGAATTGCTATACTACTTCCCAATCTTATTAATGAGGACCAGGTGGGCTTTATGCCCAACCAAGAGGGGCCTGATAACACCAGGCAATTGCTCAATATTGCTATGGAGGCCACTAGGCTAAATAAACCCTTTTCAATTCTATCATTAGATGTCGAGAAGGCATTTGATAGGGTCAGATGGGAATACCTCTGGGAGGTTCTGGAGGCATTTAGGTTCCCAGTGGAAATGTATTCTCATATACAAGCTCTGTACTCTTCCCATTAAGCAAGGGTCAGGGGTATGGGGTTTTGCACTGCTCCATTTTCACTGTCCAATGGCACCCGCCAAGGCTGCCCTTTATCCCCTGTCTTGTTCAACTTAGCTATAGAACCCCTCGCCAAGCTCATTCATCGGGAGCCCTCTTTGGAAGGTATTACCTTACACGGTACTTCTCACAAAATTGCAGATGACATCACCATTTTTTCCTCTTCCCCTAAAGATACTATTCCTCCGCTTCTGTCCCTCTTGAAACTCTTTGGTGATATGTCTTTCTACAAATTAAACCTTACAAAAACTGAACTATACTCATGGGGGTTCCCCTCAGATTATATCTAAGACCTTGTAAATACACAGAGTAGAAAGGAAAACATCAAGCATTTAGGGATTTACATCTCAAATACCACTACTCAGCTCATCCAAGACAATTATATTTCAACTTTTTTTTATTTTTCAAATAAGAAAGAGTTACAACAAATAGCAAATAGTGTTGGTTACAGACATTAATATGACTCATTATTAACAAACCCAATTTGTTAACCTTCCAATGTATATATTTCCCTCTGACCCATTGACTGTAGTTTACGTTTCATATGTGCTAGATGTTTGAGGCTATCTGTGGATTGTAGGCCGTTATAAAGTCAGCTTGTGAGAGCCTCCGTTCAAAATTTGGTGTGGATCCGGGGTACAGTCTTTTTTTTTTTTTCTAAGAGAAATGTCCAGCTGGGTTGTTGTATAGTCCACTTTTGGGGTTTATAAACACAGTAACCAGATAAGGGGTTTATGCCATGTAAAACTTATAAAATATCAACAGTAAGATAAAGAATAGAAGGAAGAAAAAAGAAAGAGAAAGCGCTTGTGTCTAGTACTTTATGAAGTATGGCCAACTTTTGTGGTAAGAGCTGCATGGTCTGTTCTGAATAGCCAGGGTAGAGAGTGCCTATGAGGTTTAAAATCCTATTTGTCAGCTATTTGCCTAGAGGCATAACTCCAGGATTCCCACAAAAACTGCATATCTTGGTGTCGAGAAATCTGTCCCTGTTTGAGGTAATAAAATCTTTCCATTAGCAAATTTTTGTCTACCAAAGTCTTCCATTCTAGTAGGGTGGGGGTTCGTTTGGTCTTCCACCACCTCGGGATTAGCTGGTTAGCTGCATTAAGCATGATTTGGAACAACTGCTTTCTAATGTTGCATGTGATGCCTGGTGTATGATTAAGCATTGCTATTTCTAAACTGGGATAGATGTTTGTTCCTAAAATTGTGTTAATATTCTTAAAAATTTCGAGCCAGAATGGTTTTATGAGCTCACACTCCCACCAAATGTGTGATAGGTGGCCAGCCTGAGAGCAACCTCTCCAGCATAGACCTGAGGATCTCTTAAACATATATCTTATCCTAGTAGGTGTTAGATACCACCTTGACATGATTTTGATATTGGTTTCTAATGCGTGTGCAGAATGAGCTGAGTGTGATAGCCTTTCAAATCTCTTTTTCCATGTCTTTGGAGTTGTTGTTACTCCAATTTCTTTGTCCCATTTGGCAGTATATGTAGGGAGATGTGGGATTGTGTTAGATAAGGTGATCTTATAAATTTTGGATAGGACTCCTTTTATGGGGCTTGTAGCCGTGCATATTAGTTCAAAGTTCGTGAGAGGTCCTAGTAGGTCGTTTTTAGATTTATGTGAGAATATGTAATGTCGTATTTGGTGAATCTTCAACCAGGAAGATAGAAAAGGGTGCTGTAGAGAGTCTAGTTGATTTTTGTCTTTAAATTTTCCATTTTCTATCAGCAAATGTATAGGTAAGGTGTGTGAGGAGTCTGGTAAGGGGGATTGGTTTTGTTGGATTCCTGGAGGGAATTCCGGATTATTCACGATATTGGTGAGTGGTGAGTATCTGGATGAAATCTTGTGTGGGGATTTGCGCATGAATGTCCAATCTGACCAAGTCTCATTGGTGATAGAGGATGTGGAAATGGTGTGTTTATGGAAAAAGGCTGGATTCCAGCAGATAGTGTCTAAGTTGTGTGTGCTAGTCATTGCGTTTTCGATTTGAAGCCATCTCTTGGGATCAGGCTCTTTGAAGCGACACCACTCTGAGACCCTTTGCAGGGACACAGCCAGTTTGTAAGAGTAAAGGTGAGGGACGCCCAGACCACCTTCTGATGGGTGTTTGGAAAGTGTAGTTTTATTGATCCGCGGGGGTCTGCGGCGCCATATATAATCGTTTATAATTTGTTGTAGGACAAATAAGTCCTTTTGAATGCCCGTAATTGGGACTGTTTGAAGGATATATAGGGCTTTTGGTAGGAGCATCATTTTCACTGCGTGAATCCTCCCTGTCCAAGAAATATTTTTGGGAAGCCAATTCGAAGTTAGAGCTTGGAATTCTGATATTAGGCTGCCATAGTTATATTTGCGTAAGTCCAATCTATTCTGAGTTATATGAATACCAAGGTATTTTAAAAATTTGGTCTGTTGTTTAAGGGGGCATGTTTTTTTTAAAGATTCCATATCACTGGGTGATATATTTATGGGTAGATACTCTGATTTTGTCATGTTTACCAAGAAATTTGAAACTTTACCAAATTGAGTCAGTTCAGTGATAGCATGTCCAATTGAAGTCATTGGGTCTGTCAGCGTCAGGAGTATGTCGTCTGCATATATGGCTAGTTTATGGGATTGATTATCTAAGTCCACTCCATGAATGTGAGGATTTTCTCTGATCTTAATTGCTAGTGGTTCTAGGGATAAGATGAAGAGAAGCGGGGAAAGAGGGCAACCCTGTCTTGAACCGTTTCGGATTTCAAAGGGTTCTGATAAATCACCATTAATTTTTACCTGTGCTGAGGGGGTAGTATAGAGGGCCAGTATTTTTTGGATAAAGGGGTCAGGGATGTTAAATCTTCGTAGGGTTTCTCGTAAATAAGTCCAGTCTAGTCTGTCAAACGCTTTTTCGGCGTCGGTGGAGAGGAAAACTGTCGGGATTTTATGTAGTGAGACATGCTCCAAAAGGTTGAGGGCCTTAACTGTGTTATCTTTTGCCTCTCTGCGAGGCACAAAGCCTACCTGATCCTGATGTATTATTGTCGGTAAGATCCGATTGAGGCGTGTGGCTAATAATTTGGCGTATAGTTTTAGATCTACATTAAGTAATGATATTGGTCTAAAGTTGGCCGGAGTTGTTGGGGATTTACCAGGTTTTGCTATGACTGCAATATTAGCTTGCAGCATGTAATCTGAGAATGAGGCCGATTCTGGAATTGAGTTAAATAAAGCCGTTAAGTGAGGTGTTAAATATTTGGAAAAGGTCTTATAATAGAGACCAGAAAAACCGCCAGGGCCTGGCGCTTTGTTTTGCTTAAGGGATTTTATCGCTTCTTGGACTTCAGAAGGTTGGAATGGTCTGTCTAATAGTTCACATTGGTCTTGGGATATGCACGGAAAAGGGATTTTGTCTAGATATAAATTGCAAGTCTGACTATGTGTCTGAGCTTCTCTCTCAGGGAATAGATTGTAAAGCTTATGGTAAAAGGCTTTAAACTCTTTTGCTATCGAGTTTGTATCCTCTAGCTGTGTCCCCTGTGGAGTTTTGATAGTGTGAATGTAAGTTTTCTGCTGTTGCTTCTTGAGTGCTTTTGCTAGTAGTTTCCCTGATTTGTTTCCCTCTCTATAGAAATTCTGTTGTAGGAAAAGTAGTTTCTTTTGTGCATTAATTTGCAGTATAGTGTTCATTTTTTCCCTTTTTGCAGTAAGTTTTTCTAAAATGATATTGTTAGCCGGATTAGTTTTATGTGAATAATCAAGATCTGCAATCTCTCTAGCTAAGTGTTCCATCTCCTCCCTATTTTTTTTATTGATTTGTGCCTTAGTTTTAATGAAATCACCTCTGAGAGTACATTTGTGGGCTTCCCACAGGGTAACTGGGTCCACGTCTGGAGTGTTGTTTAGTAAAAAGTAGTTTTTAATATGTTTTGAGAATTTTTTAATTTGTGTTGGGTCTAAGAGGATAGACTCATCTAGCCTCCATTGATATGTTCTGAAGGGTGCCGTCGGCCATCTAACGGTGTAAGTGACTAAGGAGTGGTCTGACCAGGTTGTATGTATTATTTGTGAGTGTTTAGAGTGGGAGAGTATCATATGGTCTGCTAAAATGTAATCTAACCTGGAGTAATTTCTATTTGGGTGGGAGAAAAAGGTGAAATCAGTTTTTTGCGGGTTAAGAGATCTCCAGGTATCGTGAAGGTTTAAAAGTTTAAGGTTTTGCCATATTGAATTGAGGTTAGGGATCTTAGCTCTGGTGTCTGGATTAGAGCAGTCTATTTCTGGATTTAGGGGGATGTTCAAATCTCCTGCCACAATCAAGGGGCCCTTAGTTTCTCTGATAAGGAGGTCTGTTAGGGATGATATGAATTTATCCTGGTGTGAGTTAGGGGCATAGACATTTGCTATCGTGACTGGTTTGCCGTATAAAAGGCCTTTCAGACAGAGGTATCTGCCTTCTTTATCTTGATAAACTTGTGTCTTAACAAAAGGAATTGATTTATGTATCAAGATGCTCACTCCATTAATTTTTTTGTTTTGATTAGTGCTGTGGAAATGTTGAGGGTAGTGAGGAGAAAAATACCTGGGAATGTTTTTAGATTTAAAGTGGGTCTCCTGAAGCAGTAATATATGGCCGCCCTTTTTGTGTAGGTCAGAAATGGCTAATCTTCTTTTATTAGGACAATTCAGGCCCTTTGCATTTTGTGTAAAGATAGTTAGGTCTTGTGGTGTTGGTTTATTCATGGTAGTATGTTGGCATTATGTCTGGAAAATCATTCCCTGGCTTGGCGCTTACCTGAGAGTTGTAGAGCAAGTACATTCGACGAAAAGTAAGCTTAGAAAAGAAGAAATAAGAAAAAGTTAAAGAGGAAAAATCAAAACACAATACAATTTCCATTAAACTGTTGGTAAACAAAATAAAATACTGTACTATAGGAGAGATACAATCTCCCAACTGTCTGAGAACAATAAGAACAACAACTGTAGAATGAACATATTGAGCTGTTGAAGTGTTTAGCACATTAAACAATAAACAGAACCTTGTGTACCTAGGAGCTAACAAACTCCCAGCACAAAAACACAGATCCCCGGTGATGATCATACAAACCCATCCTGTAATGGGAGGGGAAAACAGTATTTGAGCCTCTACAAAGTCTCAGTTCTAGGTCAGTTCTATTGGATGCTATCCAGAAGTGGAGTCAAGGAGAAGGAAAAGGGTTCAAATATAGTGTCTTCGGTGAAAGTTCCTTTCACCCTTTATCTCCTGGTGTGGGGGTGGCTGTGGTTGCTTGCATTTGGGGTTTCCTCTGTCGAGCTTGGCTCCATTCTTTCCTCTGCGGTAGTGGTGTGGACCTTCCTGCTTTGGAGTAATTATCCTGATGCAGTGTCGAAGTCCCCAATTGTGGGGGAGATATGTCGAGCTCCTTGCATAAGGAAGGGATATCAGCTATGGTAGAGCAAGTGAAGCGTCTTCCTTTCCAGAGTATTATTAGGTGAAAGGGAAAGCCCCATCTATATGGAATGTTCATTTTCCTCAAATGCGTTGTGAGTGGTTTAAGATCTCTGCGCTGTGATAGAGTTCTTTGGGAAAGGTCTGCATATACCTGTACTTCAGAAGCTGATAGGTTGCTGCTCCCTAGCTGACTTCATCAGCTCCTCTTTGACTTGATAGTTCGTGATACGTACAATGATATCTCTTGGCGGTTGATCTGGCAGTGGCTTAGGGCGCAGGGCTCTGTGAGCTCTGTCAATCTCGATTTTTGACGGTATCTCTTCTTTTCTTAGTGCGCTGAAGAAGTCCTGCAGATACTGATTCAGGTCAGCAGGCATTATAGTTTCAGGTATTCCTCGCAGTCTTATATTATGTCGCCTGCTGCGATTCTCAGCATCATCTATTTTGTTTTCGAGTTCAGAGATATTTACCCCTTGTTGTTGAATAGTATCATGAAGGGCAGCAATAGCTTCAGTGTGTGAGTCTTGGGTATTTTCTAGGGATTCCACTCTGTTCCCTATCTCCTGAATGTCCTTTTTGAGGTCTGAAATTTCCTCTTTTATGCATTGTTTAACCTGTGCTACTAGTGCAGAAAAGTCCTTCTTTGAGGGAATGGTGCTAAATAATGCAGTGGGGATAGTGATGTTCTCTGACGTGTGTTCACTCTCAGAATCAGATGAGCTTTGATCAGATATTTGTTCTAAGGGGTCAGCGCCTGCTGGGCTGGCTGCTTTAGTGTCTAAGGTTTTAAAAAAACTATTAACTGTATGGGGAGTTGCTTTAGTTTGTTTTGCCCCTTTATTAGGCTTGCTGCCTTTTTTTGGCGACATGTTAGAAGATTAGTGTTCAAGCTCTGCAGCTCCTCTGTGCTCCCCACACTATATGATGAGAAAAGATTGCAGTGTCTTTATGTTTGGCAGAGTTTCCTTATATTGTGAGATTGTTCGCCCCCTCTCCAATCTTAGATAGAAATTTTTATTTATATTAACCCTGTAAATAAATGAGCTTATGGTGCTAAGGTTGAGACATTATATCTGAGGGTTTTGTGAATCAGTGCTTTCTATGTCTCGTGGAGAGTGTGAGAAGGGAAGGAGGCCTTATTGTGCAGTGTCTCAGGCATAACTACCACCCTCTGGGGATCCGGGGTCTACATCCATGCTGTAACTATGATGTGATCCTAAGTTCTTAGTAGTAACAGCATTGATAAGTGAAAAATTGGCAATGCGGAGCAGTCTTATCTTTGTTGCAGTACTTTTTATTTCTGCCCCACCAAGCTGAATCGATGCGCTGTTAAATGAGTGCTGCCACAAGATGTGCGCACTTTACTTTAGCATAGGCTTCGGCCTCTCGCGGCCACAGCCGTCTCCTTTATATTGATCAGAGTTACCTGCCCTGTGTGTCTTTACCGCAATCGCGGAATCTGCCCCAGCTTTGGCGATGTGTGAGTACTCACTTAGGGAGGCATCTGATTGTAGATTAGGCAGTCCGGGTGTAAAGGCGGATTTCAATGATGCCTGGGCCCGCAGAGCTTGTCACCTTTCCAGCTGCACGATGTGTCAGCGCAAAGTTGTTAATGGCCTCAGCAGGCTGAACCGGCAAAGTGTATGTCACATCCCAAGTAGCTGTGGCTTACTAAATGTATATTGGCTAATGCCAGGCTCGTTCTTAGACAGATAGGGCACAGGAGCTCAGTTAAAAGTCAGCCATCTCCTCGGCTGGCTAGCTCCGCCCCCCCATCCAAGACAATTATACCCTGTTGTTAGCTGAACTGAGATCTTTGACCTCCAAGTGGAACCTTCAGGTGGTGTCATGGTTGGGCAGGATTACTGCCCTTAAGATGTAATTTCTTCCAAAATTTTCTTCCAAAATTGACATATTTGTTTAGGTGCCTTCCACTTCGGCTCCCTAGGCACCTGCTAATGCAGTTCCAGAGTGGGTTTACTAGATACATCTGGCATGGGAAGCAAGCCAGAGTGGCTCGTAAAGTTTTGCAGTCTCCTAAGCCATATGGGGGTATTGCGTTGCCCTCTATCACCAGATATTATGAATCTGTTATGCTCACTCATATAACGCTTTGGGGAATTATCAATCCCACCAGCAAATGGAGCACTCTGGAGCAGGCAACCTTGCCCAACCATGTTCATCTGCGGGATCTTATTTGGATCCCTTCTCACTGTCAGTGACACCTCTACATTGACAATAAAGTAATTAAGGAAGGCTTACTTATGTGGGACAAACTCAGGCATTACTCTGGGGTAGCACCACATCCATCACCCATTCACTCTATCGCGGGCCTCCTTTTAGGTCTCCCTGACTCCCACCCTAATACCTGGACTAATCTGGGGCTCATAAAGTTCAAGGACCTGTTGGTCCCTCAATCACCAAACCATTCCCCCCCTTACCCAGCTTGTGGGTTCTCAGGCAATCCCCCCCAAGCTATATTTTGAATTCACACAATTTCAGAGCATACTTTGCTCCTGGGGATTCTCCCCTTCCCCTCCCCATCCTCTGACTCCCTGGGAAGATAGGTGGCAAAGAGGTGGGAAGATGTTAAGACCTATGTCCCAACATTATCTGTTAATGGAAGGGGCACTGCCCATAGATAAGGCATCCCATCTACTAAAATGGGAAAACACACTGCACACTTCTTTTCCTTCACAGATATGGGCTAGAGCATTTGACCTTACCTCCAAAGCCATCCACTGCACAACTCTATTTGAAACATTCTACAAATTATTATCACATTGGTACTTTGTTCCCACGAGATTGTTCAAGCTGGGTACAATTATTTCTTCTCTGTGTTGGAGGTCTTGCGGCCTTCCAAGTGATTCCCTTCATATTTGGTGGGGATGCCCCAAGATTAAGTTGATATGGAACAGGGTCTTTGCAACTCTGTTGAAATTGGGCATCCGAGTCCTTAAAGGATTACTTTCTGTTATAATTTTTAAGCTAAACAACTAACATATTAAATTTAATAAACATTAATTAAAACCTACTGACCTATATTTTCTCCAAAACGAAGTTTCATAACGTTCTAAAAGTTATATCTTTTATTCGCCGATGATGTCACATTATCCTGCCCACTATTTTCAGCACTGCATGTTCAAAATACTTAAACCAATAACTTTGTGTTTAAAGCGCCATTTTAAAACTTAAGTATTGTAAACGGATTGGTACAGAGCAAAGGATACCCACGGAGTGGGTTTGGAAAACAATTAAATTTGCAGACAAGATTTCTGATATATGGTAGAGATAAGTTAATGAAATGCTATTAATAAAAAGAGTATTTGGGGTAGTTTGTTAGTAACAGGCATAGAAAATATTTACTTACAGTGCCCTTTAAGTCTCCGGAGACTGCCCTTCTCCAAATAGGACTTCATCCTCTCCCCAAATACCAAAGCTCTTTATGTATCTACTTTTTCACTACCACAAAATTAGCTATTGCTAGATCCTGGAAAAAAGATAGGCCCCCCAAGTGGAAATCTATATTAGAAATCATGGCTTATATTAAAGCTATGGAAAAGAATGTATTTTTTATACTAAATAATATTGACCTTCACGAACATATATGGGAGAATTGGGCAGCCCTATTTAAACCTCATTGGCAACCCGCAGTCTCTATGTGATATTATGAAAAAAAAAAAAAATGAGATGTAAATCAGGAGACAGTGTCTGCCTTCCCCCCCTCCTTCCCCACCCTTCCCTCCCTCCTACCTTAAGTATAAGCCTGTAACAATCCAGATAACATTCATATATCAGTTTAGTGTTGCCAGTAATAACTGCTATATAGCTTGTAAGAAATATAACACTGTGTGTGAATAAGTGTGTTTCCCAATATCAGATATATAGGTTGTGACCTTAAAACCACCTATCATGATAAGAGGAGTTATAATGTTGTTGTTTGCAGACTCAATATCATACATTGAATGATACTGTGGTTTGCAAGTTACATATGATATGGAAGTTGTGGATACTCTCTATAGCTAGCTGTTTGTTAATAGAATATAATGCTTATTGGATATGTAATAAATAAATGGAACTGCGGACCCTTACCCAGGCGATGTCTAGGGATATCAGATCAGGAAGGCAGTCGGATAAGTTGCGGTAAGTCTGTTTTCCTCCCTAGATTGCCTGCAGCAGTTGGAGATCTGACCGCTAGTCAGTAGCGTGGCGAACACGGAAGTGGAGAGGATTGGCCGTCGGTGATGTCACCCGCCTCACAGCTGACAGGCTGAGCTGAGTGGAGTGTTAGTTGATTGAGGAGACAGAATAGATGATTCAGCAGGTTAGGTTAGATTAGGCTGTTAGGCACCTATTAGTTTCAGCAATAGGTAAAGGGATAAGATAATGCTGCACAGGTTATATCAGGAGTTATGCAACAATGGTTATGGCCAAAAGCTTCTGGAACGGAATGGGCTAGTATCAACAGGTTGCACAAGTAATACCAAGCAATGAGTGATGGTAAGGGTGTGCCTTATAAAGGAGTGAAGAATGAAATGGAGGCTAAATGAGGAATAGCTTTTAAAGGTACATAACATGTTACAGAGGGCCCCCCAAAATGAACCTCTCTGGGGTTTAAGGATGAGGCCGGTCCGGATTCCGACGGTGGAATAAAGACACCAACCGAGGAGCTGATAGGTTAACAGAAGGCTCCCAGGAATCATCGTCAGATGGGTAGCCCTTCCAGTGCACTACTGTAAACGGCCAGAAATTCTCCTAGAGTCCAATATCTTCTCTATTTCAATTCACAGTCAGGTTCAATAGGAACCTGGATATTAGGAGTAGGTGATGTTGTCCTGAGCTCTTTATACGGCTTCAGTAAGTTTACGTGAAATGTAAGGTGTATCCTATAGATTTCCGGAAGATTTAAAGTCACGGCATTAGAATTGACAATATTCTTGATGGGAAATGGTCCAATGTAGAATTTATTCAGCTTTCTAGAGGGTGTGGTGAGACGTAAATTTTTCGTCGACAACCATACTAGATCTCCAATCATATAGTTAGGAGCTGGTCTCCTCCTCAAGTTGTAATATATTTTCTGTCTGTCCTGGGCAGTTTTAATGTTATCGCCGAGAATGGAGAAGGTTTCAGCAATGCTATTAGTTGTGTCATTGACAACCGGACAGTGACTTTCTTGTTGAGGATTTACATGAAAGATTGGGTGATACCCGTAATTCGCAAAGAATGGTGTGGTTTTCATCGAAGAATGATATGCGTTGTTATGAGCGAACTCTGCTAGGGGTAGTAGAGATGTCCAATTGTCTTGATTTTGAGTAGTGAAACATCTGAGGTATTTTTCCAACCACTGATTAGTCCTCTCCGTTTGGCCGTTCGTCTGAGGATGGTAGGCAGTACTCAAACATTGTTCAATGGATAAAGAGGCACAGTACATGCATAGATGGTTTACTCTACATCTCACTTTCTCTTCGGAAGTTAAAGGTCCTCTTATGGCCCCTATATCCATAGGTTCCTCGGTACCCTTTGTAAATGGTGGGGGTGCTTTAGATTCATGATATCCGATGTTGGTGTCATGGGAAAACTTCTCCTGTTTTCTCTCTCTGATCCTGTGGTATTTCTTTATACTTAATTGCATTAAAGCCTCTAGATCATCTGGCAGGTCAAGTCTGGCAAATTCATCTTTAATGGCTTCTGACAAGCCCAGTCTAAATTGGCTTTTTAAAGAGACTTGGTTCCAACCTGAGTCCATTTGCCAGATCTTAAACTCTGAAATGTAATCTTCTACTGCCTTTTTGTTTTGCTTTAAATTCCTAAGTTTGTTTTCTGCTGTGTGTTGTCTGTGAGGGTCTTCGTATAAGGAGGACAGTGAGGTAAGGAAGTTGTCTAAGGAGTTTAGTATTGGACTGTTTTGTTCATATAATGAATCCGCCCAAATACGGGGTTCCCCTCTTAAGTAGGAAATCATAGTTAAAACCTTGATTTTATCAGTAGAAAAGGTTTTTGGCTTTAAAGTGAAAAATAATGTACAAGCATTGATTAATTGACTGAATTGTTTCCTATTGCCACTGAATTTGTCAGGTGGGCTACAGGAGGTTCTTGAGGGGAGTCAGTCTGGGGTGGTACAGAACTAAGCCCTTCCTTAATTATGTTCTTTAGAGTCTGGTTTTCTACCTGCAGGTCTCTAAGACCCTGATTCAACTGATCCACCTTTTGTCCAAATGTAACCACATAATTAGAAAGCTCCACAGGATTCATTACACCCCTTTTTATAGGCTTGGTATTTCTGTAACAATCGAGATAACATTCATATATAAGTTTAGTGTTGTCAGTAATAACTGCTATATAGCTTGTAAGAAATATAACACTGTGTGTGAATAAGTGTGTTTCCCAATATCAGATATATAGGTTGTGACCTTGAACCCACCTATCATGATAAGAGGATTTATAATGTTGTTGTTTGCAGACTCAATATCATACACTGAATGATACTGTGGTTTGCAAGTTAACAATCATACATATGATATGGAAGTTGTGGATACTCTCTATAGCTAGCTGTTTGTTAATAGACTATAATGCTTATTGGATATGTAATAAATAAATGGAACTGCGGACCCTTACCCAGGCGATGTCTAAGGATATCAGATCAGGAAGGCAGTCAGATAAGTTGCGGTAATTCTGTTTTCCTCCCTAGATTGCCTGCAGCAGTTGGAGATCTGACCGTTAGTCAGTAGCGTGGCGAACACAGAAGTGGAGAGGATCGGCCGTCGGTGACGTCACCCGCCTCACAGCTGACAGGCTGAGCTGAGCGGAGCATTAGTTGATTGAGGAGAAAGAATAGACGATTCAGCAAGTTAGGTTAGATTAAGCTGTTAGGCACCTATTAGTTTCAGCAATAGGTAAAGGGATAAGACAATGCTGCACAGGTTATATCAGGAGCTATGCAACAATGGTTATGTCCAAAAGCTTCTGGAACGGAATGGGCTAGTATCAACAGGTTGCACAAGTAATACCAAGCAATGAGTGATGGTAAGGGCGTGCCTTATAAAGGAGTGAAGAATTAAATGGAGGCTAAATGAGGAATAGCCCTTAAAGGTACATAACATGTTACAAAGCCTAACTTATGTTTTATGTTTGTTGTAACATTTCAGTTTGCTCTTGTTGGGTTATATTTTTTGGACACTTTGCAAGTGTTACTCTGTGTTAATTGATCTATCTTTTTTCAATAAAGCTTTTTGAAACAAAAAAAAAAAAAAACCTTAAAAAAACCTAACACTAACCCCCTGAAGATCCATGTACAGTTTTGAAGAGTCGACATCCATCCTCCACGAAGCTGAGAGAAGTCCTCAACGAAGCGGCAAGAAGTCCTCAACAAAGCCGGGAGAAGTCTTCATCCAAGCCGGGAGAAGTGGTCCTTCAGACGGGCAGAAGTCTTCATCCAAGCCGGGCAGAAGTGGTCCTCCAGACGGCAGAAGCTAGGTAGTTAGTAAATAGTTAATAACTATTTGGTAAATTCTACCTAGCTAAAATAAATACAAACTTGCCTTTAAAATAAAAATAAACCCTAAGCTAGCTACAATGTAACTATAAGTTATATTGTAACTAACTTAGGGTTTATTTTATAGGCAAGTATTTAGTTTTAAATAGGAATTATTTAGTTATTAATAGTAGGTTTTATTTAGATTTATTTTAATTATATTTAAATTAGGGGGTGTTAGGGTTATACTTAGGTTTAGGGGTTAATAACTTTAGTATAGTGGCGGCGACGTTGGGTGCGACAGATTAGGGGTTAATAAATGTAGGTAGGTGGTGGCGATGTCGGGGGCGGCAGATTAGGGGTTAATATTGTTTAAATAGTGTTTGAGATGCGGGAGTGTGGCGGTTTAGGGGTTAATATGTTTATTATAGTGGCGGCGATGTCTGGAGCTGCAGATAAGGAGTTAATAAGTATAATGTAGGTGTCGGCGATGTCGGGTGCGGCGGATTAGGGGTTAATAAGTATAAGATTAGGGGTGTTTAGACTCGGGTTCATGTTAGGGTGTTAATTGTAAACATACATTTTGTTTCCCCATAGGAATCAATGGGGCTTCGTTACGGAGCTTTACGCTGTTTTATTGCAGGTGTTAGGCTTTTTTTCAGCCGGCTCTCCCCATTGATGTCTATGGGGAAATCGTGCACGAGCACGTACAACCAGCTCACCGCTGACTTAAGCAGCGCTGGTATTGGAGTGCGGTATGGAGCACAATTTTGCTCTTTGCTCACTTTTTGTATTTTAACGCCAGGTTTATAAAAACCTGTAATACCAGCGCTGTAGGTAAGTGAGTGGTGACAATAACGTGCAAGTTAGTACTGCACCCCTCATAACGCAAAAGTCATAATCTAGCCGTTAGTTTGTTATTTCTAAGTATACCTAGAATCCCATTTCTCCTCTGTTTTGCTAAGTTTAGTCCAATTTTAATAATAAACAGCCACATATCTTTACTTCCAAAACATAGAACTTTATATTTACCAATATTATTTTTTTTCCATTTCCCAACCCATTCTTCCAATTTTTGTAGATCCCCTTGTAAAGTAATTTCATCCTGCACTAACGTAATTACCTTGCATAACTTTATATTATGTGCAAAAATACAGATGTTGCTATTTAATTCTTCCTCTAAGTCATTAATACAAGTATTTAAAAGAACAGGGCCCAGTACTGACCCCTGAGGACTACACTAATTACCTATGTCCAGTCCGTTTACTACTACTCGTTGCTCCTTGTCTTTTTTTTTAGTTATTTATCAAAGAGCTAAAATTTTCAGCTATTCCCATTCCATTAAATTTGTACAACTATCTCCTATGTGGCACTGTATCCAAAAACTAGTGAATGGAAGGGTATTTAAGATAAGTTAAAAAATATTAAACTTTTTGTGCATGTGTTGCTAAAACCCTGTTTGTTGTACGGTGTTAGGCAGAGAATGTATAGGTACATGGGTTCTATGAGTTATAAGTACTCCTGCAATATTGCCTCCTTATAAAATGAATGTAATGAACACAAATCATTTTCCCATTGACAGAGAGAAACAGTTTGTGGTACCTATAGAATGCCTTCTCTTGGGAAGCCCTAACTACCACAAGGGTGTAATCTATTGCTTTCAGGACTGTCAGCATCCCTTCCTTTGCATGAAGGTCACTCTCCATACTCCCTGATCCTTAGGGAATATACAAAAAATAAATAAAACATATAACTATGCCGCCTTAATACCCTCAGGATGTAGCGCAGAAACTTTGAAAAATTAAATTGGGCCATTCTTAGTATGACTGAAAACTGTGAGTGAATGAATAGAAGTCAACATCATTGGCAGCCCAATTACAGCCCCGTTAGCCTAAGATATTGGTTTTGTCATCCTCAAGTAGTATTTCATAGCAAGTAGACTTAGCTAAAGATAAAGGTTGACAGCAACCTTTTTTAAGTAGTTGCTGATTGGTGGCTGCACATAGATGCCTCGTGTGATTTGCTTCCCTTCAACAAAGGATATCTGAAGAATGAAGCAAACTAAATAATAGAAGTAAATTGGAATGTTGTTTAAAATTGTATTCTGTATCGGAATCATAAAATAAAATGTATGGATTTCATGTCTTTTTAAGCAGAACACATTGACAGAGAATTAATGGTGCTCTGGTCTAATGTCTCCTTTGCTGTGACCAATTTTGGACTGACATAAATTAGCTTATGCTCTAGTCAGAGCAATAACCATGTAGATTGTTCCCGGTTAAGATAAACTTCACCATACTTTAGGGAGAGATTTGTTTTTACGTATATGGATGAGTTGTTAATCCCTATGCCTTTATCCTAACGAGTAGTGCTTAGTTGATAAATGATACTATAATATTGCACCCTAGTCCATTGATGATCATTGCTTCATCTACTTTCCCCTTTTTTATTTTAGAAGCATAGTATTGAGGTTATTCCCCACCTCCCTCTAGATATGGGTGCCTCCATGTTGAAATATGACTATCACTGCATTCCAATGATGTTGAGTTTGCACATGTGCAGTAACTCTACTTCAGATACCTGCAGTGTAACCTATTATCCAACATGGTGACACCCATAATTAGAGGGAGATGCATGAAATGCATTTGGTTTATAGTGTCCCTTTATTTAAACATTGTGATGGTACATTTAAATTTTAATTTCCCTTTAAGCATATTCACTGGTTACTGAGGGATGTAGTAAATGCCTAAATTAGTTGAGCTTTGACTTCTAAGAATACATGTGCTGACTGATATCCCATCTCCTTTGAGTATATTTTTATGAAGGAATCTTTCTCAATTTCAACATTGCTACCATTTTTGTTTTCTCTCTTTTAAACATTGAAGTTATTTTGTCTATCTCTGACAATAGGTCAAAGATGTAATCCAATACATGAATCTGGCTAACAGTGGAATTGATTCCATTCTTGTTGAATGTGCTTATCAGCTGTTATTGAGCTCTCAATACACCTTTTTTTCAACATAAGAACAATCTAAAAGGGACAGTCTAGTCCAAAACATACTTTCATGACTCAGATAGGGCATGTCATTTGAAATAACTTTTCAACTTACTTTTATCACCAACAGCTAGATTACGAGTAGTGCGTTAAGGTAAAAAAGCAGCGTTAACAGGTCCTAACGCTGCATTTTTACGCCTGCTGCTATTACGAGTCTTGCAGGTATAGGTGTACCGCACACTTGTTTGGCCTTACCACAAACCGACTTACGTAAACTTCGTAAACCCTTTTTTCTATGGGACTTCCATATACTCGTATTACGAGTCTGTCCTGGGAGGCCAAAAAGTGAGCGGTACAGCCTCTACCTCCAATATCCCTAACGCATTCTAAAGTCAGTAGTTATGAGTTTTACACTACAACGCTGTAGCATAAAACTCATAACTAAAGTGCTACAAAACCTAAACCGAGGCCCTCCCGCATTGCAAACATTAGTTAAATATTATTAATAAAAATATTAACCCCTAATCTGCCACTCCGGACATCGCCGCCACTATAATAAACATATGAACCCCTAAACCGCCGCACTCCCACCTCGCAAACATTAGTTAAATATTATTAACCCCTAATCTGCCGCCCCTAACATCGCCGCCACCTACATTATACTTATTAACCCCTAATCTGCCGCTCCGGACATCGCCCCCACCTACACTATACTTATTAACCCCTAATCTGCTGCCCCAACATCGCTGCCACCTACATTATATTTATTAACCCCTAATCTGCCGCCCCCAATGTCGCCGCAACCTACCTACACTTATTAACCCCTAATCTGCCGCCCCCAATGTCGCCGCCACTATATTAAATTTATTAACCCCTAAACCTAAGTCTAACCCTAACACCCCCTAATTGAAATATAATGTAAATAAATCTAAATAAAATTATTATCATTATCTACATTATTCCTATTTAAAACTAAATACTTACCTATAAAATAAACCCTAAGCTAGCTACAATATAACTAATAGTTATATTGTAGCTAGCTTAGGGTTTATTTTTATTTTACAGGCAAGTTTCTATTTATTTTAACTAGGTAGAATAGTTACTAAATAGTTATTAACTATTTAATAACTACCTAGCTAAAATAAATACAATTTTACCTGTAAAATAAAACCTAACCTAAGTTACAATAACACCTAACACTACACTACAATTAAATAAATTCCCTAAATTAAATACAATTAAATAAATTAAATTAAATTAGCTAAATCACAAAAAACAAACACTAAATTACAGAAAATAAAAAAAATTACAGATCTTTAAACTAATTACACCTTATCTAATAGCCCTATCAAAATAAAAAAAGCCCCCCCCCAAAACAAAAAAAAAACCTAGCCTAAACTAAACTACCAATAGCCCTTAAAAGGGCCTTTTGCGGGGCATTGCCCCAAAGAAATCAGCTCTTTTTACAGTAAAAAAAAATACAAACAAACCCCCAACAGTAAAACCCACCACCCACACAACCAACCCCCCAAATAAAATACTAACTAAAAAAACCTAAGCTACCCATTGCCCTGAAATGGGCATTTGGATGGGCATTGCCCTTAAAAGGGCATTTAGCGCTATTGCAGGCCCAAAGCCCTAACCTAAAAAAATAAACCCACCCAATACACCCTTAAAAAAATCCTAACACTAACCCCCGAAGATTCACTTACCGGGAGATTCATCCAAGCGGCAAGATGTCCTCAATGAAGCCGACAGAAGTGGTCCTCCAGACGGGCAGATGTGGTCCTCCAGATGGGCAGAAGTGGTCCTCCAGATGGGCAGAAGTCTTCATCCAGACGGCATCTTCTATCTTCATCCTTCCGACGCAGAGAGGGTCCATCTTCAAGACATCCGACGTGGAGCATCCTCTTCAAATGACGGCTTCTTCGTAATGAATATCACTTTAAGTGATGTCATTCAAGATGGCGTCCCTTAGATTCTGATTGGCTGATAGAATTCTGTCTATCGGAATTAAGGTAGAACAAATTCTATTGGCTGATGCAATCAGCCAATAGGATTGAACTTCAATCCTATTGGCTGATACAAACAGCCAATAGGATTGAGCTTGCATTCTATTGGCTGATTGGAACAGCCAATAGAATGCCAGCTCAATCCTATTGGCTGATTTTCTACCTTAATTCCGATTGGCTGATAGAATTCTATCAGCCAATAGGAATTGAAGGGACGCAGTCTTGGATGATGTCACTTAAAGAGATATTCATTACAAAGAAGACGTCGTTTGAAGAGGATGCTCCGCGTCGGATGTCTTGGAGATGGACCCGCTCCGTGCAGGAAGGATGAATATAGAAGATGCTGTCTGGATGAAGACTTCTGCCCATCTGGAGGACCACTTCTGCCCATCTGGAGGACCACTGCTGCCGGCTTCATTGAGGATATCTTGCTGCTTGGATGAAGACTTCTCCCGGTAAGTGAATCTTCGGAGGTTAGTGTTAGGATTTTTTTAATGGTGTATTGGGTGGGTTTATTTTTTAGATTAGGGACTTTGGGCCGCAGTAGAGCTAAATGCCCTTTTAAGGGTAATGCCCACCCAAATGCCCTTTTCAGGGCAATGGGGAGCTTAGTTTTTTTTAGTTAGTATTTTATTTGGGGGGTTGGTTTGTATGGGTGGTGGGTCTTACTGTTGGGGGGGTGTTTGTATTTATTTATTACAGGAAAAAGAGCTGATTTCTTTGGGGCAATGCCCCATAAAAGGCCCTTTTAAGGGCTATTGGTAGTTAGTTTAGGCTAGGGTTTTTTTTTTATTTGGGGGAACATTTTTTATTTTGATAGGCCAAAGATAATGATATAGCTGCACCACCAACTGTATTTAAAACATCATAATTGTATTGTGCCACTTAAAACAGACAACGTTTCGGACCCATGTCCTTATTCATGTCTAATATAAAACTCTAAAAACAAACCTTATATAGGCTGAAGCTCCACCCACCACACCTGTTCTCACCTGTGTTAAATTAATACTCAATTTTATTGTGCTTAATGCCATCTAGTGGTCAATTTTTACATCTCTCGTTATATTCATCATAACCCTCAACAAAGGACATATAGAGAAGTTAATTAAATGCATTTCCTCATCATTGTAATTTATACATCAAGTTACTAAACCCAGTACAGATGACAGTTAAATATATACTTATTAACATTGGTTGTTAAATACCCAAATTTTACCTTAAAAAGATGAAAAAAAAAATGAAAAAAATATAGCAAAAAAACTTTTTTTCTTTCTTTTTTTACATTTCTAATTTCAAGACCTTTAGAAAGAAGACAGGTTAATTATTTCCTCTTCAACTAAGTCTTATTAGATGGTCATCTTAAAGAAAGAATTATTTATGGGGTTGTTTAAACATTACTAAAAACAACCTTCAACAAAGGATAAATAAAAAAATAAGTCAACCAAGTCATTTTAAATTTGTGTCTATTTCTTGATCTTTCTACACAATCAATACTAAATTTAAAGGGATATTAACCGAATATACTTAAAATTCAAATGTATCTAAAAAAATGTTCAACAAAAGATGCCAAAAGAACTGGGTTAAATAAAACTATCCGTATCTCTGTATTTTTGAACAAAAAAGATTTTTTTAAAAAACTGCAAGTTGATCTGCTATCAAGTACATAGTCATCCATATTCACTGACATACACTCCAATCCATTTCCCTATTCATTCCATTGGGTATCATAGTCCCTAGTTCATGAATCCAATATAATTCTCTATACTTTAACAACCTTGCCCTATTTCCACCTCTCCAGGGTATGCTTATATGTTCCAACACCTGGAATCTAAGCTGATTAATTTGGTGTCCAGCCATAATAAAATGGTGGGATACAGGGGCATCCAATTTTCCTGTCCTGATATTACTTTTATGTTGGTTGATACGTTCCCGTACCCTCTTGGTGGTCTCGCCAACATACCCTAAACCACATGGACACTTAATTAAGTATACCACAAACTTGGAGTTGCAAGTATAGTAATCCTTAAGTTTATATTTCTTGCCTGTCGAGGGGTGAGTAAAAATGGGGCCTTTAATGATACTATTACAGTTTTCACAATTGAGGCATGGAAAACATCCTAGGTTTTTATTTCCAATATGCCCCTGGGTAATTTATTTTGATAGGGCTATTAGATTAGGTGTAATTAGTTTAAATATCTTGTAATTTGTTTTTTATTTTCTGTAATTTAGTGTGTTTTCTTTGTGATTTAGATAATTTAATTTAATTTATTTGTATTTAATGTAGGGAATTTATTTAATTGTAGTGTAGTGTTAGGTGTTAGTGTAACTCAGGTTAGGTTTTATTTTAAAGGTAAATTTGTATTTATTTTAGCTTGGTAGTTATTAAATAGTTAATAACTATTTAATAACTATTCTACCTTCTACCTAGTTAAAATAAATACAAATTTGCCTGTAAAATAAAAATAAAGCCTAAGATAGCTACAATGTAATTTTGTAGCTAGCTTAGGGTTTATTTTATAGGTAAGTATTTAGTTTTAAATAGGAATAATGTAGTTAATGATAGTAATTTTATTTAGATTTATTTAAATTATATTTCAATTAGGGGGTGTTAGGGTTAGACTTAGGTTTAGGGGTTAATACATTTAATATAGTGGCGGCTTGGGTCGGCAGATTAGGGGTTAATAAGTGTAGATAGGTTGTGGCGACATTGGGGGCGGGAGATTAGGGGTTAATAAATATAATGTAGGTGTCGGCGATGTTGGGGGCAGCAGATTAGGGGTTAATAAGTATAATGCAGGTGTCGGCGATGTCGGGGGCGGCAGATTAGGGATTAATAAATGTAAGATTATGGGTGTTTAGACTCGGGGTTCAAGTTAGGGTGTTATGGTGTAAACATAAAATGTGTTTCCCCATAGGAATCAATGAGGCTGTGTTACTGAGTTTTACGCTGCTTTTTGGCAGGTGTTAGACTTTTTCTCAGCCGACTGTCCTCATTGATGTCTATGGGGAAATCGTGCACAGCAGGGCTGGTATTGAAGTGCGGTAAGGAGCTCAATTTTGCTTTACGCTCACTTCTTGCCTGTTAATGTCGGGTTTGTAAAAACCCCTAATACCAGCGCTGCAGGTAAGTGAGCGGTGAGAAAAAACTGCTCGTTAGTACCGCACAGCTCCTAATGCAAAACTCGTAATCTGGCCGCAATTTTGTTTCGTTCTCTTGGTGTTCTTAGTTGAAAGCTTAACCTAGGCAGGCTCATATGCAAATTTCTTAGACCTTGAAGGAGGCCTCTTAACTGAATGCATTTTGACAGTTTTTCACCATTAGACGGCATTAGTTCATGTGTGTCATATAGATAACATTGTGCTTACTCACGTGGAGTTACCTAGGAGCCAGCACTGGTTGGCTAAAATGCAAGTCTGTCAAAAGAACTGGAATAAGCGGGCAGTTTTCAGAGGCTTATATACATGGTAATCACAGAGGTAAAAAGTATATTAATATAACTGTGTTGGTTATGCAAAACTGGGGAATAGATAATAAAGGGATTATCTATTTTTTTTAAACAATAAACATTCTTGTGTAGACTGTCTCTTTAATATGAACAATAGCATAATTATTTTGTACACAGATCAGAACAGATATTGGTAAATGTGGCCATACAATGCATGGACATCGACTTTGACGACCACAATCCACCAGACCAAAGGTTATTGACTAAATATCGAAAATATAATGGAGACATTGAATTCAACAGCCGAAGGCACTTGATAAATGCTCAAGACTCAAAGATCAACCAATAGCACACATTTGTCACATGTTTGTGAAAGGTCAGACCTGAAAAAAAAGATGACGTTGCCCATGTCAACAACAATAATGGCCCTTTTCTATAACGATTGAATAGTGGCAAATAAAATGATACTGAATACATCATAATTATTTAAATGTAAAAACGCACAAAAACATATCAACTGTTGCAAAATCAATACTGATCTCAATACCAATGTATAACTATCAGTAAATTACATTAAAAATATTTTTATTAAAGAAAAAACACCAATCTAATCAATTGGTAAATACATGATAGCCCCATTACCCATTTCAGTTTAATGTGATCGATAGCCATTATCTTTCCTTGATCGTTCTGTTGTATATAATTGAAGAGCGAATATAATGGGAATTATCAACCTTGGCTGTGTTGATTCTGAAAGATTGTGATAGTTTGGAAAAAAAATAAATAATGTCTGATCTCCTTTTTTATAATGAAAGTGAATTTCAGGATGGTTAGAATCGACCCTAGTCTGGCAAATTAAATCAGAAGCAGAACATCACTTGGGGCAGATGAAAGAAAGCATTAAATCCACCTCATTCTTAATGATGGTTTTACGGGGATGAATATCTTCTGGATCTCTGTGGCATGAAGTCATTTCCCAAACATCCAGTATGATGACTGGAAGCTTAGAAAACATAGCTCTCATGACAGTATCAAGCTGTAAAGATAACCAGTCACTGCCATGGGAAAAACCATACCCAGTATTGGCGGATTTGATGAGGATCTTTGTATCAGGGCTGCGATTTAATAGTCGACTCACAGCATCTCTAATTCCACGTAGTCTTCGCACATATATTTCTACAGGAAAGGAAAGAAAATGTGCCCAGCAGTTTAATACAATAACCATACCTTTTCGATTACCTAACTGGTCTAATTCAGATGCAATGTAATGCATTTCCTGTATCCACAACCGTTCCATGCGTAAAGGCCTCTGATGTACCCTCCACTGGACTAGGTAATTATGTTCTGCGTCTGTTGCTAGCAGAGGTCCTGGCTGGTGATGCACATGAAGATCTATCTGCTTTAGTGCTAGATTAAGTAAAGAGAACAAACAGATCAATGATATTACAATATATACAGAGTAGACAAATGCTTCACTTAGCAAGCTTACTAAACATATTTAAACATGCAATACCAATAATATTAATATTTAAGGCGTATAAAGGTATGCTCTTGACCACTAGACAGACATGTGCACGGGTGAAACAAACAAACTCCTGTATGACTAAATTCAAGCATTTAGTACCTGACCAGCTGCCTTTAACATCAGTCATTAGTAATACTACAACAGGATTGGACAGTGGAGGATGGACAAATAAATGGTCAAACCCCTTGTACATCATTACAAATAAAGCACCTTATTAAAAAAACGGTATAACTCCTTTCGCAATTCCTGCATGTTTTTGGTACAAAACAGCATGAATGAATGAACCAATCATATATATATACTGTATATATATATATATATATATATATATATATATATATATATATATATATATATATATATATATATATATATAGCAATAAAAATTATTCAACCCCCATCTCAAATCAGGTTTACTGTCAAAATTTACAGACTTTCAGCTGTTTGCAATGAACAAATCAAACAAAAGCAATTGAAATAGGTCAACACAATGAATACTTCAAGTGATTTCCCCACATTCAACTGAAAATGCAACTTTTAACGAATTCTTCAGTCCCGAAATTATTCAACTCCCTGAATAGAATCCCTCACAACAGCACAAATATGCAAAACAGGTGTTGTCTCAAACACATCTAATGCAACTAATCAAGGGCTTCATTAGTTGAGTGTCACATTTGACTGCATGTTAGAAATATGGCAAAAAATAGTCCAAAAGGTTAAGAGATGAGATCATTGCACTTCACAAACAAGGAAAAGGATGCAAAAAGATAGTGAAGGCATTGAATGTTCCTAGAGACAATGTTGGACGGTATAGTTCGTAAGTTCAAAGTTAAAGGAACAGTGGTTACACTGCATGGAGGGAGCAGAAAAAGGAAGCTGTCAACTGCTGCAGCCAGATTTCTGAGAAGGCTGGTTGAGAAAAACCCTCAAGTGACTTCAAAAGACCTGCAGCAAGACTTGGTTGCAACAGGCACTGATGATTCAGTTTCCACATTAAGGCACGTACTAAATGCAGAAGGTTTGCATGCCAGAACTCCAAGATGTACAACACTACTGACCCAAAAGCACAAGAAAAGTTGGCTCCAATATGCTCGAAATCATATAAATAAGCCACAGATGTTTTGGAATTCTGTTCCATAGAGTGATGAAACTGGAACATTTTGGTCCCATGGATCAGCAGTATGCCTGGAGGAAGAAGAATGAAGCCTACATTGAAAAGAACACTCTGCGTAAAGTTAAGGATGGTGGGTGCTCTGTGATGCTCTGTGGCTGCTTTGCATCCTCTGGCACTGGAAACCTGCAGCATATGAAAGGCAAGATGGATTCATTGAAGCATTAGAAAATCCTAGTAGAAAACGTCATGCCATCTGTGAGGAAGCTGAAGCTTGGGTATTAGTGGATCTTCCAACAGCAATATTATCCCAAGCATACCTCAAATTCCACCAAGGCTTGGTTGCAGAACTAGTCCTGGAAGATCCTACAGTGGTCACACAGTCACCTGACTTGAAAACCATAGAAAATATCTGATGGGATTTGAAGAAGGTGGTTGCAGCACACAAACCCAAGAATATTACTAAACTGGAGACCATTGCTCATGAGGAATGGTCTAAGATTCCTCAGAAACGCTGCCAGAAGCTGATGTCTGGCTATGTATCTAATTTGCAGCAGGTCATAACAGAAAAAGGGTGCTCTACTAAGTACTAAAGATGCTTGCCATGAAGGGGTTGATTTGCCATGAAGGGGTTGAATAATTTTGAGACTGCAGAATTCACTGTTGCATTTTCAGGTGAATTTTGGGGAACTCACTTGAAACATTCCTTGTGTTGAGCTATTTCAATTGCTTTTGTTTGATTTGTTCATTGCAAACTGCTGAAAGTCTGTACATTTTGACAATAACCCTGATTAGCAATGGGGGCTGAATAAATTTGATTACAACTGTATAAATAAACTTTAAATGCAAAGCAGTGTGTGTGGGGCACCATGGTACTTTCATATGCTCAGCATAAATATTTGCAGTTTAGTTAATTTTGTGAACATATATTACTAGGATTTAGGAGTCCAATATGCATCTTGCACAACAGAAGAAACCCAACATCCACATTCCATTTCAATATAAAGGAGTTTGCTGGACGAAAACATAGTGCTCAAGTTGAATGGGGTTTGACTTCCTTTTTGGTAGTGTTCCATTCCACAATTTGAACTTGTTATGTTGCCAAGGGGTGTCAGTCAACCTGATCATATTCGATTAGGTTGATTTCTGTCCGTGTCCTCAGAGCAGGCGGACAAGTTATGGAGCAGCAGTCTTTAAAAACGTGGGCCCCTTAGCATCAAATACGCTTTGTTGAATTTGTATTCTTTGTTGAAAGCTAAACCTAGGTAGGCTCATATGCTAATTTCTAAGCCCTCGAAGGCCTCCTCTAAATATTGCATTTTATTAGCTTTTCATAGCCAGACAGTGCTAGTTCATGTGTGCCATACTAGATAGCCATGTGCTCACTCCAGTGGAGTTATTTATATTGGAGTCTACGTTGATTGACTAAATTGCAAGTCTGTGAAAAGAACTGAGATAAGAGGGCAGTCTGCAGAGGACTAGATGCAAGGTAATCACAGAGGTAAAAAGTGCATTAAATTAACAGTGTTGGTTATGCAAAACTTGAGGATGGGTCATAAAGGAACAGAAGCGCCACATGGCCTAGCACTGTATATACTCTTGTGAGATGGTATATGAGAAAAAATGCATTGACATTTTGTGAAGCACCCCTCTTGGTGCAAAAAGAGCAGGCTGGACTCTGTCACCCAGCAGACTGACCTCCAGTGTGGCTCAAACTCCAGCAATACAGGATATGATATGCCAGCAAAAGGTACACCAACTATCAGGTGTATGGCAGAACAAAAGGTACACAGGTGAGAAGTAAGTGTAACAACTTAATTTATTAAAACAGATAAAAACAAGCAACACGTTTCTCAGTCAACCGGTGACTGTTTCATCAGGCTTAATACAAAAGGTTTACTATTACAACATGAAATCAGTAAATGGTCTGGGAATACTATAAATATATGTAAAGACATAATAGCATCATTTTAATAGGCTACTTTTAGCCTTTCCCTTTAATTCCATTGGACAAATGTCTTTATTATTTTTAACACGTCAACGTAGGTTCTTATTAGCTATCAGTACAAGTGATAGACAATTCCATTTTACTTAAAAGCATAGTTTTTGTATTCTATTTATGTTTTTGGGCTTTTTTAGTATGTTATGTATTGATCCCTTTATGGGTATATTACACACATTTTCATTCCCCCAATTATGCTATATACTGACTGGGCTCAACTAACACTGAATAATGATTGTAATAGGCTATTTGAAGCCGTTACTTCCCTTTACACTGGATAACTCTTTTGGTGGTTTACCCTAACATACGCCCCTTGTTAGTGATAGGCTTTTAATCAATGACGCTGCACATAGTTAGTGTTTATGTAGTAGTCAGAGTCCAATCACTAGTTTTAATGTCATTGCGTCATCAAGAGGATGCTAAATTACAACCTATAACAAAGGATTTTTACTTCACATCTCTGGTCTCTTCCCTATTATTGTATTGTACACAGTGGATCTATTATTGTAGTTACATGCCTCAGGAAGTAACACATAACCTCACCATACACGTATGGAATATTGGTCAAATATGAAAACATACAATAATGACAAACTTTTATCCCGGCGTGTGATCCAATTTATCCATTTCGACTGACAATTTTAAGCTGAGCATATAGTAAATGAGAACATGTTTAGAATGGTTATTTATTATTTTTTACACATACCTTTATCCTTTATTAGTATGATCCCCGTTTAGATTTGGAGATGTGTTTACATCATCAGTCTAATAAGCTTTTTGGAAACTTTCACTGTGAACATATATAAGATCCCTTGCAAAAGTGTTTAACAAACATAAGAATTGTATATGTACTATGAAACCACATTGTATCCTTTAGTGTATATATATATATATATATATATATATATATATATACAGTATATAGTTTATGAATTATTTAATTTGATTTACTTTTATTATATGTATTCTATTGATGTGTTGTTGTCAATGTGTTTATGTTGGTTGCTATGACACATGTAACTGATTAACACCCCCCCCCCCCTTCCAGATGCTGCTTTTTGTATATGATTAGTTTGTAGGTATATATGGCTAGTGTTTTAAACCTTTTGTATTAAGCCTGATGAAACAGTCACCAGTTGACTGAGAAACGCGTTGCTTGTTTTTATCTGTTTTAATAAAGTAAGTTGTTACACTTACTTCTCGCATGTATAACTTTTGTTCTGCCATACACCTGATATTTGGTGTACCTTTTGCTGGGATATCGTATCCTGTATCGCTGGAGTTCGAGCCACACTGGAGGTCAATCTGCTGGGTGACTGTTAGATTCCAGCATGCTCTTTTTGTACCAAGAGGGGTGCTTCACCAAATGTTAACGCATTTTTTCTCATATACCATCTCACAAGAGTATACACAGTGCTAGGCCATGTGACGCTTCTGTTCCTTTATGTCCTCTACAGATAGCTGATTTTGGATCTTGGCCTTGGATCCTACCACAGATAGCTGCCTGGACCTGGAAAAAATGCAACTTATTGGGTTATATTTCTATACCCTCTCCCTTTGATATATGGGACTTAAACATTCATATGATAATCAGTGACCTGACAACTGTGATTGTATTCTGATTTTATGCTTTGATTATATTGTATCATAGTATATTATTTTATTTTAACCTTTTTTGCCCAAGGGCACCCCATATATTTTATTTGAGGATGGGTAATAAAGGCATTATTTATCTTGTTAAACAATACTTTTTTTTTAAATAGACTGTCCCTTTAAGGAGCTGAGGGATTAGGGATGTTTTCTGGTGGAGTGGTAAGGTCAAATAAATAGGTTAATATTATAAGTGTGTTTATTTTAGTGGAGTGGTTATATTTAGGTGGCTGTTTCATAGATTGGTTGAATTTAGTAGAGTGTTATATATACATAATTGCAGGATTTACAGTTGGGTTGTTAGTTGCAGTTAGGATTAATTGAGCTGGTGTGTTTGGGTTAGTTGAGCTGAGGGTAAATCTGCAGTAGGGTTTTTTGGTTGGTTACATATAGAGCTAAGTGAGGTGGGGGGTTGAGGAGAGGACAAAGTGGTTTGGTTTAAGTGCAATACCTTATGATAAGCTTAATTTGCCATCAGATGGTCATGTATTAATGTTGTAGTGACAAACTGTCTCAGCTGTTACAAAGGGGGTTTTCAGCACAGGTTCTCAGAATAGTTCCGCCGCTTTTGTCATATTTACAGCAATTCCACACTACCCCTCTCTATCATTCCCTTCCCTGCTCCTTCAATTGGCTACCTTGAATGACCTTTAACCCAGTGAGGTCTTCTTTGTATCTACAAAGTAGTGGGACTAAGGAAGCACCTAAATTACTGATTAATAGGTGGGGCAGCAGTTTTCTTCTTCCCGGACCTCAGCACTCGTACAAATTTTGTGCTGTGTAGTTTATTGTTGTGTGTATATGCATCTGTGCATGTTGTGTAGTGTGTGCACATGTGTATATGAATGCTGTTTAGTGTGTTTGCACATGTTGTGTATGTTAAATGGAAATAAACCCAAATTTTTTTTTTATGATTTAGATTTGCATTTTTAAGCATTTTTCCAATTTACTTCTGTTATTCATTTTGCTTCAATTCCTTGATATCCTTTATTGAAAAAGCAGCAATGCACTACTGGGTGTTAGCCAAATACACTGGTAAGCCAATGAAATAAGGCATATATGAGCAGCCACCAATCAGCAGCTAGCTTCCAGCCCCTGAGCCGACCTATGTATGCTTTTCAACAAAGGATACAAAGAGAACTAAGCAAATTAGATAACAGAAGTACATTGAAAAGTTGTTTAAACTTGTATGCTCTGGGTTTCATGCTTTGGGTTTCATGTCCCATTAATGCTGTGGTGTGTGTGTGTGTGCACATGTTGTGCATGTGAGTGCTTTGTGTTATGTGTGCACATGTTGTGTATCTGTATGCTGTATGGTGTGTGTAAGATTTCCAGGTGTCCAGTATTCAACCAGACAGTCGAATATTTTAGCATGCTTGCTGTACAGTAAAATATTTACAAAAATACTGGACACGGTGTTGCCTAAATCCAAAATACCTCCTAAGCCTCAATGCATTACAACTATGGAGCAGACAGAAGCTAGGGTAGTCAAGGTGGGTCAAATCACTACTTTAAAAGTATTAATTTTCATGTTACTGGCAGCCAAAGGGTAAGATGACTGCCAAGTTGAGAAAAATATACATGGTGGGATCAATAGTGGATGCTCTTGGGGGCGAGGGGCATTGTGTGATCCCCACCTACTATTGTTAACAGCTACTAACAAATTATCCAGTATGCTTGTGAACAACAGCATGCAAGGCTAGTTGTGTGTATTCCACTAAACTATAGACACTACAAAAATGGTTGTGTTGCTACTTTTAGTGACTCCATTGTATTGATTTGCTTTTATGCATATATAATAATGGATTGGAATTAAACTCATTAGTGTCTATGATGTTGAATTTTATTTTGACATATTTACTCTTGTTTGTAATCGATAGATTAGTCCATTACTGACTAATTGCAAGTGTTCTCAGATTTTGGCAGCCTTAGCTTCAATAACTGCCTTTGTTTGAATACTATACTAGATATTTATAGATGTTGTTTAATCTGCGCATATGCTTCTATTGCTGATGGTAGAGGTATGAGGGTTGATGAGGTGTTACCATCGGAATAGCTTGTTTTCTGTTAATACAGTCATGACTCGGTCTCATGACTGTGTTTTTCATTATTTTTACTTGCACTGTGAGTGTAATTTTTTTAATTAACATATTTTGTTTGAATAAAGTGGTTTTTAAACAGTAAAGATCTCTAGTGTTTGACCCACGCAGAAGTTTCCATTTCTGATCATTGGGGTATGATGATGGCTGGTGAGTTGCTGTGGGAATAGCTATAGTTGCCAACATTAAAAAAAAAATAAAATAAAAAAATCCAGGGCCCTTTGCAGCAGAGCAAGCAAACAGGTAACCAGTGTATTGATTCCACCCACTAAGTTCTGCATTCAAAACACACCCATTTGATAGTATAATTTAGACTTTTTCTTATTCTACAGATTACAACACCAAGCTCTTACACCTACCCCATAATATTTACAATACCAGTTTCTGGAACACATTCTGGGCATATGGTTATTGTTACAACACAGCATCAAAATTAGGCAGACAAATAATATATGAACCCATTAAATATTAACAGCAATATTCCAGTAGGAGTTAATTATATTTAAATACATTAACTTGTGTCACACATGCCCCAGCTCAGATGCAGTCCTCCAAATCTCCTGAAGGGGACATTTCCAGGGAGAAAAAAATCCAGGGACATTACTCGAAAATCCAGGGACTGTTGGCAACTATAATAGCTTGTTTTCAGTTCAGATGGTTTTGTGACTGTGTTTCCAATTATTTGTACCTGCATGTTTTGTTTGAATAAAGTGGCTTCTAGATGGTAGAGCTCTCTAGTGTTTAACCCAGGCTGACGCTCCCATTCCTGATGGTTGGGGTATGAGGGCAGAGGTCATGTTGCCGTATGAATAGTTGTTTTCAATTGATACAGTCTTCACTGTGTTTTTAATTATTTGTATCTGCACTGTGAGTGTAACTTCTTTTTGATCACATGTTTTGTTTGAATTAAGTGGCTTTTAGATGGTAGAGATCTCTAGTGTTTAACCCGCTTTGACACTTTCATTCCTAATTGTTGTCGTATGAGAGCAGCTGGTGAGTTGCTGTGTAAATATCTTGTTTTTAGTTTATATGGTCTTGAGACTGTTTCTCACTATTTGTACCTGCACTGTAAGTGTAACCTCTTTTTGATCACAACGTTTTGTTTGAATTAAGGAACTTTGATATATAAAGAGTGTTGTATCCCCTTACTTTGATATAAGTGTGATATCATCCATCTTCTTTCTTTCTTTCTTTCTTTCTTTATAATTAATATTTATGGATTGTTTTTAAAGGTCTGCACCAAATAAATAAGAAATGTGAGATTTTTTACTAGTGATAGAAATATATCTCTTCACTAGTTTTCTTTATTGAGAGGCTATCATTTACTATAATTTCACAATTTGCATGTCACTAATTAATAGCCACTCCTTATAGCTAGTTGCTTTGACCAGCTCTCTAAAATGCCTCTAAAAATTGCCACAATAATAAATATTCTATATGATACGGGTACCAATGTTACAGTCCAAGTAACCTTAACCATGATGTACTCCACAATTAACCATAATGTCCCTAGTCCCACTAGGAATCCTATAGCCTCTATACAATTCCCATGGGTATATTATGCTATATTTATGGACCTCTTAGCATCTAATGTCCCATCTTAAAAAAAAAAATCTAAGCTTTCCCCTATAAACACTTTTTAAAAGCACTTCTGACTGGTTAAGCAATTAGCATATTACTCTACTGATTGAGCAGTTAATGAATCAACAATCACCAGAGTTGGAGGGCTTTTTTTTTTTTGTAATGAATTAGGAGGGTAAAAGGGGCAAGACCCAGGCCTGCTGTAAGGATGAAGACCATGTGGAACTGTGTTGCTGCAGCCAAAATAGGCTTAAAATAAATAAGGATGGCACAAATATTTGTTAAGGGAACTCTTAGGTTCTGGTGGTTCCTTAGGTGTTGGGGAGTATGGGTATTAGGAAGTAATTAAGCTAATTATGGGTAGGGGTTGTGGGCGTCCATAGTTTTCAGGAATGGTTGTGCTAGGGTGGTCATTTAGAGCAGACCCTTTGATGTTACTGAGACCGCTCAGGGGACAGTAATGAGGAGTGATTCTTTTTTTTGCAAGATGGTGATTACTAGGGCTGGACTTCCTAGCGAGGCTATGTATTTTAGGATTAGTTCCATTGGGAACTTTTTTGACATCCCTACATTGGACACTATCAAACTGAAGGATACCCATAATTTCATCCAGTCTTTTTACTCAGCTCCTAAGGAATTAGCGACTCCATGACCTCGACAAGAGTACACCTCTCTAGAAGAGATAAGTAATTTTCTGTTATTGCATTATCTTCAAAAGTACAACATGCAAACCTTCGGTACACAATTACAAAACCAATATGGAAGACAGAATCAAAAGATTAACAATGATACTCTCCAAGCGCCAAGTGATACCTATGCCAGGCTAGACAATACTGCACCCCTAATTCATGCTGAAAATGCTTCCCTTTGCTTTTGCTACAGCCCAATACACCATCATGCACTGTCGCTGGCGGTGAACAGCAATCCTGGGGACACTGTGCAGGTCACCATCAGGTTGGCGGCGCTACACCTGATGGGTTATAATGGCAGAGATCCAGGACATGCCTTGAGTGAGGCTTTGGGAACTTTTCTAAACCACATCGGATACTAAAGGGGTCTTGTGTTATTTTCCCAAATGCAGTTAATCTTGGACATCCGGCATACTCAAGATAAGCAAGTCAATCTAGATTAATCTGCCATAGCTACTATTTTTTTTATTGTTGTAACTCATATAATGCCCCTCATCCATGTTTTTTTTTTCGGGGGGGAATTATCTTGATATGGTTCACTGTTACTTTATTTAGCTTATGTAGGGAACACAGTTTAGCTTAACATCTATTACTCAGTGGCAATGTTATTAATTTGTTTAATTATTTTCTCAAAATGATATATAAATGCTGTACTATTGAGCCTCAGGGACTTAGCAATGAGCTGTCATATATATCTTGTTATCACAACACACTTTAATATGTGTCAGAACTCTCTCTAAAACAACAATAACATTGGGGCAATATTTAAACCTATTTATATCAACTCACTTTCCCATACTAAGTGCCCTACCCCAAAGACCTATTGGGCCCTATTTATCAAGCCGTCAACTGCAAATACGCTGGAATTCCGCAGCGTAATTGTGGCAAGCCTGATTCCCTTTATTTATCAAACCCTACAGACCGGCAAAAGTAGAATTTTGTGACGTAACATACGATCCACATACATTATACTTATTAACCCCTAAGCTGTCACCCCCAACACCGTTGCCACCTACATTATGTTATTAAACCCTAATCTGCCCCCCCCTACAACGCCACCACCTACATTATGTTATTAACCCCTAATCTGCCGTCCCCAACGTCGCTGACACTATATTAAATTTATTAACCTCTAAACCTAAGTCTAACCCTAACACCCCCTAACTTAAATCTAATTTAAATAAATATAAATAAAATTACTATCATTAACTACATTATTCCTATTTAAAACTAAATACATACCTGTAAAATAAACCCTAAGCTAGCTACAATATAACTAATAGTTACATTGTAGCCATCTTAGAGTTTATTTTTATTTTACAGGCAAGTTTGTATTTATTTTAACTAAGTACAATAGTTATTAAATAGTTATTAACTATTTAATAACTACCTAGATAAAATAAATACAAAAGTACCTGTAAAATAAAACCTAACCTAAGTTACAATAACACCTAACACTACACTACAATTAAATACAATTAAATAAATTACGTACAAATAACTAAATTATATACAATTATCTAAAGTACAAAAAAAAAAAAAAACACTAAATTACAGAAAATAATAAACAAATTACAGAAATTTAAACTAATTACACCTAATCTTATAGCCCTATCAAAATAAAAAAAAAAACCCAAAATAAAAAAAACCCTAGCCTAAACTAAACTACCAATAGCCCTTAAAAGGGCCTTTTGCGGGGCATTGCCCCAAAGTAATCAGCTCTTTTACCTGTAAAATAATACAAACAACCCCCCCAACAGTAAAACCCACCACCCACACAAACAACCCCGAACAAAAAATCCTAACTAAAAAAACCTAAGCTACCCATTGCCCTGAAAAGGGCATTTGGATGGGCATTGCCCTTAAAAGGGCAGTTAGCTCTTTTGCGGCCCAAAGCCCTAACCTAAAAATAAAACCCACCCAATACACCCTTAATAAAACCTAACACTAACCCCCTGAAGATCGACTTACCAGGAGACATCTTCATCCAAGCCGGGCAGAAGTGGTCCTCCAGACGGGCAGAAGTCTTCATCCAAGCCGGGCAGAAGTGGTCCTCCAGACGGCAGAAGTCTTCATCCAGACGGCATCTTCTATCTTCATCCTTCCGGCGTGGAGCGGGTCCATCATCAAGACATTCGACGCGAAGCATCCTCTGCGGCCGACGACTACCCGACAAATGAAGGTTCCTTTAAGTGACATCATCCAAGATGGTGTCCCTTAGATTCCGATTGGCTGATAGAATTCTATCAGCCAATTGGAATTAAGGTAGAAAAAATCCTATTGGCTGATGCAATCAGCCAATAGGATTGAACTTCAATCCAATTGGCTGATTGGAACAGCCAATAAGATTGAGCTCACATTCTATTGGCTATTCCAATCAACCAATAGGATCGAAGTTGAATCCTATTGGCTGATTGCATCAGCCAATAGGATTTTTTCTACCTTAATTACGATTGGCTGATAGAATTCTATCAGTCAATCGGAATCTAAGGGACGCCATTTTGGATGACGTCACTTAAAGGAATCTTCATTCGTCGGGTAGTCGTCAGCCAAAGAGGATGCTCCGCGTCGGATGTCTTGAAGATGGACCTGCTCCTCGCCAGAAAGATGAAGATAGAAGATGCCGTCTGGGTGAAGACTTCTGCCATCTGGAGGACCACTTCTTTCCGACTTGGATGAAGACTTTTGCCCGTCTGGAGGACCACTTCTGCCCGGCTTGGATGAAGAGGTCTCCCAGTAAGTCGATCTTCAGGGGGTTAGTGTTAGGTTTCTTTAAGGGTGTATTGGGTGGGTTTTATTTTTAGGTTAGGGCTTTGGGTCGCAAAAGAGCTAAATGCCCTTTTAAGGGCAATGACCATCCAAATGCCCTTTTCAGGGCAATGGGGAGCTTAGGTTTTTTTAGTTATTTTATTGGGGGGGTTGTTTGTGTGGGTGGTGGGTTTTACTGTTGGGGGGTTGTTTGAATTTTTTTTTTACAGGTAAAAGATCTGATTACTTTGGGGCAATGCCCCGCAAAAGGCCCTTTTAAGGGCTATTGGTAGTTTAGTTTAGGCTAGGGGTTTTTTATTTTGGGGGGGGGGGCTTTTTTTATTTTGATAGGGCTATTAGATTAGGTGTAATTAGTTTAAATTTCTGTAATTTGTTTATTATTTTCTGTAATTTAGTGGGGATTTTTTGTACTTTAGATAATTGTATATAATTTAGTTAATTGTATGTAATTTATTTAATTGTATTTAATTGTAGTGTAGTGTCAGGTGTTATTGTAACTTAGGTTAGGTTTTATTTTACAGGTACTTTTGTATTTATTTTATCTAGGTAGTTATTAAATAGTTAATAACTATTTAGTAACTATTCTACCTAGTTAAAATAAATACAAACTTGCCTGTAAAATAAAAATAAACCCTAAGATGGCTACAATGTAACTATTAGTTATATTGTAGCTAGCTTAGGGTTTATTTTACAGGTAAGTATTTAGATTTAAATAGGAATAATGTAGTTAATGATAGTAATTTTATTTATATTTATTTAAATTAGATTTAAGTTAGGGGGTGTTAGGGTTATACTTGGGTTTAGGGGTTGATAAATTTAATATAGTGGCGGCGATGTTGGGGACGGCAGATTAGGGGTTAATAAGTATTATGTAGGTGACAGCGGTGTAGGGGGCAGATTAGGGGTTAATAACATAATGTAGTTGGCTGGGGACTCCGGGAGCGGCGGTTTAGGGGTTAATAACTTTATTTAGTTGCGGCGGGATCCGGGGGCCGCGGGATAGGGGTAAAACAGTTAAGTATAGTATGGGTGTTTAGTGACAGTATACCAATAAAGCTGGGAAAAAGCCGAAGAGCAGCGAGATCGATGACTGTTAACAACAGTCCACTGCTCATCACATCGTACTTGGTGCGCGGCTTTTTGACAGCTTTTTTGGTAACTTTGGAGAACGTATTCAGGTCCGCGGCAGCAATGTTAGGCGATCTTAGGCAAGCATATTCATGCCGGCGAATGCAAGTAAGTTGACGGGTTGATAAATAGGGTCCATTGACTTTACTATAATATTAGTTCTCGTGCTGCAGCCTGTGGACGGGGCTGTGGGTGAGAACTGCGCAGCGTTAAATACCGTGGATCATGTTTATATATATATATATATGTATGTGTGTATATAATATTGGAGGTCTCTTATTTTTACTGACACCAGATTAACCCATGATCATTTGATATACACCTGCGCTCAAACGTTTGTAAAACTTAACACTGCTCATACTACATTACTGCATCTAATCTTTTCTTAAATATCTGGCTACAGACAAACTCCAATAGATGACACCTCAAGCACAGTGTAAGGTATAATGATATTTATCCCACAACAATAACCTGGTGCAATGAACAAGATCTGTCTCAATAACTATCATTTTTGTATTTCAGGATGATCAAACCCCATCATGTTGACCTCTATTCCATTTTACCTTATTCATGTTAATAGTTGTCTACGCTGATAGAAGGTCACCAATACATAGTATTATTCTACTAATTGTATGCCCAGTTTTGGCATTTGCTTCCTCCTTTTCAGTAAGCAAATTAACCCTTGGATATATAGAATGTTACTGCTCTACAGGTCCAAGAGTGACCAATATTGATAAGTAAAGGGAGAAAAAACAAAGAGGAGTGTAAAAGACTGTAATCTTGTTTGTACAATTAAGTTTATCAGATATAATGTAAATATTTGATGTAATGTTTATACTTTTTTGTAACAAATATTAATTTCTGTGTCCTCAATAAAAACAAAAAAAACTGGGTTTTTTTCTGGAAAAAAAAGAAGTTAAAATTGAGTATGAAATATGTTCTTTTACAATGATAAATACTATGTTTATGACATGTGTTTGTTGTCATATATTTTTTAGAAATAATATTGGAGGTTTAAATATATGAAGAATTTTATAATAGACTTGAGACTTTATGTAATGGGGCCTATCTATCAAGCTCTGAATTGAGCTTGATGGCCCGTGTTTCTGGCGAGTCTTAAGACTCGCCAGAAACAGCAGTTATGGAGCAGCGGTCTCTGAGCAGGCGGACAGGAATCGCCGCAATTCAACCCGATCAAATACGATCGGGTTGACACCTCCCTGCTGGCAGCTCATTGGCCGCGAGTCTGCAGGGGGCGGCGTTGCACCAGCAGCTCTTGGGAGCTGCTGGTGCAATGCTGAATACGGAGAGCGTATTGCTCTCTGTATTCAGCGAGGTCTGGCGGACCTGTTCCGCACTGTCGGATCAGGTCCGCCAGACTTTGGTAAATAGAGGCCAATGTCTCATAACATTGTAATTCCACTGTAAACCCTAAAAACAAGCAAATCCTGGAATACAATGTAAATAGTAAGAAAATACTGAATTTGCAATTCTTAAATAAAAGATTAATATGCATTTCTATGTCTAGGGACACTGCAGGGAAAATGTTTCAGTTTATTTTGCTTGTGTTACATCTTGTTGGTATAGTTAAATGAGTTGTTTTTGTCCTCTCAGTTAAGACTTAATTGAAAGGTAAGAGTTTAAATTCTTGTTTAATTCTGATAATTCAAGCATATTTTAACTGCATTAGTTTATAGAGATGTGCAGCCAAGAAAATTTTTGTTTCTGACAAAATGTTCATTCTGAATATTCAGGAAAATTAGTTTTCCTCTTACTCATTTACTGTACACACACATATTATATACCGTTTTTCTCGCCATTAAATGGACTTTTTAAAGATAACATTATGTTCATCATATATAATAATTAGCTATAATTAAATTATAAAATATGATGAAAACTAATTGAAAAAAACACACTTATTTCTAACTTTGACCCCAAAATCTGTTACACATCTACAACCACCAAAAACCACCCATGCTAAATAGTTTCTAAATTTTGTCCTGAGTTTAGAAATACCCAATGTTTACATGTTCTTTGCAAGTTATAGGGCAATAGGTACAAGTAGCACATTGTTATTTCCAAACCATTTTTTTTTTTAAAAATTAGCGATAGTTAAAATATAACACTCATATCTGTCAGGAATCCATGAATAACCCTTCACATGTATATATTTTTTTTAGTAGACAACCCAAAGTATTGATCTAGGCCCATTTTGGTATATTTCATGCCACCATTTCCCCCGCCAAATGCGATCAAATAAAAACAATCGTTAACTTTTTCACTAACTTTAGGTTTCTCACTGAAATGATTTCCTAACAGCTTGTGCAATTATAGCACACATGGATGTAAATTCTTCTCTGAGATCCCCTTTGTTCAGAAATAGCAGACATATATGGCTTTGGCATTGCTTTTTGGTAATTAGGAGGCTGCTAAATACCGCTGCACACCACACTTGTATTATGCCCATTAGTAAAGGGGTTAATTAGATAGCTTATAGGGTTAATTTTAGCTTTAGTGTAGAGATCAGCCTCCCACCTGACACATCCCACCCTCTGATGCCTCCCAGACTCCTCTCAAACAGCTTTCTTTCCTCCCCCTCCCCATAAAGGTCACCCCCATCTTAAGTACTGGCAGAAAGTCTGCTAGTATAAAAATAAAAGGTTTTTTTTTTTTGTTTTGTTTTTTTATAAATTTTCTGCAGGGTAGTTTTCCCCCCTTACCTCTCAACTTCCCTGAACCCCCAAACAGCTATCTAACCCTCCCCCTCTACCTATTATATTTTATTATAAATGCACTTTTTCCATAGTGTAGCTGCCCCTCCTCATTTCCCTACCACCTACCTGGTCACTTTCTCAACTATTAGGCCCCTCTCCCTCCTTCCAACTTACAAAATATTTTCCATAGTGTAAGCGGCCCCACCCGCTCCTGCCCCCTCCCACCCCCTCTCACACCAGCTCTCACACCACCTTCATGCCTTATCCTGCCCCTCCCCTGATGGGCTGCCCACCCGCTTCCCTACTATCCCTCCCATGCCACCAATGATCGACACCATTGCTGGCCGATGCAGAGAGGGCCACAGATTGGCCCTCTCTGCAGTGGTTGCTTAGCAAAGGGTATTGCATGATGCCTCAACATCGAGGCATCACTGTAATACCCTGAAAACTGCTGGAAGTGATCACGATTGCTTCCAGCGTTTTAAACCCCAGAGGACGTGCCAGACATGGTCATTAATGGGTTGATATGTGTTGGTGCATTTATTCATTTATTTTTTATTTGTTTCATTAAAACGAAATAAAAATCCAAAAACGAATGCACATCTTTTTTAGTTCATAACCTAAATGATTATTTGACTCCTAATAATTTTCTGCTGCCTCATCACAACATAGCATTAATCTGTAATCTGGCCACTAAATTGTTTTTTTCATACCCTCAGCATCCAGAAACATTTCTACAGGGCAAATTACATAAGGGGAACTCTATAATCCCCGAAAAAAGTGTGAATATGATAATAAATATATAATATAAATAGGGAGTCCTATTTTGAGATACTAGTTGAAAAAGGATTATGTGACAAAACCAATCTTGCCACTGTACATTGGAGGGCCTGTTATGGAACATTCTTTGGGCTGGAGGTACATGGGCTTAAGGATACCCAGAGACTGAATGGAAATATGGAATTTTATATGCTGGACACCCCATGTACTTTCATAACTCTGTCTTATGTCTATGTCACCCTGTATCCATAAATACAGGATGGGTACAGGGTGTGAGTGCCCCTTGTGGGAGCAATTGTGACTCTATAAGCCAAGTGGGCATAAAAGACTTTATAGCTAATAAGAACTGTTCCTATATTCTGTAATAAGATGTATTCTATGTATGTTTAAGATCTGATTGTGTCTCAGGAGTCTGTCTAGGTAAACTGATTGGGTTTTGTGTGATTATGTTAACTAGACTGCCCAACATCAGATTGTCTGAGTACTTAATATGTTAATCTGTTTTACCTGTGAATAGACAATTCTTAGAGGTTTGATGCATTGTTCATATGTTTGCTTTACTGTTTAACCAATGCCCTCTGTAACCTGAAGCCAGGGTTATATTCAACCCCCCCATCTGGGGTCAAAACCTGTATAAATACTAGGCATTCAGCCTTTAATAAATACATTCTGTTTAAACCTGAAAACTGGCTGGTTTGTGAATTGCTCATTCCCTATGCAGGACGTTGTTCCCTGGTATTAACCCTTGGTATCCTGTTGGTACCGTAACAATTGGTGGCAGCGGTGGGATGAACCTTATCGCCCAGAAGAGCAACTACACAAGCCAGTAACCTCAGGAAGAGGGGGATTATTACAATACTGACTAAGATGGAAAAGAGAAAAGTAAATTTTGCAGCTTTTAAAAACTTCCTGGAAACAGAAGGAGAGATTGATGGGTACCTTGCGGATTTTGAGAGGCAATGTGCACTACACAAGGTACCCGCAGAGGACTGGGTCACGATATTATCTGGAAAATTATCCGGCCGGGCCAGAGAGGCTTTTCGGGCCATTCCAGATGAGGAAGTCAGGAATTATAATACTGTAAAAGAGGCTCTGCTCTCCAGGTATGCGGTTACACCGGAGGCATACCGGAGGCGGTTCAGAGACACTGTTAAATTAGCTGGAGATTCCTACCTTGAGTGGGCATGTAAGGTGCACCGCACAGCAGCTCACTGGATAGCGGGGTGCCAAGCCATATCTGGGGAAGAGGTGCTGCAGCTATTCCTGTTGGAACATTGCTTCGACAAGTTACCCGCAGGAGTTCGAGAGTGGGTTCGGGACCGTAAACCCTCCACCCTGCAGGAAGCGGCTCACTTGGCAGATGAGTATACGGATGCCCGCAAACTGGACACTGCTACCACTAAGCCCCCTGCTAGAGTGGAGTACAGACCCCCAGTTACCCCAGCAGCTGCCAGTTACCAACCCCCGGCACACCGCTATACCACACGGCCTCTGGCCATGAACTACCCTCAGAGAGCCCGGTTCAATTCGCGGGACTACTCACAACCTATTCGGTGCTTTAGATGTAAGCAACTAGGGCACAAAAGACCAGAGTGTCCCCTAAACGCAGCGAACCAAGCGCAGTCCTGGAGAAGACCCGCCGGCGGAATCCCACGTAATCCTCAGCCTGCGGCCCGCTACGTAGAGGCGCAAGAATGCTGGAGCATCCTACATGAGGCAGACCTTGTGCAAGCTGCCCACCGGAATAACCGGCAACTGGTTAAAGTGAATGGGAAGGTCAGTGGTCTACGGGATACTGGTGCTACCATGACCTTGCTTCAAAAGAACTTGGTGTCTGAGAAACAGTACACTGGAGACACTGTGGCTGTGAGGGTAGCAGGGGGCAATGTGTTCAGCCTACCTGTTGCCAGGGTACATTTGGATTGGGGAGTGGGCGCTAGACCTGTGAATGTGGGGGTCAAGAAGGACTTACCTGCTGATGTTCTTCTTGGAAATGACTTGGCCCCCCTTGTTTCTGCCTACGCTCCTATGGGTCCTGCTGATGTTAACTCTGTTACTACCCGTGCCCAGATCCGTGCAGCAGAGACTGACCCACCTGCTGCTAAGCCCCAGGACGCTGAGCTCAGTAAATCTCTATCCACTATTGATATGTGGAGGTCCCGTTACAATGCGCTGATGAAGGAGAAGAGGAGCGCAGAGTAAAAAGCACGTTTAGAACATGAATCTCTGCTAGACAAGCTGCACCGACAGACTGCAGAAACCACCAGCTTGAGAGTGGGACATGAAACCTTAAAGACAAACTTAGCAACACTTGAGGAGAAGCTGACGCTGGCTCAGTGAGGTGCAGCAACTCAAGGGCACCCTATGTCAGTATGAAGGGATTGTGGATACCTATAAAGAGCAGGTACAGAAAACTCGTAAAGAAGCTGATGGGATTTTGAAGGACTGTTTGGCCCTGGTCTGGGCACTGAGGAATTTGAACCCTTGTTTGTATGGACAGGAATTCTCTCTCATAACGGGAATACAGATGGATTGTCCCAGCAAACTGACATGCCTACCAGGCGCTCTGGTGGTATATGGCACAGTATATACCCTGGACAGCCGAGCATGACAAACCAGAGGGAGAGGAGTTTGATGGTCCTGGCTTGTTATGGGAGTCCTTTGCAGAGCCTGACTTTGGGAGCCCTGCGCAGACCAGACTTCAGGACATTTTCTATGAGAGGGAGGCTAGGCATGACTGGGCTGACCCCCATGAAGTAGAGCCAGACCTAGCTCACTTAGCAGCCCTGGAGTGGGAACTGGAGCAGGACTACCGAGATCTCTTCCAATCCATTGGGAAGGCTCAGCAGGACAGCAAGGTGAAAGACCCAGATCCAGACCCATCCAGCTGGGAAGATATTGTGGAGATTTACTGGGAAGGACCCCAGGTGGCCGGTGGAGATGGGACCGAGGTCTCTCCACCGGTCCTGCAGGGAATTGGGAGCCCAGACTCCATTCCCCAGCGGCAGGCTGCGTTACAAGGGGTAGGGACAGTTGGTCCTGTCCCCCAGCAACACGGCTGTTTAGCCAAAGGGGAGACGATTGGTCTCCCCCTCCAGCAGCACAGCTATGTATCCAAAGGGGAGACAGTCGGTCTCCCCCTCCAGCAACCAGGCTCCCACCAGGCTACTTCCATGGTAGTGCTGGCACCCGGGCAGAGTACAGCTGGTCTCTGCCCACCTCGCAACCCACCAATTCAGCGTACCAGTCCCCCACACAGCTGTGGTGAGGCACCTGGACATGGACAAGTTTTCCCCATACTCAGGTGTAGTAACCATTTATTGTGGGTGGGCTGTACTACTAATTGTGTTTTATGGGTGGGTTGCTGGACTAACCAGGGCACTGACCGACAGGAGGTCAGATACCCTGTTAGTCTGTTTGGAAAAGGGGAGAGATGTGACAAAACCAATCTCGCCACTGTACATTGGAGGGCCTGTTATGGAACATTCTTTGGGCTGGAGGTACATGGGCTTAAGGATACCCAGAGACTGCATGGAAATATGGAATTTTATATGCTGGACACCCCATGTACTTTCATAACTCTGTCTTATGTCTATGTCACCCTGTATCCATAAATACAGGATGGGTACAGGGTGTGAGTGCCCCTTGTGGGAGCAATTGTGACTCTATAAGCCAAGTGGGCATAAAAGACTTTATAGCTAATAAGAACTGTTCCTATATTCTGTAATAAGATGTATTCTATGTATGTTTAAGATCTGATTGTGTCTCAGGAGTCTGTCTAGGTAAACTGATTGGGTTTTGTGTGATTATGTTAACTAGACTGCCCAACATCAGATTGTCTGAGTACTTAATATGTTAATCTGTTTTACCTGTGAATAGACAATTCTTAGAGGTTTGATGCATTGTTCATATGTTTGCTTTACTGTTTAACCAATGCCCTCTGTAACTTGAAGCCAGGGTTATATTCAACCCCCCCATCTGGGGTCAAAACCTGTATAAATACTAGGCATTCAGCCTTTAATAAATACATTCTGTTTAAACCTGAAAACTGGCTGGTTTGTGAATTGCTCATTCCCTATGCAGGACGTTGTTCCCTGGTATTAACCCTTGGTATCCTGTTGGTACCGTAACAGATTATATAAAATTAAATCATGTGATGTATATATTCACCAAATTGGATAAAAATTTCTATAGTTCTTAAAGTGGTCCTTAGGTAATAACCTGTCACGAATAAATGTCCAATCAAAGTCCATAAAGGTACAAACAACTCGGTTTGGTGATCTTGATAAAACAAACGAACATCAGATGATCCCCATCTGGTAGCTGCTCTCTCCGTGTAATAAAAACCAGATATAACAAGTCCTGTAAGACAAAAAAGGTAGAGGCGCTCTTGGTGCAGACAACCCTATGACAGTGTAATGGAGCACTTGTGTTGATGATAGGAGCAATACTCACAAGTGTAATTGCACAAGCAGTGCAATATCTAATGAGCCGACGTGGTGGCGTCTGAAAAAGAAAGACCGAGCTTTGAAGGTGAGAGCCACATAAGGACTACATTACTATCGAAGCAATACAAGAAAGAAATACTTTGCCCTTCACCTGCAATCGAGTGGGAGATCTGGATAGCGATCATCCGTCAGATCTGTATTGAAGGAAGGCCTGTGTGTTTCTGACATACACAGCGGCTCACCCTTGGAAAAGCTATTCTGCCTTGAGAGTCAGCCGAACGGCTCTGAAGCTTCGGCTTGTCTGATATTGCACTGGTTGTGCAATCTCCTTTGTGAGTATAATTCTATTGCTCTTTGTTGCTGTGCCTCACAGTACTGTTTTTTTCTGCACCAAGGGCGCTTTCCTTTCTTTGTGTATTTTAGGTACTGCCATATTGGAAGTTCTGAGGACCCACATTGTATCTACACAACAGACCGGATAGTTTTGAGTCAGCCAAGCGGCTCTGAAGCTTCGGCTCATTAGATATTGCACTGCTTGTGCAATTACACTTGTGAGTATTGCTCCTATCATCTACACAAGTGCTCCATTACACTGTCATAGGGTTGTCTGCACCAAGAGCGCCTCTACCTTTTTTGTCTTACAGGACTTGTTATAGCTGTAAAAACATGACTAGAAAATATCATCTTTACTATGTAAAAAAGGAAGATATTTTACCTCAAATTTCCTAACACCACACTGTAAAGATACTTTAAGCAGCATGTAAGGATGCTTGTCCCAGGACAAGCTAGGGAGTGTGCATCAGTCATGTTAGTTTCCTATTCAGTTTAAGTAACTTCTATGAAATTTCATGAGATCGCAACAAAAGCAAAGTATAACTATTTACTCAGCACTTACACTGGTGAGCTGAAGAAACTATAATGTAAAATATTTATTTTTTTACATAGAATTTCTCAGATGATATTTTCTTGTCAGTTTTTTACAGTTATGCTCTACAAATAACCGATAATAATAATAATAATAATAATAATAATAATTTAGCATATGAGTATTATATCCCTTTAAAGGAATTAAATGAGGAGGCCAAAGCAATGAAAGTGAAAGTAGCCTTTCCCCCCAGAAATACAAATTTACAGCTGCATCATTCCAAAGCGCTTCTCCACCAGCAGCATCTTCAAGTAAGCAAGTGTTGCAAATAACTGCTTCCAAAAATACACAATAGCTTAATTTATAGATAGGACACCTGAAAATCAGAAAAAAAAGTTGGTCAAGCTCTTGCAAGAGTACAGGCAGTCCCCGGGTTACAGACATCCGACTTAAGTACAACTCGTACTTACAAACAGAGAAAATAGAGCTTTATCGACAATCCTTCTTTCCAGGATAATCCAAAATACTGAAAATCCAATTGTCACAAGGACAGAAAGTGATGTGAAATTTTCTGAACAGGGGCACAGATAGCAAAACTTTATCCTATGCTATCCAAAACAAAAAAAAATGTTTGGCTAGAGTTTCACCTAAATAAAGTGCCTGTTCCAACTTACATACAAATTCAACTTAAGAACAAACCTACAGAACCTATCTTGTTCGTAACCTGGGGACTGCCTGTAATATATTCTTCTGGAATCCCATTGTAAATCCATTAGCCTATAAAATCTGCTCAAAATAACTCAATTGTGAATGGATTGTATTGGATGTCTTATTTTATATATTTTGTGCGTTAAAACTACATAGGTTTCTAAGTAATTTTATTTACAACTCAATACCAAATAATGATTATTGATTACAATTCAGCAGATAGCATGTACTTAACTACAAATTGTTATTATTATAATTATTTTTTATAATACTGCTTCTTTTATGTCTATAAGGGAATTTGGACACTCTGAGCACCACATTGATACCAAGCCCTTATACCTTATTTTTATTGTTGTTATTACTGTCCCTTTAATATGAGATTGAATCTCAAACTTATAATGAGTGTCAATAATTAAGATGAGTGCAGTAGGGATATGCAGCAATATGTGGGGTTTGACAGTGGATGGAGTGAAATGATATAACACTGTTTTGATATTGAAGTTACTTACATGGAACAAAATCCACCAGATAATCCCACCATTGGCGAAGTGTTGAATCCCCAAACATGTAGAGAAGCTTTCCACTAAGACAGGCTGCCACATCGGAAGGATGAATAAAATTTTGTTTTGAGCAAGTACGAGAAATCCATACATCTTGATAGTAAAAACCAGATGGGTTGGGGTTCTTAAGACCAGGTGTGCACAAAACCTTTTTATCTAAAAATAAAAATATTAAAATTAAATATATATTAACTTAAAGGGGTGTAATATGATTGAACTTATCTTATCTTATGTCCCTCCATAGGAAGTTTACTATGGTGAGATCATAGTAAGGCAAAAGGCTCAATTTGTTAAGATACGGATGCAGCTTTGGTACAGATATAATTTAAAAGCAGAGGCTATCAGAAAACTTTTTCCTAACCTATATACCAGGTCTGGTGGTTTGCAGCATGGCACAAGCAGCCATGATGCCGGCGAACCTTGTCCTCCCGATGTTTGTTAAATGGGATCCAAAGTGTGAGCTCAGCACTGATGAGCCAGCTAATATGTAGACTTTTCTTATGTTCTTGATAATGCTGACTGCATTAAAAAAAATAAAAAATAATACATTTTAAAAAATGTATTGATGGTGGATTGTACCAGTAGTTATAAGGGGCATTAAACACTAAGGGCCAGATTACAAGTGGAGCGGTATTTATTGCTTCTGCTCGAGTGCTAACTCCACTAGAAGTGAGCTTTTTTGCACATGTAAAAAAACGAACTTAGAATATTGCATGTATGATAACATATTCCCCCATAGAAATTAATAGAGCAAAAATTGGAAGAAACCCTAAAACCCTTCTCGCACACCAACCCAATCCCACTTTCTCAAGTGCGCTAACCCGACATGAAAATATGAATATTTGACATTCTAATGTTCTTCACATAGCAGAAAATGTTCTATTTATTCATAAATACATATTTATACATATATCTGATGGTATTTGGTACAATAACATAATTTATATCTTACCTGATAAATTAATTTCTTTCATGGTGGTGAGAGTCCAAGACCTGTTATATATAGGATATACATTCCTACTAGTAGGAGGCAAACATTTCCAAACTTTTAAAAGCCTATAAAACCCCTCCCACATCAATCATACCTTAGTTTGACATATAGCCAAGGGATAAAGTGTTTAGGAGGAGTAAAAGCCAAAATGAGGAGCAAGAAAAAAGATGTGCTTAAATAAAAAAATCAACCCCAAACGGGTTGTGGCTCGTGGATTCTTACCATCATTAATGAAATTAATTCATAAGGTAAGATTTAATTTATGTTTTCTTTAATATAGGTGGTGAGTCCATGACCTGTTATGTATGGGATATAATACCCACAATGTAAAAGTCCACGAGTAACAATAAAGGGAGGGATTAAATAAAAAAATTTTTTTTTGCTGAAAAATTAAATCCATAACTCAAAAATAATGTCTTTTATGACAAACTCAATATATAGGTACAATTATCAAACTGAGACAACTGCCTGAAGGATCTTTCTATCGAAGACTGCTTCTGACAAAGCAAAAACATCAAAATGGTAAAACTAAGTCAAGGTATGCAGAGCAGACCAAGTGGTCGCTTTGCAAATTTGATCAACTGAAGCCTCATTATTGAAAGCTCAAGATGTGGAAACCGATCTAGTAGTATGAGCTTTAATTATCTGTGGCAGAGGCTGACCTACCTCCAAATAAGCTTTGTGAAGCAAAAACTTCAACCTAGAGGCTAAAGAAATAGCAGAGGCTTTCTGGCCTTTCCTAGGACCAGAAAAAAGAACAGACAGACTCAAAGTCTGTCTGAAATCTTTAGTAGCATCAACATAATATTTCAAAGCTCTAACAACATCCAAATAATGTAGAGATCATTCAGTAGCATTTTTTGGATCAGGAGACAAGGAGAGAACAACAATTCCCCTTTAAAGTTGTGTGAGGAAACAACTTTAGGCAAAAATGTAAACATAGTCCTCAAAACAGCTTTATCTTGATGAAATATCAGATAAGGAGACTCATAAAAGAGAGCGGACAATTCAGAAACTCTTCTAGCCGAAGAGATGGTCAAAAGAAGCACTTTCCATCAAAGTAGTTTAATGTTTAATTTTTGTATAGACTCAAAAAGAGGAGCCTGTAAAACCTTTAATAGCCTGAACAAAACATTGAACATCAGGAAGGTCAGCAATCTTTCTATGAAATAATACAGAAAGAGCGAAGGGCTTCCGGCAGGGGAGGAGCTAGCAGAGAACACGCTAGCTCTGTGCTCTAGGAAAAAGAGCAGCTTTACATTGACCCCAGGCGTTTTGGATTCCTTGATTCGAAAATTTTGTATTCGGAGTATAGCAGTAGCCGCCGAGAAGTTCAATACCCTGCCTAGAGGCTCTGTCGGCAAGGGCACAGCATTGGATTCAACCAACGCTCCATTTTCCTGTAGCTACTCTAAGAGAGCCGGCAACGACACAAGAGCGGAACAAGAATACCTACCCCGTATAAAACTGTCAAGAGCAGATGCATGGAGCGGATGCAATAGGTGAGAGTATGATCAAGAAGTCGGCTGGCGTCGGCTGTTAAACAATTAAGTTGTGGAGACCGGGAAGAAGCGGATAGCAAGAGGTGGTGGAGCGGCCGCGCTGAAAACAGCAGAGACGCCAGCAGACGGCATACAACATAGCCGTGGCAAGCCCACCGGAGGAGTTCGCTAGGAGCTGCAGGAGCTGCTTCCCGACAAAGGCACGTATCATCCCCGTGGAAGGCAGCATACTGGCATAGTAGGACGGTACATAAAGTGGCGATACCTGGCGAAGCTGCAGCTGAGAAAATGGCGGGCGCTGATCCACTATAATTATTAGCATTGAGGCTACACAGGAGCGGGCAGTGAGTAACATTACATTGGCTATACTGGAAGCTACAGGTAAGGCCAATATAACGGAGATTGTATATAACTGCCTTACCCAGCATAACTCTGCAAACTCGAGGAGTCCTTTTTGACATTTTATTTAATATAGGTTGGCCGTGAACCAGATTAGTAGCATGCCTGATAAGTGCTCAGGGCTGCCTATCATAGGTGCTACTAGCTTTTCTCTTCAAGGCTGGAGAATAACAAGGCGTATAAGTAGGCTGAATAAGCAGGCTGTATAAGTAGGCTAATAACTTCCTATAAAAACAAGGAAAAGAAAGCTCACTCCTGGACAGGTCATTACAAGACAAGTGAGTTTTCCATATGTTTCAAGCCTTGTTGCGATATTAAGAGCTCACAAAATCTGCGGAGCATAGAGAGGGGCTGCATCTGAAATTTTCTGCCAGCTAGACTGTTGGGCTCTAATTCCTAGCAGGGTCCTTTGAGGGACTCCCCCTATTACATATCGGAATATGCCAGGTCGGCAAGGGCTGGACAAGTCTTAGCAGGAGCTGGGAGGGAATTCCACCTTTGACTGTGGAGCGCTGGGAGTCACGGGCCCCACTCAAGTTAGCCAGGAGAAGGGACACTGGCTTACCCTGACATATCTAGCCAATAAGAGAAGCTACATTGGACTCAGAGTTTGGCTATCTCTTTTCTAGTGGGCCAATATCTGGTCAGGTTTAGGGCGTGAGCCCATGCACCAAACCCTGTGGGTCCAGGTTGACCAGACAGACTCTAGGGGACATTGTCTATACTTGGACCGATTGTCATTTAATTATACATATTATACCTATATTTATTGCCGAATATTATAGAAGATATGATAAGGAGCTAGTGTGAATACAATCTAACCTTTTATAGGCTTTGCAGCTGTGGAATATGTGTACTCGGTTGTTTTCAGTATGTACCTACTTAGAGGTTTGAACAAGTAATCCAGGTCCAAATAGGTATTGATAAAGCCCCCTCTACTGGTTTGAGGACCCACTCCGTTTAAAAGGAGAGAAAAGAAGAGGGAAAAAGTTGTCTGTATTTAATGCCAGTGAATTGTATAGTTAAAGGTTAAATGGTCATAAGCCTCATAACTGATTATAAGTCTTCAGTCCACTGATACTTAGGATAAGAATTTAGAAGCTGTAATACTACTGCCCGTCGGGCACAGTATAACGCAACATCCTAAGAGCTGTTTTCTGAGGCTCTTCTCTTTTCTTTGTGTTTTTTTTTTCTCCTCTTCTTTTTTTATGAGCTGACTGTCAAAACTTAGCAGTTAGTTAGAGGCTGCAGATAAAATTGTTGGGGGTTTAGATTAATGCCGTCAGGTGGTCCTGAAATTATAGGTCCTGATTTTGGGTGGTGACGCGATAAAACGCACTCACCCAAAGTACTTGGGTTGATTACGTGGGGGTCTTCTTGTGTTTTTCTCCCCCTCTTCTTGGGTTTTGCCATCTCTCTTCACCCTTTTCCTCACTATCTACACACTTTATTCACTCTTTATATATCCCATACTATCACGGATTCACCTTTAGACACAATCGGTTTTACTTTTTTTCATCACAGTCAACTGGATCTTAATTCTTTTGGTTTTCTCACTCATGGACAAATATATGTCTCACTCTAAATCTAATTCACCAGCGATGCCACCCAAACAGAAGGACAAAAGGAACAAGCCTAGTGAGCCGGAAGTATGTAGCGATATAAGTCTTAGTAGCATTGACACCGCAACACTACTTCACCAAATATCCAAACTATTAATGCCCCAGTTTGATGTCCTGAAACAAGAAATCAGTAATCTATCGACAGAAGTCAAGCAATTCTCCCCTAGACTTCTGGAGTTAGAATCTAGAGTCTCTGATGTGGAGGATAAACTCTCCACTCAGGAATAGAGAAATGAAAGACAAGACAAGATCTTACATACATTACAAGCCAAGATTGAGGACCTGGAAGATAGGTCGCGGCGCAATAACCTTAGGGTTATTGGGCTTCCTGAAACTGCTGAATATTCTGACCTCCTAAAATTCTCCTCTACCATGCTCCCACAAATGGTTGGCAGCCATATAGAAAATGTAGTGATCCCAGTAGAAAGAGCACACAGATTAGGGCCAGTACGTGATAAATCTGATCCTGTTTATAAACCTAGACCAGTAATAATAAAGTTCTTAAACTTCCAAGATAAGTTTCATATCTTGCGATTGTATCGCAAGAACAATGGAATCAAGATAGGCCAGATGAGATTATTATTGTTTCAGGATTTCTCGATAGAAACTCAATCAAAGCGGAGGGAAATGGCGCCATACTGCTCCAGACTGATCAATGCCAATTTGAAGGCTAGACTAGTGTATCCAGCAAAAATAGTGCTGGAGAAGGATGGCGCCATACTCACATTCTTGAAAGTTGAGGAAATTAAATCCTATTGTCAAAAGAATGGGTTACAGTAAGGTCACCAGATACATTAGACAGAAATCTGTTTCTACTGGAATGATGTTACTTTTAATATTGAGAATGTTGTTCTCCTCATGTTTATGGGGTATTTATGTTCCTTTTTTCTTCTCCATTTTCTTGTTTATGGTTTTTGCTAGGTTGATAATTCGGAAGAGTCTGTTTAGCAGGGTTAAAGAATGGGGTATAGCGATGTTATTAGGCGCCTTAGGTGGGATTATGTAAAAATTGGATTGATGCCAGCTTCATTGATGAGAATGCTGTTTCTTTTATGTTCACGGTGTTTTGTTGCTTGTTTTGCTTCTATATTTTCCTTGTTTACCTTGTTTACCTTTTTTTCTTATATGCTAAAAAATGGGACAGTAACCTCGTTCAATAATCTAGGAGGAATGCAGGTCCCTCAACAAATATCGAAATATGTCAATTGTTTTAGACAGCCGATTGTTAAGTTTAAGTTTCGCTGTATTATTATTTTGACGGCCAGGACCCGAGGACCCCCGTCAGGAATAATTATATTTTCCCCTCCCCTTTTTTTTTTTTCTTTTTTTCCCCCCTTTCTCGCCACGACCTAACGAATGACCTGATAAATAAATAGAAATGAATAAACTTAATATATTATCCTGGAATATAGGAGGGATTTCTTCACCTATTAAACAGAAATTAATGATAAAACTCCTGGGCTCCCACAAACCTGATTTAGCTTTTATTCAAGAAACCCATCTTCCCCTGGTAGAAGCCGCTAAATTACAATCTAAATGGGTAGGAGAGATCTTATTTACATCATATAGTCAAAGGAAAAGAGGATTAACTATACTGCTCAATAAGAATTTAGATTATCAAATTATAACAACATATAATGACCCTGATGGAAGGTATCAAATTTTAGAAATTGAAATAAATAAAAATTTATACGTTTTCTGCAATCTTTATGGCCCCAATAAAACAGACAGGGATTTTTGGGAAACACTGGGTCTGAAACTCTTTCAGTTTGTGGGTAAAAATATAATAGTAGTGGGTGACTACAACATGACTTTCTCACACATCTTAGATAGATTCAATAGCAGGTCGACGGATAAAAAGACTAGGGAAGCTAAGATACTACACAAGTTCTGTCAGAAATTAGCACTTAAGGATGTATGGCGATTTCAACACCCAGATCAGAGGGGGTACACGTGCAAGTCCAGGTCATTCAGATCCTTCTCTAGGATAGATTTTTTTTTAGTTTCCAATCAATTGATGAAGTATGACATAAAATCAGATATTAAAGAAATCACGGTATCGGACCATGCAATTATCTCACTAGAGATTCAACAAAGGGTCCCCACACGGAGTACCAATGCACGCTTTTATTTCCCACAATATCTTGATCAGAATATTAAATTCAGGTTGTGGCTACAAGAAAGATGGAGGGAGTTTTTTAACCACAATAAAGACTATCTGAATGAACCCGAAATCCTCTGGGAAACTGCAAAGACGGTCCTGAGAGGTGAAATAAAATCATACCTAATTAAGATGAAGAAAAAAAGGGATCAGAGAGAGGAACAACTTGCTAACACACTTAAAAAAGCATACACGCATTATATCCAGGATACCACGACACTTAATTGGAATAAATATAGAAAGATTAGAGGGGAACGCAATCTCTTTCTCAAACAAAAGATGGTAGAAGAGGATCAGAAGCAGAAAGCTTTCTTCGCGGGGAATCAAGGTATTTCAGCAAAAATATTAGCTAAAATTACAAAAATCAGACAACAGAAATTTTTTATCTCAGCCATTGATTATCAGAATACGAGGTTCAATAAGAGCTCAGAAATAAGACAAGCCTTCTTAGATTACTACCAAAAGCTATATTCTCCTAGCGTAGTAGGCCAGGATGAGAAAGAGAAGTTCTGGCAGAAGATTAAGTTACCTCAGATCTCAAAACAAGACTTACAAATGTTGAACGAACCAATTACAATAAAAGAGATATCAGATGCCATAATCAATCTTAAAGGAGGCAAATCTCCAGGACCGGAAGCTCTGCCAGCCGCATTCTATAAACTCTTGCGAGAGCCAATTTTACCCCTTCTACAGGTGTTGTTTATTGATTACTTTATTGGAAACAGACCACAATCTTCACTGTTCACAGCATCGAATGTAGTCCTGATTTTAAAGAAGGGAAAGGATCCCAGCTCTCCCTCATCATACAGACCTATTTCCCTCTTGAATCAGGACTACAAATTGATGACGGCTATTATTTCCAATCGACTCAAAAAGTGTCTTCACTACATTATACATCCAGATCAGTCAGGATTTATGACAGGACGCAATCCAGTCAAGAATATATGAAGAGTACAGTTGGTACTAGATTACTTTGCAAATAAAACTTACAAGACCGCACACTCTAAACCTGACATTGCAATTCTCACAGTCGATGCCGAAAAGGCATTCAACTCGATTGGGTGGGATCATCTCTTCAGGTCACTAGAAGGATTTAGTCTGATAGGGGCATTCCAGCAGTTTGCACAGAGAATTTACAGAAATCCACTATCAGCAATTATAGTGAATGGCGAAGCATCAGATAGATTTCCCTTGGGGCGAGGTGCACGACAGGGCTGCCCGCTTTCCCCACTACTCTTTAACCTGTCCCTAGAACCTTTGGCAATTTACTTAAGACAGGAGCTGAAAGGGATTAGAATAGGATCACAGGATATGGTGTTATCACTTTTTGCCGATTTCTAAGTAATACGGTTCAGTCCATACCACAAGTTCCAGCTATACTCAAGTTGTTTGGATCTTTCTCGGGCTTTAAAATTAACAACGGCAAATCAGAATTACTATGGATATATAAACCAGCCCAGGCAATAAGTCATCCGTTTCATGAAACCTCATGTATCCAATATTTGGGTATAAGTTTAAGTAGAAATCCTAGAGAATGGTATGGACTGAACTTCTCTAAATGTATCAAGGGAATACAAGAAAAAGTTCAAACTTGGTCCAATTTACCACTTAGCATCTCGGCTAGAATTATGCTTATAAAAGTTATTGTATTCCCTAAATTGCTATACTTCCTCTAAAACTTTCCACTGCTATTATATAACAAAGACATTCTTTTGTTACAGAGGGCTTTTAATAATTTTATCTGGCAAGGGAAAAAGCCACGAATAGCATTTGCAACTCTAACACTCCCGAAACACTGTGGAGGTTTATCATGCCCAAATATTAGAATTTCAACTATGCAGCTGTGTGTAAGTATGCGTTAGATTGGATCACTGAGAAGGGATTAGTTACACTGTATGACCTGGAGTTGCACCTGGTCTCCCCCTTCGACCTAAAAGCTATTTTACATAACCCAGTGACAGAATTACCTGCTAACATAACACAATATGCTACCATTAAAGATGTGGTGAGGACATGGCATAAAGTGTGCACAGGAACTAAGAATAACTTCCGCAAGTCCGTCTTTCTCCCATTAATAGGAAATCCAAGTTTCTCGCCAGGGTTGAATATGTCGGTTTTTTCGAATTGGGCGCAAGTGGGTTTACACTCCCTGGGCCAATTATGCCAGGAAAATAACGGCTAGATTTAGAGTTTTGTCGGTAACGACCCGCGTAGCTAACGCCGGCTTTTTTCTGGCCGCACCTTTAAAATAACTCTGGTATTGAGAGTCCATATAATGTCAGCGTTAGGCTCCAAAAAAGGAGCGTAGAGCATATTTAACGCAAATGCAACTCTCGATACCAGAGTTGCTTACGGACGCGGCCAGCCTCAAAAACGTGCTCGTGCACGATTCCCCCATAGGAAACAATGGGGCTGTTTGAGCTGAAAAAAAAAACTAATACCTGCAAAAAAGCCGCGTTCAGCTCCTAACGCAGCCCCATTGTTTGCTATGGGGAAACACTTCCTACGTCTGCACCTAACACTCTAACATGTACCCCGAGTCTAAACACCCTTAACCTTACACTTATTAACCCCTAATCTGCCGCTCCGTAAACCGCCGCTACTTACATTATCCCTATGTACCCCTAATCTGCTGCCCTAACATCGCTGACCCCTATATTATATTTATTAACCCCTAATCTGCCCCCCACAACGTCGCCGCCAGCTACCTACACTTATTAACCCCTAATCTTCCGAGCGGACCGCACCACTACTATAATAAAGTTATTAACCCCTAATCCGCCTCACTAACCCTATCATAAATAGTATTAACCCCTAATCTGCCCTCCCTAACATCGCCGACACCTAACTTCAATTATTAACCCCTAATCTGCCGACTGGAGCTCACCGCTATTCTAATAAATGTATTAACCCATAAAGCTAAGTCTAACCCTAACACTAACACCCCCCTAAATTAAATATAATTTTAATCTAACGAAATTAATTAACTCTTATTAATTAAATTATTCCTATTTAAAGCTAAATACTTACCTGTAAAATAAATCCTAATATAGCTACAACATAAATTATAATTATATTATAGCTATTTTAGGATTAATATTTATTTTACAGGTAACTTTGTATTTATTTTAACCAGGTACAATAGCTATTAAATAGTTAAGAACTATTTAATAGCTAAAATAGTTAAAATAATTACAAATTTACCTGTAAAATAAATCCTAACCTAAGTTACAATTAAACCTAACACTACACTATCAATAAATTAATTAAATAAAATACCTACAATTAAACCTAACACTACACTATCAATAAATTAATTAAATACAATACCTACAAATAACTACAATGAAATAAACTAACTAAAGTACAAAAAATAAAAAAGAACTAAGTTACAAAAAATAAAAAAATATTTACAAACATAAGAAAAATATTACAACAATTTTAAACTAATTACACCTACTCTAAGCCCCCTAATAAAATAACAAAGCCCCCCAAAATAAAAAAATGCCCTACCCTATTCTAGATTACTAAAGTTCAAAGCTCTTTTACCTTACCAGCCCTGAACAGTGCCCTTTGCGGGGCATGCCCCAAGAAGTTCAGCTCTTTTGCCTGTAAAAAAAAACATACAATACCCCCCCCCAACATTACAACCCACCACCCACATACCCCTAATCTAACCCAAACCCCCCTTAAATAAACCTGACACTAAGCCCCTGAAGATCTTCCTACCTTATCTTCACCATACCAGGTTCACCGATCGATCTAGAAGAGCTCCTCCGATGTCCTGATCCAAGCCCAAGCGGGGGGCTGAAGAGGTCCATGATCCAGCTGAAGTCATCATCCAAGCGGGAGCTGAAGAGGTCCATGATCCGGCTGAAGTCTTCATCCAAGCGGGAGCTGAAGAGGTCCATGATCCGGATGAAGTCTTCTATCAACGGCATCTTCAATCTTCTTTCTTCGGGAGCCATCATCTTCCATCCGACGCGGAACATCCTCTTCTCCCGACGCCTACTAGCCGAATGACGGTTCCTTTAAATGACGTCATCCAAGATGGTGTCCCTCGAATTCCGATTGGCTGATAGAATTCTATCAGCCAATCGGAATTAAGGTAGGAATATTCTGATTGGCTGATGGAATCAGCCAATCAGAATCAAGTTCAATCCGATTGGCTGATCCAATCAGCCAATCGGATTGAACTTGATTCTGATTGGCTGATTCCATCAGCCAATCAGAATATTCCTACCTTAATTCCGATTGGCTGATAGAATCCTATCAGCCAATCGGAATTCGAGGGACGCCATCTTGGATGACGTCCCTTAAAGGAACCGTCATTCGTCGGGAAGTCGTCGTCGGAAGAAGATGGGTCCGCGGTGGAGGTCTTCAAGATGGAGCCGGTCCTCATCGGATGAAGATAGAAGATGCCGCTTGGAAGAAGATGGTTGCCGGTCCGGATCTACTCTTCTTCCCGGATAGGATGAAGACTTTGGACCCTCTTCTGGACTTCTTCAGCCGTCGGATGATGGATGTCTAGCCCCCTCTTGGGTTGGATGAAGATATCGGAGCCAGGACGGATCGGTGTGATACCCGGTGTGGTGAAGAAAAGGTAGGAAGATCTTCAGGGGCTTAGTGTTAGGTTTATTTAAGGGGGGTTTGGGTTAGATTAGGGGTATGTGGGTGGTGGGTTGTAATGTTGGGGGGGGGGGTATTGTATGTTTTTTTTTACAGGCAAAAGAGCTGAACTTCTTGGGGCATGCCCCGCAAAGGGCCCTGTTCAGGGCTGGTAAGGTAAAAGAGCTTTGAACTTTAGTAATCTAGAATAGGGTAGGGCATTTTTTTATTTTGGGGGGCTTTGTTATTTTATTAGGGGGCTTAGAGTAGGTGTAATTAGTTTAAAATTGTTGTAATATTTTTCTTATGTTTGTAAATATTTTTTTATTTTTTGTAACTTAGTTCTTTTTTATTTTTTGTACTTTAGTTAGTTTATTTCATTGTAGTTATTTGTAGGTATTGTATTTAACTAATTTATTGATAGTGTAGTGTTAGGTTTAATTGTAGGTAATTGTAGGTATTTTATTTAATTAATTTATTGATAGTGTAGTGTTAGGTTTAATTGTAACTTAGGTTAGGATTTATTTTACAGGTAATTTTGTAATTATTTTAACTATTTTAGCTATTAAATAGTTCTTAACTATTTAATAGCTATTGTACCTGGTTAAAATAAATACAAAGTTACCTGTAAAATAAATATTAATCCTAAAATAGCTATAATATAATTATAATTTATATTGTAGCTATATTAGGATTTATTTTACAGGTAAGTATTTAGCTTTAAATAGGAATAATTTATTTAATAAGAGTTAATTAATTTAGTTAGATTAAAATTATATTTAATTTAGGGGGTGTTAGTGTTAGGGTTAGACTTAGCTTTAGGGGTTAATACAGTTATTAGAATAGCGGTGAGCTCCAGTCAGCAGATTAGGGGTTAATAATTTAAATTAGGTGTCGGCGATGTTAGGGAGGGCAGATTAGGGGTTAATACTATTTATTATAGGGTTAGTGAGGCGGATTAGGGGTTAATAACTTTATAATAATAGCGGTGCGGTCCACTCGGCAGATTAGGGGTTAATAAGTGTAGGCAGGTGGAGGCGACGTTGAGGGGGGCAGATTAGGGGTTAATAAATATAATATAGGGGTCGGCGGTGTTAGGGGCAGCAGATTAGGGGTACATAGCTATAATGTAGGTGGCGGCGCTTTGCGGTCGGCAGATTAGGGGTTAATTATTGTAGGTAGCTGGCTGCGACGTTGTGGGGGGCAGGTTAGGGGTTAATAAATATAATATAGGGGTCGGCAGTGTTAGGGGCAGCAGATTAGGGGTACATAAGTAGGTGGCGGTCGGCAGATTAGGGGTTAAAAAAATTTAATCGAGTGGCGGCGATGTGGGGGACCTCGGTTTACGGGTACATAGGTAGTTTATGGGTGTTAGTGTACTTTAGAGTACAGTAGTTAAGAGCTTTATGAACCGGCGTTAGCCCAGAAAGCTCTTAACTACTGATTTTTTTCTGCGGCTGGAGTTTTGTCGTTAGAATTCTAACGCTCACTTCAGACACGACTCTAAATACCGGAGTAAGAAAAATCCCATTGAAAAGATAGGATACGCAATTGACGTAAGGGGATCTGCGGTATGGAAAAGTCGCGGCTGAAAAGTGAGCGTTAGACCCTTTTTTGAATGACTCCAAATACCGGAGGTAGCCTAAAACCAGCGTTAGGAGCCTCTAACGCTGGTTTTCACGGCTACCGCCAAACTCCAAATCTAGGCCTAAGTTGGTAGTAAGGTCCTTTGAAGAGTTGAAAGGTAAATATAATATAGCAGGGTCATCCTTTTATGCTTACCTGCAAGTATGTCATTGGATTTTGAATTTAAGAACCGAAACAGGGATGGATCTAGAAAGGGGGGAACTAGGTAGAGTAATTCAACTCTATACAGATGGACTCAACAGAATCTCACAAGTATACAAAACCTTAATTAATTTCCAAGGGGAAGCCCATACGTATAAATTACTTGGAAAATGGGGCAAGGTGGTATCATTAGTGGAGAAAGAGCGGATTACCACCAGTGTTAGGCTAACAATGAAAGCAACGATTTCAGTTACCTGGTGGGAATCCCATATTAAATTACTCAATATGGCATACTTTTCCCCTGCTCGAGTATCCAAATGGAGTGGTAATGTAACATCAGGGGAGTGTCCCAAGTGCAGACAAGACAAGGCAGATTTAATTCACTGCTTGTGGAAGTGCCCTAAAGTTAAGCAATTCTGGAATAAAGTTAATTACTGGTGTAAAAAGGTTATGGGAGCCCAGGTCGAGTTTTCACAGCTTGAGGTATTTTCCTATTTCAGTATAGTAAACCCGGAATTAACCACAAATTCCTGAATACAATGATATTAGTAGGGAGAAATTTGATCTTCACCAATTGGAAAAATAGGTGTGACCTTAAGTTGTCTGAATTTTGCAGGAAAGCTCAGTATCAAATAATATTGGATCAGCACAATATAAAAAAAGAAAGAGCAGAGATTTGTCTAAACCATTCTGCAAAAACTCAGGAATAGTAAGAATTCTAAAAGAATGCCAGGAATAATCATGGTCGATACACCACGAAATAGAAGTTTTCCAAACTTTGTGATACATTTTCCTAGAAACTGGTTTGCAAGCCTAAATCATATTGTTAATCATAAAGTCAGAGAATCCTCTATCACTGAGAATTAAGCGTTCAATTTCCATGCCATCAAGTGTAGAGACTTTAGATCTGGATGGAAGAATGGTCCTTGAGACAGAAGGTCTGGCCTTAGAGGAAGAGGCCATGGTTAGACACTGGACATTCAGACCTGGTATGCATACCAAATCCTGTGCGGCCATGCTGGGGCTATAAGGATTACAAATGACTGCTCCATTTTTATTTTGGAAATCACTCTGGAGAGCAGAATCAGAGGGGGGAATATATAAGCAGGTGGAAAAGTCCAGGGCATGGCTAGCGCATCCAATACCTCTGTCGGAGGATCCCTGGACTTTGCAAGGTATCTGGGAAGTTTGTTGTTCAAATGAGAGGCCATCAGATCTATTTCTGGTATACCCCAGTGTTTTACAATCAGATAGAACATATGTTGGTGGAGAGACCACTCCCCTGGATGTAGGGACTGATGACTGAGGTAGTCAGCCTTCCAGTTGTCTACACCAGGGATGTGAATCACAGAGATAAGGCAGGAATTGGTTTCTCCCCAAGAGAGAATTCAAGATACTTCTATCATGGCTAGGGATCTAAGAGTTCCCCTTTGATGATTGACATAAGCTACTGCTGTAACATTGTCTGTCTGATAACAGAGATAAGGCTCCTTTTTCAAAAAAGGCCAAGCCTGAAGGGCCCTGAAGAGAGAGTGCATTGAGTTCCAAAGCATTCATTGGCAACCTCTCCTCCCAAGGATTCCAAACTCCTTGGGCTGTCAGAGACTGCCAGACAGCTTCCCAACCTGAAAGACTTGCATCCGTGGTGATCAGAGGCTAGGTAGGATGATCAAAATAAGCACCCTGAGTAATAGACTGGTGTTTCAACCACCAAGTCAGAGATAGGTGCATGTTGGGTTCTTAGAATATCTTTTGGGATATCTGAGTATAATCCTTTGGAGCAGCAAACAAAGCTGAAGGGGTCCCATATGCATTTGAGCAAACAGAATTGCGACCGAAGCTGCAAACATGAGGCCTAGTACTTCCATACACAGAGCCACTGAAGGAATGAAAGAGACTGAAGGTTCAGACAAGATGACATAAATTTTATGTGTCACTTTTCTGTCAGGAAGAGAGTTATGTACACTGAATCTGGAAACCTAAAAAGGTGTCTGAGGAATCAAGGAACTCTTTGGTAAATTGATCCTCTAACCATGTCTTTGTGAAATTTTGCTAAATGAGAAGATTGAGCTAGTACCAAGATATTATCCAGGTAAGGAAATACTGCAGTACCCTGAGTTCTAATTACAGATAAAAGGGCATTTAGAACCTTGGTAAATATTCTTGGAGCTGTAGCTACACCAAACGGAAGAGCAACAAACTGATAATGCTTTTCCTAAAGGTAAAACCTCAAAAATGTTCTGGGTGTATTAGGCCAAATCTGGAATACTGTGTATAGTTCTGGAGACCATATCTTCAGAAAGATATAAATAAAATAGAACATTTCCGAAAGAGGGCTACTAAAATGGTACATGGTCTAAAATATAAAACGTATAAAGAAAGACTCTATGATCTAAATATGTATAGTTTAGAGGATAGAAGGGAAAGAGGTGACAAGATAGAAACCTTCAAATATATGAAGGGACTTAATAAAGTAGAAGCTGAAAGCAAAATAAATGCCAAAACAAGGGGTCACAATCTAAAGTAGCAGATTCAGGAGAAATTTTAAGAAACATTTGTTTACAGTAAGGGTGGTGGATTCATGGAATAAACTTCCATTTGAGGTGGTAAACACAAAGAATGAAAAGGAATTAAAAAATGCCTGGGACATGCATAAGGCTATCCTAGTAAAAAAGTAATATGTAATATGGGTAGACTTGATGGTAAAAGGCACGTCAGTGTAACTGCATTTATATATGCCACCCCAGATTAGCGGTTTCCAAAGTTCACCGGTTCTCAGCATGTCCACCACCTCAGTCGATTAAATACCAAGTCTGGAGGTTAAGCTGTGACCAGTCTGTGTGGAGCCCAATGGGATAGGATGGTTTGACGCTACTATACCCCTCCTGTGTCATCACAATCTGCTAGCTCCGGATCCGGCTTGCAAAACTCCTCCAATTTGCTGCAAAATTCTTAAAGATACAAATGATAGATCCACGCTTCCCAGGTAAATGAATTGTCGCGATCGCTCAGCTGCTGATCGCTTCCTCTGTCTCAGCGCGGTAGCGCTTTCATTGGTTGCTTAGCAACCCTGTTCCTGTCGGCCTTCCGATGACGTCAGGAGGCCTTCTTATTCCCGGCATCTCCTCTCATCGGTGCCTGCTTTTTTTTACTTGTGGGCTATGTGAGTACAAATCTATTCTTGTGATATATTCTGAATCTGTGCCTGCTTATTTTGAACCCTAAACCCCTACCTGCCTAATATCGTTGCTGGACACTGCTTACCTGACTACTCTATTGGTTAAACCCTACCTGCCTGATAACACGTTGCTGGACACTGCTTACCTGACTACTCTATTGGTTAACCCCTACCTGCCTGATAACACGTTGCTGGACACTGCTTACCTGACTACTCTATTGGTTAACCCCTACCTGCCTGATAACACGTTGCTGGACACTGCTTACCTGACTACTCTATTGGTTAACCCCTACCTGCCTGATAACACGTTGCTGGACACTGCTTACCTGACTACTCTATTGGTTAACCCCTACCTGCCTGATAACACGTTGCTGGATACTGCTTACCTGACTACTCTATTGGTTAACCCCTACCTGCCTGATAACACGTTGCTGGACACTGCTTACCTGACTACTCTATTGGTTAACCCCTACCTGCCTGATAATACGTTGCTGGACACTGCTTACCTGACTACTCTATTGGTTAACCCTTACCTGCCTGATTACATGTTGCTGGACATTGCTTACCTGACTACTCTATTGGTTAACCCGTACCTGCCTGATAATACGTTGCTGGACATTGCTTACCTGACTACTCTATTGGTTAACCCCTATCTGCTTGATTACACGTTGCTGGACTTTGATTGCTTGATTACTCTACTGGTTAACCCCTATCTGCCTGATTACACGTTACTGGATATTGCTTGCCTGACTATTCTATTGGTTAACCCTTACCTGCCTGATTACACGTTGCTGGACATTGCCTGCCTGATTACTCTATTGGTTAACCCTTTCTACACGAAGTTTCTTCTCCTGACCCTGCTGTGTCATCTTCCAATCTATTACTGTGAGTATATTATACTACAGCTGTCGCAGGGTCAGGTCCTGGTATATACTCACTGTGCTAGGGTGTTATTAACCTCATTCTAGCATTTGGGTCTAACTCTGGACTTTACCTATCCTGACATTACAAACAGGCCATATAATGGACCCTGGTGAGTTATCCAGAGCTGTGGCTCTACAGGGACAGCTTCTTGGAACCCACTCTGCACACCTGCAATCCCTGGATTCTAAATTGGATCAAATAACTGCTCTTTTGCATAACATTTCTCCTCCTTCTCAAGCCTCAGCAACACCTGTTGTTCCTGCGGCCAGCTCTAACCCTGCGTTTAATCCGCCACAACCTGCAGAACACTTTATTCCTAGAATTCCACTACCGGATAAATATGACGGCAATCCTGAAGACTGTCGAGGATTTCTTAATCAGTGCCGCCTTCACTTCAGAAATAATCCTCAGATGTTTGTTTCCTCTTCCTCCAAGATCACCTTTTTAATTTCTCTTATGAAGGGTAAAGCCCTAGCTTGGGTTTCTCCACTGTTGGAAAAGGATGATCCTTTGCTCCAGGATATTGACACTTTTGTATCTATATTTTCTTCTGTGTTTGATAAACCTGGTAGATCAGCGGCGGCTGAAGCAGGACTTTTAGATTTAAGACAAGGATCTCTTTCTGTAGCACAATACGCTATAGAATTCCGGACTTTAGCTGCTGAAACTATGTGGAATCATGGGGCACTGTGTGCAGCATTTTGTAAAGGTCTTTGTGATCGTTTGAAAGACGAATTGGTTTATAGGGATCTTCCCGATTCTCTAGAAGATCTTATCAACCTATGTATCAAGCTTGATGCTCGTTACTCTGAGCGTCTCCATGAACGTGACCGTAACAGAAGATCCTTTATCAGATCTTCCTTTCGTCCTATGTCTCAGTCTCCAAAACTTCCTACTCCAAATACTTCCATCTCTGAGTCAAGTGAACCCATGGAGGTTGGTGCTATTAAATTATCCGAAGCTGAACCTCTCAGAAGGCGTAATCTGGGACTATGTCTTTACTGCGGTATTAAAGGGCATATGTTAAAAGATTGTCCAACTCGTCCAGTAAAAGCCAGGGCTTAACTCCAGGAAGAGGGGCTGAGTTAAGCCAAAGTTCTTTTTCTTCCCTCAATCCCAAGCTGTTTGTTCCGGTTACTGTCCGCTTTGGCAACATCAAATTTCAGGCTCAAGCACTCATCGACTCTGGAGCTGCAGGAATGTTTATGGATTCAGAGTTTGTCAATGCTTTTCGTATTCCTTTGCTTTCCAAGAGCCAAATAATTAAAGTCACTACTGTCAGTGGTCAACCTTTAGGTTCTGGTTTCATTCGATATTCTACCATTCCTCTTCTCATGTCTGTAGGAGTACTTCATTCCGAAACCATTTGTTTTGACATCATCTCTTCCCCACAGTTTCCTCTCATTTTGGGACTTCCTTGGCTTCAACTACATGATCCAGTTTTTTCCTGGTCTAAAGGAGAGCTTGTTGCTTGGGGATCTTCTTGTTTCACACAGTGTCTACGGAATGCTCCCAAAACTTCCAGTTCTGTTGTGGCAGTTTTGGACGTTCCTGATTCTTTGCCTGAACAATATCATTCTTTTTGTGATGTTTTTTCCAAAAAAGATGCTGAAGTATTACCTCCTCACCGGACCTTTGATTGTCCCATTGACTTATTACCAGGAGCACCTCTACCTAAGGGTAAAACTTACCCACTTTCTCGTCAAGAAAATGTTTCACTTGAGGAATATATCAAGGATAATTTGGCCCGAGGTTTTATCCGCCCTTCTTCTTCTCCAGTAGGGGCAGGTTTCTTCTTTGTGGAAAAGAAAGATGGAGGTCTTCGTCCTTGCATTGATTATCGAGCTCTTAATCAAATTACAATCAAGATATGTTATCCACTCCCTCTCATTCCCGAATTATTTGATCGTCTCCAGGGTGCTTCCATCTTTACCAAATTGGATCTTCGTGGGGCATATAATTTGGTCAGAATTCGTAAAGGGGACGAGTGGAAAACTGCCTTCAACACTAGGTTTGGACACTACGAATATTTAGTTTATGCCTTTTGGGTTATGCAATGCCCCTGCAGTTTTCCAACATTTTGTTAATGAAATATTCAGAGACTATCTTAATCAATTCGTTATTATCTATCTTGATGATATTCTGATTTATTCCCGGACTATACAGGATCACATTCATCATGTTACATTAGTACTCCAGAGATTACGTGAAAATTTTCTCTTTGCCAAGCTTGAAAAGTGTTCTTTTCATCAAGAATCTATTCCTTTCTTGGGTTACATTATTTCTCCGTCTGGATTCAAGATGGATTCTGACAAACTGTCAGCTATCCTAGACTGGCCTAGACCTACTTCCTTAAAATCTCTTCAAAGGTTCCTGGGGTTTGCCAATTACTATCGTAAGTTCATAAAGGACTTTGCTAACATCTCGGCACCCCTTACTGCTCTTACTAAAAAGGGTCAGGATTGCAAGCATTGGTCTTATCTAGCTTTATAGGCATTTGAATCTCTAAAGTCTGCATTTACTTCGGCTCCCATTCTTTGACATCCTGTTCCGACTCTTCAATTCATTCTTGAAGTGGATGCTTCTCTGATTGCTGCTGGGGCAGTACTATCTCAGCGAAATCCTGTTTCTAGCAAGATTCTTCCTGTGGGATTTTTCTCCAAGAAGTTCAATACTTCCGAACTGAATTATGACGTTGGAAACAAAGAACTGTTAGCTATTAAAATGGCTTTGGAAGAATGGAGACATCTGCTTGAAGGCACTGTTCAACCGTTTCTTATACTCACAGACCATAAAAATCTTCTGTATCTTCATACTGCCAAACGCCTCAACTCACGTCAAGCCCGATGGGCTCTGTTCTTCTCCAGATTTAATTTTGTCCTCTCTTATATTCCTGGCTCTAAGAATACGAAAGCAGACGCTTTATCTAGACAATTCCTGGCTTCTGATTCTACATTTCTGGATTCTGAACCCATTCTTCGCCCTGCTAAAGTTCTGGCTCAGTTATCTACGTTTCCTTTACAAGCGTTACAGTCCGCTCAAGCTTCTGTTCCTTCATCGTATAACATATCTCCTGGGATCTTATTTGTACCTACTGAATTCTGCCTAAAACTTCTTCGTTGGGCTCATGATAATGTTCTGTCTGGACATCCAGGAGTACGTAATACTTTGTGGAGACTCAAACAACATGTCTGGTGGCCTTCCATGGGCAAAGATGTCAAGGATTATGTTGCAGCTTGTACTTCCTGTACCTCAAATAAACAATCTTCATCATTACCTCTTGGCCTCTTACAACCTCTGCCTGTTCCATACTATCCCTGGTCTCATGTATCCATGGACTTTATTACAGATCTTCCTAATTCTGCCGGAAACAAGACCATATGGGTTGTGGTAGACAGGTTTTCCAAAGCAGCTCATTTTGTTCCTTTAACTGGATTACCATCGGCCCAGAAACTCGCTGAATTGTTTATTCTCCATATCACCAGATTACATGGTTTTCCTTTGGACATCGTTTCTGATCGAGGAGTTCAATTTGTCTCAAGATTTTGGAAATCTCTGTGCAAACAGTTTGGAGTTACCATATCTCTTTCTACTGCGCATCATCCTCAGTCCAACGGTCAAACTGAGCGGGTAAATCAATCTCTTGAGTCCTATCTCAGGCACTATGTTAATCATCAGCACTCCAATTGGCCGCAACTTCTTCCTTTAGCAGAACTTGCTTACAATTCCCGCTTCAACTCTTCTTTACAGACTTCTCCTTTCAAGGCAGCCTATGGATTCGAACCTAGAACTTTTCCTATGTCTTCGGGAGGTTCTGGAGTTCCTGGAGCAGATCGTACAGTAAGAAGTCTCTGTAAACACTGGAAGAAGATTCGGGAAATCCTTCTTCTCTCTACTCAAAAGTATAAACGATTTGCTGATCGCAGACACCGGAAGGCGCCCTCTTTTCGGACTGGAGACAAGGTTTGGATTTCCACCAGATTCATCCGACTCAAACAACCCTGTGCTAAATAAAATACATCGGACCATTCAGGATTGTTTCCAAGGTATGTTCTACTGCCTACAGGGTGGCTTTACCAGACAACTTGAAGATTCACCCTGTCTTTCACGTATCTCTTCTTAAACCAGCAGTCTCTAACCGGTTTTCCACCAAATGTAGAGTTCCCTCTCCGTTCCTTGTGGATGGTACTTCGGAATTTGAGATCAGTCACATTCTTGATTCCAGATTAAGGGGTAACCGTCTGTACTATTTGGTCCATTGGAAGGGATATCCCATCACTGAACGTTCTTGGGAACCTGCTTCTCATGTCCGTGCCTCTGCTTTGATCAAACAGTTCCACGCCCAGAATCCTTCAAAGCCTGTTCGTGTTCCCCGGAGGGGTCCTTGAGGTGGGGGCACTGTCGTGATCGCTCAGCTGCTGATCGCTTCCTCTGTCTCAGCGCGGTAGCGCTTTCATTGGTTGCTTAGCAACCCTGTTCCTGTCGGCCTTCCGATGACGTCAGGAGGCCTTCTTATTTCCGGCGTCTCCTCTCATCGGTGCCTGTTTGTTTTTACTCGTGGGCTATGTGAGTACAAATCTATTCTTGTGATACATTCTGAATCTGTGCCAGCTTATTCTGAACCCTAAACCTCTACCTGCCTGATATCGTTGCTGGACACTGCTTACCTGACTACTCTATTGGTTAAACCCTACTTGCCTGATAACACGTTGCTGGACACTGCTTACCTGACTACTCTATTGGTTAACCCCTACCTGCCTGATAACACGTTGCTGGACACTGCTTACCTGACTACTCTATTGGTTAACCCCTACCTGCCTGATAATACGTTGCTGGACACTGCTTACCTGACTACTCTATTGGTTAACCCGTACCTGCCTGATAACACTTTGCTGGACACTGCTTACCTGACTACTCTATTGGTTAACCCCTACCTGCCTGATAACATGTTGCTGGACACTGCTTACCTGACTACTCTATTGGTTAACCCCTACCTGCCTGATAACACGTTGCTGGACACTGCTTACCTGACTACTCTATTGGTTAACCCCTACCTGCCTGATAATACGTTGGTGGACACTGCTTACCTGACTACTCTATTGGTTAACCCTTACCTGCCTGATTACACGTTGCTGGACATTGCTTACCTGACTACTCTATTGGTTAACCCGTACCTGCCTGATAATACGTTGCTGGACATTGCTTACCTGACTACTCTATTGGTTAACCCCTATCTGCTTGATTACACGTTGCTGGACTTTGATTGCTTGATTACTCTACTGGTTAACCCCTATCTGCCTGATTACACGTTACTGGATATTGCTTGCCTGACTATTCTATTGGTTAACCCTTACCTGCCTGATTACATGTTGCTGGACATTGCCTGCCTGATTACTCTATTGGTTAACCCTTTCTACACGAAGTTTCTTCTCCTGACCCTGCTGTGTCATCTTCCAGTCTATTACTGTGAGTATATTATACATCAGCTGTCGCAGGGTCAGGTCCTGGTATATACTCACTGTGCTAGGGTGTTATTAACCTCATTCTAGCATTTGGGTCTAACTCTGGACTTTACCTATCCTGACATGAATGTTCTTTTATTAGATGAAAATCAACATTAGGACATGTGTAAAACAGATTGGTCTTACGCATTTCGGCTTACAAGCGTGCCGTAATCATAGACCATACCTACAAACTTACACCTGCAGCTTAAATGCCCAGGTAATTACACACTCCCATCTGATTTTTACTTTACTCTCCTCCCACAGACTAGGAGACTTTACAATACATATTTACATATTTCTTTTTATAATCAATCTCTATCTACAAGACATTTATACTGATTTACCAGATAGGTGAATTAAACCAGTTACAACCATAGCTATTTTCCGTTGTTCTGTATAGCCATATAGATATCCATAGAGAACTTATAGTTATATATTATATACCTTGAAGATTACAATTTTATATATTTTACATAAATGTTGCTTTATATAAATAAAGATTTCTCTATATTTGGCTAAAACATTTATACTTGCGTATAGGCTGTAACATTTCTAACAAGATATTGACAAACTAGATATTTGTAAGGGGGGGTTTACAATGAATAATGAAACAGGAATAATAATAAGACAAAAATAGTTATACATAGAAGGGAGTTGTAATACAACTCAACTATCTCTATCATAGCAAATTGTGCTGTTAATTGCTGTAACCATGCATATGTTTTCTTCATTATTTAAAAATCCTAGAGATCTATATATAGAAAACCCCTCAAAAAATCTATTAAGGACAGATATAAGAATTCATAAGGAGATTATTTTAGAGACATATATATTGTGTCAATCTGCTAGAACCAACAATTATTAATATCTTGTTCAGAATTGAACCCTTGGGGTACCTGTGTCTTTAATTTAAAAATCCAATAAGCCTCTTGCTTTTTCAAAAGGTTCAGCCTATCCCCCCCTCTATGTGGTTTTCTGATGTCTTCTATAGCACTCCAGCTAAAAGATTTCAAATCTTGATCATGTTCTTCTATAAAGTGAGTAGCTAGAGCTAAACATGGTATATTATTCTCAATATATGTCAAATGCTCACGTACACGTGTCCTTACGTCTCTAGTGGTCATTCCAATATATTGTTTTTTATGCTCTTTACATTCGATTAAGTATACCACATATTCAGTTGAGCCTTTTATACACCCTTTTACGTCAAATTCCTCTCCTGTGATATGGGAGTTAAATTTTTTAGTCACTTTTATAAATCCACAGGCTCTACACTTTCTATTGCCACACCTATAGGTGCCAATTGTTTGTAACCAGGCACTGCCATGATCTTTGTCTTTAATACAACTCAACTATCTCTAACTATTTTTTATCTTATTATTGTTATTCCTGTTTCATTATTCATTGTAAACCCCCTCTTACAAATATCGAGTTTGTCAATATCTTGTTAGAAATGTTACAGCCTATACGCAAGTATAAAGCTTTTAGCCAAATATAGAGGATTCTTTATTTATGTAAAGCAATTATATACAATATATAAAATTGTAATCTTCATTGTATATAATATATAACTAAATCTCAAAAGCAAACCTGGTAACAATTGATTGTCACCACTCAAGAGGGAGCAATAGAAACTCAATATTAAAAACAATCGCCTAGATTTAGAGTTCTGCGTTAGCCGTCAAAACCAGCGTTAAGGGGTCCTAACGCTGGTTTTGGCTGCCCGCTGGTATTTAGAGTCAGTCAGGAAAGGGTCTAACTCTCACTTTCCAGCCGCGACTTTTCCATACCGCAGATCCCCTTACGCCAATTGCGTATCCTATCTTTTCAATGGGATCTTCCTAACGCCGGTATTTAGAGTCTTGGCTGAAGTGAGCGTTAGAACTCTAACGACAAAACTCCAGCCGCAGAAAAAAATCAGGAGTTAAGAGCTTTATGGGCTAACACCGGTTTATAAAGCTCTTAACTACTGTGCTCTAAAGTACACTAACACCCATAAACTACCTATGTACCTTTAAACCGAGGTCCACCCACATCGCCACCACTCTAATAATTTTTTTTAACCCCCAAATCTGCTGACCGCACCCCGCCGCCACATACATTATCCCTATGTACCCCTAATCTGCTGCCCCTAACATCGCCGACACCTACATAATATTTATTAACCCCTAATCTGCCCCCCCAATGTCGCCGCTACTTTACCTACACTTATTAACCCCTAATCTGCCGACCGGACCTCGCCGCTACTCTAATAGATGTATTAACCCCTAAAGCTAACCCTAACCCTAACCCTAACACCCCCCTAAGTTAAATATAATTTAAATCTAACGAAATAAATTATTTCTTATTAAATAAATTAATCCTATTTAAAGCTAAATACTTACCTGTAAAATAAACCCTAATATAGCTACAATATAACGAATAATTATATTGTAGCTATTTTAGGATTTATATTTATTTTACAGGCAACTTTGTATTTATTTTAACTAGGTACAATAGCTATTAAATAGTTATTTACTATTTAATATCTACCTAGTTAAAATAATTGCAAAATTACCTGTAAAATAAATAAGTTACAATTAAAGCTAACACTACACTATCAATAAATTAATTAACTAAACTAACTACAATTACCTACAATTAAATCAACTAAACTAAATTACAAAAAAAACAAACACTAAATTACAAAAAATAAAAAGATTACAAGAATTTTAAACTAATTACACCTACTCTAAGCCCCCTAAAAAAATAACAAAGCCCCCCAAAATAAAAAAAATGCCCTACCCTATTCTAAAATAAAAAGTTAACAGCTCTATTACCTTAGCAGCCCTTAAAAGGGCTTTTTGCGGGGCATGCCCCAAAGAAATCAGCTCTTTTGCCTGTAAAAAAAAACATACAATACCCCCCCAACATTACAACCCACCACCCACATACCCCTAATCTAACCCACCCAAACCCCCTTTAAAAAACCTAACACTAAGCCCCTGAAGATCTCCCTACCTTGTATTCACCCAGCCGGGTATCACCGATCCGTCCAGAAGAGGGTCCGAAGTCTTCATCCTATCCGGCAAGAAGATGTCCTCCAGAGGGTCCGAAGTCTTCATCCTATCCGGCAAGAAGAGGTCCTCCAGAGGGTCCGAAGTCTTCATCCTATCCGGCAAGAAGATGTCCTCCAGAGGGTCCGAACTCTTCATCCTATCCGGCAAGAAGAGGTCCTCCAGAGGGTCCAAAGTCTTCATCCAGACGGCATCTTCTATCTTGTTCCATCCGGAGCGGAGTGGGTCCATCTTGAAGCAGCTGGCGCGGATCCATCCTCTTCTAATGACGTCCTAAGTCCGAATGAAGGTTCCTTTAAATGACGTCATCCAAGATGGCGTCCCTCGAATTCCGATTGGCTGATAGGATTCTATCAGCCAATCGGAATTAAGGTAGGAAAAATCTGATCAGATTCAAGTTCAATCGGATTGGCTGATCCAATCAGCCAATCAGATTGAGCTCGCATTCTATTGGCTGTTCCGATTTTTTTCCAGGTAAAAGAGCTGATTTCTTTAGCGCAATGCCCTACAAAAGGCCTTTTTAAGGGCTACTGGTAGTTTATTGTAGGCTTTTTTTATTTTTTATAGGGTTATTAGATTAGGTGTAATTGTTTTTATTTTTGAAAATGTTGTTTGTTATTTTTCGTAATGTTGTATTTTTTCTAATTTTAGACTTATATTATTTTAGTAGTGTAATTGTAATTTTAATATAAAGTTAGGGGGTGATGTGGGAGGTTTAGGGGTTAATAGGTTTATTTAGTAGTGGCGATGTGGGGGGCTGGCGGTTTAGGTGTTAACAGATTTAGTTAGTGGTGTCGGTGTCGGGGAGCAGCGGAATAGGGGTTAATAACTTTATTATAGTGGCAGGGATGTGGGCGGGCAGCAGATTAGGGGTTAATACGTTTTAAATAGTGTTTGCGATGCGGGAGGGCCTCGGTTTAGGGGTTAATAGTTAGTTTATGGGTGTTAGTGTACTTTGTAACACTTTAGTTATGAGTATTGTGAAACTTTTTTGTTACACAAAATCCATTACTGCTCTCAGATAGCGGTATTGATCGTGTTGGTATAGGTTGTAATGCAAGCATTTTAGCCTCACCGCCGGAACTTGATGTCTTAGAAGATCAAGAGCTGCAGCATAACAATCACATGACCTAATTAGCATGTGATCACTGGAAGGCTGATAGGGAGGTGCATCATTCTATTACACAGGACTGTGTTTACAACATCTTCAAACACACACACAAATAAACTGCACAATCCCTGTTGTTCTATTGGTAAAATTATTTTTAGATGCAGTAATGCTCCTACACTGCTTGCTAAAAAGCAGCAGTGTTTGTCTCTAAAATTACAGGACTTTGCTGGGGGGATTTTTTTTCTTGCCGAATAGATGGAGAGATCTGCCTTTATGTTAATATATGGATATAAGGAAACATAATAAATAACACTGTTTAAGTGTTATCTATTCCCAGTGTCAATCAAATCAATATTACAACGTATCCACTTGTATAAATTTTGAAAAATGCCTCACAATAGTAATCACAAATAATAAAATGTGGACTGGTAAATCATAACAGTTCCCCTTCTGGTATATAGTTTTGTGAGTTACTGATGTGATGTTTACTCTTTGTTATATAGTTACTATCAACTTCCTGATCAACATAAAGTATTTGGGTGTTACCATTGCATTGGTAATACTGATGTGGTTATGGCTTTAACACTTGAATTATAGTGACAATTATTGTGCAGTAGTATCTACTTTGGAGGTATCTGTTAACTTTGGGTCATTTGGAAGGGAGCTTGTAGTTTACACCCCCAAATGCCCTAATATATAGTTTGGTTAAACAAACGCTTCCTTGTTATAGCAGTATGTATTACTCAAAGTGTTTTGTATACTGGATTAAATGGTCTCCAATTTATTTGTAGATATGTGCATGATCGAAAAATTAGTTTCGGTTCGGTTAGGATCGATTCGGAGGTTTTCGAATTTTGTTTCGGATCGATTAGAATTCGGAAAACTTCGAATGAATTCGTTTCGGATTCGTTTCGGACTCATTCGGATTCGAAAAAATTCGGCTGGATTCGGTTCGATTCGGTTCGGAAATTCGGAATTTCGGTATGTGTGCTGTGTATTAGACTAGTATTATGTACTGTATATTAGGTGTAACCCATAGCAGAGTGATATAACCTAATATACTGTACAATACTAGTGTAATCCATGTCCATCCGAATTTACCGAATAAATCCGAACTAATTCGTATTTATTCGGTAAATTCGGCAGTATTTTAATTCGGAAATTCGGTTCGATCCGAATCTCTGAATTTTCCGAATTTTCCGAATTTCCGAATCGAACCGAACCGAATTGCACATGTCTAGTTATTTGCTGCTATGAATAAATATGTGCATAACACCATAGTCTGTATAACATAGGAGTCTAAGCAGTTAGATAGACACACAAATTGTAATTTTGTGATTTGACTGTATTTATTTGTTTCGCCCAATAGGTATTGCACATCATAGAAAATTTCCCTCTATTATAGTATATTGTGTAACAATTGTGATATAGTGAGCACACATATTATAATGGCGCTCTGCGATTTGAACTCAATAGTTTTATTTGGTACAATAGTAATAAATTTACCAAATAAATAAAAGAATATATATACTGTATATACTGTATATGTGTATCTGTTTTATTATTAGTTCAGTTTTGCTATTGTATGAGAAACGGAGCGTTTCCTGGAATGAGTTCCAATGCGATCAATACAATACCTTAACCTGTTTGTGTTTCTCTGGGTGTATTAAAAAAAAAAATCCCTCAGAATAACATTTATTATATTGTGTTAATCCTTATCAGGTTGAATAGTGTAAAACCACTGTGTGTTATTGACCTATTACTGAAATTATGTGTCGCAACATTGTTTTTAAATTTGGCTACTGTGTCTATGTGCTCATTTGTTAGTCGCGCTTGTTGCCCGCAACTAGATTTATTTATAAACCCTCCTGGTCTCCCTGGGGAGAGGATATTGGGATATGTAATCACTATTAGAATTGATTCGATTACACTATAGGGATAATAGTTCTACAGCTATTTTCTGATATTCATTTAAAAACCACAACATTGAGACCCCATCGTCTCACACTCTTATAGTGTAATCAAATCAATTCTAATAGTGATTACGCATCCCAATATCCTCTTCCCAGGGAGACCAGGAGCGTTTATAAATAAATCCAGTTGCGGGCAACAAAGAAACAAGTGCGAATAACAAATGAGCACATAGGCACAGTAGCTGAATTTAAATACAATGTTGTGACACATGATTTCAGTAATAGGTCGATAACACACAGTGGTTTTACACTATTCAACCTAATAAGGATTAACACAATATAATAAATGTTATTCTGAGGGATTTATAATATACCCAGAGAAACACAAACAGGTTAAGGTATTGTATTGATCGCATTGGAACTCATTCCTGGAACCGCTCAGTTTCTCATACAATAGCAAAACTGAACTAATAATAAAACAGATTAACATATATATACAGTATATATATATATATACATATATATATATATATATATATATATATATATATATATATATATATATATATATATGCAAAAAGTCCCAAAGCTCTGCACGCACTTTAAATTATGAGTATGCCCGGGGTGCATCAAAAGCAACAATAAATAGTGAGAAAGAACGCATTCTCCGGGTCTTATCAAATGTAGTATTTTAATAATAAAGCAGCATATAGTAATAGTACTATATGCTGTTGTATTATTAAAATACTACATTTGATAAGACCCGGAGAGTGCGTCCTTTCTCACTACTTTTATATATATATATATATATATATATATATATATATATATATATATATATAATTTTATTTATTTGGTAAATGTCATAACTATTGTACCAAATAAAACTATTGAGTGCAAATCGCAGAGCGCCATTATAAGTGTGCTCACTATATCACAATTGTTACACAATATACTATAATAGAGCACAATTTTATATGATGTACAATATTTATTGGGCAAAACAAATTAACACAGTCAAATCGCAAAATTACAATTTGTGTGCCTCTCTAACTGCTTAGACTCCTATGTTATACAGACTATGGTGTAATGCACACATTTAGTCATAGCAGCAAATAACTTGGAGACCATTTAATCCAGTATACAAAACACTTTGAGTAATACATACTGCTATAACAAGGAAGCGTTTGTTTAACCAAACTATATATTAGGGCATTTGGGGGTGTAAACTACAAGCTCCCTACCATATGACCCAAAGTTAACAGATAACTCTAAAGTAGATACTACCGCAAAATAATTGCCACTCTAATTCAAGTGTTGAAGCCATAACAGCACATCAGTATTACCAATGCAATGGTTACACCCAAATACTTTATGTTGATCAGGAAGTTGATAGTAACTATATAATGTGACGAATACCCTGACTACCCGGGCTGGGTAGCTCAGCCAAACGGGTCCTGCTTCCTCCCTGCTGACTGCAGCTATGTAGCTGGCAAGTGACCACAGCCTGTAGCTACCCCTGATGCCCGACAGCACCAGTATTCAGGGTCCCACCCTGTGGCAGACTCCGGCTACCCCAACTAGGTAGCTCTGCCAGAGGATCCTTCCTCTCCCAGACAAGGGGCCCCTATGTAGCGGAGAAGAAGGGATTTAGCAGGAGCCCACCCAAATAACTAGACATACTAGCATTTAGGTGGAACAAGAACTACCTTTATTGAGAAACACACACATTTTTTATACACACAACTCATTTTGATAAGAACATTGGACAATCCCCACAATTTTTCTGCCATTCCCACCCCTCCAGACAGACCGGCACCTCCATAGCAGCCACAGTCCCACAGAATCCCAGGACCCAGGGGTGATGGTTTTGGGGTGATCCCGGTGAAGCGGCGACACTTCCAGGGTGTCATTGAAAAAAATTCTCAGTCCCCAGATGCCACAGTCCAAAAAGCAGCGTGATTAGTTAATGGGGACCGGCGATACAGTCCATTGAAGTTATGGGGGGAGGGGTTTCCAAAACTCCCAGTTCCCAAAATAGCTCCCCTCCAGCAATTCTCTCACCTCTTGTCCTCCCTAGCGGCTACCAATCCCCAAAAGAGCGGAGCTCTGGGGCAAAGGGCCAGTGGAGTGACCAGGGGTAAATTTAGCGGGTGCGCTGCTGTTCTGTGGCCGACCAGGAGCGGGGAACATGAGAGGGGTTAGGCGGGTATCCGTTGTGAGTTGACCGACCCTGGAGTTCCAGGAGCCTGGCCAACCTTCTCTGACAAAGTACTCATCACCGAATAAAGGGAACAAAAATGGCCTGGGAGATTGTGGGTTGCTCTCCGGAGCCCAAATCTGCTGAGGAACAGGAGGGGGTGAGGTGGTAGGGGGTAAGGGTTCAACTTTTGCAGCCTGGCACAGCATGGCAAAACAGTAGATAGCAAGAGACAGCAAGATCCCGCTAGCCATGAGAGGGCCAATTCTGGTGTGACAAGGAGTCAGGCAGGCAGTAAGGGGGGGGGGGGGCTAGCCTAGGCTGTCTGGTATCCGTGACATATAACAAAGAGTAAACATCACATAAGTAACTCACAAAACTATATACCAGAAGTGGAACTGTTATGTGCGAAGCTTCAGAGGTGTCACACAAGATTTTTTTAGCACATTTTGCAAAATCGTGAGCAGCTTTAACTAAATTGTGTGCACAATTTAGCTAAATCATGAGCACGATTTATAATTAATTATAATCATGCTATTCCACCTTAAGCATGAATCCTCCCACTTACAGATCAGGCTCACCAGCTAATATTGCTTTCAATTTCAGTTCAGTCAGTGTTAGGATCAATACAGACAGACTGGTAAGTGTGGACCTCAGCTTCAGTCAATGTTAGCATTATGTTATGTGACAAACAATACATTTAGTATTGCAGTGCTCACAAAGTATATTTATAGGCTTACCAGAAGTCCCAGTTTGACTGGGATTGTCCCTGTTTGGAGGTGCTGTCCCAGTGTCCCACCCGATTGTTCATTCTGTCCCAGTTTGCCAGGTGTCCGGTATTTGACCAGACAGTCCCGTATTTCCGTTTGCTGTATTTTTAAAAAAAATACATTTTTGGGTCTATTCTGTCTATGTGCCTTACTTACTGCCTGACAAACTTTGTTTACAGTCAGTGGCACTGTGAAACTAAGTAGCGCAGCGCTGAATAGCACAGAAGTGAGTGACGTCAGTCACAGATATGCGACCAGTGTGAGGTTCAGCAGCATGTGAGGTACAAAGCACTATGGGACATACAGTTGCCATGATAGCAAGAAACTAACAGTCCACCCTGGGTGACAGTTTAACCCCAGCAGTGCCAGTGACTAGGGCAGGGTATTCTCCTGGCACACCTGGCTTTGTGGTCACATAATGAGCATGAGGCTGCAAGCCAAGGGCTACTGCTTGTCACTGAGCAGGCATTGCTATAGCAGCAGCCACATTCGCTCAGTAGCATACACTGTGTAAATAGCTATATATGTAACGTTATTTATCCTGTGTATACAGTGCACGGGTATGTTATGTTTACAATAAAGCTAGGTGAACATTAGAAAACATTTCCACTGTATGCTTAGTGGTTTCCATAGCAACAGTGACAGAGCACCGCCATCTTGTTATAAGACCTTTGCCTTAGCAGATCACTTCTGGGTTAAGTGTTCACATGTGTGCGGAGTCTGTGTACTATGTAAGTGCCTGTTGTAAGTTATACATTACCTCTGTTATATGTGAATCAGGTGCTGCTCTGTAATGGGGACATTTCCCGTCTGGCATATTATATGGTAGAATGCTGTGTAATAATGAGCTTGTGCAGATAGAACACATTCTGGGGAACTGCTTAGCAAAAGCTGCCCTTTGTGATAGGCAGTGATCACAAAGATTAATTTACTCTCTGGAAAATTAGTTCCGGTAGGCAATCACCACGCCCCCTCGACAAGTCCCCTGACTACACCCCCACTGGCTCTGCACCAGGTGGTCCCAGTTTCACTTCTAAAAATGATGGTACGCCTATATATTTATCCTTTCACAATATTATGCAATTATATTCAAATTATTGGAAGTGAAATATGTGTAAATTATATTATATTTAAAGTATATATTGAACAGAAATGAGTTAATTATTCAGGCTAAATACTGATTTCTCAAAACAAAATAGTTGTGCTCCCTGTAAAAAATGATGAATTGTACAATTTCAAATACATATTTTTCTGTCATTTCTATATAAAATATTGTCATATTCTTCTGTCTTTTTTTAAGCAGGCAATTCGTTTTTGTATTAATACTATGGAAACATCTAATTTGATTCCACTACCTGGAAAAAATGGCAGTGAGAACTGTATACAATACATTTTCATAATGCTCTGTGCACAATAGAATCATGGAAGCCCGTGTTATTGTGCACACAATGTGGTACATTGCAAAGGTTATCCAAAAGAAAGGGATTGGATCTCAAAGAAGTATAGCTGCAAAATGTGTTTACATTGAGATTATCTGTCTGAGTACAATATACTGAGTACAATGAATAAAATGTTTTATTGTGTAAAAAGATAGATAGCGCCTTTACTACCCATTCCCCAGCTTTGCACAACCAACATTGTTATATTAATATAATTTGAAAGAACTAAAATCAACAGCATTTTATACGTTTTTAACAGCAAGACAAAAGTTAGTTAATGTGTACCATACAGGGAGTGCAGAATTATTAGGCAAATGAGTATTTTTACCACATCATCCTCTTTATGCATGTTGTCTTACTCCAAGCTGTATAGGCTTGAAAGCCTACTACCAATTAAGCATATTAGGTGATGTGCATCTCTGTAATGAGAAGGGGTGTGGTCTAATGACATTAACACCCTATATCAGGTGTGCATAATTATTAGGCAACTTCCTTTCCTTTGGCAAAATGGGTCAAAAGAAGAATTGACAGGCTCAGAAAAGTCAAAAATAGTGAGATATCTTGCAGAGGGATGCAGCACTCTTAAAATGGCAAAGCTTCTGAAGCGTGATCATCGAACAATCAACCGTTTCATTCAAAATAGTCAACAGGGTCGCAAGAAGCGTGTGGAAAAACCAAGGTGCAAAATAACTGCCCATGAACTGAGAAAAGTCAAGCGTGCAGCTGCCAAGATGCCACTTGCCACCAGTTTGGCCATATTTCAGAGCTGCAACATCACTGGAGTGCCCAAAAGCACAAGGTGTGCAATACTCAGAGACATGGCCAAGGTAAGAAAGGCTGAAAGACGACCACCACTGAACAAGACACACAAGCTGAAACGTCAAGACTGGGCCAAGAAATATCTCAAGACTGATTTTTCTAAGGTTTTATGGACTGATGAAATGAGAGTGAGTCTTGATGGGCCAGATGGATGGGCCCGTGGCTGGATTGGTAAAGGGCAGAGAGCTCCAGTCCGACTCAGATGCCAGCAAGGTGGAGGTGGAGTACTGGTTTGGGCTGGTATCATCAAAGATGAGCTTGTGGGGCCTTTTCGGGTTGAGGATGGAGTCAAGCTCAACTCCCAGTCCTACTGCCAGTTTCTGGAAGACACCTTCTTCAAGCAGTGGTACAGGAAGAAGTCTGCATCCTTCAAGAAAAACATGATTTTCATGCAGGACAATGCTCCATCACACGCGTCCAAGTACTCCACAGCGTGGCTGGCAAGAAAGGGTATAAAAGTAGAAAATCTAATGACATGGCCTCCTTGTTCACCTGATCTGAACCCCATTGAGAACCTGTGGTCCATCATCAAATGTGAGATTTACAAGGAGCGAAAACAGTACACCTCTCTGAACAGTGTCTGGGAGGCTGTGGTTGCTGCTGTACGCAATGTTGATGGTGAACAGATCAAAACACTGACAGAATCCATGGATGGCAGGCTTTTGAGTGTCCTTGCAAAGAAAGGTGGCTATATTGGTCACTGATTTGTTTTTGTTTTGTTTTTGAATGTCAGAAATGTATATTTGTGAATGTTGAGATGTTATATTGGTTTCACTGGTAAAAATAAATAATTGAAATGGGTATATATTTGTTTTTTGTTAAGTTGCCTAATAATTATGCACAGTAATAGTCACCTGCACACACAGATATCCCCCTAAAATAGCTATAACTAAAAACAAACTAAAAACTACTTCCAAAACTATTCAGCTTTGATATTAATGAGTTTTTTGGGTTCATTGAGAACATGGTTGTTGTTCAATAATAAAATTAATCCTCAAAAATACAACTTCCCTAATAATTCTGCACTCCCTGTATAGATCAGGGTTCTTCAAATCATGGGTCGAGATCCATTACTGGATCATAACACCATGTGTACTGGGTTGCGACTTGTGTGAGTGTTGTAGGAGTGTGTGTGGTGTATTGTATGAGATTGTGTGTGTGTGTGTTGTGCATGTGTTGTGTATGAGAGTGTGTGGGGTGTGTGTTGTATGAGAGTGTGTATGTGTTGTATGAGTGTGTGTGTGGTATGTGTGTTGTATAAATGTGTGTGATATCTGTGTAATATGAAAAGTGTGTGTGTGTTATATGAAAGTGTGTGTGTGTGTTGTATGATATAGTGTGTGTTATATGAAAGTATGTGTGTGTATGTGTGTGTTGTAAGAGAGTGTATTGGGTGAGTGTGTTATCTGAAAGTGTGTGTGTTGTATGAGAGTGTGTGTGGTATTTGTGTTACATGAAAATGTGTGTTGTATGTGAGTGTGTTTGTGTGAGTTGTAAGATTGTGTGTGTTGTATGAGTGTGTGATGTGTGTGTTGTATGAGAGTGTGTGTGTTATTACATTTTACAACGCTTTCAAATTTCACTACAATCAGGAATAAAGCATGCACATATTTTAGTCTCTTTGCCAAAAATTGCAGCTATCATGTTTATTTCTTAAGAAATTTCCAGACCAAGTATAAAATGTGGGTCCCAAAGGTATGTGGTATCATGGCACTGGGTCTTGGGGGAAAAAGTTTGAAGAACCCTGATATAGATAACACTGAGCTGACACTCAGTGAATCGTGAGTGATCACTGATTAGCTAAATTCAAGTATGCACACACCTCTGAGATAAGGGGGATTGGTGCAAAGCCTTAGATACAAGGTAATCAAAGATTATTTAGCATTAATTGAGCATTATTGAGCTTTTAGAAATCCATGTGACTGAAGCTGAAGTGCACAGTTACTTACAAAACAGAAATGATTCACTGGCACTATGTGGGTAATTGGAAGATCACGCTATGGGGACATGACGGCATGATTTGTTTGTATGAGTGGAATCAGTACTGCGGTTATGGTCGCCATTGATTTGGGAGTCCAACTCCATTGCAGTTTATGTTAATGTATCATTTCTTATACACTAGTTTAATTTCTGGCAGAGTGGACTGGTGATATAACTAGTATTGACCTATTTTGGATACTAGCTTTTTAATTAATCACAATAAAGTGTTGGGTTTTATTATTTGAGAAAGATAGTGCGCCAAATCTCTCATTCCCTATCTCATTCCTCCTTATCCCTTTTTCTTCTATATTTCCTTTTATCTGTTGAATTTGATACATGCACACTTACTTACCAGTTTGTGCTGATCCTCACTGACACATAGGGCTCAATTTATCAATCAAGGGGTGGACAGCGGCGGACATATTCGGCACTGTCCGCCCCAGCTCTCCTCTGGTGGGCAGCAATATTTTGCGCTTGCCTGCAATCCTGCTACCTACCCACACACAGCCAATCATGTGCAGGCAGGAGCTGTCAATCTCCCTGCTCGGACGAGGAGAAGAGGGTAGGGAAGCAGCTGTCTCATGGCCTCTTCTTGATAAATCATGATTGTAGGCTATCTTGTGAAAACCTGCAGTCATAGGGAGGAGAAGGGCTTCATAAATCGAGCCCATAGTGATGTCCAGTTCATGAACGATGCAGTAGAATTACATAATTAACAGTGCATAATAAAAATATGCAAAAACACCTACCCTGAATTTCAAATTAGCAGTAGACCTTTTTACTCACAATTTATATTTTTTCTCTCATAGTCCAGCCCCCTGTATCATGTAACAGAAATCAGCCAATCACAGACTAGTATACATATACCATGTGAGATTGTGCACATGCTCAGTAGGAATCATAAAAGGTTATTTTGACTTGAGTGTCCCATTTAACTAACTCTTTTGCAATGAAACACTCAGTTAACACTCAGGTCACAGCAGTTCTTAATAGACCCCTGCCTTTACTCCTAACTTCACCTTAAATTAACCCTTACTGTCCCTTACTATAAATACTCCTGACCATAACTTAACCCTAAGGACCCCTGTTAACCCTAACTGCCCTAAATTAACCCCATCAATATTGATGTGGAGCTCTGGGATACTAGTTATTGTGTTAATGTAAATGTTTTTACAATACCTATTAGGTAAATAAAGTGGGTATCACTTCCCTGTGTATGATCATGGATAAGCAGTCTTTTGTAAGATATGCAACTATTAGGCAAATACAACAATACAAAATGCAGCATACTCTGTTCTATGCACTGTGTTGGAACCCACACAATATATGCAGCATAATCTGTTCTATGCACCTTGTTGTATATATTTGCCTTGGTTTTTCATATACAACAAAAGACTGCTTATCCATATGATATGGGTAAGAAATAGATGTAACGCTGCATTGTGTGTCAGGATGAGTCGGACAGTGATTCAGGAGTCAGGAATCGGATTGGTGGAGCATCTCTAATAGGAGAATCTGCGGCTCGTCCCTCATGCATCACATGTACAAAAAAGTGAACTGATTAATTGGTTCATGAACTGGTTCAGTTAAACGAACCGTTCGAAATGAACTTATTCATCAAGATGAATCAGACTTCCCATCTCTACTGACACACTGAACTGAAAGTACTAGCAGCTGGTAGGCGGGAGCTCCTCCTCCTGTAGATAGGTCATCAAAACATGACTAGCTAGGGGAGGACCAGGCTGATCTGTAAGGGGGAGAATTCATGCTTAAAGGAACAGTATACACCAATTTTCATATAACTGCATGTAATAGACACTACTATAAAGAAGAATATGCACAGATACTGATCTAAAAATCAAGTATAAAACCTTTTAAAAACTTAGAAGCTCCAAATTTAGCACTGTTGAGGAAATTAGCTGGAACACCCAGTGAAAGGTACTGAGTGCAGATACTCTCCCTCACTTCCCTGCATATGAAAAGATAGATTAGGCTAACAGAAGCCAGCAGTGGTCTGTAAACGCACGTATACATCTGACACTTTGGGGCTTGGGTAGGAGTCTGAAACCAGCACAATGTTATTAAAAAATAAGCAAAACTATATATTGTCACAAAAAAACTCCCAGGTGGACTGTATAAATGTATCATCTGCAAAACATTTATGCAAAGAAGAATCTAGTGTATAATGTCCCTTTAAGGTGGAATAGCATGATTATAATGATTTATAAATCGTGCGCACGATTTGGCTAAATCGTTAGCACAATTTGGCTAAATCGTGAGCACGATTTGGCTAAATCGTGAGCACGATTTGGCTAAATCGTGAGCACGATTTGACTAAATCGTGAGCACGATTTATAAAAAAATCTTGTGTGACACCTCTGGGGCTCTGTAGTTATGATTTACCAGTCCACACTTTATTATTTGTGATAACTATTGTGACACATTTTTCAAAATTTACACACGTGGATACGTTGCAATATTGATTTGATTGACACTGGGAATAGATAACACTTAAACTGTGTTATTTATTATGTTTCCTTATATCCATATATTAACATAAAGGCAGAAATCCTTGTATAATAGGAAACATTCACTCCATTATTGAAATACTACCAGCTATTTCTCTCGATACATATTTTAATTGTTCACCCATATTTTAAAATGAAAAATTAAAAGTTAAAATTTAAACTTTGCTGCCTCAAATTTACTAAGGTGTCTAGTTTTATTGTGCGCTGTCTGCATAAAATAAAGGGTACTGTGCAACCTAATTTCCATAATGACAGTACTCATAATAAGAGGCAGGCGAATGAAATGTATTTAGTGTTTAATGTCCCTTTAAGATACTGTACAGTTGCTACTCTGCTTCCCTGAAGAAGTTCTGCATATGAAATAAGTTGTTGACAAATGTATGTTAAACAAATAATGTGGTCAAAATTTGGCTGAATTGAATGATCCCATGAACAAATCTTGGATGAAACAAAATAAATTTTTTCAGTGAATAAGAATTAGTCCCAAACAAATTTGTTTGTATGTGCACATGTTTATTATAGAGGTAGAAAGAGACATACATTAGACCATTAAAGAATAGATATAGATAGATACATAGATAGATAGATTGATAGATAGATCTACATTTAATGTGTGCTATAAAATATTTGGAGAAATAAAGGCATTTGCCGACAGGTAATTATATACATAAAAATATGTGAAAAATATTTGTCATGTTTTTTTTTTCATAGTTTTTGTACAAATCAAAAAAAAAATAGTCTGATACATTTTTTAAAGCAAATGTAAATCCAAGCCTATATTAGATGTCATGCAATACTTACAAATGCTACTTATCATTATTTTATTCTTCACTAAATGAATAATTGATCTTCATGAATGAAATTAATTTATAATAAAAATATAACCTAAGAAACTATAGTTCATATATATATAGTTCAGTATGTATCAAAATTGATTAAACGTGCTCACCATTGGTTTGGGCATTTGACACATTAAGGGTTTGAATCTGTGATGGGATTTGCTGATCAGTTAGGGATCTAAAAGAAAAGAAACCCACAGTGGGCACTATAATTAGTGAAACAGTTAAACACACCTTATAGCTTAATACATTATATACAAATTATCCAGTAATATGATCTATGTTTAAAGGTAAATCACTAAATCACTTGAAAATTATTCCCCAAAATTGTAAAAAGCTGACTAGCAAATATCACATGAACATCTCTATGTAAATAATCAAAGGTATTTTACTTCAAAATTGCTTTTGAAATAAATATATATATATACATATATATATATATATATATATATATACATACACACAGACAAGAATATGTAGTTTCCGCGCTCTCACACTACACACATACAGTATATAATATAGTATGTCTTATATAAAGATAAACATTCGTGTTGCAATAGTAAAGAGGAATAGTAATGATAATAAAGCTCTTTAGAGCAAATAATACAAAAAGTCCATTCATATAAATAACAGCAATATAATAAAATAAATTACGTGTCATAAAAGTTCATAAATAGATTAAAAGTTCATAAACATATTGAAAGTTCACGGGATTCATAGAATCCAAAGTGAGGCAGCACAAACAAACTAGATGTGAAGGTTCCCAAATTCTTCACCAAATGGGAGTATGAAAAAAAGACTAGGAGGCCTTCTTATCAAACCGTCAACAGCAAATACGCTGGAATTCCGCAGCGTAATTTTGGAGATCCTGATTCCCCTTATTTATCAAAGCCTACAGACCGGCAAAAGTTGAAATTTGTGACGTAACATACGATCCACTGGTTTCAGTCCGACACAGATCGATGCTTACGCCATTAGAGATGTTCCGAATACAAATTTAGCACTATCTGACGACTTTTGCAAGTTATCAAATTTCTACCGGGTATGCTCGCCACTATTCCGGCCCAGCGTACCTGGTTTTCAATCCGCCACCCTGGAGGCGGCGGATGCCATAGGAATCAATGGGAGTCTGAAAGCAGCGAAAGCTTATGTTCGCTGCTGCCCGATATCCCATTGATTCCTATGGGAGAATAATAGTTACGTTTACACCTAACACCCTAACATAAACCCCGAGTCTAAACACCCCTAATCTGCCGCCCGACACCGCCGCCACCTACATTATACTTATTAACTCCTAATCTGCTGCCCCGCCACCGCCGCCACCTACATTATACTTATTAACCCCTAATCTGCTACCCGACACTGACGCCACCTACATTATACTTATTAACCCCTAATCTGCCGCCTCGACACCGCCGCCACCTACATCATACTTATTAACCCCTAATCTGCCTCCCCCTACACCGCTGCCACCTACATTATGTTATTAACCCCTAATCTGCCGCCCCAACACCGCCACCACCTACATAAAAGTATTAACCCCTATCCCGCCGCTCCCAGAGCCCACCGCAACTAAATAAAGTTATTAATCCTTAAACCCCTGGCCTCCCACATTAGTACCACATAATAAACCTATTAACCCCTAAACAGCCAGCCCCCCACATCACCATAAACTAAATTAACCTATTAACCCCTAAACCTAACAACCTGCAAACTGTACGTTAAATATTAACTCATCCCTATCTTATAATAAATTACAACTTACCTTTAGATTTAAATTAAACTATATTAAACTAATAATTAATCTACTCTAACTGTTATACTAAAATTACATTAAACTATATTAAACTAATAATTAATCTATCCTAACTGTTATACTAAAATTACATTAAACTATATTAAACAATTAATTAATCTACCCTAACTATTATACTAAAATTACATTAAACTATATTAAACTATTTATTAATCTACCCTAACTGTTATAGTAAAATTACATTAAACTACCAATTAAATTAACTATATTATATTATATATTTAAAAACCTAACCCTACTCAAATAATTTAAATCTATAATTACAAATTACAAAGTTACAAAAAACTAACAACTAAGTTACAAAAAATAACAAACACTAAGTTACAAAAAAAATAAACACTAAATTAAACAGATTAAAAATAAATTATCAAATATTTAAACTAATTACACCTAGTCTAAGAGCCCTATGAAAATAAAAAGCCCCCCCAAAATAAAAAAAAAATCCTAGCCTACAATAAACTACAAATAGCCCTTAAAATAGCATTTTGCGGGGCATTGCCCCAAAGAAATCAGCTCTTTTACCTGTAAATAAAAAATACAAATACCCCCCCAACAGTAAAACCCACCACCCACACAACCAACCCCCCAAATAAAAACCTAATCTAAAAAACCTAAGCTCCTCATTGCTCTGAAAAGGGCATTTGTATGGGCATTGCCCTTAAAGGGCATTTAGCTCTTTTTCAAAAGTCCAAACCCTAATCTAAAATGAAAACCCACCTAATAATCCCTTAAAAAAGCCTAACACTAACCCCCGAATGCCCATACAAATGCCCTTTCCAGGGCAATGGGGAGCTTAGGTTTTTTAGATTAGGTTTTTATTTGGGGGGTTGGTTGTGTGGGTGGTGGGTTTTACTGTTTGGCGCAATGCCCCGCAAAAGGCCCTTTTAAGGGCTATTTGTAGTTTATTGTAGGCTAGGTTTTTTTTTATTTTGGGGGGGCTTTTTATTTTCATAGGGCTCTTAGATTAGGTGTAATTAGTTTAAATATTTTAAAATTTGTTTTTTATTTTGTGTAACTTAGTGTTTATTTTGTTTTGTAACTTAGTGTTTGTTATTTTTTTGTAACTTAGTTGTTAGTTTTTTGTAACTTTGTAATTTGTAATTGTAGATTTAAATTATTTGAGTAGGGTTAGGGTTTTAAATATATAATATAGTTAATTTAATTGGTAGTTTAATGTAATTTTAGTATAACAGTTAGGGTAGATTAATTATTAGTTTAATATAGTTTAATGTAATTTTAGTATAACAGGGTAGATTAATTATTAGTTTAATATAGTTTAATTTAATTTTAGTATAACAGTTAGGGTAGGTAAATTATTAGTTTAATATAGTTTAATGTAATTTTAGTATAATAGTTAGAGTAGGTTAATTCATATTTTAATATAGTTTATTTTAATTCTAAGGGTAAGTTTAAATTTATTATAAGATACGGATGAGATAATATTTAATGCACAGTTAGCAGGTTGTTAGGTTTAGGGGTTAATAGGTTAATTTAGTTTATGGTGATGTGGGGGGCTGGCAGTTTAGGGGTTAATAGGTTTAGTAAGTGGTACTGATGTGGGAGGCCAGGGGTTAATAACTTTATTTAGTTGCGGTGGGCTCCGGTTGTGGCGGCATAGGGCTTAATAATTTTATGTAGGTGTTGGCGGTGTCGGGCGGCAGTTTAAGGGTTAATAACATAATGTAGGTGGCGGTGGTGTAGGGGGCGGCAGATTAGGGGAGAATAACATAATGTAGGTGGCGGTGGGCTCCGGGAGCGGCAGATTAGGGGTTAATAACTTTATTAGAGTTGCGGTGGGGTCCAGGAGCGGCGGGATAGGGGTTAATAACTTTATTAGAGTTGCGGTGGGGTCCAGGAGCGGCTGGATAGGGGTTAATAACTTTATTAGAGTTGCGGTGGGGTCCAGGAGTGGCGGGATAGGGGTTAATAACTTTATTAGAGTTGCAGTGGGGTCCAGGAGCGGCGGGATAGGGGTTAATAACTTTATTAGAGTTGCGGTGGGGTCTGGGAGCAGCTGGATAGGGGTTAAACATTTTAGTATAGTGGCGGTGCTTAGTGACAGGGTATAAATAAACCTGTGAAAAAGCTGAATAGCAGTGAGATCGATGACTGTTAGTTAACAACAGTCCGCTGCTCATCGCCCTGTACTTGGTGCGTGGATTTTTGACAGCTTTTTTGTTAAATATGGAGAGCATATTCAGGTCCGCGGCCGCAATGTTAGATGATGTCAGACGAGCGTATTGGTGCCGTCGAATGCAAGTAAGTGGACGGCTTGATAAGTAGGCCTCTAGATATCTGCGCCAGCATCCATCATTGGTAATAAAATGTAATACAAAAAAGGATAATATATTGATAAGATGATATGATGTGGGGAAAGACCCCAATAACTACACTTACTTCAGATTACCTCAATCAAAATTAGGTAAGTAGCCGCTGTATTGGAATTGATGCCTTGCTTATTAGTATCTCCAAGTGGTTAGATATAATAAACCAGGGGTGAAGTTTATCAATGCAGATCCTGGAGTATGGTAAATCAACTTCCTTGGTAAAATTCCTCAACCCGTCACTGCTACAGCGAAGTTAGTAGAAAAATCCCAGCTGGTGCCGAAGTTACCAGGTAAGTAGCCCTCCGTCATCTGCACCAGTCACCGCTTCAGTCAAAGAACGCCAAAGAGCCTGCGTCATGGGGGTGGATCCTCCAAGACGGACCAGGATTTGATCCAAGTGTGGCCGTTGGTGTATACATTCTCAGTGATGCTGGCTGTAGCAAGTCGGGAGGTAAAGTAGCAAACCAGGCTGTCAATCAAAGGCTGCACAAATGGCTGTTGGTGGTAGCAGTAGAAACTGCACTCTCAAGCCGTAAATAATCCAGCAAAGAAAAGGAAAGAAATTGCTGCCAGACACCATGAATGCAATGAAAGTCCAATTTATTCAACCACAGTCATAGGGGAATCACAAACTGGAGCACCTGACATGTTTTGTGCTGGCGTACCTGCACTTTATCAGAAACTCCCCCTAATCTAACACTAAACTACCAATAGCCCTTTTTTTGTAGGGCAATGCCCTAAGTTAAACAGCTCTTTTACCTAAAAAAAACCCCACCCAACCAACCTCTCAAAATAAAAAAACATAATTCTAAAGGGGCATTTGTATTGGCATTGCCCTTAAAAGGGCAATCAGCTCTTTTGCTGCCCATTAAAACAAAAAAGCCCTAATCTAAAAAACCCCCACTAACACTAAACTACTAATAGCCCTTAAAAAATCCTTTTTTAGGGCATTGCCCTAAAGCAGTGTTCCTCACAGTTTTTTCTAAGGGAGAAACACTGGCATGAGGCAGCCAATAGGAGAGCTGCATTTACCGCAAATACCTGTGGCCTACCTGTTGAGCTAATTTCTTGATAGAGAAAACATATAGGGCTGCCTACATTAAGAGTGGAGCGCAAAAGTTTGCGTCCGCTCTACAAGGGGTTTTCATGAGTGTTTGCGCTCATAGTGCTTACTGCTTGTATTAAGAGTTGAAAGTAAACATGATCGATTGAGTGCAATCGCGATTTACTGTAGAATTATTACCGCGACTTCAGAGCTCTGGTTAACTGTTTTGCAAAACTAAAAAGTTGCACTAATAATGCCATCTAATAAACATTAAAATAAAATAGTGCACACAAAAGTTATAAAGGCTCAAAGATATGAGATCTCAGGTGTTAGAAAAATAAAGGCAGGCAAAGGTCTTTAACATTAAGATACATAAAAAATACAGCTTCAAAAAATTAAATATATATATATATATATATATATATATATATATATATATACAGTATATATTAACACACACAGTATATATACATACATATATATGTGTGTGTACAAATGTATTTATATGTGTGTATATGTATTTACAGACATATATATACATATAAACACATAAATACATATGAACACAAATTGTTAGGGTGCCATGAATCAGACTGAGACAAGAAGTGTAAAAATAATCACAACTTTATTAATAACAAAGAAATAATAAAAAGTCCACAAGTCAAATAACAAGCCAGGAGTCAAAGCCAGAGCTGGTAGTCAGATGAGCCGAGTCAGGAACCAGGAGGGACGTCAGACAGCCAGGTAATACACAGGAACAGGAACTCACAAACAGGTCTGAGACAACGCAAGGGCAAAGCATACTGTACAGAGGCCCTTTAAATAATAAGTGATGACATCACAATACTGAGACTACAAGCTGTCTCACACGGATGATGTACACCAGTCCGGCCATAAGAGGGCATGCAGGAAATAACCAGCATCAGACACTCTGCACCAGATTCAGTAAGAGGTAAGTAAAATGGCTGCCAGCAGCACATGACAAACAAAGCAGGGAAAAAACCCTGAAAGTACCCTCCCCTCAACGACCCCTCCCCCGTGGGATGACAAAAGGCTTATTGGGGAAACGGCATGGAAGGCACGGAGGAGGGCAGGAGCATGAAGATCAGAGGAGGGAACCCATGAATGCTCCTCTGAACCATAGCCCCTCCAGTGAACTAAATACTGCACATGGCCCCTGGACATACGAGAGTCAATAATGCTGCTGACCTCATATTCTTCATGGTTGTCAACAGAGATAGGACGAGGACGAGGCAACACAGTGGTAAACCGATTACAAACCAATGGTTTCAAGAGGGAGACATGAAAAACATTGGAGATGCGCATTGCAGGAGAAAGGTCAAGAGTGTAGGCCACTGGATTGACCCGTCGGAGTATTCGAAAAGGAACAACATAACGGGGAGCCAGTTTATTGGAAGGCACCCGAAGGTTTAAGTTGTGGGAGGACAGCCAAACCCTCTCACCAACCTGGTAGGAAGGCCCAGGCAGACGCCTACGATCAGCCTGGAACTTTTGGCGCTGCATAGAATGATGAAGGCAATTGTGAATCTGCACCCACATGGAAGGGAGTTGCCAGAGATGCTCCTCCAAAGCCGGAATACCCTGAGACATGAATGAATCGGGCAACAAGGATGGTTGGAACCCATAATTCACCATGAACAGTTATAACTGGGTGGAAGCATTAATAGCACTATTACGAGTGAACTCTGCGCAAGGTAACAGTTCAAAGCAATTATTGTGGTGATCTGAGACATAGCAACGGAGGAACTGTTCCAGAGCTTGATTTGACCGTTCCGCAGCCCCATTGAATTGAGGGTGATATGCAGAGGAGAATGAAAGCTGCATCCCAATTTGAGCACAAAAGGAACGCCAAAATCTGGAGACAAACTGGCTACCCCGGTCCAAGACTATCTCCTTGGGTAACCCATGTAAACGGAAGACCTCACGGGCAAAAATTGAAGCAAGTTCCTGTGCGGTAGGCAGCTTCTTCAAGGGAATGCAATGTAACATTTTAGAAAAACGGTCAACCACCATTAGGATAACAGTATTGCCATTGGAAACAGGGAGCTCGACAATGAAGTCCATGAAAAGATGTGTCCAATGATGCTCACCATTAGCAATAGGTTGAAGAAGACCCACAGGAAGACGTCGAGGAGTCTTATTCTGTGCACAGACTAAGCAGGAGGCAACATACGCAGCAACATCAGAACGAAGACCTGGCCACCAGAATTGTCGAGTGACAGACCAAATCATTTGGATCCTGCCCAGGTGACCTGCGGCTTTAGGATAGTGGTAAGTGTGCAATAGTTTAGTTCGAAGATTCTCAGGAACAAAACACTTACCACTAGGTTTCTGAGGAGGTGCATTGGTTTGTGCAGCCAGGATCTCCTCCCCCAAGGGAGAAGTCAAATTAGTATGTATGGTAGCCAAAATATGGTCAGGAGGTATAACTGAAATAGGTACAGACTCCTCCTTGGACAGAGGCGAAAATTGTCGAGAGAGGGCATCAGCCCTAACATTCTTACTACCAGGCAGGTAGGAGACCACATAATTAAACCGAGACAAAAATAGCGCCCATCTGGCCTGTTGGGCGACAAATGTTTTGCTTAGGATAGATAAGTCAAATTCTTGTGGTCAGTAAGAATGAGCACTGGTACGCTAATACCCTTGAGAAATTGCCTCCATTCTTTGATTGACAAAATTAAACCACATGGATGCAAGGAACCGTCAGGCATAGGATGTTGAGACAAGAGGGCACCTACTCCAGTCTCAGACGCATTGACCTCAAGAATGAAAGGCAGGACAAGGTTAGGATGAGCCAGAACTGGAACGGCAGCAAAGGCAATCTTAAGACTCTCAAAAGCCTTATTGGCAGTAAGTGACCAATGGAGTTGATCATTCTCCTTATGGGTCATGTCAGTGATAGGTTTGACCAAGGAAGAAAAGTTTTTAATAAACTTCCTATAGTAATTGGCAAAGCCAAAAAAAGTTTAAAAGAGGAAGACCAACTGGGCGAGGCCACTGCAGGACTGCAAACTACTTGTCAGGATCCATGGAGAACCCTGCAATGAAGATTTCATAACCTAAGAAGGTTACTTGAGTCTGATGGAACTCACATGTCTTGAGTTTACAAAACAGGCCGAAGTACCCGTGTAACATCAGAATTATGAGCCTCAAGAGTGGGTGAGTGTATGAGGATATCATCTAAGTACACCACAACACACTGTTGCAACATATCTTGTAGGGCATCATTAATAAATTCCTGGAAAACAGCAGGAGCATTACATAGGCCAAAGGGCATTACAAGATACTCATAATACCCGCTCCTGGTGTTAAATGCTGTTTTCCATTTGTGGCCCTCCTTAATCCTAACGAGATTGTATGCTCCTCTCAAATCAAGTTTAGAAAAGACTGTAGCTCCCTTGAGGTGATCAAAGAGTTCCATAATGAGTGGAATAGGGTAAGCATTCTTAATGGTAAGACGATTAAGAGCCCTATAATCGATGCATGGTCTTAACTCGCCACCATTTTTCTTCACGAAGAAGAAGCCAACCCCTACAGGAGAGCAGGATTTGCAGATGATCCCCCACGACAGAGCATCGGTAACATACTCCTCCATAGCACAATTCGCCGCAACAGACAGAGGGTAAACCCAACCCCCGAGGAGGAATGGCTCCGGGTTGCAGGTCTATGGCACAATCGTAAGACTGGTGAGGATGAAACGTACTGGCACACACTTTGTCAAAAACGTCTAGGAACTCTCAGTACTCTGGCAATTGAGATAACGAAGAAGTGCACAAGACTTTGACTGGTTTTCGAAGACAAGTGGAGATACATTGCGGGGACCATGACAAAATTTCAGACCTGCACCAGTCGAGACTGGGATTGTGCTTTTGGAACCAGGGATAACCCAGAACAACTGAAAAATGTGGAGAGTTTATCACCTGGAGGGTTTCAAAATGGAGAGCCCCAACAGCCATGGATAACGGAGTGGTTTTTGTGAGTAACGTGTGCGGGCTGAAGGGACCTGCCATCAATGGCCTCAATAGCAAGTGGAATGGACCGAGGCAATACAGGAATGGAGTGCTTTGATAGAAAAGCACTGTCAATGAAATAGCCCGCAGCAACAGAGTCAACAAGAGCCTGGGTGACTATGGAGGAGTCCACCCAGGAAAGGACAATTGTGACCAAAGGTTTCTCCTTTAGTGGTTCCGGGGATGTGGATAAACCACCCAAGGTCTGCCCCCGACAGGACCTTAGGTGCGAGCGTGTCCCGGACATGTAGGACAAGACTTTAAAAGGTGGCCCTGTAACCCACAATAGAGGCAGAGCCCCTCCCTCCTCCTAAAGGCCCTCTCCACCGTGGAGAGATGCATGAATCCCAACTGCATCGGCTCAGCAGTACCTCGGGACCAGGAGGCATGGGAGGAGAGGGAGGCAGGGGTGGGAACAAAAACGTATGAGACATTGTAACAGGAGGCTTCTGCAAGTGCTCCTTGAAAGAGGGCCTCTCACTTAGTCTGATATCAATTAGGATTATAAAAGACCCCAATGCCTCGAGATCCTCTGGTAAATCTCTGGCAGCAACTTCGTCTTTAATCACATCAGAGAGTCCATGAAAGAAGGCGGCAACAAGGGCTTTATTGTTCCAACCTACCTCTGCGGCAAGCGTACAGAACTCAATGGCATATTGATCAACAGATCTCGTACCTTGTTGAATGGACATGAGTCGTTTAGCAGCAAAGGAGGAGCGAGCCGGAACATCAAAAACCCTTCAAAAGGAAGCCACAAATTCAGGGTAATTTGAAATCACAGGTTAATTAGTCTCCCACAAGGGATTAGCCCAGGCAAGAGCTGTGTCAGAGAGTAACGAGATGAGAAATCCCACCTTAGCTCTGTCAGAGGGAAACGCCTGAGGTAACATCTCAAAGTAAATGCCAACCTGGTTCAAAAACCCTCTGCACTGAATAGGATCACCTCCATATCGCTGAGGTAGAGGTGCAGAACCGAACATGCTCCTGGTAGGACTAGGTGCAGCAGCGGAAACAGGAGCAACCATAACTTGTGGGACACTCTGGTCCAAATGTGCAGTGCGAGTCAGCAGGGTTTGCAGGGCTAGTGCAAATTGATCCAAGCGGTGATCCTGTTCATCCATCCTGGGAATGAAGGTAGGAAAAGGTGGATTATTAGCACCATCAGGATTCATGGCCCTTGCGTAATGTCAAGGTGCCAGGAATCAGACTGAGATGAGAAGTGCAAAAATAATCACACCTTTATTAATAACAAAGAAATAATTAAAAGTCCACAAGTTAAATAACAAGCCAGGAGTCAAAGCCAGAGCTGTTAGTCAGATGAGCCGAGTCAGGAGCCAAAGCGAGTAGTAAGACGAGCCGAGTCAGGAACCAGGAGTGACGTCAGACAGTCAGGTAATACACAGGAACTCACAAACAGGTCTGAGACAACGCAAGGGCAAAGCATACTGAACAGAGGCCCTTTAAATAATAAGTGATGATATCACAATACTGAGACTGAAACCTATCTCACATGGATGATGTACACCAGTCCGGCCATAAGAGGGCGTGCAGGAAATGAGCAGCATCAGACACTCTGCACCAGATTCAGTAAGATGTAAGTAAAATGGCTGCCAGCAGCACATGGCAAACAAAGCAGGGAAAAAACCCTGACACACATATAGACATATATATTATTGCATTGGAGCCCTTTACAGTTAAGTAGATGAAAACATGTGAAATTATATTTAAGCCATATTCATATTTAATAAGGTGTTATACTATGGGGCCCTATTTATTAAAGCATCAACTGAAAATACGCTGGAATTCTGCTTCGTAATTGTCGCATGATTGATCTGCCGTAGTTATTAAAATGTCAAGATAGGCAAATGTTGAAATATATGATGTAACATACGATCCCACGATCTTAATATGATGCACATCGATGTGAGTTGAAAACCCATGGAATTTGAGCGGAATCATGTTCATTCGCCCTCCTATTCAACACTATTTGAAGCTCTCACAAAGTTATCAAAATTTCTACAGTTACGCTTGCGTCTTTTCCGACTCAGTGTACCTGGTTTTACAATCTGCTACCCTTCAGTTCGCGGATGCCATAGAACTCAATGGTAGTCTGAAAACACAGAAAGCTTATGTTCGATGCTGCAAGAAAATGAAGTATATTACATAATAAAAGTAAATTTGAAACGTTATTAAAATTGTATACCTTTTCTAAATCAAACAATATTATTGCTCCACATTTGATGCACTAGTCGATATATGGATAAAAATGAAAAATACATTACTACTGATGGATTATGTTACAACTTTGTCTCTCATTACAAATCAAGGGGACAATATTATTTCTACATATTTGGTGCAAAGATTTTCCCCAAACTTGTCGCACTAATAGATAGAGATAAAAATGAAATAAATACACAACATAATATATCTAACTTCCTTTTTATTTGTTGGAAAAATCTATGTGCACCATGTTTAAATCATGTAATACAAGTCCCACTCTCCACTTTGCGCCATATTTGACGCAACACTTTAAACACCAATTATGACGCAAACTCCTAGATAACCCACACACTAGTGAATTATTCAACCACTTTTGATTGGAATATGCATAATCACATGATTTATGAAATCAGCCAATCTGATTCAAATACAAATTATAAACTATCACTCACTAGAACTTGTAAGTGCCATTTGTTACATTGTGTATTATACTTTGAAAGTATGTATATGTGAAATTAATATTAAAGCTAAACATTGATGCTGACATTAGGACACACAGTGTAATATTTTAGACAAGGATTTTAAAATTCAAATTGATGTTTGATTCGATATAATCTTAAGATGATAGCTCAAAGAGATAGGCCACCTAACTTTAAACTGTCATGATTCAGATAAAGCAGAAATTAAAATCACCTCTTCACTGGCATGCTATTTTCAGTGTATTTCTTCCTTCTTTTGAATTAATTTCTCAGTAAGAAATGTCATCTTATATGCCAGCCCATTGTATAAACCCTGTGAAGGGGTGGTTTTTAAAAATAGAGGGGTTAGACAGGTGCAGAGAGAAACCTGGCCCAGCTCTTAAAGGGAGAGGAAACCCCAAAATATTATTTTATGATTTGGATAGAACATACAATTTTAAACAACTTTCCAATGTACTTCTATTATCAAGATTGCTTCATTCTCTTGTGTATATATATACTAAAATATGTATGTCCAATATTAAAAATAATTCTAATAATTCACTCTCCCACTTTGTACCAAATATGTTGCTACTTGCTATATTCACAATTACACTAAATACAATAATGTGCTAAAGAGAAATGTGCTTGTTTGTGGACAGTATGGTATAAATAAAGTTGGGAAAAACACGAATAGCCGCGACATTGATGACTTAGTTAACACCAGTCCGATGCTCTTTGCTCTGTACTTGACGCGCGTGTTTTTGAAAGCTTTTTTGATAGATAAGGAGATTGTACTCTCTCTCCCCCCTCTCCTCTCTCTATCCCCCCTCTCCTCTCTCTCCCCCTCTCCTCTCCCTATCCCCCCTCTCCTCTCTCTCACCCCCCTCTCCTCTCTCTCTCCCCCCTCTCCTCTCTGTCTCTCTCTCTTCTCTCTCTCTCCCCTTTCCTCTCTCTCTCCCCCCTCTCCTCTCTCTCTCTCCCCTCTCCTCTCTCTCTCTCCCCCTCTCCTCTCTCCCCTCCTCTCTCTCTCCCCCCTCTCCTCTCTCTCTCCCCCCATCCTCTCTCTCTCCCCCCTCTCTCTCTCTCCCCCTCCTCTCTATCCCCTCTCCTCTCTCTCTCCCCTCTCCTCTCTCTCTCCCCTCTCTCCTCTCTCTCTCCTCTCTCTCCCCTCCTCTCTCTCTCCCCCCTCTCCTCTCTCTCTCCCCCCTCTCCTCTCTCTCTCCCCCCTCTCCTCTCTCTCTCCCCTCCTCTCTCTCTCTCTATCTCTCCCCCTCTCTATCTCTTCCCCCTCTCTATCTCTCCCCCCTCACTATCTCTCTCCCCTCTCTATCTCACGACTGCGCCCGGCCACACCCCTTTCACGCCTGGCCATGCCCCTTCACGGCCATTCACGCCCGGTCATGCCCCCTTCATGCCGGCCACGACCCTGCTCACGCCCGCCCACGCCCACTTCTGCCGCAGATCATCTAGTGAGTAGGACTCAAAGGCCAGGTGTGTTTGTCCTTGTGCTGTCTCTACTGCACATGACAGCTTCGGACAAACACACTTGGCCTTTTATATTATAGGATATATATATGTACATATCTATACCTATATATACAGTATATATATATACTATATATATATATACACTATATAAATATACATTTTTGCAAAAAATCATATATATATATATATATATATATATATGAATAAATAGAATATATTCTGTTATGTGAAGAACAATGGAATGTGAAATATTCATATTTTCATGTTGATTCACAAGTATATGTGGTCACAAAAAAATGACTTTTTTTTTTTTTACAAATGGCTTCAAGGTGGGAAAGACTACATTCTTGACGCAGTCCACTCTGCTTTGAGTATGTCCTTTGTCTGCAACTCAACAATTTTACTTTTGAGGGCAGCACGGTTAAAAGGGCAGAGTTGTATTAAAACTGGAGTCAGTGAGGACACAGGCACATGAAAGGGGCTGTCAATAAAGCTAAAAATCTCTGCGTACTCTGGTACATATAGTGTGGTTATTTTGTTCTTGAATGCTTTTATTGCATGTAATATATTACCTGGGAGCTTATCTCTTCCTTGGAGCACCAAGTTTAGTGTGTTCATGTGACGTGATATGTGTCAGAAGGGCCAACTATATAATCTATTCTGGGTCTTTTAACTCATCACAGTGTGTAATGCCCACCACTTCATTCGCTCGACCAATCGCATGTCTGTAGGGGCTGTCAATCACAGAGAGAAAGCGAGTTCTCTGTGACTTTCCCTCGCGACCTCAGAGGTGACGTATGGGGGTAAGAAGCAGCGGTCTAATGACCGCTGCCTCTTACATTGCAGGAAACTCTTGCTGCTTTGTACATGGATCTCTTAGTTTCCCTTTAAGCATCCATATTTTGTGTAGATTTTAATGAATATCTTATATACATATTAGAAATGTTAGTTCTATCATGGGCATCTATGCTATATATTAGCTTGATTCATAGGACATTGTATGTTTTGTATGTATGTATATATATATATATATATATATATATATATATATATATATAGTAAAATATCTATCATTTGTCATAATTTATTATTTTTAATAAGTTATAATATGGAGCGCACATGTATTAGAATTTCATTTCAGGTATACATTTTAGCCTCAGTCTGGCAGTCGAGTTTTAAGAATAGTTACATTGCAAGGAATGCCTGTTCTTCTCTGGTTAGAATATCCCGCTTGCCTCCTGAGGAATGTTCATTGTATGCATCACATGGAAGTTTCTTTGGCCTTTCACAAACCCATGTCTCTCCGGTGGTAGCATCATAATATTTACAGACATTTCTTCCTGGAAGATCAAAGTTACATTCCACTGTTTCTCTAGTTCCATTCTTTTCAAAATAACCATTATAGTATATCTGTTCAACAAGAAAGAGCAATGTAAATCAAATAGAAATACAATTTTACTGTATAAAAATTCCATAAAAACAAAACATATGTTTCATAATATAGAAATCAGGACAATAAGTGGCTCACTTGTACTTTTAAGCTTTAGTCCAAAAAGTTTACTTAAAGGGACATTAAACAACAAATAAATCATTGCTTCGATTTTGTATTCAAAGCAAAGATTAGCCTGAGAAAAATGTGTAAATGTAGTTTTAGAAAATATATTACTTGTTTAAATATTGAAACATTCTAATTTCCATAAAACAGTGCCAGGGCCCGAGGCAGGATGACACTTTTTATAAAAACACTCCCAGATGAACTATATAAATGGATCATCTACAAAACATTTATGCAAAGAAAAAATCTAGTGTACAATGTCCCTTTAAAGTGATGGTAAATCCAGGCGCTAAACAAACACTAGGATTTACCATCACTCACAAACAAGGGGGGTTTACATTATCAGATCTTAAAAAAAGGATGCTAGACTCACCCTTTCTGTGCCGTTGCACAGCACTAAATACTGCAGATCCAGCCACCCACTGCAGAGGTGACGTTTGCACCTCTGAACCAATAGCCGTGCGTGTCAACTGACAGGTTTCTGTATGCATGTATAACTATTGGTTCAGAGGTGCAAGTGGCACCTCATTGGTAGAAGAAGACCGATGTGCTTTGGGTGGGTGGAGCCCCTGAGTTTAGTTAGCACTGTGCAACGGCACAGAAAGGGTGAGTTTAGCACCCTTTTTTTTTTAGATCTGATCACTTAAACTCCCCTTGATTTTTAGTGATGGTAAATCCTAGTGTTTGTTTAAAGCTTGGATTTACCATCATTTTAAGGTAATGTACAACATATTATTTAAAAAAAAAAAAAATACAAATCCACAAATGTGGAGCACTATAACATTGTGTATATTGCAATACACCATTTGTATTATTGGAACACCAATATTTCTGTATATAATTATGTTGGCAATTAGGGACAGTTGAGTTGAACTGGGCCTTATTTGTATGTGTTTTTTTATGATAATAACAAGGACATTACAGTGATGCAAACCTCAAGCTGAATCCAAATAGACATACATACATACATGTGCCCCATGTACTAACTAGGGGGAAACATCTTGGAACAATACCATAAGAGGGTTAAAGAGGATTTGGTGATTTAGTGAGATTGAAGGCAGAGAACAAACCGCATAAGAATAATCTTACAGCTAGAGAGAGAGTAGGCTTGAAAAAACTCAAAGATAGAGAGGACCTGGTGATCAAAAACTCAGGCAAAGGTAGTTCAATAGTGGTCATAGATAAATCTTTCTAGGTACAAGAAGCACACAGACAATTAAAGGATAGGGAGGTATATGATAATATAACTAAAAATCCCACAACAAACTTTAAGAGAGAATTGAGGGACCTTCTAGATGATGGACTGGAGTTGGGAGTAATGGATCTTATGACCTTTGAGTACCTATATGTAGATGAACCGGTGACACCAATCTTTCATCATTTACCGAAGGTACATGAATCCATTACTGACGTAAAAACTAGAAGAACTACAAAGTGAAATTTTAAAAATAAAATGGAGTAAATTTGAGAGAGACCAGGAATATTATAATATAGAGAATACAAATGGGCAAGAACAGGATAATATTAAGAGAAATGTTAGCCTTTTTAGTAAAAAGAAAGAAATTCATATAAAGGAAAATAATGAATTGGATTCTAACTCTGTACAATATATGATAAAAGGAGATAAGCCACAAATAAATTGTAATAAAAATAGTAAGATAGGACCTAGAAAGAATGAAAACGATTATAGGAACAATACAGAGAGAGAATCAACAATGCAAAATAGTAATAAATATAACTGGAGGGATCATAAATCGAACCATAATGGATTCAATATAGGGTCATATAGGAATAACTATAATCACTTTAATTCTGATCAAAGTTATAGATATCAAAGAAATTACAATCCAAGATCCGAACCTTATAGATATAGAGAGTTCAATTATCCACAACTTAGAGAATATAGAGAGTATGAACATAGAGATTACGGATATAGGGAACCTTATCATTATAGGCAAAACTATAATCATTTTGATACAAGACAAAATGAATCCAGCTCCAATAGACAAGGGACCTATAGAGAAAGAGCCAACTATCAACATACTTATAATGGAAATTACAATTATAGTCGAAAGAACAATTCTGCAGAAAATAAAAATTGGAGATCAAATCAGACTGATATAGGCCCCAATCATAGAGATAGGAATGATAGAACAGATACAGAGTGGAAAGTTCCAACAAAAAAACAGATATGAACTATTAGAAGATGAAAACAATTACACCAATATGATGAGTGAAGAACCAAGTACTTCAAGTGATTTTTTAGAATTAGGCAGGGAACGCACACACGATCCCCCAAAAGGAAAGAGAAGAAGAGAGGTAACAGAGGTAGAGGAAAGGGACAATTGTCTGAAACATATAAACAAAATAACAGTAAAACAAGTGGAAAAGAAAAGCTAGATAAAAAGAATGAGACAAAGTATATTTAATATAAGTGGCATCAGTCTGACAGAACAGCAAGAAAATATACTTTGTAAGGGACTGTCCTTTGCTCCATCTACCAAACTCAATAAATTTGAGCATCTAATTAATATTAATCCGTTTGTAAGAAAACTAACCCTTAAAAAATATTTCATAAAATAAAAAAAATAAAAAAAAATATAAAATTGAAAAAATTCAAGTCAGGACAAACAATATATAAATTCAGCAAAAAAATTTACACATACAAACTTTAAGCAAAAATCTTCTTTTTTCCCTAGCCATGAAAAAGGTAGTTTCATTGAATCTTTTGAAAAATTAGTTAAACAAGAAATTGATGCAATTGATCAGTCTAAAGAAAGTAATAAGAGCATAAATTGGAATTTAACTTTAAAAGAAAAAGAAATTCTAAGAGATCTGCAAAGAAGAGAAGATTTAGTGATTAAATAGGCGGATAAGGGCGGAGGGATAGTGATTATGAATAAAAACTATTACCTAGAAGAAGCCCATAGAATTTTAGATGATTCCAAAACTTATAAAAAAATTAAAGAATGACCCTGGAGATTTATATTTTACACGAATACAAGAACTACTTGGAAGAGCACACTCTTGTGGACTTCTTAAAGGGACACTGAACCCAAATTTTTTCTTTTGAGATTCAGATAGAGCATTAAATTTTAAGCAACTTGATAATTTACTCCTATTATCAAATTTTCTTCATTCTCTTGGAATCTTTATTTGAAATGCAAGAATGTAAGTTTAGATGCTGGCCCATTTTTGGTGAACAACCTAGGTTGTCCTTGCTGATTGGTGGATACATTCATCCACCAATCAAAAACTGCTGTCCAGAGTTCTGAACCAAGAAACAAGCTTAGATGCTTTCTTTTTTATATAAAGATAGCAAGAGAATGAAGAAAGATTGATAATAGGAGTAAATTAGAAAGTTGCTACAAATTGCATGCTCTATCTGAATCAAGAAAGAATTTTTTGGGGTTCAGTGTCCCTTTAATTATTCAGAGTTGAATTTTGTGCTGATAAAGAATTTTAGAACACTTATTTTTTGCTTTATACCGAAAATTCATAAAAATTTGCAATGTCCACCTGGACGTCCAATAATTTCAGGCATAGAGTCCATAACCTCCAACTTATCTCATTATATAGACAATTTCCTTCAGAAATATGTTAAAGAGTTACCTTCTTATCTGAGAGATTCCACACATTTTTAAAATATATTGAACACCATAAGGTGGGAAAAAGAATATATATTTGTCACCTGTGACGTTAGTACATTATATACCAATATACAACACAATTTAGGCCTTACAGCCATTGAATACTATTTACAATTGGATCCTGAAATGTCCACTGTACAATGTAAATTTCTATTAGACTGCATAGAATTCATTCTTAATAAAAATTATTTTAAATTTGATGAAAACTATTTTTTACAGATACAGGGAACGGCTATGGGCACAAGATTCGCACCCAGTTATGCAAATGTATTCATGGGCCACTTCGAGAAAGATTTCTTTGAAAGTGGTCCATGGGGTGCGAATATTGTGCTCTGTAGGCACTATATAGATAACCTGTTTCTAATATGGAGAGGGGATTTAGAATTGCTTAATTTGTTCATAGAAGATTTGACCACTAATAAGTTTGGCCTAACATTCACCCATGAATCAAGTAAGAAGAAAATTAATTCTCTAGATATTGAAGTTGAAATTATAAATGATGAGATAAAGACAAGGACTTTCTTCAAGAAAGTAGATTCCAATAACTACATAGATTTGAAAAGCTGCCATCATAAAACATGGAAAAATAATATACCCAAAGGCCAACTTTTCAGAGTTAAGAAAAATTGTACAGATACCTTAGATTATGAACGACAGTACAGAATTTTAATTGATAGATTTAAACAAAAAGGTTATAATGGAGAGAGAATTGAACAAATGGCAGAAACTATTAAGGAGGTAGACAGAAATACTCTTTTAAATAAAGCAAAACAAGTCAATGTGAAAGAAACTAGTGAACAAATATTGGAAATACCTATAATTGCCACATATTCAGCACAATTTAAGACATTTGAAAAAATTGTTATAAAAAACATTGGTCTCTATTTTTAAAAGATCCAATTACTGGGCACACATTGGGAAAAATTCCAAAATTCATCTATAAAAAAGCTAAACATATTAAAAGTATACTAGCTCCTAGTGAGTATAAAAAGAAGAAAAAAATAACATTTAATAATGTTAAAGATCTTAAAGGAAATATAATTGAAGGTTTTTTTCCATGTCAGCAATGTAAATCTTGCAAATTCAGTACCAAGTTAAAAAGTATAAAGTCAGAGAAAACGGGCAAATCTTTTAAAATAAATGGAATAATAAGATGTTCAGATATGAATATAATTTATCTTGTACAATGCAGCTGTAATCTGAAATACTTTGGTCAAACGAGTAGGAAGTTAAGAGACCGTATAAGAGAACATCTATTAGGAATTGAACATAATAGGCAAGATACAAATCTATATAGGCACTTTTTAGAAGTACATCAAGGAAAAACACAGGATTTTAATTTTTTTTGGGGAATCAAAAAGGTAGAACTAGATGGTAGACGAGGGAATCTGGAAGAAAAATTATTAAGACAAGAAGCAGAGTTAATCTATAATTTTGGTACACTGGCCCCAACAGGTTTGAACAGTGAACTAGACCTTAATTTTATTCTTAAATGATCCTAGAATTCTTGTCATTTTAAAATCCTAGTCACTCTGAACACATTGCTCTTCAAGAAAAATATCTCTGTAGAAAATAATGAAATTACCATCGATTAAATATAAGATAGAATATCAACTATAAATATATAATTGATCTAATTTATACACTATTCACAAGCTATTCATAAATTGTGTATATAGATGAATGTAGAAAGCATTTGGTATATATAACATATCTATTATATATGAGAGTTAAAAATATCAGGATTAACGGAAGATATCACTTTAAGAAAGCGGCTAATATAAATAATTTATGAATTTATTTAAAACGAGAACACTAATGCAAACCATTTGTTGTGAGTAAAATATTATTCGTAAGAATTAGCCTATATAGCTGAAATCAGGGGTCTTATATTTATATTTTTACTGATTAAGAACATTAAGATGGAAATAAATGTTTGTTACATAAGTAAAGGGTTAAATGACCCTATAAAAAGGAGGAGCGGTAGGATAGGAACATCTTGACAAAGGCTCTGAGCAGCTGAAACGCGTAGATAAAGTAAAGAACTCCCATAACCAATTAATTTGATGTTGCTACAATTGCACATATTGAAGCGGTAGGAGTTTTGGAAAAAAACAGCAGTTTGACGTTTTACTACACGGCTCCTGACGATTTGGACACATAGTAAAGTAAAGAACTCCCATAACAAATTAATTTGATGTTGCTACAATTGCACATACTGAAGCGGTAGGAGTGTTGGAAAAAAACAGCAGTTTGAAGTTTTGAATAAGTGTGCGCACTTTCACCATCTGCCACTGATTGGTCGTAAGAATCTGGCAGCTTTCACAGACCAAGGGAATCATCTAGGCGAGGACGCAGAAGAAACAGTGAGTAAATATTAAACACTAAAATCCACAACTCATATAGTGTCTGCCACATTTGTAATACTCACTTTGGAGACAACTAGAACTTTACGACTATTGTGAACACACTAGTAAACTTTGTATCATTTGCATCTCAATTGCAAACATGGGAATTGTATCACCATTGTGAATGTTTCAATAACTTTGCATTACTTGCACCTCATCTATACCATCCGGACATAAAACCGGACATGAACCCGACATACAGAATACTGCTGCTATCCTGAAATGTCAACTCATATAAGAGGATTACCCCTGTTTAAGGGTGAATTGAGCAACACATCAAATTTATTTAGGATCTTTTTGTATAATTTTTACACCCCCATATCAGCTATTTTTTTTTTTTTTTTTAAATTTTAAAAACAAGCTTTATTAAAGAGAAGATGTGAACAACATAATCAACAGTTACATTCTTTTGAACTCGAGCATTACAATCATATCACATATTGTGTATTGCCCTTTTCAGGGCGTTGTGGAGTCTCTGAAGTTGTTTGAGATTTATACTTTTAACAAGATAGTCTTTTTCTCTTTTCTTGTAGAGCTTCATTGAGGTGCATTCCAATTCTTGGGCTTGTTTCGTCAAGCTAATTAGCTTGCTGTGTGATAACATTCACTGTAATTAATAAATTTCAACTTTGGAACTTAACATCAGGATCTTTTTACATATCTGCAGTAGGAACTCGGTGTTCTATTGCACCTTACCGAGTTTGACTGAATTCCTGATGTTGCAGCCTTACTCATCCTCGAGTAAGGTTGTGAGAATGAAGTAAAGTAAGAAGTATTAGTAAAAAGTAGTACAAGAGGAAGGAGGATAGGTAAGAGTAGAGGAGAAAAAAAAAAAAAAAAGGGGAGGGGGGAAATGGGCAAAGGGGTGGAGCCAGAGCTTTTAGTGTGCGTTTGCGGGTGTAGGGGATATGCTAGGTCTCTTCTATTCATCTAGCTAACTTGAAGTGCTGTTACTCATTATATCCCCTTATCCTCCCATATCAGTGTCATCATTTCGTGTGTACCTAGCTTTCCGGTTTTGAGATAATGATATTGTTCAAGCCTCAGTAGGTCAGTCATTCTATGTTTCCATTCCTGCAGGGTCGGGGCTTGCGATTTTTTCCAATGTGCCGGTATGAGGCCTTTTGCGCTGTTGAGCATCAACAGCAGGAGAAGATGTTTATCCTCCCCAACTAATTTGGGTAGCTCATGGTATATTAGATACGTGGGTTTTGGTGGTATTATAATTTTCAGTTTCTTACTTATTTCTCCAAACACTTCCTCCCAGTATGAATAGATGTGTGGACATGTCCACCAAATATATAAAACTGTCCCCTCCTCCCCACATCCCCTCCAGCATCCCCCGTCTACATGTGGGTACATTTTATGTAGTCTTTGGGGCGTCATGTACCATCTACTCAGTAGTTTGTAATGTGTTTCTTGAATCCTCATGGATACTGAGGCCTTTTTGGCTTTGGCAAATATCTTAGTCCATTCCTTGGGGTCTATGTCTTGTGCTAGGTCTTTTTTCCAAGCAGCTGTGAAGGTCGGAAGGATGTGTGCACCCTCTGTCAGTAACATTTTGTATAGTTGTGAAACTAGATGAGTCGGGGTCTGAGACATTGTGCACAGTGTTTCGTACAATGTTTTCTGTCTGGTCAAGGCAGTTTTGTTTTTGTGTGTTTTTATATAATGTTGGACCTGGGCCATTCTGAACCAGGATGTGAAGATTTCCGGAGCCCATTCCGACAATTCGGTCTGTGTTTTGAGTTTCCCCTGTTGCAGTATATTGACCACAGAGGAGTCCGCTAGGGTGTGGAATTCGCCCACTATATGTGGCCTGTACTCCAACCCCAGATCCGGGTTTTCCCTAATTGGGGTGTTCGGTGAGTGTGTTGTGGATATGTGTGGATTTCTGAGAAGTGTCCTATCCCACTCCACAAACACCTCTTTTAACAACGGATACCGCGCAATGCCATGTGGTCTGTTCTTGACTGAGATCCAGGCCAGTGCTCCCACATTTCCCCGCCCCAGAATATCATTGTCAATTTGTACCCAAGCTTTGTTGCGCAAGTTTTGACTCCACTCCACTATCCTTTGCAGTGTGATGGCTCTCTGATATTCTTTCAGCAGGGGTATCCCCAAGCCTCCCACATCTCTAGGTAGGTATGTGGTGCGCTTGTTAATTCTGGGTTTAATGCCATTCCAAATATAGGCTTCTACTGCTTTCTGGATTTGCTGAATGTACTGTGTAGTTGGGGAGATGGGCACCGCCTGCATCACATATAGTACCCTCGGCAAGACATTCATCTTGACCACCCCAATACGCCCCATCCAGGAGATGGTCTTATTCTTCCAGTTAGTTAAATCTTTAACTATCTCATCCCTGATGTTTTTGTAGTTTATCTCTGCAGTGTCCCTTACTTTGGGAGTGATTTTTATCCCCAAGTATTTTATGGAGTGGTGTGCAAGCTTGATTGGACAGCTATTTCGCATTGCCTCAATCTGTTCAGGTCGTTCGTTAACAATCAGCACTTCCGATTTTTGTGGGTTCAGTAGGAAATTTGATACGCTTCCGAATGATGACAATTCGGTCATGGCCTCGCGCAAGGAGTCTGGGGTATTTGAGATAGATAGCAGGATATCATCCGCATACATTGAAAGTTTTTGTTCTTTACCGCCTATTCGAAACCCCTTGATACGTGGGTTTGCCCTGATTTTTCTCGCTAGCACCTCTATCGTCAGCGCAAATAAGAGTGGCGAGAGGGGGCACCCCTGTCTGGTGCCGCTACTAATGTTGAACGGCCCAGAGAGGGTGCCGTTCACCCTGACCTTCGCATTTGGTGAGGAATACAGAGACATTATCATATTAATAATTTTGGGTCCAAAGCCGAATTTTAATAAAGTGTGATTCATGAAGGACCATCTCACCCGGTCAAAAGCTTTTTCAGCGTCTGTAGTGACCAGGGAGAGAGGCTCATCATGCAGTTGGGCGTGCATAATCATTTGCAACACTTTCAGAGTATTATCCCTCGCCTCACGGGCAGGAATAAACCACACCTGATCGGTCGACACAAGTCCCGGCAATAATCTATTTACCCTGGCTGCCAAGATCTTCGCAAGAATCTTGACGTCCGAGTTCAGGAGGGATATTGGTCTGAAATTTTCCGGTCTGTCTTGCTGTTTCCCTGGCTTGGGGATTACAGCAATGTAGGCTTCTAACATAGAACCGGGTAGTTTAGGCGTCTGGGGCAGGGCGTTGAACAAGTTTGCTAGGTGAGAGGCCAGTAGATCAGCATATATTTTATAGTACCTAAGTCCGAAACCTTCAGGCCCCGGACTTTTCCCCGAGGGGAGGTCCTTGATAGCCCGTTTGATTTCGGTTATGGTGATTGGGGTGTCTAGTGATTCTCTCTCCTGGTCTGTAAGCCTCGGGAGATTTGCACCATCGAAGTAAGCTGAGATATGAACGTCATCGTGTGACGGGGCGTGGGTGGCCCCCCCATCACTCCTGTTGCTATCTATATTGTACAATGTTTCGTAATAATCTCTGAAGGTGTCTGCGATCGAGTCTGTGTCAGACTTCGTCAGACCCTCTTTGTCGGTTATGTGGTGCACATACGCTTTTAATTTTTTTCTCGCAATCGCCCTAGCCAAGAGCTTTCCCGCCTTGTCCCCGTGCTCGAAATACGTTTGCCTCAACATTAAAGCCTTTTTTTGGTATTCCTCCTGTAGGTACTGCAAGAGGTTTCCTCTGGCTGTCACTAGTGCCTGTGTTCTGGTGTTGTCAGCCGGCTGCAGCTTATGAAGCTGCTCCATCTGTTCCACCTGTGTCATTAGCGTCCGGTAGCGCTCTCTTTTAGCTCTGTTTAGGTCAGATTTCCTCTTGATCAGGAGGCCTCTGACAGTGCATTTATGCGCTTCCCAGACTGTGGTGTGTTCTACTGTGCCATCATCATTAATTTGAAAGAAGCTCTCTAGTTCTTTATGGAGATCTGTCCTAAAGACCGGATCCCCTAGTAGTGTATCGTCCAGCCGCCACATAAAAGGCGTGACTGGTATGTTGGGCCAGAGTATAGAGCAGCTGACCGGAGCATGGTCCGACCATGTTATGGTGTTAATGTTGCTGTTCTGAGTTATCGTCAGTCCAGTGGTATCTGTGTACAAGTAATAGATCCTTGAATATTTCCTGTGTGGATGGGAGTAGAATGTGTAGTTATTGCTCCTCGGGTGATGTGTGCGCCATATGTCATGTACTGTCAGTTCGGTCAACATTGTTGTCATACGTTTAAGCGTCTTGTGGGGGATGCTGGAGATGCCGTCCGAGGTGTCTAAGGCAGGGTCGAAAGGGGCATTGAAGTCCCCTCCCAGATAAAGTATTCCAATTTTTATCTCTAGTATTTTCCGAATAACCTTTGAGAGGAAAAGGTGTTGTGTGTGATTTGGGCAATAAATGTTGGCCATTGTAATGGGTCTGCCGTAAAGGGAGCCAGTTACTACCAAATATCTGCCTTCTGGGTCTTTGTATAGTTGTGTGAGCTGGAAAGGTAGTTTTGCATGTAAAATGATTCCCACACCATTTTTTTTCTTGGGCCCAGACGCAAAGAACGCAGTTGGGTATTGGCGGCTAACCCATCTAGGTTCGTGTGTTGCCGCAAAATGTGTCTCCTGTAGGTATATGATGTCCCCTCCCATCCTTTGGAAATCTCTTTGTGCTATGGATCGTTTGTTGGGGCTGTTCAGTCCTTTGACATTGATTGTTATTAGTTGGATTGGATGTGTTCTGGTGTGTCCCTGTCTAAGTGCCATTGCGTATCTGTACCTCTGCATGGTGGTAGTGTTCTGCTTTGGTAGGGAAGAAGGGTGTGGTGCGGGGGGAGGGGAGTGAAGAAAAAAAAAAAAAAAAGGGGGAGGGGGGAAAGAGGGTGGGAAGGAGAAGCTTCTCCCCTAAGACGTAGAGAGAAGGGGGCCCAGAGAGGAGAATAAGAGAAGGGGGGATGTGAAAGAGGTAAGAGTGTAGTGAGGTTACTGGGGGGGGTGTTAGTTAAGCGGTGGGAAAGGCAACCGCCCCAAAGGAGGAAAGAGGGAAGTTAGGAAAATAGTAGAGCTGAGAGTGAGTTGTTCTGCTGTGCAAGAGAACAGCGTTGAGTACAGATGCAATAAAATTCAGCGCAGTACTCTCAGTTTAACATCAATAAATTGCAACAAAAAAAAAAGAACAACAATAACAACAATAACAATGTGGGGGTAGTTGTCCCCCAGTTCTCCTTTTAAATATAAACTTTTAACCTATTCAAATCTAGTTAACGTTTTCCCTGTAAACCTACAATTTCAAGTTAGTTTCCGAGTTGGTGTGTTATGAGTATTTCAGGTCTCTGTCTTAGTGGTCCGTATGGGTGAATGCCTAACTGCTTCTCACCTCCGTGGGTGGTTCTTGGTATAGAATGTCACTATATCTCTGTGACAATTATGTTACTTGTGGTTTAAACATCTATCTGCCGTATCAGCTATTTTTAAGCATTTTGCTATTAGCAATATTAGCAATATTATATATGTTTTGTATTCACAACAATTCTTCTGTTTTGCATTTCAGTATTTAAATCAGATATCGATATATATAGACCAATATCCTGTGTATACGAGCTGCCATTACTGACTTTTGTACATGGATTAGCCTGGAATATCTTACTTTATTTTTAAGCATTTATTAATGGTTTTATAACTTATGTGTGTTTTGTAATATATTGAGACACCGGTGTCAATGTTTTTATGTATCAAGTTGTTCTGATTAGTTCTGTATAGGCATTTTAATTGTAACATTTTACACAAATTAATTTACCATTTATTAATTTAGACGTTATTTTGTCATGTTTATGATATATTATCTGAGTCACTACAATCAGTTTACCAGCATCTTTAGGGCTTCTCAACACATTTAGTGTCCCCTCCATAATCAATTTTATTCTCTTATATATCCCCACACACACAGTCAGCTCGAGGCGCCACTAACACCCTGTACCCTTCAATTTTGACGTAAAGGGACGCCCAATCGTATCAGGGATTGGCTCTTTATTTGAGAACCTTTCAAATTGGATTGAATCCCTACTCCAGCCCATTGTGTGTAAACTCCAATCTTTCCTCAAAGAAACTAAACAACTGTTAAATTTAACTAATAATTTGACATGGAATATTGAATACAGCTGGTTAACAGTAGATGTGGTGGGCCTGTATTTAGCCATTCCGCATACTAAAAGATTGATAGCTATGGAATATATGCTTAATCTGTTTAGTGACAATGATACTCTAAAAGGCCTTTATACTGAGGACACTCCAATTTTTGCTAACGCATAATAATTTTGAGTTTGACAATGTTTAACTGCAGAGACGTGGGACGGCCATGGGGGCACAAATTGACCCAGCATATGCAAACCTCTATATGGAGTGGTTTGTTTGATATTGTAATCACAACCTCTCCAGTACAGGACGTAAAGTGTATCTGGTAGCGTGCATGCAAAAAATTACTTTCAACCTCTCAAAATTTAATTTCTTCTAGCGCAGATAGTGCACTAGCGGAAGCACAATCTTCACTCCAACCGTAATCTAGCCCTTAATGTCCCTTTAAATTTACATTATACTACAAATGAGTTTAATTTTTATTATTGATTATTAGTACTTTATTTACATAGTTATGTTGGTGGAATTGTATTTTTGAAACATGCATATTGATCTTTGGGAATTCACTAGGACCATTAGGATAGTTGTGTTTTTACTGGATCTATATGTAAATATTTTAATATAAATGCATTAGTTTGAATAAATAATATAAAACCATGTTTGTTCCAATTTTTGACACATCTGATTTAGAATGATAAACATTAACAAAAATATATGTCAAATGTTTAATATTTATTTTAACATCAATTTGATAACTACATAGAATAATGAAAGAAATGTAAGAAGATATACAGTATACATGATACATACATACATACACTTGTCAACTATATGCAAAATGATGTAACATTATCTTAGCAACACCTTGGAGAAAAAAGAAAAAGACTGGATCAGAAGAAGCTGGCGAGGAAAGCAAGTTAAGTATAACTTTGGGGGCTAAATTCTTGTAGATTTTTTTTTTTATCTAAGGTGTCGTTAAGATAATGTTACATAATTCTGCACATTTTTTTATGTTTACTATCCCATTAAGTTTTTGTATGAAATATTATATCTATATATTTCATTTGGGGAGGATTTTTACCTCCAGAAGATGGGGACAGCCATGGGAACAAGAATGGCTCCTCAGTATGCTAACCTATTCATGGCAAACCTCAAAAATATTTTTTTTATTCACCTGCAATATAAGACCTCAGACATATTTTCGCTACACTGATGACATTCTAATAATATGGACAGCAGGTGAGCAACGGTTAATTAATTTCCACAAAAGATTTAATGAGTTCATCCCACTTCTCCCTAAATCATTCCCCTACAGACATCAATTTTCTAGACCCCACCGTTTACATTAAGGTATAATAAACACCAAAAATGTTGTTTAAAAGGATAGATAATAAACAATTTTGCATAACCAACACTATTATAGAATAGAAATATACTTTTTACCTCTGTAATAACCTCGTATCTAAGGTTCTGCTGACTGCCTCCTTATTTCAGATCTTTTGACAGACTTGCATTTCAGGCAATTAGTGCTGATTCTTAAATAACTCCACGTGCATGAGCACAATGTTATTTATATTAAACACATAAACTAACGCAATCTAGCTGTGAAAAACTGTCAAATGCATTCAGATAAGAGGCGACCTTCAAGGGCTTAGAAATTAGCAAATGAGCCTACCTAGGTTTAGCTTTCAACTAAGAATACTAAGAGAACAAAGCAAATGTGATGATAAAAAGTAAATTAGAAGGTTGTTTAAAAGTACATGCCCTATATGAATCATGAAAGTTTAATTTGGACTTTACTGTCCCTTTATGTTTACTATCCCATTAAGTTTTTGTATGAAATATTATATCTATATATTTCATTTGGGGAGGATTTTTACCTCCAGAAGATGGGGACAGCCATGGGAACAAGAATGGCTCCTCAGTATGCTAACCTATTCATGGCAAACCTCAAAAATATTTTTTTTATTCACCTGCAATATAAGACCTCAGACATATTTTCGCTACACTGATGACATTCTAATAATATGGACAGCAGGTGAGCAACGGTTAGTTAATTTCCACAAAAGATTTAATGAGTTCATCCCACTTCTCCCTAAATCATTCCCCTACAGACATCAATTTTCTAGACCCCACCGTTTACATTAAGGTATAATAAACACCAAAAATGTTGTTTAAAAGGATAGATAATAAACAATTTTGCATAACCAACACTATTATAGAATAGAAATATACTTTTTACCTCTGTAATAACCTCGTATCTAAGGTTCTGCTGACTGCCTCCTTATTTCAGATCTTTTGACAGACTTGCATTTCAGGCAATTAGTGCTGATTCTTAAATAACTCCACGTGCATGAGCACAATGTTATTTATATTAAACACATAAACTAACGCAATCTAGCTGTGAAAAACTGTCAAATGCATTCAGATAAGAGGCGACCTTCAAGGGCTTAGAAATTAGCAAATGAGCCTACCTAGGTTTAGCTTTCAACTAAGAATACTAAGAGAACAAAGCAAATGTGATGATAAAAAGTAAATTAGAAGGTTGTTTAAAAGTACATGCCCTATATGAATCATGAAAGTTTAATTTGGACTTTACTGTCCCTTTAAATATGACAGCTTCACCTTCCATCCAAAACACAGCAAACACTGCATCATTTATAGCCAAGCCATAAGATAAAACTGTATCTGTTTAAACAAACTGTATCTGTTTAAACAAAAAAACAACTGCTCTAACAGCTATTTGAATTTTAAATAAATTCTGATTATCCTAGCTTTGTGCAGGAATAATCTAGATTTTATTAAAGAGACAGAGACGATTATTTTGCATAAGCCTTTTCCTTTACTACTCAAAAGCCATTCGAAGTAACAATAAATAGTTTAAAAATTTAAAATAGAAAGCACAGAAATGAAAATAGTGACCAATGAGAGACAACCCTGGATGGTGTGCTCCAAAGCAGACCAATTAGAAAAGTCCATTCTGTTATAAACTGACCACATAGTATCCCAACTGCCTCTTTGAACTTTGGTGCTAGAGAATAAAACATTGTAGTCTTCAGAAATAAGTCTATAAACTGAAATAAAAAACATAATTAAAAACCAAAAAAAAATAGAGAAAAAAACTTGAAACATAATCTAGATTATTCCTTCACAAAGCTAGGATAATCAGAATTTTATTGCAAGGACAGAGACTTATATTTTGCAAGATTAAAACTAAACAAATAAAATTATTAATTTAATATACATTGAGGTAAAGAATTAATAGGTCTAAAATAAAATTGTCTAAGGACAAAATCTGAAGACCAGTCAGCGGCATTTAGAATTTCTTGAAGAGAGGCTGATTTACCAAAAGCTTTAGAAGCAGCAGCTCCTCTTATGGAATAAGAAGAAAAAGATTTATCAATACCTGCTTCATTCATAACTCATTTGATCCATCTACTAATAGAAGTGGAAGAAACAGGAAGATAAGAAGGAGAAAAATAAATCAAAAGTTTATTAGAAGAAGAGTTTCTATATGTTTCTCATATTCTTTGAGACAAAGTACCACACATAAAAGGGTATAATCAGAAAAATAAGGATACAAAATAGAAGAAGACATAGATAGAGATATTAAAAATGATGCCTTGAGGTGAAATTTTTTTGGATGAAAAAATCTATAGCCTTGACATCAGAAACCCTTCTGCAAGATAACAGACAAAGGAGAGAAGCAAGCTTGCAAGTAAGGTTGTTTAAGAGAAAGTAATTCATTACAAGGCCAAGATTGAAAAAGAGAAAATATTAAATTAACATCCCAGAAAGAGGAATATTTAGTTAAAGGAGGTCTCTTAAGTTTAATAGAGTCCATGGGGCCTATTTATCAAACTCCGGATAGAGTTTGAGGCCCCGTGTTTCTGGCGAGCCTGCAGGCTCGCCAGAAACACCAGTTATGAAGCAGCGGTCTAAAGACCGCTGCTCCATAACCTGTCCGCCTGCTCTGAGCAGGCGGACAGACATTGCCGCAATTCAACCCGATTGAGTACGATCGGGTTGATTGACACCCCCGATTGGCTGTGTTGCATCAGCAGCTCTTGTGAGCTGCTGGTGCAATGCTGAATATTGCTCTCTGTATTCAGCGAGGTCTGGCGGACCTGATCCGCACTGTCGGATCAGGTCCGCCAGACTTTGATAAATAGAGGCCCATAAGTAGAAATAGAAATATGTTGACCTATAGGAGAATTATTAATCAATTTGTGTCCAGCCGAAATAGCCGATCTATAAATATTAATAGACCTATAAGCTAAACCTAAATAGAGAATAGAGTAAATTTAAAATCTCATTTAAAGGAGCTGAAAATTAATCCAAATGTCTCTTATTGCACCAGCTAGACCATTTAGGCCAGGAGGATACGATACAGTACATGTCTTAGTTCCTGGAGCCCAGGAATCTTGTGACAATGATTTAGCTGATGAAGAAAGACCTTGGGTATCCCAGGATCCCCTGAAATTGTCCATGCAATAAGTTGAAGGGATCCTTGAAGTACTAGGTCGTGAAAATCTCCGTTAGGATCTGACAGAAGGGAAGGAACCAGGGGTAACAGAACTGGTAACTGAAATTACATTTCCAATAGGGACAGGTACCAAAATTGAGTTGGCCAAAATGGGGATATCAGGAGAAGTAAAATCTTGCTCCTTCTGATGACATTCATAACTTGAGGAATCATCAAGAAATGTGGAAACACATAAGCTCCCTGAAGCGGCCAGGTTTGGAGGAATGCATCTATTACTAAGGCTTCCGGATCCGGACGCCAACTGTAAAAGGGAAGAATCTGATAATTCAGATGAGACATGAATAAATCTATCGAGAAAGGACCTCTGATATTATGTAATTTTTAAAAAAGATCTGGATGTAATCTCCAATCGCTTGAGTCCAGAATATAACGAGAACCCCAATCTGCTGCAGTGTTGGAGAGACCCGGAATATATTCTGCTCAAATAGAAATGCTATTCTGAAGGCATTGATGAATAAAATTATTTGTGATATCTGATAATTGTTTAGAACGAGTGCCACCTAGACCATTCAGATAACGGACTGCTGAAATATTTTCCATCCTTAATAGAATTGAAACAGGAGAATTCTGTCTGATAAAACTCGATTGCAAAAGAACCTGCAATCAATTCCAGGCAATTTATGTGCAATTCGCATTCAGAAATTAACCATTTGCCTCCAGTTATTTGAGAACCACATTTTGCGCCCCAACCCGAATTGCTTGCATCTGATTCTTTTATGACATCCGCAGCTTTTCTAAATATAGCCTTGCCATTCCAGGTCTCTATATTGGAAAGCCACCAGATCAATTCAATTCTGGCTTCTTGGGACAAAAAAAAATTATGTAAGAATAAGAAAAACTCTTCCTTAAATAAAAAATTTCAATCTCTGCAAAGCTCTGTAATGTAATGGAGCCGGAAAGATTGCTTGAATTGAGGAAGAAAGAAGTCCCACAATTCTTGCAAGAGTCCTGATAGGAAAAAAATTCTTTAAAAGATGAGAAATTTCTAATTTTATTTTCTTTATTTTCTCTAAAGGTAAACTCAGAGTAAGAAGTATGTTGTCTAAATAAATGATCAAACTAATAGTACCCCTGAGTCTAAGCCAGGCTACAACAGGTTTTAACATCTTGGTAAAAACTCAAGGAGCAGAGGACAAACCAAAGAGGAGACAGGTAAACTGCCAAATAGAATATTTCCAAAGAAATCTGAGAAATTTACAATGAGAAGAATGAATTGGGGCTGTTAAATAAGCATCTGTTAAATCCAATCCTATCAACCAGTCCTTGGCCATAAGATAATAAGGCGTTCAGATTCCTCCGATTTATCACAGGACGAAGAGATCCCTCCTTTTTCACAAAGAACATGTTGCTGAGAAAAGAATCTAATATGTCTGGAGCTGGTTCTATAGTCTGTTTTAGGTGCAGATTCAACATTTCTTGATCTAACAGATCTGAATCTGTTTTTGCGAGAACAATAGGGTTTGGAAGTTGATTCTGATAAGGAGGGGACAGAAAATCTAAGAGAAGACCTGAAACAGTCCCTATTACCCAAGCGTCTGATGAAATTAATTTCCAATTTTTTATGAATAGGGACAATCTCCCTCCAACTTTGTGTGGGAAAAAAATTATGCTGTGTGAAGAGAGTAGTCTTACCTGCGAATGGTCTAGGGCGAGACCTTGATCTTGAGAATCTTGGTGTCCAGGAACGTTGTCTTGAGGGGAAAATTTTTGAAAGGGAGGGGTTTGAAGGGGGACATTGCTGGAATTGAGGTCTGTTACTAAAGTATGGATGACCGGGAAATCAGCCTCTTCCTTTCCCGGCCCATTCAAAAACATGACTGGGTTGATTATAGAAAATGTTCTTAGTAGGGTGGGGCGGAGCTAGCCATCGGCAAGAATGGCCGCACAGATTAGGAGCTCTGGCTCAAGGCATTGTATAAAACTTGATAATTGAGGGTGCAGCCTAATCCAAGAAGTCTAAGTGACAAGATAAGGTGTGAGAGGACTAGGAGGCACTGTTAGATACTCTGGGAACCAGGTGCAGCACTTGATGAAGAGACTCTTAACTGGGATGCAGCCTGGGCCCTATCTGTAACTTGAGTCTAGGAAGAAGTGTGTGACGCGCCAGCTTACAACACAGGGGCTAAGCTTTCTGCTAGACACAACATTACGCGTTGGTGGTTATCGTTATGGAGTTTAGGGAGCAGATCACAGAGGAGACAGCACTTGCCCTTCTGGAAGAACATTTTGCTACACTAAATGCATGGCTGGACCGCCGCATTGAAACATTACTCATCCCCTACGATGACAGGCACCGGGACCCGGCTTCCTCCCTGCATGGCCGAGTTGTGGCCGTTGAGATCAAAAAGCAAGGGAGCGCCGTGCCAGGGGTCCAGGCCGAGGCCACTATTTACCTTCAGTGTCCCTCAGTGCGTTTGGCGGCCTGGCCCGGGCGCGGGTCTGAGAGGGGAATAAAGGATTAGGAGTGCTTGTCTCATCCCTTCCGGTCAGGACCACAGCGGATGTCCTTTTCTTTTCGGACCCAGAGGTGCATAATAGCTCCCGGGGAGCTGCGTGAGTTCCAGAGGGAGTATGCCCCTTCAGATTTTTGGCCATATCCATGCGGTTTGATGGAGCCCCTACTTCTGTCATCTGAGATCCTGCTGGCTGGATGTGCCATACAGTTGCTGGTGCGGGTATGCAGAGTGGGTGTCGGCTGACATTTTGGTTGATCTTGTTGGGGTGGATACTCCTAAATGAGAAACCCTGTGACTCTATAGTAGCACCATTCCTAACAACCAGTAACTGTGCTTTCTAACATGACTGAGGATTTAATGCAGGCCCTGTTCCTACAAACTTTTTGAGACTTATGCATGTTTTTCTATGTTTTGTATGTGTAGGTTCTATTGGCCCCCTATTTATAGTGCTAAAGCCATATATATGTTCTCTCAACTTATGCTATGTATATGGGGGTAGCACACGTTGCAACTGCTCACCCCATAGTTAGGCTTCTTATATCTATGCACGCATTCTTGTACCTAAAGTTAAGTAAAATATATATGTATTAGTTTTGCTGCCTAAATTACATGTTCACATAACCTTTCCTAGGAGTTACCTAAATAGGCTTTATTTGTTGCCGGGGAGCTCCCTTTTGGCCAGTATCTTGGAGTATTTAGCCTTTTGGGTTTTTTTTTTCTCTTCTCTGGGATTGGCAGGGAGAGCTTAATAGTTGGCACCATGATAATATGTCTCCTCCCCACCTATAACATATTACTGTATACAGATTTGCTCTGTCAGCGGCCGAGATAGGGCTATCTGATCAGATTCTCTTTGTCTTCTAGGGAGGGGTAGAAAATTATAGACATAACCGTGCTTTCCTTCCCTATACCGAGGCGCCATATTATGGAGGCTTGTTCTGCTACTCTCCTTCTGGCCACATTATTAATCACTCATTTGTCTGGACTTGCTATAACAACTTGCTAATAATGTTGATGGCATAATATATGCATTTTTCATCCCACTATGTAACCCCCCCCACGTGCAGTTAGGGGTGACTGAAACCCTCTACAAACATAGGCAGAGTTAGGGAGTCTCTGCCCTTCTTTAGATACTAACTGTTGTAAGTATATACGCCTCCTATGTCTGTCTATAATTGTGTACGGCCCAAGAGGGACCTTTAGATAGTAGGAGGTCAGAAGAAAGACCATTCTATTAAATCCCTTATATGGTATACCTGGGTAGCTTGAGGCCCAAGAGAGGCCAGTAATTTCTTAAAGGGAAAAATAAGAGGTTTATTAATTAGCACCCTACATAATACCCGTATTTCTACTAATTAAGGTACCCCTAATTTCTCACATTAGGGGTATGCATAATTTGAGGCTTTTTAGAAGCCTATAATATATTGAAGGATATAATAGAATGTTGCAGTGTATTTCTCTCCTTACAGATGCTTAATTTGCTTTTGTTTTTTAACTTGTTGACAGAGATCTGTACTGAAATGTGCATATTGGTGCTTACGTTTCTTTGTACTGTTAAAACCTCAATAAAAAAAATTATTTACAAAAAAAAAAAAAATGTTCTTAGTAGACATTTTGACTTTGTTTAATGAATTAAATGTATTAACATATGTATTGAGTTCTTTTAGACCCAATCCCCAAAAAGAAGTCCCTCAGCCTGAGGACCCATCTCTATAGGAGCAAAATTGGATATTTTGGGATCTGTTCTCCTTAAAATCATTCTACGTTGAGAAGAAAGTGCTGTATTAGCATCTCCAAATAAATAAACAGATCTTTAGATCCATTGTCTTAAAATGTAGGGATCCAACATGGCTTTATTCGCAATAGCTTCCTCAGTAAGTTCAAAAACAATAGTAATCGTCCCCAATGTATCTAAATATCTATCTTGACACACCTTTAAGAACCTGTCAGGGCCTTTTTTGAGATTCAAATTCTTATTATTAACAAATTTAACAATATTTGCATCAATCTCTGGAGTAATAGAAATCTTATGGGGTAAATCTAGACAAGGACATCCTCTGCTTTTAGGGTAGACCTCTTTATTAGAAAGAGACTTTCTTAAATAATGATCAATATACTTAGCAACCTGAGGGTCTCCAATTGGAAGATCGAGGGTTCTGGAGATCTTCTGGATCCAGATATTCAAGCCCCTCATTATCAACCAATTTAACTTTAGATTTAACTAATTTTTTAACTTTAAGTTTCTTAGCTTTTTTGACTTTAGGAGAATAATCAGATGTAGAACTCTCAGAAAATTCTGGAATATAAATAGACTGCCAAGAATTATTATCTGTATCCATATTGGAGTCCGAAGACTCAGTTGTAGAGACTAAGTCTACCTTTCTCTTGGCAGCACGTTTTTTAGGAGTAATAATTTCAGACTCAGAGGGGCCTAGTTATCAGCGCGTCTACTTTACCTGCCTTCACCGGCCTTTGGCGGCCCATCTCGCCAAAGTTATCAATAAAGCTGTCAAAAAGCCGCGCACCAAGTACAGGGCGATGAGCAGCGGACTGTGATAGCTATCACTCATCCGATCTCGCTGCTCTTCGACTTTTTTACAGCTTTATTGACAAGCTGTCACTAAGCACCCACACTAACTATACTGTTCTACCCCCTATACCGGCGCCCCCGGAGCCCCCCGCAACTAAATAAAGTTATTAACCCCTAAACCGCCGCTCCTAGACCCCGCCGCAACTCTTATAAATGTATTAACCCCTAAACCGCTGCTCCCTACATTATACCTACTAACCCCTATCCTGCCCCCCCATACTGTCACCACCTATAATAAAGTTATTAACCCCTATCCTGCTGATCCCGGACCTCGCCGCAACTAAATAAATAGTTTAACCCCTAAACCGCAGCTCCCGGACCCCGCCGCAACCTATATTAAACTTATTAACCCCTATCCTGCCCCCCCTACACCGTCGCCACCTATAATAAAATTATTAACCCCTATCCTGCCCCCCTACACCGTCGCCACTGTAATTAAATTAGTAACCCCTAAACCTAAGTCTAACACTAACCCTAACACCCCCCTAACTTAAATATTAATTAAATAAATCTAAATAATATTTTTCTTATTAGCTATATTAATCCTATTTAAAACTAAATACTTACCTTTAAAATAAACCCTAATATAGCTACAATATAAATAATAATTATATTGTAGCTATCTTAGGATTTATTTATATTTTACAGGCAACTTTCAATTTATTTTACCTAGGTACAATAGCTATTAAATAGTTATTAACTATTTAATAGCTACCTAGTTAAAATAAAGAGAAATTTACCTGTAAAATAAAAGCTAACCTAAATTACAATTACACCTAACACTACACTATACTTTAATAAATTATTCCTATTTAAAACTAAATACTTACCTGTAAAATAAACCCTAAGATCGCTACAATGTAATTAATAATTACATTGTAGCTATTTTAGGATTTATATTTATTTTACAGGTAACTTTGTATTTATTTTAGCTAGTTAGAATAGTTATTAAATAGTTATTAACTATTTAATAACTACCTAGCTAAAAGAAATACAAAATTACCTGTAAAATAAATCCTAAACTAAGTTACAATTAAACCTAACACTAAACTATCATTAAATTAATTAAATAAATTAGCTACAAATAACTACAATTAAATACAATTAAATAAACTAACTAAAGTACAAAAAATAAAAAAAATAAGTTACAAACATTTAAAAAATATTACAACAATTTTAAGCTACTTACACCTAATCTAAGCCCCCTAATAAAATAACAAAGCCCCCCAAAATAAAAAAAAATGCCCTACCGTTTTCTACATTAAAAAGTTACCAGCTCTATTACCTTACCAGCCTTTAAAAGGGCATGCCCCAAAGAAAACAGCTCTTTTGCCTGTAAAATAAAAATACAACCCCCCAACATTAAAACCCACCACCCACATACCCCTACTCTAACCCAAACCCCCCTTAAATAAACCTAACACTACCCCCCGTCTTCAGCCAGCCGACCACCGATGGAACCGAAGAGGAGATCCGGAGTGGCAGAAGTCATCATCCAAGGGGCGCTTTTATTTTACAGGTAAATTTCTCTTTATTTTTTTTTTTTTATTTTTTTTTTTCAAAAGACCTTTATTTGTCAAATAAGATAATACAATACAACATACTTGTCATGTACAGCTTCAGTAACAATATGAGTACAATATCTCCTTGTACATACAATTTCGCTCTTACTTTACCATTTTTTCTAAATAACAATTTCTATAATAAAATATTATATAAAATATAAACTTTCTTAATTTCTGAATTCCTAGCCGAGACTTGTCTATCTCCAGTCAACCAGTAAGTATCATAATAACCGAAAACATATAAAAGAGAGAAAGAGAAGAAAAAAAAAGAAAAAAAAAGAGGGAAGTGGGATAAGGGATGAGTAGGGGGAAGGGGGGGTTAGGGGCATTCATCCAGATAGAGCTGCGTTCCACTTTGTTACCATTAGTTCATGTGCTGTTATTTTCCCCTGTTCCCAATAATGCCTTCGTTCCAATGTTAGGATATGAGTGACCTGAGCCTTCCAGTTATTTAAGGTGGGAATTTCTGAGGACTTCCACCTCTGAGGGATAAGTGTTTTAGCGCAATTTAAAAAAAATTATAAGCAATGGCATGAGTGACACTTCTTCAGCTCTGGGCAATAAGTGAAAAAGCAAAATTTCTGGTCTGGCAGGCAATGTGATTGCAAATTTATTCTCAATGAAAGCTAGCACCTCAACCCAGAACGGAGCTATTCTGTCACATGTCCACCATATGTGCAGGAGGTCGGCCTCCTCCCCACAGCCCCTCCAGCACTTCCCACTTGTTTTTTTGTATATTTGTCTGAGTCTGATAGGTGTCAAGTACCATCTTGAGATGAATTTAAAATTCATTTCTTGTATGTGCGCTGAGATCGAGGAGGTTTTATGTATGTGAAATATTGACTCCCATTCTTTGGGGTCTATGTGTGAATTTAGATCTGCATTCCATCGATGTACATAAGAAGACATTGAGTCACTGGGCGTCAAGAGCTTGTAAATTTTAGATAAAATGTGACATGACGAGCATTCCTGCATGCATATACTTTCAAATGGTGTTATTTGCCTAGTCAGGGTAGTCTTTTTGGTATGTGAATGTATATAAAATGGGCAACCTGAGCATATGAGTACCAAGATGTGAAAACTGGGTTGTCCAATTCTAACAACACCTCTTGTGGAATCAATCTGCCCTCTCTGATTAATGAGCCTATGGCTCTATGGCGTATGTGTGTAGTAGTCATGTTAGAACAGAAGCGTCTAGATATGGGGATCTCGGGGTTCCCCAGGAAGGGAGTCAATGGGGATGGGATGGATGAAATATGTGTAGATGTATTTAACAATCTATCCCACTGATCAAACAGTACATCAAAAAGAGGATATTCCCTAATCAGGGCAGGCCGGTGATGTTGTGAAAGCCAAGCAAGTGTTCCCACATTTTCCACTTTTAAGATGTCTGCATCCAATCGGATCCACTGTTTCTGATCCGACTGGGAACACCATTCAGGGAGTCGTTGCAACAAAGATGCTATTCTATATTGAGTTAAATCAGGGACACCCAAACCCCCTCTCTCTCTGGGCATATATAGAGTTTTTTTCTGCACCCTTGGCCTGGTTCTATTCCAGATAAACGTTTCTAATTTGGATTGTAGTTTAATGAGGTATTGGTGAGGCAAAGGTAACGGTATCATTTGGAGGAGATAGAGAATGCGAGGTAGGATATTAATTTTTAATATTTGTACTCTACCAAACCAGGAAAAGGGTTTGCTCCTCCACCTGGATAAATCATTCAGAATCTCATTTTGGATAAGAGTATAATTAGCCTCTACCATCTCCGTTGGGTTAGCCGTTAGATAAACGCCTAAGTATTTAAATCTTTGGGGTTGTATTTTTAAGGGGCAGTATGTAGTCACTTTTTCCATATCAGATTGAGGTACCGTCACATTAAGGATTTCTGACTTAGTAAGGTTAAGGTGAAAATTCGATAACCTGCCATAGTCTTGAAATTCGTGTAATAAAGCTGGGATAGATTTGTCTAAATCAGTTAAAGTCGTCTTATATTCTAACCCAGACACTGTAACGCCCTTTATCTGTTGGTTATGTCGAATTTTATGTGCCAAAACCTCAACGGAGAGGGCAAATAAAAGAGGGGATAGGGGACATCCCTGTCGCGTGCCGTTACTAATTTCAAAAGGGTGTGAGAAAATGTTATTCACTTTGACTTTGGCCGTTGGACACGAATATAAAGCAAACATTTTTCCAATGAATTTCTCTCCCAGATTCATATGTGACAGGGTGGACCTGAGAAATCCCCAGTCCACCCTGTCAAAAGCCTTCTCGGCATCGGTGGACACAACTGCTAGGGGTATCTGGTTAATACGGGAATAAGAGATCAGCTGTGTTACTTTCAAGGTATTATCCCTTGCCTCCCTCCCCGGGATAAAACCTACTTGATCTGTGTGAACTAATTGTTTCAGTAGTGGGTTCAACCTATTAGCTAGTACTTTGGCGTATATTTTTATATCGGCGTTTAGTAGGGAAATGGGGCGAAAATTTTCTGGCTTTGTAGGGGGTTTACCTGGCTTGGGCAGCACAGCGATATGCGCTTCTAGCATATTTTTAGAGAAACCTGTATCCTCTTGTATAGAGTTAAATAGTGTTACTAACTGGGGTGCAAGTGTTTGAATATACGTTTTATAATATTTATTGCCGTATCCATCCGGCCCTGGGCTCTTACCTACCGGTAGTTCTCTGATGGCCTCTATTATTTCCTGAGTCGTAAATGGGGTTTTGAGCGTTTTAGAATCCTCACCGTCAAGTTTGGGAAGGGTCGGGGAAGAAAGGTTTTTAGCCAAGTCATGGTCACAATGGTCAGGCCCTAAGTGGGAATCATCTTTTCGTTTTTGTTTTAAGTTGTATAATGCAGAATAGTATTTCCTAAAAGTTTCGGCAATTTGAGGGCTATCCTAGGTCGTCTTACCTGACTCTTGTTGTAGGGAATGAATGTATGCTCTTAATTGTCTACGCCGGATGGCTCTAGCCAAAAGGCGTCCTGCCTTGTTTCTGTGTTTATGGTAATGTTGTTGCAAGGAGACAGCATTACGGCACTGCTCTTGCTGTAAATGTTGCTGTAGAGCAATTCTTTTCTGAGTAAGCTGTTCGGTTAAATTAGCATTGGATGGGTCTGATTTATGGTGTCGTTCTGCTAAACTAACATCATCCAGAAGCGTTTTATATTGTGCTCTAATTAGTTTCTGAACTCTTGCCTTATATTTGATAAAATCTCCCCTGATCACGCATTTATGCGCTTCCCAGATCAGGTTGTATGGCATATTACCAGAATTATTTAATTGAAAGTACTCCGTTAATGTTTTATCTACTGCATCTTTGAGTAACGGGTTGTTTAGGAGTGCCTCGTCAAGTCGCCACTGAAACGGCGCCATCGGCGTCTCAGGCCAGTTCAACGTACATAGCACCGGAGCATGGTCCGACCAGGTCATGGGAAGGATTTTAATCCCTCTCACAAACGACAGGCTCAATGGGTCAAGCAAAAAGTAATCCAACCTGGAGTAGGTTTGGTGTGGGTGTGAGAAAAAGGTATAATCCCTATCTTTGGGGTGATAGGCTCGCCACGCGTCATGTACTGCTATACTACGTAGACTATTACTTATATATTTGATATGTTTCCTGGATAGGGCAGAGGTTCCCCCAGAGGTGTCCACACTTGGGTCTAACGGTACATTGATATCCCCTCCCAATATTAGAGGGCCTTTTTTATGGTCTAGAACAGTGTTTGTGACATCCCGGATAAATGAATGTTGTGCTGAATTTGGGGCATAGATATTTACAATTGTAACCGGTCTCCCAAACAACAGACCATTAAGAATCAGCTGTCTGCCCTCCTGGTCTTTTTCCATATGTAACAAATGGAATGGTATATTTCTGTGTATTAAAACCCCCACCCCGCATTTTTTTTGAGGGCCTGAGGAGAAAAACATTGTGGGATAGTGTGAGGAAGTCCACCTGGGTTCACTCCCTCTCTTAAAGTGGGTCTCTTGAATTAATACTACCTCCCCTTTTAGTCTATTGAAGTCCCTTAATGCCATTGTTCTTTTTTCGGGTTGGTTGAGACCTTTAACATTTAGTGTTATAAATGTTACTGCGCATGGCTGAGATGTCATGTTGTGCAGCTTATTAGTGTCGGGAAGGGGGAGGGGAAGGAGGGAAAAAACAAAACAAAAAAAAAAACAGAAAATATAGAGAAAGGGTTAGAAAGAAAAAGGTATGAGAGCGTAAAAGATAAAGAGAGAGGGAAAGGAAGATAGAGAAATGAAAAGATATATAAGTATATTGCACTTACTGATATTCTGTGTACAATATTTAAATAAGAGATGAGACAACGGGCTAGAGTATCCAAATAGGGGTCTTGCTAAAAATCCAAAGGGGCTGTAGAAGGTATTAATGGTATGTGGGAAATTACACAAAAGGCACATCGCCTAACTGTAATTAAGAGGTGAATCTAGTTGGTTTAACTGTAATGTAGAGAACATTACATCTAGCTACGCCTGTGGGGGCTACGATATCAAGATCCATTTAATATCTGAGCAGCAACTACAGAGGCAATAATATAAACATAAACAATGCCCTTAGAAACATTAAACAACAATAACTAGAGAACAGCAAAACACATCAACATTAGAAGATACAACAATTATTTAGTCACTAACACATGGGGGACCCTTGTACTTATAACATAGTAGGTGAATCATCCGTCACATCTAAAAGTCCAGGAGGGTTAACCCTAAGCAAAATCATCATGTTCAATCATATTTGATACCCCCTCATGTGTTGATTGAATGAGCTTGCTTTTAATTATCATTTAACATTTAACATTTGTGGATATTTTAACATAAGCAATAGCCTTACTAGTTGTGAATAACATTAACTTGTGTAATATATGATCACATGAGTGAGAGGTAGTCCTCAATAATATAGAGACATTTTACCTAAAGTAATGATCTAATATATCACTTGTATCAATTCAACAACAAATGCAAGACATTCTATCACAAATTTCGGAACACATTTGCCTATTGTTACGGCCGCCATGTATCTTGAAATAATAATTTTTTATTCTAAAAGGTATCCCATTCCTAAAAAATCAAAATAAAGACAATGCAACATGGCAATACAGAGAGCAGTGGAAAGAAAATAGATATTTAATCATTCTATGCTTATATACTTATCGTATATGACTGTCTCTCACAGGGGTTGTTGTTCCTTTGAAAATGTCTCTGAACACTTGTAGCATGTGGTCTAGTGTCCCAAAACTCACAGTACGACTTGCTATAATTATTAAGTCCACATTAGGTGCTTTCGTTTTAGGTGTTTTCGGGGTTTTGTTCTTCCTGAGCTGTCGCTACTTCCCTCCTTGGCATGATGTCTTGCTCGGGGTGTGTAGCGGGGTCGGTGATTTCTACACCTAAGGTGTCACAAAAGCTGCGGAGATCCTCCATGTTGCGAAAGATTGCAGTTTTTCCTTCTCTGGAGGCTATTACACTCACTGGAAAGCCCCACCTGTAGTTTATGTGATTAGACCTCAGGACCTCTGTGATAAATCTAAGTTCCCTCCTTTTCTGCAATGTAGTCGGGCTTAAGTCTGAGAAGATAGAAATATTAATTCCAGCATGTGTTAGGGGAGCCTTTGCCCTTGCATTGCGCATGATCTCCTCCTTCTCTGCGAAATTAAGGACTCTTGTGATAACATCTATTGGGGGAGCCTTACCAGTAGGTTTAGGCCTCAAGGCTCTATGTGCCCTTTCTAGAATGACGTCTGATGAGTTTGGTGTTCCTTTAATAGTGCAGAAAAGGTCTTGAAGATATCCGTTGAGGGCTGTTGGATTGATCGATTCGGGTACCCCCCTAATTCTTAAATTATTCCGCCTATTGCGGTTATCCAAGTCCTCAACCTTATCCATCAAGGTATATATCAAATTATCTTGTTGCAGCACCTGTTTATTAACTTCTTGTACATCGGTGTATAATGTTTCATGTGCTTCCTCCAACGTGGTAACTCGCCTTGCAACCTTGTTTATATCTTTTCTAATTTCGCCAAAAAGGCCTTTCACTTCCTTCAGAACCTCTTTAATATCATCCTTAGATGAAAGTGTTTTGAGGTCTTCTCTTGTAAGGTTAGTGTCTTGAAGGGTTTGAGAGTCCTGCATTTGTGTTAAAGGGCCCTTTCCTACCTGCATGGTTTCATCCTCTAGGACAGTGTCTTGTGTTTTAAGATATTGGGTCATTGTAGTCATTTTATGGGGTTTATCTATTTTAGGTGTCCTTTTAAGTGGCATGTCTTTGCAGGTAACAACTTAAGCCCTATCTTCCAATGACAGATAAGTTGGTGCAGTGAACTCAGTTTACTCCTTATAGTAGAGAGTGAAGATATAATGTTTTAGCTTGTGTTGTTAAGTCCCTTAGCAGATTGTGTGTCATATACTTAGCATTCAATTCTGCATATAGAATGTTGCAAATTGTGTGCAGTAAAGAAGCTCTGCTAAGCTGTGATATTATGGCAGGGGAGGCCTCCTTATTAGTACTCTTTGCCCATATGAAAAGTAAAACAGTGCTTCTGCCCAGTTTGTAGAATAGAGGTTTTGAGCGGTAACTATGTTTGTGGATTGTATTAGGGACACCAATATCTTACCGCCTTGTTTCTTCAGTGTAAAAGATGCCACCGATACCGATGTATCCAACTCCTCTCTGCCATTAATTGCTGCGCCAGCACAGCTCTCAAGGGGTATCCAGCTTCCGGTGCACGGGCCTAACGTTGTACACAATGAAGAAGTGTGAGCAAGTTAACGCTCTCTAAAGTGCCGCTTTAGTGTCTCAGCCTCAGCGGTGCAAACTTAAATGCGGTCAGTGTCCATGTCAGTTAGTCTACTCACAGGAGCAGCGCGGGTCAGGCTGGCGGCAATGGCGCCGTGAACGTCTCACTTCTTTTGACCCCAATTTATCTAGGATCTGCACTCTTACGCTTTCTCTGTTAGCTCCTTAGGCATTTGCATAGGTTCCCTCAGATTCAGATGTTGGTTTTCTTTGCCCATATGCCTGTTTTATTCCCCTAATGAATTTCACAGCAACGGAGCTATCTTATTTTGCAGCCATCTGCTTGCGTGGCTAAGCTCCGCCCCCCAATATCTCTTTATTTTAACTAGGTAGCTATTAAATAGTTAATAGCTATTTAATAGCTATTGTACCTAGTTAAAATAAATTGAAAGTTGCCTGTAAAATATAAATAAATCCTAAGATAGCTACAATATAATTATTATTTATATTGTAGCTATATTAGGGTTTATTTTAAAGGTAAGTATTTAGTTTTAAATAGGATTAATATAGTTAATAAGAGAAATTATTTAGATTTATTTAATTAATATTTAAGTTAGGGGAGTGTTAGGGTTAGTGTTAGACTTAGGTTTAGGGGTTAATAATTTTATTACAGTTGCGGCGGTGTAGGGGGGGCAGGATAGGGGTTAATAACTTTATTATAGGTGGCGACGGTGTAGGGGGGGCAGGATAGGGGTTAATAGGTATTATGTAGGTTGCGTCGGAGTCCCGGAGCGGCGGTTTAGGAGTTAATACATATATTATAGTTGCGGCGGGGCCGGGAGCGGTGGTTTAGAGGTTAATACATATATTATAGTGACGGCGGGGTCCGGGTGCGGCGGTTTAGGGGATAACATATTTATTATAGTGGCGGCGGGGTCCGGGAGCGGCGGTTTAGGGGTTAATCAGTTTATTATAGTGGTTGTGGGCTCCGGGAGAGGCGGTTTAGGGGGTAATAGCTTTATTTAGGTGAAGCGGTGTAGGGGGGGCAGATTATGGGTGTTTAGACTCAGGGTACATGTTAGGGTGTTAGGTGCAGACATCTCCCATAGGAATCAAAGGGATGTCTGGCAGCAGCGAACATGAACTTTTGCTATGGTCAGACTCCCATTGATTCCTATGGGATCCGCCGCATCCAGGGCGGCGGGTTGAAAACCAGGTACGCTGGGCTGGAAAAGTGCCGAGCGTACCTGCTAGTTTTTTGATAACTAGCAAAAGTAGTCAGATTGTGCCGAACTTGTGTGCGGAACATCTGTAGTGACGTAAGAATCGATCTGTGTCGGACTGAGTCCGGCGGATCGAAGCTTACGTCACTAAATTCTACTTTTGCCGGTGTCTAGGGCTTGATAACTAAGGCGAATCAGCCTCGCCACAAATACGCTGCGGAATTCCAGCGTATTTGAGGTTGACGGCTTGATAACTAGGGGCCAGAATCTGAATCTGAAGTTAAATTAATTAATTTACGAGACTTAACTCTTTTGTCTGGTTTAAACAGACTGGAAGCTCCTTCTTCAAAATCATCATCTCTAAATTTCTTAGAAAAATATTTTCTTTTATGAGTAGCTTTTCTGGGTGAGCCAGAATTCTTTTTGACAGATTTAATAGCTGTCTGAAAATGATGCCTAAAATCTTTAATAGAGGAATAAATTAATTTTTTTACAGACTCTGTACTTAATGAATAAGAGTCTTCTTGAGACATGTTAATAAAATAAAACAAACAAATAATTAAAATAATTGAATCTATATAACAACTATCAGTCAGCTAGATTACGAGTTTTCAGCGCTATAGGGAAAATAACGAGCACCACAAAAGTGGCGGTATTTAACCTCCCTATAGCGCTGCTATTAGAAGTTTTTTTTTTTTTCCTTAATTTTTTATTGAGGTTATTATAAACAAATACAATGTATGTAGAATTGCCAAAACTTGAGTAGTACAAACATTGGAATACAATTCCCGGTAATAAAACAGTGTACAGTCAGGTAACTATATTATTCAAAATAAAATAGGCAGAGATATCGATAACCTAATTAGGTAGGCCACTCTTGGACCATGGTAAAGTATAAATATGCAATAGAGGTAAGTGAGTTGAGTCTATAGCCACTTTTGGGCTTGGTAGAGTATAAAATATTAAATATGTATATCACCAACAAATTATGTAATAAGTTTCAACCATTATGAGCAACATTTCGTTCTTCTGTAAACATATTAAAAGCACTCATCAACAAATCATCACCGTCTAGAGAAAGGCACGTGATCAGACATAGCCACATAATTAATACCAAAATAATACCAATGATATAATATACCTTTTATCAATCTGTCTACTCTGTTCCAGTACAGAAAATTAGGTATTTACTCTTCAAAGGCTAATTATAGCTGGAAGATTCTAAAATCATTGAAATATATATAGTTGATGAATGTGTTAGGTTGTTGTCATGGGGAAAGAAAATAAATGTTTCTATAGGATTCATTTTCCTTTGCTTACAAAGTAAGCTCAATGGTGTAAGGTGTGGGGGGGGGGATAAGGGGCAATGGAGGAATGGAGCCATCAGAAACATAAAGGAGTGAGGTTAGAGGTTAGTGTGCAAATATAAGGAAAAATAACTTTGAGGTCGGGTTGGTGTAGAAGCATATCATCCTCGGACCCATATAATACAGGGACATAAGTGGTGTCTCTCCTCAGGGGATGATGTCACCACTGGACGAAGATGGGAAAGGGGTAATGGATATGACCCACTCTAACCCGCAGAGCGGGAAAGGATGAGGGGAGACACCTTTCTTTCCTTTCTCCTTTCCTCCCTTTCTAGTTATACATTATTGGAGCTAACATAGTCATATAAACCATAAACCAGGTGATATTATATAAAATAGGAACAAGTGTGTTATTGGTTTGCACTATGGGTATATTAAGGATTCATAACATGTCAGGCACCCCTATCGTGCGGGCACGAGCCCTATGCCCCAAAACAAGGTGGGCCATATGTTTAGGTCTATATAGTGTACACATCCTGTTACTTTTCTTACTATCTAGAAAATAAATTCCAGCCATTAATACAAAAATAGGTTTCAGTAGAGAATATCACATTATTTTAAATTGTCGACTTCAGTAGGGTGGGTTAAGCGGTGTTGACAACTAAAGGTCCTTTACATTTAACTTAGATAGGATTACCAAATAGTAATGAATCATGGGTTAACTATTATAAACACCTATCTCAAGGAGTTAATGAGAGTGAGTTAGCGATAGGCAGTTGCCCCTCTCCAGAGAGATTGCATAACCTTATAGACAGGATAATGCTTTACCAGGGATTTATGTATAAAGGACTATAAACTTATAGCTACATATATATAACTGCTTTGAAATGGGGGCACTCAATGAAAGTACAAAGGAACCTTTTGAAGTACTGTACATTATTCAGTCTAGAAATCTGATTAATGCAGCTTAGCATTTGGAGAAATATTGAAACAAACCTATCTATCATAAAAATAAATGCCCCAGATCGTCTTGGGTGTATTAAACATAAGGGGAAAGTCTTGGGGTTGAAAGGTCTAAAAGTATTTAACTATGGATCTAATCAGCTCCAGAACGTATCGAGGCTTGTGTCAAGCTCAGTGTGGAGCAGAATATAATGGTGGTTTCTCTTAATACCTATATATATACCTGATATATATAGTCCAACAACACCATTTTCTTTATAACCTAGATCATCCTGGCTAAGTATAGTTAAATGTAATCTACTCCAATAATTGGTGTTTGGCAAGTGAATGGCTCCCTCTAGTGTCTTTAAGGCAAAATATATAGTAGAAATGTGAGTTTCACTGGGTCATCATAGAACAATATGGGCGTATAAGTGAGATTTGTATAACGTGTTCCCTGTCAGTAATTGTAAACCTAATATTTTTGAGAAAAAGAACAAAAGATGTGAGGAATCCACTCCATGTTTTTCCTATTTTCCCTACTACTGAAGTTTTACCTGGTTCCACCTGTATTTAAGACATCACCACGCCCCAAACAAGTGCTTAGTTATTGAGATTGTATCCTGAGCTCAGCCACATATGTTAGTTATGTTCTAACATTCTGACCTAATATTGAATCTCTTCAAGCTGTTCTTTACTGGATTAAAACCTACTTCCAGCTGCAGAATTTGTCCGTCTGCTCTCTCAGACCAAAGAGAGCTTAAGCACCGAACTATGACTCCCTCAGGGTCCTTATCGAGAGGAATTAGTGAATTCAGTTCTTACACTAAGGCTACCAAGAGCTATATCAACCAGAGCTTTGAACACAGTAACGAACTCAGTGCAGCGCTACCTCTACAATTATTGCACGCATACTCAAAGCAGAGCGGATCTCGCTACTCTAGCTTCGACTGAGGACACCCCTATTTCTAATTGCCATGGCTTACTGACACCCTCCGAGTCAAGTACTGACGGGGTTAACAGCTTCCTATCTACAGACAGTACACAGCAACTGTGGTTCAGTGACGTCAGTCACACAGCTTAGCGTTCCTCCTCGATCCGCTCCCCTGTCAGCTGCTTGTCAAAAACAACGGGCTGGTTTCCAAGCTAGCGCTACAACGCTGCAGAAGTGATACTGTCAGTGCAGGTTTGTCAGAGACTCAAAAATATATATTTGAGCTATCCCTTCATGCACTTTATCAACTGCAGATAACGATAGTACAGACAAAGCTATCCCCGGTTACAAATAGTGAAAGTCACTATAGAACATTCACTCTGAATTATAAGATTAACCTTTCACTTGAAAAATAACGGTCTATGCTTATACAATAGCCCGTTCCTTAAAAGTGAAACAACTATCATTTATACTTGCTCTAGCAGTTGCGATCCAGAACCACAGAAGTCCTTATAGAATAACTAAGCCTTATAAATATGGATCCAGCGGAGCTTCCTCAAATAGTGTTCAATCTGTCCCAGAGAGTGGACCAGCTCAGTCAAGGCTTAAGGGATCTTCAAGTGGAAAATAAAACCCAAACGCCTAGATTTAGAGTTTTGCGGCCAAAGGGGTGCGTTAGCTACGCGTGCTTTTTTCTGGCCGCACCGTTTAAATACCGCTGGTATTTAGAGTTCACAGAATGGCTGCGTTAGGCTCCAAAAAAGGAGTGTACAGGCATATTTACCGCCACTGCAACTCTCGATACCAGCGGTGCTTACGGACGCGGCCAGCTTCAAAAACGTGCTCGTGCACGATTCCCCCATAGGAAACAATGGGGCAGTTTGAGCTGAAAAAAACCTAACACCTGCAAAAAAGCAGCGTTCAGCTCCTAACGCGGCCCCATTGTTTCCTATGGGGAAACTCTTCCTAAGTCTGCACCTAACACTCTAACATGAACCCCAAGTCTAAACACCCCTAACCTTACACTTATTAACCCCTAATCTGCCGCCCCCGCTATCGCTGACCCCTGCATATTTTTTTTAACCCCTAATCTGCCGCTCCGTACAGCGCTGCCACCTACATTATCCCTATGTACCCCTAATCTGCTGCCCCTAACACCGCCGACCCCTATATTATATTTATTAACCCCTAATATGCCGCCCCCAACGTCGCCGCTACCTACCTACACTTTTTAACCCCTAATCTGCTGACCGCATCTCACCGCTACTATAATAAAGTTATTAACCCCTAATCCGCCTCACTCCCGCCTCAATAACCCTATAATAAATAGTATTAACCCCTAATCTGCCCTCCCTAACATCGCCGACACCTAACTTCAATTATTAACCCCTAATCTGCCGATCGCACCTCACCGCTACTATAAAAAAATGTATTAACCCCTAAAGCTAAGTCTAACCCTAACACTAACACCCCCCTAAGTTAAATATAATTTAAATCTAACGAAATAAATTAACTCTTATTAAATAAATTATTCCTATTTAAAGCTAAATACTTACCTGTAAAATAAACCCTAATATAGCTACAATATAAATTATAATTACATTGTAGCTATTTTAGGATTTATATTTATTTTACAGGCAACTTTGTATTTATTTTAACCAGGTACAATAGCTAAAATAGTTAAAATAATTACAAAATTACCTGTAAAATAAATCCTAACCTAAGTTACAATTAAACCTAACACTACACTATCAATAAATTAATTAAATACAATACCTACAATTATCTACAATTAAACCTAACACTACACTATCAATAAATTAATTAAATACAATATCTACAAATAAATACAATGAAATAAACTAACTAAAGTACAAAAAATAAAAAAGAACTAAGTTACAAAAAATAAAAAAATATTTACAAACATTAGAAAAATATTACAACAATTTTAAACTAATTACACCTACTCTAAGCCCCCTAATAAATAACAAAGATCCCCAAAATAAAAAAATGCCCTACCCTATTCTAAATTAAAAAAGTTCAAAGCTCTTTTACCTTACCAGCCCTGAACAGGGCCCTTTGCGGGGCATGCCCCAAAGAATTCAGCTCTTTTGCCTGTAAAAAAAACACATACAATACCCCCCCCCAACATTACAACCCACCACCCACATACCCCTAATCTAACCCAAACCCCCCTTAAATAAACCTAACACTAAGCCCCTGAAGATCTTCCTACCTTATCTTCACCATGCCAGGTTCACCGATCCGTCCTTGGAAGTCTTGATCCAAGCCTCGGAAGTGTTGATCCAAGCCCAAGCGGGGGGCTGAAGAGTGATGTCCATCCTCGGGCTGAAGTCTGGATCCAAGCGGCGGCTGAAGAAATCCATCATCGGGCTGAAGTCGGAAGTCCATCATCGAGATGAAGTCTTCTATCAAGCAGCATCTTCAATCTTCTTTCTTCCGGAGCGGAGCCATCTTCTTCCCAGCCGACACGGATCCATCCTCTTCTAACGACGCCTACTAGCCGAATGACGGTTCCTTTAAATGACGTCATCCAAGATGGCGTTCATCGAATTCCGATTGGCTGATAGGATTCTATCAGCCAATCGGAATTAAGGTAGGAAAATTCTGATTGGCTGATGGAATCAGCCAATCAGATTCAAGTTCAATCCGATTGGCTGATCCGATCAGCCAATCAGATTGAGCTTGCATTCTATTGGCTGTTCCGATCAGCCAATAGAATGCGAGCTCAATCTGATTGGCTGATTGGGCTTGGATCAACACTTCCGAGGCTTGGATCAAGACTTCCGAGGACGGATCGGTGAACCTGGCATGGTGAAGATAAGGTAGGAAGATCTTCAGGGGCTTAGTGTTAGGTTTATTTAAGGGGGGTTTGGGTTAGATTAGGGGTATGTGGGTGGTGGGTTGTAATGTTGGGGGGGGTATTGTATGTTTTTTTTTTACAGGCAAAAGAGCTGAATTCTTTGGGGCATGCCCCGCAAAGGGCCCTGTTCAGGGCTGGTAAGGTAAAAGAGCTTTGAACTTTTTAAATTTAGAATAGGGTAGGGCATTTTTTTATTTTGGGGGTCTTTGTTATTTTATTAGGGGGCTTAGAGTAGGTGTTATTAGTTTAAAATTGTAATATTTTTCTAATGTTTGTAAATATTTTTTTATTTTTTGTAACTTAGTTCTTTTTTATTCTTTGTACTTTAGTTAGTTTATTTCATTGTATTTATTTGTAGGTATTTTATTTAATTAATTTATTGATAGTGTAGTGTTAGGTTTAATTGTAACTTAGGTTAGGATTTATTTTACAGGTAATTTTGTAATTATTTTAACTATTTTAGCTATTAAATAGTTATTAACTATTTAATAGCTATTGTACCTGATTAAAATAAATACAAAGTTGCCTGTAAAATAAATATTAATCCTAAAATAGCTACAATATAATTATTATTTATATTGTAGCTATATTAGGGTTTATTTTACAGGTAAGTATTTAGCTTTAAATAGGAATAATTTATATAATAAGAGTTAATTTATTTTGTTAGATTTAAATTATATTTAACTTAGGGGGGTGTTAGTGTTAGGTTTAGACTTAGCTTTAGGGGTTAAAAAAATTATTAGAATAGCGGTGAGCTCTGGTCGGCAGATTAGGGGTTAATGTTTGAAGTTAGGTGTTGGCGATGTTAGGGAGGGCAGATTAGGGGTTAATACTATTTATTATAGGGTTATTGAGGCGGGAGTGAGGCGGATTAGGGGTTAATAACTTTATTATAGTAGCGGTGCGGTCCGCTCGGCAGATTAGGGGTTAATAAGTGTAGGTAGGTGGCGGCGACGCTGGGGGGGGGCAGATTAGGGGTTAATAAATATAATATAGGGGTCGGCGGTGTTAGGGGCAGCAGATTAGGGGTACATAAGTATAACGTAGGTGGCGGTCGGCAGATTAGGGGTTAAAAAAATTTAATCGAGTGGCGGCGATGTGGGGGGCCTCGGTTTAGGGGTACATAGGTAGTTTATGGGTGTTAGTGTACTGTAGAGCACAGTAGTTAAGAGCTTTATGAACTGGCGTTAGCCCAAAAAGCTCTTAACTACTGACTTTTTTCTGCGGCTGGAGTTTGGTCGTTAGATTTCTAACGCTCACTTCAGCCACGACTCTAAATACCGGCGTTAGAAAGATCCCTTTGAAAAGATAGGATACGCAAATGGTGTAGGGGGATCTGCGGTATGGAAAAGTTGCGGCTGGAAAGTGAGCGTTAGACCCTTTCCTGACTCCAAATACCAGAGGGCGGTAAAAACCAGCGTTAGGAGCCTCTAACGCTGGTTTTCACGGCTACCGCCCAACTCTAAATCTAGGCCTAAGGAAGTTCATAAGAGACACTGTTTCATCAAAACAGTTGCCTATAGATAATACTCCTGAACCCCAGTCGCCTATAGATAATACTCCTGAACACCGGATTTCTTTCATGGTGACAGGAGTCAATAACAGCAATTCAAAAATGCCTGCCTCCTAACTTTTAACCTCAAACCTAAGACATATTCTAATGACAGGATGAAGGTTTTAACATTAATAATTTATCTTAGAGGTGAACCCCGCATTTTGGCAGACACCTTATATGAGACAAATAACCCAGTTCTTTCATCCCTTCACCCTTTTTAGCTGTAATGGATGAACTGTACTCAGATGCAAATTTACAATACACTGCTGAAAGAAAAATGAGAAAACTCAAGCAAGGAAGCCGTCCTGTAGAAAACTACATTACTGAGTTTAAACAATTTTCCATTGATTCACAATGGAATGCCATAGCTCTAAAAAATCAGTTTAGACTTGGCCTTTCAGATGCAGTAAAAGATTAATTAGCTTGTACCGACCTAGCCAATGTTCTGGACGCTTTAATGAGGTTATGCGGTCAAATATATAGGAGACTCCGGGAGAGGAAATCAGAACGACAAAACACCCATCCGGTTTATAAAAAGGTTACTTATCCTACCCACCCAGCCTCCACACCTCCAGCTTCAACATCAAGCAGTGCGGAAGCAATGAATATAAGTTTCTTTAGGGGTCCCTTGACTCCAGAAGAACGAATGAAAAGGAAGATTAGAGGGTAATGCATGTATTGCGGATCTCCATCGCACAGTGTTAGGGATTGTCCTTCCTTACCAAAGAACAAGAACAGTAAGTCCATTACTAATCTAACCTCCCTCATTGTGCATAACAAACCACTTAATTGTTCCTTAACTCTCTCTTTACAGTGGGGAAATAACCATATGATGAGAGAGGCCATCATAGATACTGGCGCTCAAGAAAACTACATAGATAATGCACTTGTGTTTGAAAATAAAATACGTTGTAGATGGTTCCGAGATTTCCTCCGGACCTATCACACACCACACCATACCACTATCAGTGACAACATTAGATACACATCATGAATACATTAGTTTCGATGTTATCTTATCACCTCTCTTCCCCATAGTGCTAGGGTTGAACTGGTTGCAACTCCATGAACCAGAAATCAACTGAAAAACCTTGCAACTACAGCTAAAGTCACCTCATTGTCTACAGACATGTTACAAAAACACTCCACTACTGCTTACTACTATTTCTGGTGCAAAGATACCAACCATACCAGAAGCGTACAGCCGATTCTCAGAGGTCTTCAGCAAAAAGGAAGCAGACACGTTACCTCCTCATCGTACCTATGCCTGCCCTATAGAACTAAAACAAGATACTACCCCTCCTCTTGTGCACTTATACCCTCTATGTCAACCGGAATTGGATAATTTGAAATCCTATCTTGATGAGAACCTAAAGAAAGGGTTCATCCTACCGTCAGTCTTCCCAGCAGGAGCTGGAATCTTCTTCGTATGCAATAAGGATTAATCTTTGCGACCAATCATCGACTTCAGACAGCTTAATAAGATCACTATCAAGAATAGGTACCCTCTTCCCCTCATTCCAGAACTTATAGAAAAACTCCGGCATTCTAACATTTTCATGAAACTAGATCTGAGGGGAGCCTACAACTTGGTACTTATCAGAGAGGGGGATGAGTGGCTCACTGCTTTTAGGACAAGGTATGGATTGTTTGAATACCTGGTCATGCCCTTTGGATTAACTAACGCACATGCAACTTTTCAATTTTTCATTAATGATATCTTCCATGACCTACTGGACACCTGTATTGTTGTTTATCTGGATGACATTTTGGTTTATTCCACAAATCTGGAGGATCACATCAAACATGTGAGTTGGGTTTTGGAAAGACTCCCAGTTCACAGGCTCTATGCCAAATTGTAAAAATGCATCTTCCATACTGAAGAAATAGAATTTCTAGGATATTCCATCAGCCCGAGAGGTATTCAGATGCAAGAAAATAAAGTAGAGGCAGTAAAATCTTGGCCACAACCTACAAAAAGGAAGGACCTACACAAATTCCTTGGCTTTAGCAACTACTACAGGAAGTTCATTCATAACTTCTCAAAGATTGCAAAATGCCTCACCAAACTTATTAGTCCTAGCTCCACTCTCTATTGGACCAATGAAGCGGCTGAAGCCTTTACTCTTCTAAAGATTTCTTTTTCATCGTCTCCCATTCTGAAGTACCCTGACCCCAGTTTACAATATGTTCTGGAGGTGGATTCATCGGATTATGCCCTCGGGGCTGTCTTGTCCCAAAGGAAGAGTCTTCAGGAACCACTACATCCTATAGGGTTTTATTCAAAAATCATGCCTCTACCAGAGATTAACTACTCCATTGGTGATAAGAAACTTCTGGCCATCAAACGGGCTTTTGAATTTTGGAGAAACCTTCTGGAAGATACAGTTTCCCCTATCATAATTTATACCGACCACCGTAATCTTGAGTTTCTACAGAAAAACAAGACGTTATCTGCAAGACAAGTCAGATGGAGCCTCTACTTTAGTCATTTCACTTACCAAAATATTTACAGGCCTGGCTCAAGAAACGGAAAGGCCAATGCGCTTTCAAGAAGAGATCAACGGCACACCTTCCTGCATTATACCCCCAGAGAGATTCCTTGGTTTGTTGCCTATTCTCAGTGAGGACCTCCAAGCAGATGAACATATACCATTCCAAGACTTAACTCTTCATGATAACCTATACTATCATGGTTCAAACCTATACATTCCAGAGCAACTAAGAGGAGATATCATCAAACAACACCATGACCCACCCGAATTGGTCATCCTGGTGTTAAACGTACAAAATAATTAATCACCAGAAGCTTTTGGTGGCCTTCAATGGAGAAAACTATTAAGGAATAAATTCAACAATGCACAATCTGCATTATCTCAAAACCGGAAAGAAAACCACCCTACGGTTATCTTATTCCTTTAGAAGTTGCTAGGAGTCCTTGGACACATTTAGGAATGGACTTCATAGTTGACTTACCTCCAAGCCCAGGGCAGAATACCATTCTGGTTGTCACTGACCACCTCACAAAAATGGCTCATTTCTTTGCTTATCCTAAGTTGCCCTCCTCATCGGAAACAGCACATCTTTTTTTGAATAACATCATTCCTCATCATGGACTCCCTTCTATTTTGACCACTGACAGAGGTACCCAGTTCACATCGAAGTTCTGGAAGGTCCTCACTAGTACGCTACAAATTGATCAACGTTTAAGCACTGCATATCACCCACAGACAAACGGCCAAACCGAGAGATTAAACCAGTGGCTGGAGAAATATTTACTGTGTTACTGTTCTTATCATTAGACTAGTTGGTCATCGTTCCTACCTATGGCGGAATTTGCGTATAACAACACCACTAACAGTTCCACCAAATTCACCCGTTCTTCGCCAATTATGGCTTCAACCCTAGATTCACTTTCCAAACCTCTTGTTCTCAAGACTCACCATCTGTTGACGATTTGACGCAAAAATTGGCTGAGAATTTCCAGCACTTACGCCTGAATGTTCAAAATGCTCAGGCTTCTCAGAAAAAATACTATGATCTCAGAAGAAGACCTTCACCTTCCTACACTGTGGGTGACATGGTCTGGTTGTCGACTAAAAACATCAAGTTACAGCTTCCGAGCAAGAAACTAGCTGGGTTATTCATCAGCCCCTTCAGCATCACTCGTATCATCAATGAGAACGCCGTCAAACTCGATCTTCCTCCCTCATTGGCAATTCACCCAACCTTCCACGTCTCACTGTTGAAACCTTTCACTGGCCAACGTAATATAAAACCTCTTCTCCCACCTACACCTGTCCATTTGGACTTTGATACATTCAAGGTCTATGATCTCCTGGATTCTAGATACTCGAAGGGAGGTTACAGTACCTCGTTAGATGGAAGGGATTTGCCCCGGAAGACAACACTTGGGAACTTCATACCCACATCAACGCTCCAAAACTCGTTTCATGATTCTGTAGACGGTACCCAAATAGACCGAAGCATCAAGCCAAGGTCGGCTTGTTTGAGGGGGGAGGTCTGTGAGGAATCCACTCCATGTTTTCCCTATTTTCCCTGCTACTGAAGTTTTACCTGGTTCCACCTGTATTTAAGACATCACCACGCCCCAAACAAGTGCTTAGTTATTGAGATTGTATCCTGAGCTCAGCCACATATGTTAGTTATGTTCTAACATTCTGACCTAATATTGAATCTCTTCAAACTGTTCTTTACTGGATTACATCCAAAACAAAACAACTACTTAATTCGCAGATAACCTGCAAACCAGTAATTCACCACAGCTGCGCTAGTTGGAAATAGCTAAATATGTGCAGTATACTTTTTTCCCATGTAAATTTTAATTTTATTTCATTTTGATTCATGGATGAAATAAATTCATCTAGAGTTTCCTGGGGTCAAACCTGGTCTCCTATAGACGGTACATAGGTGACATTCTTATAATTTGGTGTGGAAGTGAGGAAACTCTAGATGAATTTATTTCATCCATGAATCAAAATGAAATAAACTTAAAATGTACATGGGAAAAAAGTAAAAATGCTATACAATTTTTAGATCTGGAGATTTTTGTAAGAGATAATAAATTACATTCGAAGACCCATTTTAAGAAGGTAGATGCGAATAATTTTATTCACCAATTAAGTTGTCACCATACTCAATGGAAGACTAATATACCAAAAGGGCAGTTTTTAAGAATAAGAAAAAAATTGCAGTACCCTATCAGATTATGACACTCGGTCAGTGATATTAAAAGACAAATTTATAGACAGAGGGTACCCTGTAGATACTTTAGAAGCTACTATAAAGAATGTACGAACCCTAGATAGAGACTCAATTTTAAATAACAATAGAAGAAAAAAAGAGGAGAAAAGTTCTTCGTCTTCTTCTTTTTTACCATTTATTACTACCTACAGTGGCAATAAAAATCTGATAGAAAAGATTTTAAAAAAACATTGGGGTGTTTTAAAATTGGATGACAAACTAGGTCCACTTTTACCTAATAAAAACCAAATTGTTTATAGAAAGGCAAAAAAATTGAAAATGAAACTTGCCCCTTCAGATTTAAAAAATGCACAAGATAAAAAGAAGAAAGATCTATGGGGAAAGGATTTAAAGGGTTTTTTTCCCTTGTCACAAGTGCAAATCATGCCAATATGGCATGAAGAAAAAAGAAATAAGATCAAATTCCAATAGAGAGGTATTTAAAATTCCCAAGATGATTAGATGCACTGACAAAAATGTAATTTATGTAATAGAGTGCAAATGTGGAGCCCAATATGTGGGGGAATCAGAAAGGCCCCTACGGGATAGAATAAGAGAGCACATTCTATCAATAGAGAACCCCCACAAAGAACGTTATAAAGATCTGCCAGTACCTAAACATTTTTTAGCTTGTAATAATGCAAATTTAAAACATTTCAATTACATGGGGGTGGACAAGGTCTCCACTCATTGGAGAAGAGGAGATCTCCACAACGAAATTCTGAAAAGAGAGGGGAAATGGATATTCCAATTAGGCACTCTAACACCTCGGGGTCTCAACTTAGAATTAGATTTAAATTGTCATCTAAAATAAATCGATGTTTTTTTAAAAAATAAATAAAGTTTTAAGAAAATAATATATTTTTTATCCTAGCAGTTCTCAAAATAATTTCAATGAAAAAACTTTGATTATCTTTTTTATATTGCCCATCACTAATTAATTGAATTCTTAAAATTAGGGTTTGTATAGATTAAATATATATTATGAATACCCTAAATTTAAAGATTAAATAATGTAATGTATTTATGTCATCATATTACAAATATTTTTATTTTGAATATTTTAATGTATGATTTTTTATCTTTGTAACATATTTATATTAACTTAGCTTTTGTATCCCAGGGATGTACCAAGTAAGGGATTTTTTATTAGGTTTTTAACTATATAGAATTGAGTTAATACAGAATAATAAATATCACTCTATAGTTACAGAATCAAATACTCCTTTTCCATTTGATCAAATAATAAGTGTGAATATACCAATGTAGATAGAATTATAAATGCCATTTCTTAGCTGAAGAATCAAATAATTTCTTCTATTTACCAAATAACACGTATTAATGTATTGTTTAAATTGAATTTTTAATTGTATGGAATTTTTTTTTTAGTATTGCACAGTTTTGTTGTTTGTATATATATACACATACCATTGTGAATTGAACCATTTCTGTGTCTTTAAGAAGACCGCTCAAATAGAAGGAATACAAACATGTCAGTATTGAGCTTGAGAAAGGCTTTCTAATAGCCGAAACACGTTGCTCTGAACTGTGTCCATTTTGGGCTTCCATAGCTGCAGCGGTCCGACAGTGTGAGAGTTCTTGGAGCTCAATTGTATTGACAGAGTACCCTCCGGAATTGCTTGGACAGCGCTGTACAGGCTAGCGGCATTTGGGAAGCAACCATCAAGACGGACTATTGGCATTCGGTGTAAGTAAAAAAGCGAACCTTTGCCATATTAACTTTCTTGCTGTATCCTTCTTCTCGCCCTATACAGCTTTGCATGGCTTGATATCACTAACTATTTCACCAATTGCAACACCAGCTTACATGCTTTGAAGAAATATTCACACTGCTTTCTTGCTTAAAAGACTTTTATAAGATAACAAAAGACTGATTTTATTCTGTGAAGGACGCCACTCAGAGAAGTACTATTGTCTTTCTACCAACGATTTACCAAATGTCATTATTCACATGTTATGTTTGTTAATGCTATAGCATTGTTTTATGTTGCTTGCATATACATTTTTTATGTTAACATGTTTTAAAATGATCTTTAAATAATTACCAATTGTATGAATTGTAATTTTAGTATATATTTAATTAAATTGAACACATTTTATCCCTTCCTTTTGGTACTGCACACATTTAGCTATTTCCAAATAGCGCAGCTGTGGTGAATTACTGGTTTGCAGGTTATCTGCGAATTAAGTAGTTGTTTTGTTTTGGAAGTATATGTGTTTTAAGGATTGAGGGAGCCCTTAATTTACACAGCAGCCTTGTGTTTTCAGCGCTGAGGTCAAATAAACCCCCATTTTTCTCTTTACTGGATTACAACCTACTTCCAGCTGCAGCATTTGTCCGTCTGCTCTCTCTGACCTAAGAGAGCTTAAGCACTGAACTCTGACTCCCTCAGGGTCCTTATCGGGAGGAATTAGTGAATTCAGCTCTTACACTAAGGCTACCAAGAGCTATATCAACCAGAGCTTTGAACACAGTAACAAACTCAGTGCAGCGCTACCGCTACAATTATTCAACTCTCTTCTGCACGCATACTCAAAGCAGAGCGTATCTCGCTACTCTAGCTTTGACTGAGGACACCCCTGTTTCTAATTGCCATGACTTACTGATGCCCTCCGAGTCAAGTACTGAAGGGGTTAACAGCTTCCTATCTACAGACAGTACACAGCAACTGTTGTCCGGTGACGTCAGTCACACAGCTTAGCGTTCCTGCTCCTCGATCCGCCCCCTGTCAGCTGCTTGTCAAAAACAACGGGCTGGTTTCCAAGCTAGCACTACAACGCTGCAGAAGTGATACTGTCAGTGCAGGTTTGGCAGAGACTCGAAAATATATACTTGAGCTATCCCTTCATGCACTTTATCAACTGCAGATAACGATAGTACAGACAAGGCTATCCCCGGTTACAAATAGTGAAAGTCACTATAGAACATTCACTCTGAATTATAAGATTAACCTTTCACTTGAAAAATAACGGTCTATGCTTATACAATAGCCCGTTCCTTAAAAGTGAAACAACTATCATTTATACTTGCTCTAGCAGTTGCGATCCAGAACCACAGAAGTCCTTATAAAAGAACAACAGTGCTTAACATTAAACATCACATAACAGAAGCTAACATGTAACTACCCGTTCCTATTCTGAACTGTATAATAAGGGCGGTATATAATTATTGAAACATCAGTTCTAGTGGCTCAGTATGACCATTAAATTGGAAAAAGGGAAAAATAAAAGTTCCGTTTCATAGAGACCAGCGTCCTGTAACCAGTTTAGTAGCGTAATATTTATCTTTATTGAAGCTTATCCTACACCAGAACGCCAGTCCAGGTGGTTTAGTATAATTCCCTTAAAAAGTGCAGCCTCTGAATCTTCCATCGGCCTACCGCATACACCACTCCTCACGGCCTGAATCTCTAGATGCACCTGAGGAACTCTAATTTTTCAGCTTTCACAATATTGGCGTGCTTCATTTACAGGATCCCACGGCTAAAGTTGCGTGTTAGTGAGGTCTATAGATGTAAGAGCGGATGCCATATTGCTCATAATAGGCTTAAACCCAATACAACCTTGTAAGGAAGCACATCTGGCCTCTGTTCCAGCTGCCCCACTGCCCTCCAAACTGCCGTCCATCGATGTAGTGCTCGGGTATGTACACCTGTTAGACAGCGGGAGACAACCGCCAGTCTCCTTGGCTGCTATGGTATATGGGGTGATGACAAACCGACCCTGAGATCTCGAGGCACAGTCCCCTTCAGGTATAGGACTTTCGACTGCTGGCGTGGCAAATGCAGCTTGTACGGACTCCACCAAATTGGCTTGGCATGTATCCAAAAGATCGCAGAGTCTTGCCATCAATGACTTGGTTAGTCTCATATTTGTTCCCTATAAGCACTGGTGCAAGTCTGGAGCAGTTGTCTAGCAAGTTCGTTCTCTTTGTGGCCGCGTGGACCTGCTGAATAATTTAGGGTGTTAAATGTCCAAAATAGGTGTCCTTGGGGTCTTCAAAAGCAGTACTATAAAATTCTTCAGATAGGGACTTAAGTTATAGGTTCAAAGTTGTATGTATTTAAAGATAAATGTCCCTAAAAACTATATGAAGCCCAGGAGCTGTCACAATGCACCCTATTACAAGTTTTTAAAAACCCGGCTTGCGTGAGCAATATGTAGGCGTTGAGCTCCATACCTCACCCAAATACAAGCAGTGTTTTGACGTGCTCATGCATGATTTCCCCATAGACATCAATGGGGAGAGCCGGCAAAAAAAAAAAAGCCTAACACCTGCGATCGCGGAAAAAAAAGATCCGTAACGCAGCCCCATTGATGTCTATGGGGAAAGAAAAAGTTATGTTTAAACCTAACAAACCTAATCTGCCGCCCCCGACATTGCCGCAACCTACATAATGTTATTAACCCCTAATCTCCTGCCCCTAACAAAGCCACCACCTACATAATGTTATTAACCCCTAATCTGCCACTCCCGATATCGCCGCCACCTAAATACACTTATTAACCCCTAATCTGCTGCCGCTAATATCGCCGCCACCTAAATACACTTATTAACCCCTAATCTGCCGCTCCCGATATCGCCGCCACCTACATTACAGTTATTAACCCCTAACCTGCCACCCCCAATGTCACTGCCACTATAGTAAAGTAACCCCTAAACCTCTGGCCTCCCACATCACTAACACTAAATAAATATAAATATTAACCCCTAAACCTAACGTAACCCTAACCATAACCCAAACCCTAACGTAACCCTAAGCCTAAATCTAACCCTAACCCCCCCTAGTTTAAATATAATTAAAATAAATCTAAATTAAACTTACAATTATTACCTAAATAATTCCTATTTAAAACTAAATACTTACCTGTAAAAAAAAAACTAAGCTAGCTACAATATAACTAATAGTTTTATTGTAGCTAGCTTAGGTTTTATTTTTATTTCACAGCTAAGTTTGTATTTATTTTAACTAGGTAGACTAGTTAGTAAATAGTTATTAACTATTTACTAACTACCTAGTTAAAATAAATACAAACAGCTAGATTACGAGTCTTGCGTTAGCCTTAAAAAGCAGCGTTGAGAGGTCCCAACGCTGCTTTTTAAAGCCCGCTGGTATTACGAGTCTGGCAGGTACAGGTGTACTGCTCACTTTTATTCCGCGACTCGAGCTTACCGCAAATCTCCTTACGTCAATTGCGTATCCTATGTTTTTAATGGGATTTTCCTAATGCCGGTATTACGAGCCTTGGAGAAAGTGAGCGGTAATAAAGGAGTGTATACAGCGCCAACAAGAGGCCAAGGGATAAATTTAATCACAAAGAGATAAAAGAAATTATTTAATAAACAATACTTAAAAACAACAGCATAGAAAGCTATACATAAAAATTCCAAGAATAGCTCACAGGAGCGGCTCAAAGGTCAAAAGATGGTGAGATATAAATGCTGACAAATACTGAAGTAGTCCCTAGGACTGAGATAATGACAGTGGCGTAGCGTGGGGGGGGCCACAGGGGCGGTTGCCCCGGGCGCAAAATTATAGGGGGCGCAAAAGCCTCCACCAGACAGTAGACTGTTGTGACAGTCCCAGACTCCAGCGGCGATTTTAACAACCCTGCTGTTCTGTCTTGAGTCACTCTCAGTCTCAATCAATGCAAGTGTGAACTTCCATTGTTTGTCACTTTGTCAGTGTCGTCTGAGTCGCCACGGTCTGTGAGCCTCAGTCTGTGCCGCCGTCGCCTCCTGTAAGTGTGTGTAAATGTAATCTACTGTTTATCCGACTCTACAGTTTACACCACTAGCACGGCGCAGGCGGTCCTAACTCCTCCCACTCCCAGCGCGCAGGTCAGGAGGGACTGAGGGAGCAATAAGTGGGGGAAGAGCCTGAGCCTGAGGACTGTCTCTAGCGCGTCGTGCCTGGTGCCTGCCCTGCCCGTGACTGTATATTGAAGCCTGGACCGGTAATTAATTTGGGGAGGAGAGGAAAGGGATGTCGGTTGTGGCAGCGGCTTAGCCTTAGTGGCTATATATTTCTTGACTACAAATTGTCAGGACTCAGAGGACTGAGAGGAATGTTAACTGTTGGGAGGCTGGGGTGTAAAGGTGAGCTCAGTGTTCTCTTGGGCCTGGGTAGGAATAATCTGTCTGTATTATTCACACATCTTTAACATATTGATTGCATTTATTCATTTATTTGTATGATACACTGTTTGCTTTGTTACTACTTTGTCACACCAGCTTACACTCTGTATCTGGTGTATTGCTTAAACTGATCACTTGTCATTATCTCAGTCCTAGGGACTACTTCAGTATTTGTCAGCATTTATATCTCACCATCTTTTGACCTTTGAGCCGCTCCTGTGAGCTTTTTATGCTGTTGTTTTTAAGTATTGTTTATTAAATAATTTATTTTATCTCTATGTGATTATATTTATCCCTTGGCCTCTTGTTGGCGCTGTATACACTCCTCTATTGTCTGTGCATATTCCTTTGGGGGTTGGTTAGGCCCTCTGTTTGGATACAGCTTGGGGATTGCCTTAGCGCTTGGACACTACCCTTTTATTTATAGAAAGTGAGCGGTACACCCTCTCCTTTCAAGACTCCTACCGCATTTAAAAGTCAGTAGTTAAGAGTTTTATGGGCTAACGCCGTAACATAAAACTCTTAACTAAAGTGATAAAAAGTACACTAACACTCATAAACTACCTACTAACCCTTAAACTGAGCCCCCCCCCCACATCGCAAACACTTAAATAAAGTTTTTAACCCCTAATCTGCCGACCAGGCATCGCCACCACCATAATAAATATAGTGTACAATGTGGTTCTGTGTGTGTAGCGCTCAACTCACCGCTCCCAATGCGATGACTGCAGGGGGTGGAGAGATCAGTCCTCCAGACGGCTCAAAGGAGAGTGGGTGTAATCATAGAATGTCCCGTTATGCAGCCCCAAATTAAGTCTGCCAACTTAAAAAGCAAGTATAAAGTAATCCAGTAAAGGGGCGCACCATAGAGACACTCAGTCCAAAGTAAAAGTTACTCTTAGTTTATTTCGGCACAAATGTTAAAAGCATATGGTCAGGCACACAGGCCCAGCAGGCTCACAGGTAAAAACATAACACAGGTGTGTCAGATAGTCAAGCAGACATGTTTCGTGAGCATGCTCACTTGTTCACTGCATATTGGGCTAATCTGACACACCTTTACTTATACCATAGTTTTAAAGACACAGTGTGATTTAGTGTGATTTATATAATGGTATAATTAACAATGGACTCTAAACTGTATACTTAAGTTTATAAACACTATATATCAAACTGAGAATGAAAGTAAGTCAGACCAACAGTTTAAAATATATAAACCTATCACTCATGATAATTAAATAATTCTGTCAAGTGTTTATAAAGGGAATATTTACTGCTATCTGCATCTATAGAATTTGTATATTCCACTCCAACTGTATAAACTTTTTGTTTCACTTGTTATAACACGTATAGAAAGAATTGTCCTAATTTAAACCCTTGTAGTTTAGAGACAATATGAGGTATATATAAATCCAATGCGTAAAGGGGGGAGGGGATATTTTATAATAGTATGTGATTACATGCAAAGAAGAAATGCAATTATTTAAGTAAATAAATCAAGGTCCCTCCTCATATTTAAGCCTTGAGGGTTGCTTGTCTTAAGTGAAAAAATCCAATAGACCTCTCGTTTATTTAATTTATCCTCCCTGTTGCCTCCTCTTCTCCAATGGGGTACATGATCAATTCCTTGTAAGGTTAAACTTGACATGTCTGAGTCATGAAGACTTTTAAAATGTCTAGAAATTGGAGTGTCTGATTTCTCATCTTTCCCAGATCGTAAATGTTCTAAGAACCTATCTTTGATAGGACGCTTCGTTTTACCTACATACTGACAATTGCAAATTCTGCATGTCAAAAGATAAACCACATGAGTGGTATTACAGTTAATGAAAAAAATTATCTTGTGATCATTTTTTGTTGTACTGGAATGAAAAGTGTCACCCTCTAATACATGTTCACAGGTTGTACAATCTTTTCTTCTGCATTTCTAAAAGCCTTTCTTTCCTTGTAGCCAGTTGGTATTGGTTTTATTCATCATATCAGAAGGTGATAGATGATTGGCTAAGGTTTTACCTCTCCTAGGTATAAAGTTAATTCCCTGTTGCACTATCTCCTTTAGGATAGGATCTGTGTACAAAATGGGAACACTTTCCCTTATTATATCACAGATTTTGTAGTAGTCTGTACTGTAGGTAGTTATAAATTTAGGTGCAGTAGTCATGGATTGTTTGTTCTCTTTCTTTCTATATCTGAGGAAATGTTCTCTAGGTATGTCTTTTATACTCTCTTTCGCTTCATCTAGAATATTATCAGTGTAGCCTCTTTGTTTTAATCTATTGGTGATTATCTTGCTATTTTCCTCATATTGTTCTTCATTAGTACAATTTCTTCTTGCCCTAATGTACTCTCCCTTAGGGATGCCCTTAAGTACATGTTTGGGATGGCAAGATTTGAATGACAAGAGAGTATTGCCTGCAGTGGGCTTTCTGTAAAGGCTGGTTTCAATTTTATTCTCTGTCATATTGGCAGAAATTTTTAAATCTAGGAAGTTGATGGTTTCTGCATTGTTCTCTCCTACAAATCTAATTCCATCATCATTGTGATTCATGAACTCACAAAAGGAATCTGCTTCAGATTCACTACCCTCAAATACAAAGAACAGGTCATCAATGTACCTATAGAAATGCTTTATTTTATTCCTGAAGGGATTTCTCTCTCCAAAGACGTGGTACAGCTCCCACCACCCCATAAAGAGGTTGGCATAGGAGGGGGCAAACTTTGCCCCCATTGCTGTACCACGCCTTTGGAGAAAGAATTCAGTGCCAAACATAAAAAAATTATGCGTTAGGAGATACTCAATAGCTCTTAAAATAAAAGTCTTAGAAGCTGAGTCATATTCACTATATGAATCAAGGAAAAATTCTATGGCAACCATACCTTTATTGTTTTGTATACAGGTATAGAGAGAGGTGACATCCACCACTAAAAATCTGAAACTAGGTTCCCATCTTACTTTATCTAATTTTGTCAGAATAGCAGTTGTATCTTGTATATAGGTTAAGAGTCCTTTGACTAAGGGTTGTAAAAAGGTGTCTATCAGATCACTAAGAGGTTCATTCAGGGAACCAATCCCTGCAATGATGGGACGCCCTGGAGGACACACAGGATCCTTATGTATTTTTGGAAAATAATGGAAGATAGGGGCAACTGGATGAGAGGGTATAAGTGCATCTTTAGTAGCAGCACTAATTATATTATTATGTTTAGCAAACAAAACAATACCCACCAATTCATGTTTGTATAACTTCGTGGGATTATTCTGTAGTTTGCTATATACCTCTTTATCATCCAGTTGCCTCCTAGCCTCCATTATGTAATCTGTTTTATTGAGAATAACGACATTTCCCCCTTTGTCTGAGGGTCTAATGAGGATTGATTCATTATCAGATAAACTTTTTAACGCATATTTTTCACTAGCTGTTAAATTAGAAGAGTTATTGGTTTTCTTTGAATTTTTCTCACTAAGCATAGTGAGTTTTTCCTCAATTGTTTTTTGAAAAATGTCCAAAGCTTTTGGACGAGCATGTACAGGGTAAAAAGAGCTTTTCTTCTTTACATGATCACATCTGACTTCTAATCCTTTAGAAATATCACTATTGGATGTATCACCTTCCCCCATTAATTCATTTAAGTCATTGATAGTGCACAATTCAGAAAAAGAAAACAGATTATCAGAAATTTCATTATTTGTTGTTTTTTTGGTCTCAGTTTTGTTTGACTCCTGCTCACTCATCCCATAAAAATGTTTCTGTAGAGTGAGCTTGCGCACATACCGATTCACATCTAACACAGTTTCAAATAGGTTGAAGTGTGCGGAGGGAACAAAATTGAGACCTTTGGATAAGAGAGAGATTTGAGTTTCATTTAAAGGAACAGTAGACAAATTTATGACATTTAAATTTAGGTCTGTTGTTTCTGTCCTTGTGATCTTGTCACATATTTCTTGTGGAAGGACTTGCCCCTGTATCCCTGTTTGACCTGACCGGACATCTTGGGCTTTATTTTTGTTTTTCTTGTTGTTACTTTTGCCTCTTCTTCCTCTATGTGTTTTTTTCTTGCTGTTCCTGCAATTGTACCTTCCCCGTTTTTTGACTTCTCACTAGTACCTTCTTCTGGCTCCAATTCCTGTAACGAATGAAATACTGCTGTAGCACATTCTTCTGTGTTCTCATTATCTGATGAGTCTATCTCATATTCAGTGTCTGAGAATGTGACTGATTTTCCTTTTTGTTTGCCAGAACCCTTCTTGTTAAGATTCTTTTTGCCTAATTTATGGGACCTGAATTTATTCCTTGAGTATTCCTCATATGACCATTTGTATACTTGATTTAATTCATAATCCTTTTTATCTCTTGACATTTTATTCGATTTAAAATGCCAAAGTTCCTGTCTGAAACTAATCATTGACTGTTCAAACTTTTTATCATATTCTTTAAATTCTTTTTCTCTTTGAAATTCTCGCAGTTGTATTTGCACTTCTTTCATCTCTTGCACCAGATCCCTCCTTTGCTTTCTTTTGAAATCTATTAATAGGTCAATTAATGCAAAGGAGCAGGTGTCCAAAATGTTGTTCCATTTTTTAATGAAATCAGTGTCATATGTAATGAATGATGGAAATTTTTTGATTCTCAATCCCCTTGGAATACGTTAGTCATTCTTATATATCAAAAAGGATTTAATGTCCAGATCTAACTTTATATCCTTTTTGCGCAGAGAATCAATTTCAAAGAATAGCGTATCAATAGTGTGTGCAACTTCCTCATATACATCATTGGATTCCTCATTAAAGTCCCTTAGTACATAACATTCCATTTCTTCATTATCCATTTTAGCATATGTTATTTAATAATATCAGGTGAAACTGTATACAATTTAAAAAGTCCAATACCTGTGAGCCTAAGATTTTTGATAACGTTAGTGCCTCTAGTGCAATATTAGCAAAAAACAACCCACCTCGTCTTCAGCCGAATTTGAAACAATGCAGAGAGTATGTATCCCGGACCGGAACGGATATCAGCGTGCAGGTCTATCTTTCAGCCTGCATGTTCGTCAAATGACAAAATATTGCTTGAGAAAAACAGCTAGGAAAGAACAATATGCTGTAAACTCTTACCCGCCTTCACTTCTGCGGGTATTCCTCTGATTCCTTCCTCCGGACGGCAGCTTCCACACAGATAAGCAGAAATTAATCAAAGTGTACAATGTGGTTCTGTGTGTGTAGCGCTCAACTCACCGCTCCCAATGCGTATATTGTCTCTAAACTACAAGGGTTTAAATTAGGACAATTCTTTCTATACGTGTTATAACAAGTGAAACAAAAAGTTTATACAGTTGGAGTGGAATATACAAATTCTATAGATGCAGATAGCAGTAAATATTCCCTTTATAAACACTTGACAGAATTATTTAATTATCATGAGTGATAGGTTTATATATTTTAAACTGTTGGTCTGACTTACTTTCATTCTCAGTTTGATATATAGTGTTTATAAACTTAAGTATACAGTTTAGAGTCCATTGTTAATTATACCATTATATAAATCACACTAAATCACACTGTGTCTTTAAAACTATGGTATAAGTAAAGGTGTGTCAGATTAGCCCAATATGCAGTGAACAAGTGAGCATGCTCACGAAACATGTCTGCTTGACTATCTGACACACCTGTGTTATGTTTTTACCTGTGAGCCTGCTGAGCCTGTGTGCCTGACCATATGCTTTTAACATTTGTGCCGAAATAAACTAACAGTAACTTTTACTTTGGACTGAGTGTCTCTGTGGTGCGCCCCTTTACTGGATTACCATAATAAATATATTTACCCCTAAACCACCGCACTCCCGCCTCGCAAACACTAGTTAAATTTTATTAACCCCTAATCTGCCGTCCCTAACATCGCCGACACCAATCTACATTTATTAACCCCTAATCTGCCGCCCCCAACGTCGCTGCTCCTATATTAAATTTATTAACCCCTAATCCTAAATCTAACCCTAACCCCCCTTAACTTAAATATAATTTAAATAAAACAAAATAAAATTACTATCATTAACTAAATTATTCCTATTTAAAACTAAATACTTACCTATAAAATAAACCCTAAGCTAGCTACAATATAACTAATAGTTACATTTGTAGCTATTTTAGGATTTATTTTTATTTTACAGGCAACTTTGTATTTATTTTAACTAGGTAGAATAGTTACTAAATAGTTATTAACTATTTAATAACTACCTAGCTAAAATAAATACAAAAGTACCTGTAAAATAAAACCTAACCTAAATTACAATTACACCTAACACTACACTATAATTAAATTAATTTACTAAATTACCTACAATTAACTATAATTAAATAAAATAAACGTACGGAAAAAAACACTAAATTACAGAAAAAAATAAAATAATTACAAAAATGTTAAACTATTTACACCAAATCTAATCCCCCTACTAAAATAAAAAAGCCCCCCAAAGTAATACAAACCCTACCCTATACTAAATTACAAATAGCCCTTAAAAGGGCTTTTTGCGGGGCATTACCCCAAAGTAATCAGCTCTTTTACCTGTAAAAAAAAATACAATAACCCCCCCAACATTACAACCCAACACCCACGCACCCAACCCTACTCTAAAACCCACCCAATCCCCCCTTAATAAAACCTAACACTAACCCCTTGGAGATCACCCTACCGTGAGATGTCTTCACCCAGCCGGAACAAGTGGTCCTCCAGAGGGGCAGAAGTCTTCATCCGATCCGGGCAGAAGAGGACCTCCAGAGGGGCAGAAGAATTCGTCCAGGCGGGTAAGCTAGCTACAAAATAAATAATACAGACATACCCCACATTTACGTACACAATGGGACCAGAGCATGTATGTAAAACGAAAATGTACTTAAAGTGAAGCTATACTGTTTTTTCACTTCTCAATGCATGTACTACATTATAATAGTCATTTATAGGCATAACTGATATAAATAATACATTTATAACTAAAATAAACACAATACTATAAGGTTAGGGCAAAAGAAAATATTTATTGCAAAATAAACAATTTTTTTTCTAAGCTTAGGATCAGCTTAGGGCAACAGGACATACAGTATTTACTGTATTGCAAAATAAAGACCAAATTTTCTAAGCTTAGGATCAGCTTAGGACAAGAGAACATATTTACTGTACTGAACTGTATTGCAAAATAAACACAACATTTTGTAAGCTTAGGATCAGCTTAGGGCAAGAGAACATACAGTATTTACTGTACTGTATTGCAAAATAAAAACATCTTCTAAGTTTAGGATCAGCTTAGGGCAACAGAACATTTTAACTGTATTGCAAAATAAACACAACATTTTCTAAGCTTAGGATCAGCTATGAGCATTTATTCTAGTAAGGATGAAGTCATACTGGTATCTTCTGTTTCACAAGTCAACTCTTCAAAGGCGAGACACTTTTTTGCTGGTGAATTGGGTGTACTACAAGTAGCAATAACAGAAGGAGCAGGACTGGGTGGTGATGTCAGAGCTGGAAATGGACTGTCAGTTGATGTTGATGATCTGGAATCCAAATGACTGTCTGTCAATGATGATGATCTGCGTGCTGATGGACTTTTAGAAAAGTAAGTCTCTATGGAGGTTTGAAATGTAGCTCTCTTTTCTCTGTAGATTTATTTGCAACAGGAATAAGCCCCTGACATGTTACCATTGACTGTGGAGCTTCTTTCAAAGTCCTTATCATGCTTTTCAAAAAGAGCCATGGTGCTATCAAGATGACGGAAAGCGTGAAAGAGAATTTTTGAAGTTAAGCCTTCAGGCTGTTCAATGGTCTCAACCCCATTTTGCACATCTTCTTCTTCTTTTCTCTCCTCTTCAAGTTCTAGAAGATCTTCATTGCTGAGGGGCTCAGTATGGGATGCAAGCAGTTCAGCAACATCTTCTGGCTCTACTTCCAGCTCTAACTGCCTTGCCATGTCTACAATATTTTCAGTAACATTAGCTTCAGAATCCGCATTAGCTTCCAATTGTTTTTACTGCTCTTGAAAAAGACGATATTGTCGTTGAAACGCGTAGAGCTAAGATAAATAAGAGCATTTTATTATGTTTTAATAAATATTTGTTTTTTACCACAACAAGTATTTCTGCTGCCTTTTTGGAAGTATTTTCAAACTACACAACATGTTCTGAGGAGCCGGATTCCGAAATTTATCGGAACACAAATACAGTGTGGAAATTGGGAAAGTTAAGACAGAAAAACCTCTTGAAGAAGCTGAACTCTGAATTTTTCGGAGTGAGTATACTGCACATTAATTTGTTGTTAACTTCTGCAAATCACAAGCCAAGTTTTTCTTTCTTCAGTGTGTACGTCCATATACACGAGATTCAAGATCAGCGCCTCTATATATCCGATTCACTTTCTACTCACAGTCCGGTTGGGAGAGACTGTTAGAGAGCAGCGGTCATTTAAGAGGGGAGTATTGTACTCTATTCTAGTCACCCTGTACATTGTGTTGTTTAACATCTGACATATTTGTATAGTTTTAGATTATTATCAGAATCATCAGCGTCTTCGGAATCAACAGCTAACTGTGGGCATATTTTTTTTCAGGCCCTTTTCATTGTGGCATCCTTTATGTCATTCCAAGCATCTCTTACAGTTTTAATGCAATCCAAGATGTTGTAGCTTTTCCAGAATTTTGATAGGACTTCTTGCCCTGCACCTTCTTCTTTGTCTATTGCTGCAATACACTTACTGAATGTTCTTTTTAAGTAGTTTAACTTGAAGGCAGCTATGACACATTGATCCATGGGCTGCAGTAATGAGGTGGTATTTGGTGGTAGGAATTCCACTCTAATGTTAGGGTTGAGCTCATCTAGCGTTCGAGGGTGTCCAGGGGCATTATCAACAAGCAGCAAAATGTTGAAAGGGATATTATCGTCCTTGCAATAAGCTTTCACCTCTGGAACAAAGCAGGTGTCAAACCAATCCTCAAAAAGGGCTGCAGTTACCCATGCTTTTTTATTAGCCCTCCAATGCACTGGAAGTCTAGTTTTAACGTTTGTTCTTCAAAGCACTTGGATTTTGAAAACGGTAAATAAACAAAGGCTTTAGCTTTAAGGTACCAGAAGCATTGCCACCTAACAGAAGGGTTATTCTATCTTTAGCTGGCTTGTAGCCTGGCATTGATTTTTCCTGTCTTGCAATGAAGGTTCTTGCAGGCATCTTCTTCCACAATAGACCAGTCTCATCCACATTAAAAATTTGATCCATGGAGTAGCCTCCATCTTCAATAATTTTTGCAAAATCACTTGGATAGCTTTCTGCAGCCTATCTGCAGCAGCTGCCTCTCCTTGTACTTTGATGTTATGTAGATTAGACCTCTTCTTAAACCTATCAAACCATCCATGGCTTGCAACAAATTCAGCATCCTTTGCTGCTTCACCTTTCTTAGCCTTCAGGTCATTGAATAAGCTTAAGGCTTTACTTTGTATAATTGCCTGATAACAGGAACATGGCGTGTTGTCTGATTTTCTATCCAAAGTATTAGGAGTCTCTCCATGTCTGCAACAATGCTATCACTTTTTCGAATTGTTGTGGTGTTAACAGGTGTAGCACTTTTAACTTCTGCAACAATTTTTTCTCTGTTCTTCATGACTGTGTTAATTGTGGTCCTAGTGAAGCCTAGCTTTCGGCCTATTTCAGCTTGAATTACACCTTTTTCATACAATCTAATAATTTTAAGCTTCATATCCAAGGTAATAGATTTACGGCATTTCTTTTTTTTCTGCCATTATTGCAAAGCTCCAACAATCAGTCAGGTAAAGGTACATTTGTACTGTGTGCCAAGCGTGTTACAATCAGTACTGTACTTAACTGTATGCAGTACAGGTATATGTTCCCCAAAGTTCTATGTAGTGGTACAGTGCAGTGAATAAAATACCAATTTGGGTGCAGTAATCTTCTATACACAGTGTACAGTACTCACGATTCACTTTTTAACTTGCAAAGTCTGTACTGTATAAATGTTCCCCAAAGTTCTATGTAGTGGTACAATGCAGTGAATAAAATAATAATTTGGGTGCAGTAATCTTCTATACACAGTGTACTATACAGTACTCATGATCGATTCACTTTTTAAACTTGCAAAGTGTGTGATTCACTTCGTAACTTGCAAAGATTCACTTTTTTACTTTCAAAGTGCGTTAGTTTGCCGTTTTCCAGAAACCCCACCTCTTCCTGGTGCGCAGCAACATCTTCCTGGCACGCGGCAACCTCTTCCTGAACCATAGAGACTAATTGTTCATGTGCGCAGGTGCCGGTTTTTGTCTGTTCTCGCGAGTGTCCGTAAAGAGAGGGTCCGTAATAGCTTTGTACGTACATGCGAGTGTCCGTAAAGTGAAGATCCGTAAAGCGGGGTATGCCTGTAGTTACATTGTAGCTAGCTTAGGTTTTATTTTTATTTCACAGGTAAGTTTGTATTTATTTTAACTAGGTAGACTAGTTAGTGAATAGTTATTAACTATTTACTAACTACCTAGCTAAAATAAATACAAATTTACCTGTAAAATAAACCCTAACCTGCCTTACACTAAAAACTAACATTACAATAAAATAAAATAAATTAAATTAATAAAATACAATTACCTTCATTACAAAAAAATAAACACTAAATTAAACAAAATAAAAAACAAAATTATCAAAAATAAAAACAAATTACTCCTAATCTAATTGCCCTATCAAAATAAAAAAGCCCCCCTCCCAAATAAAAAACCCTATCCTACACTAAACTACCAATGGCCCTTAAAAAGGCCTTTTGCGGGGCATTGCCCCAAAGAAATCAGCTCTTTTTTTTTTTTTTAGAATCAAAGTTTTTTATTGAGGAATACCAGACATACAAAGGTATCATACAATAGACATTATACATAGGATTAAAACACGTCACTTCTGGGGCTTTGCCAAGCCAATAACCTCTAGCATAACATGGTGTAATCACATTCTGGCATTACCTCTTTTTCATTTTGTTTCCTATGTTATAACACAGAAAGAAGAAAAAAAAAACATTCGCAGTTTAAGTATCCATAACAACTCGTAATTCCTATAGTATGGTAGACTAAATACAACATAAAGATGTATTTGGATTCTAGATAGACAAAAAAGTGATATTAGAAAAACTTATAACAATATATTGACCATTGCGGATAAACACCGCTTATTTGTTCACTTACAGTAAGGGTGAACAGTAGTTAAAGGTGAGGGCGGGGGGGCGGAGCCATAAGTTATATTGGAGCCGAAAAGCCTCCCAAGTTGTTATCATGATGGCTGATCTTTATAAGTATGCTTAAGTGGAAACCTGATAAAAGTCCCTGGGCTTTTCTACATAAAATGAGTAAGATTACATTCTGGAGCAGTTATTCTCAAAGAGGGGTATTAGGATTTATGTACTCTGAGATATAAGACAAATGATAGCATACATGGTATAGAATGAGTTATAGGGGGCTTCCAGATGAGCTCCTCTCCTGGGGAGATGCCACAACAGGCGAAAAGGGAAAAGGGAGTAGGGGTATGACCCGCAGGCAACAAGTACCGGCGGGAAAGGGAGGAGAGGAGCCTGACTATAATAAATGATGCGCTCTAGTAATGAGGTAAAGCTGTATCCAAAACTACATACCTACCACCTCCGGGTTTCTATACACAAAAAGAGCTTTAACTATCTATAATATAAACTATCATTATGTAAGGAACTAAACTTAATGTTAAAGTTGGAAAATGTAAGAATAGGATATAGCAGGGGCTTTGCATAAGACATAATAATATGGAAATGAACTCCATTGTATATTGCGCCTGCCTGGAGCTTAATAGTAAGACCTTACGTTAACATTAGGGAACTTAAGCAAATAATATATTATTTCATATTACCCAGCCTACAGCGCAGATCTGTGTGTAGTACACCTAACATAAATTAAGTCGAATCTGTACTGGCTACCAGAATTCTATAACTGAACAGTTGAGATAAGGCTCAAGCTAATACTCCCAGTAGTATGAAATTAAGTTATTGACATCAAATTTTGAGGGATAAATGTTACAGAAGTATATGTGCTATGATACAAGGTCTTACAAGGCAATCTGTGCAAACTGACAAACATTGTGGATGCCTTAACAATCTCAGCTGTATACATTGTTTGACCGTATAGATACGAGTATGTTATTAGCTATGCTCTTTACTAGTCAGGGTGAGGTGGCAATATAGGGACATACCAACAACGGTACAAAACCTAGGGCACCAGGATTTATAGTAGAATTAGGTAATAGCACAAAGGAAATAAACATATTATAACATTGATTGGACATTCAAACTGGAATGTATAGTCAAGAGATAGCTAAAGTAGCAAGCAACCACATATTTTCTGTAATGTGATACAACAAGTATCATAAGAAGACGTATAACAAGAGGGGTTAATATTGAACCAGCCTGCTTGCAGGGCTATCGACCCTATACCAACACTACAGCCCAGAGAGTTAACTCCTAAAGCGAACATAGGGGGCGAACTATAGCTAGATTACTGCGCTCATATGCGGGACATATTATAGGTATGTGTAAATTGTATGTGAGAATATCTGCTAGCATCTGGGTAATTCTAGTTGCTAAACCCTTGTAAGTTAGAAGTATAGGACTGCATATATGTCACTAAGTTATACACTGAGCTGGAGGTAATACTAGACATTCATAGGCTAGCTGGGGGTTATCAGGCTAACATCATTCAACTAATAAACAGTATCAATACATATAACGCTGCCTATGTGGATAGTGGAGAGCACATATGAGTCAATGTCAGACTGATTCAGCAATAAGGCTGTAAAACATTGAGGGCAATAAAGTACATGGGGGGCAGTAACTACCAATCTAAAGATAGAACACAATAACAATAAAACCAATGTAAATTAACAGCTAATGAAATATAAGGCTTGTATTTTTTTTTTATTTTTTTTTTCCCTCTCTTTTTTTGAGGTATTGGGATCGCTTTTACTGCATATCACTTTATACCCATTCAGACAATTCTCTAAGTATTATGATATAGAAAAACAATACTGAAATACATGCAAACTTATAGGCAAGCTGTCAGGCTAACCCACTCCTAAATGCTAAGTGGTACATTCATATAACCCTAACGGCATAATCAAAAAGCAGCATAAAAATACAGAACATTGGGAGAACTGTGGGTTAATAATGTTGTGCTGGTGCTGACCAAATAACTCCAGTAAAATAAATAGTCCAGTCTCTTATATAGGGTACTAGAATTTGTATGCCCCTTATAGAACAGGTCTTACATGACATCTGTATAGATTCAAATGGGTACAGAATCTACAAATAACACTCTAGTAGTGGGCCCTCATCATAAATCCTACGGGAGTCAGTCATATGGCCAAATAAAAGGATACTTAGGGGCAAACAGTAGGTATGCAAGAGAGAGTATCATATTAGCCTATGCCAGCTTTAGTATAGGAGGAGGGAGACGGTATATAAGTACAATCTTTGCTCCATGGGCAGAAATCAGTCTCAACATTTTGGTTGGTAGCAGGTAATCTTTGCAGGAATTTAACTTCCAAAAGTCCACCACCCTTAGCTTCAGTATCGCGTATGAGGCTGGAGTTCTGTTTGGCATATGCAGTGCATATTTGACCAACTTTCCAAGTAACAGATCCTAATTAATAAAAGAACAAACAGAGAGCTATAATTAAAGTTACAGTCCCATATTAGCTAGAGAGTCAAAGGCATCCGGCATTGCTGCCATCACAAACAGTTCTCAGGGGTAATAAATGTCCGCAACTCATATACGTAAATCTGGACTACCTCAGATTCAATTTGGGCCATAATCTATAGCCTTGGATTCCATCCTTTAGCCGATGCCTACAGCAGGTAGACCTTGCGGGGAGCTCCATACAACGTGCTTGGGTCTCTGATTGTCGTGGGGGTGACACCTTAAGTTTGTCAGCACTAACCCACATCTGTATAATAAAACGCAGTCAGTAACTAGAACTGCGCTATCTCCCGCAGTTATGTCAAGCGTGGCAGCCGCCCCTCCAATATGTTGAAAATCGCATATCACCAGCCGGTCCTGGAGGTTGTTGAAGAGACAATCCACACTCCTCCATGCTAGCGGAGACCAAGTTGTCGCAACAGCTGTCGCTCAGAGGTGTCTCCATATCACCATGTGGCCTGTCAAAGGATCCGGCGGCCAAATCAGATGTATAGGTCTCCAAACTTCCAGGAGTAGGGCTGCCGGGGAGAACTCCCCCTTCATAGTGGGTATCGATGCCGGTAGCATCTGTGATTTGAGGTGCGTCCTCTCTCCATGACTGCGCGGCTGGTGCTCTGTGGGTGACACAATGCCCAGTCCCATATGCTGTCTGCGTGTCCCGATGTGGATTCATAGCTACTCTTAGTTCCTCAATGAGAGCTTGGTGATGTGTATCTAGAGAGGCTAGTAAATCACGGAGCATACAAAAAATTTGCCTCTACATATCGGTACCGCAGGCGATAGCACTCAAGCTTAGTCTCCTGATATGCCAGAGAAGGGGAGTTAATTCTATCTGCAGTCTTAGTATACCCAACGGCCACTAGGTTAATGTGTAGAGGCTAGATCCCTGGTAGTAGGGCTGGTGCGCAGTTGTTTCCTAAAATGGCGGCTTACTCTATGCTTACTCTATGCCGGAGATTTAGTGGGCCAGAAGATCTTTGTGCCGTTAAGCCGTCTATCTTCTTGATATAATGTCCAGAATAGATTGCCTCATGTCCTAAGGCTAATTTAGGATGACACCTAAATAAAAAAAAAATATTTTGCTTGCTTAAAATAGTAGCTTATTTGATCCATTGTTAGGAGCTCTGAGAATACATGTCCTCCTGCATCGGCTGCTGGCTCCGCCCCCAAAATCAGCTCTTTTAACTGTAAAAAAATGCAAACAACCCCCCAACAGTAAAACTCACCACCCACACAACCAAACCCCCCAAAATAAAATTCTATTTAATTTAATTTATTTTATTTTATTGTAATGTTAGTTTTTAGTGTAAGGCAGGTTAGGGTTTATTTTACAGGTAAATTTGTATTTATTTTAGCTAGGTAGTTAGTAAATAGTTAATAACTATTTACTAACTAGTCTACCTAGTTAAAATAAATACAAACTTACCTGTGAAATAAAAATAAACCCTGAGCTAGCTACAATGTAACTATTATTTATTTTGTAGCTAGCTTAGGTTTTATTTTATAGGTAAGTATTTAGTTTTAAATAGTAATTATTTAGGTACTAATTGTAAGTTTTATTTAGATTTATTTTAATTATATTTAAGTTAGGGGGTGTTAGGGTTACGTTAGGGTTAGGTTTAGGGGTTAATATATGTATGTAGTGATGTGGGAGGCCAGAGGTTTAGGGGTTAATAGTTTATTTTAGTATATTTTGTTGTGGGGTGCTTGCGGTTTAGTGGTTAATAGGTTTATTATGCAGCGGTGTGGGCGGATGGCAGATTAGTGGTTCTCTCCTTTTATTTATGCAAATTATGACACTTAGGAAAGTCTCCCTAAGTGTGATGTGGGAATCATGATGTGGACCAGTTGTTCAGTGTGCCTAGAGGGATATGGCTGCACCTCACTGACGAGGCCCACAATAGGCTGAAATGTACGTCTGGAGTTTTGCTGTTTCTCTCGTTCAGAGAGGGATTGCCTGGTATTTCGGGGCTGGACTGTTCTGTGAAGTCAGGATCAGACTGATATGCTTCAGGAAAGTTCTCTGTGAAAGGCACATGTTGAGCAAAAAGAGGCTGCTTCTTGGGTGGTAACTAGTCATAGAACAAGCTATTATACTATTGTTCGTTCCCAGATTGAGCAATTCTCTCCTTTTATTTATGCAAATTATGACACTTAGGGAAGTCTCCCTAAGTGTGATGCGGGAATCCAGACGTGGACCCGTTGCTCAGTGTGCCTAGAGGGATATGGCTGCACCTCACTGACGAGGCCCACAATAGGCCGAAACGTATGTCTGGAGTTTTGCTGTTTCTCTCGTTCAGAGAGGGATTGCCTGGTATTTCGGGGCTGGACTGTTCTGTGAAGTCAGGATCAGACTGATATGCTTCAGGAAAGTTCTCTGTGAAAGGCACATGTTGAGCAAAAAGAGGCTGCTTCTTGGGTGGTAACTAGTCATAGAACAAGCTATTATACTATTGTTCGTTCCCAGATTGAGCACTTCTCTCCTTTTATTTATGCAAATTATGACACTTAGGGAAGTCTCCCTAAGTGTGATGCGGGAATCCAGACGTGGACCCGTTGCTCAGTGTGCCTAGAGGGATATGGCTCCACCTCGCTGATGAGGCCCACAATAGGCCGAAACGTACGTCTGCAGTTTTGCTGTTTCTCTCGTTCAGAGAGGGATTGCCTGGTATTTCGGGGCTGGACTGTTCGCTGATGTCAGGATCAGACTGATATGCTTCAGGAAAGTTCTCTGTGAAAGGCACATGTTGAGCAAAAAGAGGCTGCTTCTTGGGTGGTAACTAGTCATAGAACAAGCTATTATACTATTGTTCGTTCCCAGATTGAGCACTTCTCTCCTTTTATTTATGCAAATTATGACACTTAGGGAAGTCTCCCTAAGTGTGATGTGGGAATCCAGACGTGGACCCATTGCTCAGTGTGCCTAGAGGGATATGGTTGCATCTCACTGATGAGGCCCACAATAGGCCGAAACGTACGTCTGGAGTTTTGCTGTTTCTCTCGTTCAGAGAGGGATTGCCTAGTATTTTGGGGCTGGACTGTACTGTGAAGTCAGGATCAGACTGATATGCTTCAGGAAAGTTCTTCTCTGTGAAAGGCACATGTTGAGCAAAAAGAGGCTGCTTCTTGGGTGGTAACTAGCCATAGAACAAGCTATTATGCTATTGTTCGTTCCCAGGTTGAGCGCTTCTCTCCTTTTATTTATGCAAATATTTAAATAGTGTTTGCGATGTGGGAGGACGGCGGTTTAGTGGTTAATAGGGTTATTATTGCAGCGGTGTGGGCGTACGGCAGATTAGGGGTTAATAATATTTAAATAGTGTTTTTGCAATGTGGGAGGGTGGCAGTTTAGGGGTTAATAGGTTTATTATAGTGGCAATGATGTCGGGGAGCGGCGGAATAGGGGTTAAAACATTTTTTTTTAAGTGGGGGCAATGTCCGGAGCAGCAGATTAAGGGTTAATAATTTTATTTTAGTGTTTGCGATGCGGGAGGGCCTCGGTTTAGGGGTTAATAGGTAGTTTATGGGTGTTAGTGTATTTTTTAACACTTTAGTTATGAGTTTTATGCTACAGCTTTGTAGCGTAAAACTCATAACTGCTGACTTTAGATGGCGGTACGGATCTTGTCATTTTAGGCTGTACCGCTCACTTTTTGGCCTCACAGCAAAACTCCTAATACTGGCGCTATGGGAGTCCCATTGAAAAATGACTTTTTTGAAAGTGTGGTACTGACTTTGTGTGACGGCCAAAAAGGTGTGCGGTACACCTATTCTGACAAGACTTGTAATAGCGGCGTTAGGGAAAAAGCATCGTTATGAAGCATAACGCTGCTTTTTCACTCATAATGCCAATCTCGTAATCTAGCTGTAAGTAAATAATAAATATAAGGAGTTTGAGCAAATATGAAAATATATTAAAGTAAACTTTAAAAAAAAAATGAAAACCAAATAACAGGCAAAGACTAAAATACAATAAAAAAAAACGCAATAAAACAATTTAACGAAGTGTGCTGTGAAAGAAATAATGTAGCGAAGTATTAACTGAGGAGAAGATGTGGGCGGAAAGGACGCTGTCACAAAATGGGGGCATGGTCAGGAGACCCAGAAGTAAAATGTCGGCAGAGCAGCAGAGAAGACCTACAGAAGAAAGACAGAAGCAACATCAACGGTAAGGGATAGTAGAAAACGAAAAACGGAAAAACAGACAAAATGAACAAGTAAAAGAAGCACACATAAAAAAATAAAAGAAAAACAAAAAGAAAAAACTGAGAAATTTATATAACAAGTAACTATGAATTAAGAAACTATTGCCTAGATTTAGAGTTCTGCGTTAGCCGTCCAAACCAGCGTTAGGGGGTCCTAACGCTGGTTTTTACTGCCCGCTGGTATTTAGAGTCAGTCATGAAAGGCTCTAATGCTCACTTTCCAGCCGCGACTTTTCCATACCGCAGATCCCCCTACGCCAATTGCGTATCCTATCTTTTCAATGGGATCTTTCTAACGCTGGTATTTAGAGTCTTGGCTGAAGTGAGCGTTAGAAATCTAACGACAAGACTCCAGCCGCAGAGAAAAGCCAGGAGTTAAGAGCTTTCTGGGCTAACGCCGGTTCATAAAGCTCTTAACTACTGTGATCTAAAGTACACTAACACCCATAAACTATCTATGTACCCCTAAACCGAGGCCCCCCCACATTGCCGCCACTCTATTAAATTTTTTTAACCCCTAATCTGCCGACCGCATACCGCCGCCACCTACATTATCCCTATGTACCCTTAATCTGCTGCCCCTAACATCGCCAACCCCTACATAATATTTATTAACTCCTAATCTGCCCCCCCCCCCAATGTCGCCGCTACCTACCTACAATTATTAACCCCTAATCTGCCGACCGGACCTCGCCGCTACTATAATAAAGTTATTAACCCCTAATCGGCCTCACTCCCGCCTCAAAAACCCTATAATAAATAGTATTAACCCCTAATCTGCCCTCCCTAACATTGCCGACACCTAACTTCAAGTATTAACCCCTAATCTGCCGACCGGACCTCGCCGCTACTCTAATAAATGTATTAACCCCTAAAGCTAAGTCTAACCCTAACCCTAACACCCCCCTAAGTTAAATATAATTTTAATCTAATGAAATAAAATAAATCTTATTAAATAAATGATTCCTATTTAAAGCTAAATACTTACCTGTAAAATAAACCCTAATAAAGCTACAATATACATAATAATTATATTGTAGCTATTTTAGGATTAATATTTATTTTACAGGCAACTTTGTATTTATTTTAACCAGGTACAATAGCTATTAAATAGTTAAGAACTATTTAATAGTTACCTAGTTAAAATAATTACAAAATTACCTATAAAATAAATCCTAACCTAAGTTACAATTAAACCTAACACTACACTATCAATAAATTAATTAAATAAACTACCTGCAATTACTAACTAAATTACAAAAAAAACAAAACACTAAAGTACAAAAAAAACAAACACTAAATTGCAAAAAATAAAAAAAGATTACAAGAATTTTAAACTAATTACACCTACTCTAAGCCCCCTAAAAAAATAACAAAGCCCCCCAAAATAAAAAAATGCCCTACCCTATTCTAAAATTAAAATTGTAACGCTCTTTTACCTTACCAGCCCTTAAACAGGCCTTTTGCGGGGCATTCCCCAAAGAAAACAGCTCGGACATCGGAACAGCCAATAGAATTCGAGCTCAATCTGATTGGCTGATTGGATCAGCCCATCCGATTGAACTTGAATCTGATTGGCTGATTCAATCAGCCAATCAGATTTTTCCTACCTTCATTCCGATTGGCTGATAGAATCCTATCAGCCAATCGGAATTCGAGGGACGCCATCTTGGATGACTTCCCTTAAAGGAACCTTCATTCGTCGTTAGTCCGTCGGTGAAGAAGGATGGCTCCGCGTCAGCTGCTTGAAGATGGTCCCGCTCCGTGCCAGATGGAAGAAGATAGAAGATGCCGCCTGGATGAAGATGTCTGCCGGTCCGGATGTCCTCTTCTGCCTGGTTAGGAGGAAGATTTTGGACCCTCTGGAGGAGCTCTTCTTGCCGGATAGGATGAAGACTTTGGACCCTCTACTGGACGGATCAGTGATACCCGGCGTGGTGAAGACAAGGTAGGGAGATCTTCAGGGGCTTAGTGTTAGGTTTATTTAAGGGGGGTTTGGGTTAGATTAGGGGTATGTGGGTGGTGGGTTGAAATGTTGGGGTGGGTATTGTATGTTTTTTTTTTACAGGCAAAAGAGCTGTTTTCTTTGGGGCATGCTCCGCAAAAGGCCCTTTTTAAGGGCTGGTAAGGTAATAGAGCTTTACAATTTTAATTTTAGAATAGGGTAGGGCATTTTTTTATTTTGGGGGGCTTTGTTATTTTTTTTAGGGGGCTTAGAGTAGGTGTAATTAGTTTAAAATTCTTGTAATCTTTTTTTATTTTTTGTAATTTAGTGTTTGTTTTTTTTGTAATTTACTGTTTGTTTGTTTTTGTAATTTAGTGGGGGTTTTTTGTAATTTAGTTTAGTTGATATAATTGTAGATAATTGTAGATAGTTTATTTAATTAATTTATTGCTAGTGTAGTGTTAGGTTTAATTGTAACTTAGGTTAGGATTTATTTTACAGGTAATTTGGTAATTATTTTAACTAGGTAACTATTAAATAGTTCTTAACTATTTAATAGCTATTGTACCTGATTAAAATAAATACACAATTGCCTGTAAAATATAATAATATAAATATTAATCCTAAAATAGCTACAATATAATTATTATTTATATTGTAGCTATATTAGGGTTTATTTTACAGGTAAGTATTTAGCTTTAAATAGGAATAATTTATTTAATAAGATTTATTTTATTTCATTAGATTAAAATTATATTTAATTTAGGGGGGTGTTAGGGTTAGGGTTAGACTTAGCTTTAGGGGTTAATACATTTATTAGAGTAGAGGTGAGGTCTGGTTGGCAGATTAGGGGTTAATAATTGTAGGTAGGTGGCGGCGACGTTGGGGGCGGCAGATTAGGGGTTAATAAATATAATATAGGGGTCGGCGGTGTTAGGGGCAGCAGATTAGGCGTACATAGGGATAACGTAGGTTGCATCGGTGTACGGAGCGGCAGATTAGGGGTTAAAAATAATATGCAGGGGTCAGCGATAGCGGGGTCGGCATATTAGGGGTTAAAAAGTGTAAGGTTAGGGGTGTTTAGACTCGGGGTTCATGTTAGGGTGTTAGGTGCAGACATAGGAAGTGTTTCCCCATAGGAAACAATGGAGCTGCGTTAGGAGCTGAACACTGCTTTTTTGCAGGTGTTAGGTTTTTATTTTCAGCTCAAACTGCCCCATTGTTTCCTATGGGGGAATCGTGCACAAGCACGTTTTTGAAGCTGGCCGCGTCCGTAAGAACCGCTGGTATTTAGAGTTAAAGTGACGGTAAATTATGCTCTACGCTCCCTTTTTAGAGCCTAACGCAGCCCTTCAGAGACCTCTAAATACCAGCGGTATTTAAAAGGTGCAGGGAGAAAAAGCACGCGTAGCTAACGCACCCCTTTGGCTGCAGAACTCTAAATCTAGGCGTATGTAATAATAAAAAGCAACTAGGATAAGGAAATCACTAATAAAACATAAATAACAAATAAACTAAACAAAAATAATGTTATTATATTATTATTATATTACAAAATAACCCAGATGAGCTCACAATGAAAATACTTATCTTGAGAGCAGCAAAGAGTAAAGAGGCAGTTGGGATACTATGTGGTTAGTTTATAACAGAATGAACTATTCTAATTGTTTTGCTTTGGATCACACCATCCAGGGTTGTCTCTCATTGGTCACTATTTTCATTTCTGTGCTTTCTATGTTAAATGTTTAAACTGTTTATTGTTAATTTGAATGGCTGTTGAGTAGTAAAGGAAAAGGCTTATGCAAAATATAAGTCTCTGTCCTTGTAATAAAATCACTTAATTCAACTGAGCAGCCTTATTTTCTGTGTAGTCTCAGTCTTCATGCCTGGAAGTCCATTGGATCTGACAGTTTCCCCATTTGATGATATTAGCACACGTTTCCTGGAAGGAGAACCTTTACCCACCATGTCTCCTGAAGTGTACTTGACCACCAACATGCAAAATATGACAGTTAACTCCACCTCACTATTAAATGATTCTGATGTTTCCACTTCTGTTCCTTTGATTTCTGTCAGTTTTTTATTTGCTGGGGTCATCGCAGCCAGGGTTGGTCTTTGGTCGTTTGATCTGACAGTTACGCAGCTCATCCAAGAAAATGTGATTGAATCAGAGAGAGGCATTATAAATGGCGTTCAGAACTCTATGAACTATCTACTTGATCTCCTGCATTTTATTATGGTTATCTTAGGTCCTAACCCAGAGGCCTTTGGTCTGCTTGTTATTATTTCTGTTTCCTTAATTGCCATTGGTCATATTATGTATTTTCAAAATGCTTACACTCACCTCGGAAAAAAACTCTTTGCTTGTTGTTCTCCTGAACACAAAACTGTGCCCACTAAGCCCCCACAAGGAGACTACTCTGTTGTTTAATTCAGTCTTACTTTTAGTTATCATTTAATACTTTTATGTTTTGCAAAAGTGTTTTGCTAGAGTTGTTACAATGTACAAGAGTAAAACAAAAAGAGAAACCTTGGAAAAATTGGCAATTCATAGAATAGATCATCTGCAACCATAAAAGCCACAGTTCTTGCGAGATCATTGTTGCCCATTTTATGGAACAATAGTTATTCTAATTAGATTTTTTTCCATTATATTGTTAATCAAGTAATGGAAATCATGCTGCATAGTCTTAATTATGGGTCTATGATCAAGGCTTGCAGAGTTCAATTTATTCGCATATAAAACAAAAATTCTTGAACATTGAAAAAAAAGAGGGATATTGTTTGATAACTAATGTAACGGACACTATTCTTTTCTGGAAAAATAACATGGGTTTAAAGCGTTCGACTGGATCTAGACGTAGTCTTGAAGGTCATATGATGCCATTTGTTTTAAGAAGCAATAGATTATGTGATCAAGACTTGATAAACATTCAGAAATTGATATTCAGATCCCAATTAGTGATCCTAAATAGTTTTATTTAAAACAACAAACAATTAGTAATTGAGTAAGCCCATATAATAAGGTTTCACATAAATGTAATTCCAGTTTGTTTTGTGGTTAGTTCTCTAGGTAAGATAATTTTTTGTATTATTAAAATATTCAAAGCCTTATCTATTGTAGTGCTAAGTATTATGATAGTTTCAAGTATAAAAAAACTGTATAATGCACTTACCATGTAGAAGTGAATGTATTAAGCTATAATCATGGCACAAAGACTGGTAATCATTTACCTTTAGAGCAATGAGACATATTTTTCATTTCATCGCCAAGACACATGTTCAAAGCTGCTTGCTACAATTTGGGACTTTATTCCAGATACTTGAGTTTGTGAATTGTGCATCATGCACTGTATTTCGATTCATTAATATAAAGCCAGATAAAATAAAGTATTTTAAAAGGAAAAGCAATATATGATTAATAGATTTAAAATAAAGCTTAAGAAATAAACTGAAAACAATTTAAACCTACACATATGATCTAATAAAAATATATTCCATATATATAAATATATTGTTACATCAATTGCGAGGTGCTAGCACTTTTATAAAGTAACTTTTATGACAAGCACCTGTACGTGCAGCCTCCTGGGTGAGTGAATACACAGTGCTCACTTATAAGCTCAGTTATAGACAGAGGTAACAGCTATGTACACACTGTTAATCAGCTTTATTTATCTGGACTATTTCAAAGATTCTAGTCATATCTACCTGGTAATGCTTTACAAATTTCTGTAATTAGTAGATTTCAAACACGACAACATATTTAAAAAAAGAAAAAAGCTAAGGTCTATTTTATCTTGAACTGTTTGTACAGTGTTGTATGTCAGTGATTAAATTTGTCATGGCTTTGAAAAACTGCTTCTTGGAACTTCAAAACGATTCTAATTGTTGAGCATAAAATGAAGGTGGGGTATTTTAAATAGCAGCATATATCTGATAAATAGTGTGAATTTATTGTTTGCTGAGCATTATAATGGCAATTACAAACTCATTGCATGCAATTAACTACCAGCTCAATAATAAATTGTAATATAATTGTTTGCTTTGGTAGTTGAAAGTGATTTCATGCAGTATGACTATCTTTATTAGTATTTTATCTTATAACTGCTTTGAACTTTGTATTGAGGAGAGTTTGGTAACCTATCCCACCTTAGTAACGTTATTGAGGGGTTCACAAGATTAGTAGCAGAGCTTCATCAGCATTATCTGCCAATGGCGGCAGTTCATTTAGAGCTGCAACAAGCTTTATTGACAACTTTGAATTCCCCATATTACAATATGCTATATATATATACACAATGTGTAATAACTACATAGCTGGTCTTTACCAGGAAAAACTTCAGGTAAGCTATATTTACTTTTTTATATTACAGAATGTCTAATTTTACTTAAAGGGACATTAAACACTAAATGCATGCTAGATAGAATGATGCATTCAAAGAAAAGATTAGTCCATGACTAACATGTAGATGTATTTTTTTAAAGTTTCATTAGTTGTTTAAAAAGTGACAAAATAAGAGTAAAGTTTTAGTGTCTATAAAACACTGGGAGCTGCCATGTTGTAACTTGTGTTACCTTCTCTGCTGTGGCCAATTAGGGACAGTTATACATAGGTCATTAGAGTGTGCAGCCAATGGTTGTGCTGGATTTAACAGTGTTCTGCACTTCCATTTCTAACAGGAACTGAAAAGCTCACAATTTCAGAATAGAATTAAAGGCAAAGAGGACAAAATAAATAATGAAAGTATATTGCAGAGTTGTTTTATATATACAATTTATCATTTTATATTACCATCTCAAAGTGTTTAATGTCCCTTTAATGTCAGAATATACCCAGGACTTTACAGGGGTGAAAAAGTCCAATGCACATGGAAATATCAGGACTCCACACAATTCTTTGAAAATAAAATTCTATGCACTTTCTCTGGGTTAACTGCAGTAATGATTGTACAAGCACTTTTTTACTGGTATACTTTCTATATATTTGTATGTTTTCTATCCTGTGTGTTATAATACCAAATATTCTCATCCTTTCTCTGTTTACAATGTTTAATAAAAATCACATGCGTCAAAAAAAATTAAAAAAAATCACTTAATTATATTCAGGAACCAAAGTTGCCAAATAAGGACCTCATTGTATGTAACAAATGCAAAAAGGGGGGACACTACATTGGAGAAACAGAAAAAGAAACTCAGGCAAAGAATGAATTTCCTTTGCTTCATATATATATATATATATATATATATATCCCCATGAGTGGACCTAATGAAAAGAGGGCCCAGGTACAAATAAATATATATATATATCAGTCTGATCCCGCCAAGTAAGGTCAGTCCAGCCCCGAAATACCAGGCAATTCTACTCTGAACAAAGAACATGACAACTCCAGATGATCGTTTCGGCCTTCTGTGGGCCATGTCAGTGAGGTGCAGCCACATTCCTCTAAGCACACTGGGCAGGGAGTCCACATCTGGTTTTCCCCATTACCCTTACGCAGATCTCTGCAGGGTCATAATTCACATCTAAATAATAACATATCCTACCTTACCAATCTTATAAGACTCCATCTCAAAACTCCGACAGGGCCGGCCTTCGGGGTGAGGCAGCCGCTTATGACCCTGCTCTTAGAAAGGCCCCACAGCGGTCCCAGGTAATCATTCAAATAAAAGCCTCACATTTGCAATGCAGCATATATATTTATTTTTATTATTCTGTTCAAGAGTGGCATTGAAGCTCTGCTTCTCCCACATCTATCCTATTCTCTCTGTAAAAGACCACACAAACAGTACAGGGCCACAGCCTGAAAGCAGGCTTTACAGAGAAAATATGGTGGTAATGAGAGGACCGAGTCATGGTGCAGGCTGTAGAAGCAGCAGTGTAGATTTAAGCAGGAGAATCCCCTTCAGCAGTTTCTTTGAAGACCAATTAATCTTACTGGAAGTAGTCCATAACCATCATTTTTTTAAATGTGTATGCAGAAACTTTCAGTCATTTACAAAACAAAACAAAGAAGAATTGTGTTGAGAGCCTCATGATGCAGGGCTTTGAGATTGTGATTGTTCACTTCAGACAATCCCTTAAAGGGACATTAAACACCTGATGAAAATTGCTAAAAACTTATTTTTCCTATTAATAAAATTAAAATAATCACTGCTGTCTATTTAATCTGTTCCTCTTACCTCAAACTGTTGAAGAAGATTGTTTTGAAGTAGAGCATTTATCCAGTGCTTGATTCTACTATGTAAGCTGCCATATTGTAACCTACGTTACAGGGGCACAGTAGTCACATGCTCATGAAGCAGTCATGTGACACACACAGCATATTGTCTGTTACATATATTTTTAGAGGATCACATCTGACTGCAGTGTGTGAAGATAAATATTTGTCAGTCAGAGTATAAATGTATTAGACTTTCCCATCTATTTATATACACATAATATGCATTAAAATTTAAATAAAATTATTTATAAGTAATATGTTTATGTTTTTAACTCCCCCCCACAGTTTTTTCTTCAAACTGCCCAAAAGTTGTATGCTCTAAGCAAATCCGTTTGCATTAAACGGCTTCAGACACTATTGTGATTGTAAATCATTACAAGCAGCTCCGGGAGGGGGAGAGGGAGGGGGAAGCTCTCAAGTATACTCGGCACAGAAGATTTCTGCTTCTCAAGACCTGTCCTCCTGTTTATGTAAAGCACTAAGGGCTGACACTTGTACTGTGTCTTGGCAGAGGGTGCGACAGGAGCAGATCGCAATGCTATGTAATTAAGACGATCATTGCTTAATAGTGATGTCGCGAATAGTTCGCCGGCGAATAGTTCCCGGCGAACATAGCTTGTTTGAGTTCGCCGCGGTGGGCGAACATATGCGATGTTCGATCCGCCCCCTACTCGTCATCATTGAGTAATACTTTGATCCTGTACCTCACAGTCAGAAGACACATTCCAGCCAATCAGCAGCAGACCCTCCCTCCCAGACCCTCCTACCTCCTGGACAGCATCAATTTTAGATTCATTTGGAAGCTGCATTCTTAGTGAGAGGAGGGACAGTGTAGCTGCTGCTGATTTAATAGGGAAATCGATAGCTAGGCTAGTGTATTCAGTGTCCACTACAGTCCTGAAGGACTCATCTGATCTCTGCTGTAAAGACAGCACCCCAAAAAGCCCTTTTTAGGGCTAGAACATCAGTCTGCTTTTTTTTTTTTTTCCTGTGTAATCTAATTGCAGTTGCCTGCCTGCCAGCATGTGTGTCAGGCTCACAGCGTATACTGTGCCCACTTGCCCAGTGCCACCACTCATATCTGGTGTAACAGTAGTGTAGATTTTAAAAAAAACAACACTTTTTTGACTGTGTTAAATAATAGCAGTCAGTTTCCTTCACACGTGTGCGTTTCAGTGCCTGCCTGCCAGGGCACTGTGTCACCCCAGTGCAACTCATATCTGGTGTAACAGTAGTGTAGATTTTTAAAAAAACATCACTTATTTGACTGTGTTAAATAATAGCAGTCAGTTTCCTTCACACGTATGCGTTTCAGTGCCTGCCTGCCAGGGCACAGTGTCACCCCAGTGCAACTCTTATCTGGTGTAACAGTAGTGTAGATTTAAAAAAACAACACTTTTTTGACTGTGTTAAATAATAGCAGTCAGTTTCCTTCACACATGTGGGTTTCAGTGCCTGCCTGCCAGGGCACAGTGTCACCCCAGTGCAACTCATATCTGGTGTAACAGTAGTGTAGATTTAAAAAAAAAAAAAAAACACTTTTTTGACTGTGTTAAATAATAGCAGTCAGTTTCCTTCACACGTGTGCGTTTCAGTGCCTGCCTGCCAGGGCACAGTGTCACCCCAGTGCAATTCATATCTGGTGTAACAGTAGTGTAGATTTAAAAAAACAACACTTTTTTGACTGTGTTAAATAATAGCAGTCAGTTTCCTTCACACGTGTGCGTTTCAGTGCCTGCCTGCCAGGGCACAGTGTCACCCCAGTGCAACTCATATCTGGTGTAACAGTAGTGTAGATTTAAAAAAACAACACTTTTTTGACTGTGTTAAATAATAGCAGTCAGTTTCCTTCACACGTGTGCGTTTCAGTGCCTGCCTGCCAGGGCACAGTGTCACCCCAGTGCAACTCATATCTGGTGTAACAGTAGTGTAGATTTAAAAAAAACAACACTTTTTTGACTGTGTTAAATAATAGCAGTCAGTTTCCTTCACACGTGTGCATTTCAGTGCCTGCCTGCCAGGGCACAGTGTCACCCCAGTGCAACTCATATCTGGTGTAACAGTAGTGTAGATTAAATAAACTTTCATGATTCAGATAGAGCATGTAATTTTAAACAATTTTCCAATTTACTTTTATCACCAATTTTGCTTTGTTCTCTTGGTATTCTTAGTTGAAAGCTTAAAGGATTACTTTCTGCTATAATTTTTAAGCCAAACAACTAACATATTAAAGTTAATAAACATTAATTAAAACCTACTGACCTATATTTTCTCCAAAACGAAGTTTCATAACGTTATAAAAGTTATATCTTTTATTCGCCGATGATGTCACGTTATCCTGCCCACTATTTTTGGCACTATGTGTTCAAAATACTTAAACCAATGAAATTGTGTTTATTTGCATCTCATTATCTACCTATACGTTCCCAATACGTATGCGTTTAAATGCGGCTCTAATGCGCATGCGCAATATGACCTGTTGAAGACAAAGTTGCACAAACTTTTTAAAGCGCCATTTTGAAACCTAGGTATTGTAAACGGATTGGTACAGAGCAAAGGATACCCACGGAGTGGGTTTGGAAAACAATTAAATTTGCAGACAAGATTTCTGATATACGGTAGAGATATGTTAATGAAATGCTATTGATAAAAAGTGTATTTGGGGTAGTTTGTTAGTAACAGGCATAGAAAATATTTACTTACAGTGTCCCTTTAACCTACAAGGTTCATATGCTAATTTCTTAGACCTTGAAGCCCACCTCTTTCAGATTGCATTTTAACAGTTTTTCACCACTAGAGGGTGTTAGTTCACGTATTTCATATAGATAACACTGTGCTCATGCACGAGAAGTTATCTGGGAGCAGACACTGATTGGCTAGACTGCAAAAAGGGGCAGTTTGCAGAGGCTTAGATACAAGATAATCACAGAGGTTAAAAGTATATTATTATAAATGTGTTAGTTATGCAAAACTGGGAAATGGGTAATAAAGGGATTATCTATCTTTTAAAACAATAAAAATTCTGGTGTAGACTGTCCCTTTAAACGGGGAGTTTGGTCTGTCACTGTGAAGCGGGCGTAACCCTTACACTACCTGATCGATACAACATCATACCTGATGTTTTAAAGCACGTTATTCCAAACAATTTAGGAATGTTAGGTGATTTATGCCCTTTATGGATTAAAACCAGACTCTGCATCAACTATGTAATTTTCCATGGGAGTTTTGCCATGGATCCCCCTCCGGCATGCCACAGTCCAGGTGTTAGTACCCTGGAAACAACTTTTCCATCACTATTGTGGCCAGAAAGAGTCCCTGTAGGTTTTAAAATTCGCCTGCCTATTGAAGTCTATGGCGGTTCGCCCGTTCGCGAACAGTTGCGGAAGTTCGCGTTCGCCGTTCGCGAACGCAAAATTTTAGGTTCGCAACATCTCTGTTGCTTGTCTTGAGAAGCAGAAATCTTCTGTGCCGAGTATAGTCGTGAGAGCTTCCCCCCCCCTCTCCCCCTCCCAGAACTGCTTGCAATGATTTACAATCACAATAGTGTCTGAAGCCGTTTAATGCAAACGGATTTGCTTAGAGCATAAAACTTTTTGGGCAGTTTGAAGAAAAAACTATGGGGGGAGTTAAAATTCTTTATAGGTAATATGTTTATGTTTTTATTTAAATTTTGCTGCATATTATGTGCATATAATAGATGGGAAAGTCTAATACATTTATACTCTGACTGACAAATAAATATTTATCTTCAAACACTGCAGACAGATGTGATCCTTTAAAAATATATGTAACAGACAATATACTATGTGTGTCACATGACTGCTTTATGAGCATGTGACCACTGTGCCCCTGTAACGTACTCTACAATATGGCAGCTTACAAAGGAAATCAAGCACTCGATCAACAATTTACTTCAAAACAATCTCATTCGACAGTTTGGGGAAAGAGGAACAGATTAAATAGACAGAAGTGATTATTTTATTTTTATTAAAGGGACATGAAACCCACATTTTTTCTTTCATGATTTAGAAAGAGAATGCAATTTTAAACATATTTCTAATTTACTTCTATTATCTAATTTGTTTTATTCTCTTGATATCCTTTGCTGAAAAGCATATCTAGATATGCTCAGTAGCTGCTGATTGGTTGCTGCACATATAAGCCTTGTGTGATTGGCTCACCCATGTGCATTGCTTTTTCTTCAAATAAGGATATCTAAAAAATGAAGCAAAATAAATAATAGAAGTAAATTGTAATGTTGTTTAAATTTGTATGTTCTATATGAATCATTAAAGAAAGATTTTGGGTTTAGTGGCCCTTTAATACGAAAAGGCAGTTTTTATGGATTATTAGAAGACAGCTGTTAAGTGTTCCTTTAAGATGAAGGTGAAGTAGATAGTGCCTGTATGTATCTGTGTAGACAAATGGAATCCACAGCACCAATTAGGTAAAAGAAAATACCTTTATTTTCACATTACATGCGACGTTTCGGCCTTCACAGCCTTAATCATGCATACAAAACACTTCAGCCTCTGTCCACAGTATATAGGCTGATCAATTAAAACATTAATTACAAACAGATTTGACAAAATGTTTCACACAGAGCAATTACTCCCTCTAGTGTTAGTCATATTTTACTACATCCTATAAAATTTAACTCTCAAGTTACCAAAAATACAATTACTAGAGGAGTTTCCACTGAATGTACAAGTGTCATTAAAAACAAGAAAATATATAGGAACAAGTCTTACTGCAATCTTATATTTCTATAGTAATATTTCTAAAGTATATTACTGACACATTTTACCAATCTTACTGATAAACTTTACCTATGTGTTTAAGTGAACAAGTGACTTTACCTATGTGTTTAACTAAACCAAAACTAACTAAAAAAATTTTTTTTTGAAGAAAATGTTTTTTGTTTTGAATTTTTACTGTTACATTTAGAGAAAGACAGAGAAATCTATTTCTCTATTTAACCCTTTAGGGTACATACAATCTAATTTATGGATCCAGTAAGTTTCTTTTTGTTTAAGGATCCTCTCCCTGTCACCCCCTCCTCTTAATGTACCTACATGGTCAATAATCTGCCACCTAATTTGACTTATGTTGTGGCCTGCCTGGATAAAATGATTAGAAACAGGAGCTTCTTTATTACCACATCTCAAGTTGGACTTATGCTGATTAATTCTTTCCCTGCCTTTTCTAGTCGATTCTCCAATGTAAATAAGAGAACAAGGGCATTTAATAAGATAGATTACGTAGGATGTCTCACATGTATAATAACCATTAATTTTATATTTATGCCCTGTTCTTGGATGGGAAAATTCTTTCCCTTTTATCATTGCATGGCAATTAGAGCACCCTAGACAGGGATAAGAACCATAAGATTTCTGACCCATATGGCTTTGTTTAAGACTTTTGGAGGGTCCCCAAATCATTTTTAATCAGTGTGTCTCTCAAATTTCTAACCCTCTTAAAGGCCATAATGGGATTATTTTGGAATATCTCCATATCTCTATTACAATTTTTAATAATATTCCAATGCTTTCTTATGATTTTAGTAACTTCAGTACTGTATGAATTATATTGTGAAGTAAATACCATCCTCCTACTTTTATTTTTACCATTTTTATTATCTTTAGGGGCATTATTATCCCTGTACATTTTCTTCTCTCTCTGAAGCCTTGAGATCTCTTCCTTAATGAGGTTTTCAGGATAACCTCTGCTAACAAATCTGTTGCCCATTTCCATCATTCTGGTAGATAATATTTCTTCATCCTTCACTATTCTACAGACCCTAAGGAGTTGACTCCTAGGGAGTGAGTCTTTTAACCTAGTTGGATGGAAACTATCATAGGCAAGCATAGTATTCCTATCAGTGGATTTTCTAAAAAGATCTGTTTTAAGGGTCCCATTATCCTTATAAACCCTAGTGTCTAAGAATTCCACTGAAACCTCACTATGTATAAGGGTAAATTCTATCCCTGGGATAGCAGAGTTTAAGTCACATACAAAGGATTCTAGGGATCCAACGTCACCCCACCACACGCCAAACACGTCATCTATAAAACGCCACCAGGCTGCACCATATTCCAAGAACATCTTATTAGTATATACAAAATTCTCTTCAAAGCTGTTCATGAACAGGTTGGCGTATGCTGGGGCAACGTTGGATCCCATTGCAGTCCCCTTGACCTGTACATACCAGTTGTCTGGAAACAAAAAATAGTTCCAGTACAGGATAAGAGTTAATAAATCACAAATAAATTCTATTTGAGGAGAATTATATGTACCAGTACCACTTAAAAGTTTCCTAATAACTCCTATACCTGTCTCATGCTTGATGGCAGTATAAAGACTTTTTACATCAAGTGTGAAGAGTATATATTTCTTACTGGGTAGATGTAAACTGTATAATTTATCAAGGAAATCACTAGTATCTTTGATGTAGGCCGACATTTTAGTTACTTCATGTTGTAAAATTTTATCAAGGAAAATGGCTATGTTAGTGAAAATAGAATCTACACTGGAGACTATGGGCCTCCCTGGGGGGCATTTAGCATTTTTATGCACTTTTGGCACAGTATAGAATATGGGTGTCCTAGGATGTTCTTTGTACAAATAATCAGATAATTTAGTATCAATGATATCATTCTTAACTGCCTTGGCAAGTATGTGTTTAATTTCCTTTTGTATTTTAAATACTGGATCCCCTGCAAGTGGATGATATGTAGTATTATCTTGTAATTGTGACAGTATTTCCTCTACATAATATTGTTTATCAAGAACAATGGTGGCACCACCCTTATCTGCTGCCCTCACTAAAATATCTTTCTGTTTTTCTTTTAAAGATTTAAAAGCCTGTTTTTCCTCTAAAGTCAGATTGCCATTTCTCTTATTTTTATTTTTACCACCTTGTTTGGAGATTTTTTCTTTTAAGTTACACCAATCATTATTTACCATTTTAATAAATGTTTCCACACTGTTGTTACTAAAATTGGGCACAAATGTAGATTTGTTTCTAAGACCCATCTCCTTAGCCCTAAAACATTTGCTGGTATCTAAAGCATTTTGTGCACTAGGTGTTACTACATCTCCTTTATTAAACATTATTTGCAACCTTAAAGATCTGTAAAATAATTGCAATTTTTTTTTCAATTTCAAATACATTTACATTACCAATAGGGCAAAAGGACAGTCCTTTGTTGAGCAGTTTGTACTCATTGTCCGTGAGCTCAATGGAGGAAATGTTTAGAACCGTCTGTTCCTTTGGCTCCGTTGATTCCTCATGTTTCCTCTGCCTCTCCTGCTCCTTGTGCTCCGGGTGTCCATGGCGGTGCTTGTGTTTTCTGCCGCCTCTATGCTGCCTTCGTCGCTGGATAAAAAAGCCGGTGAAGCCTTCCCTGCAGAGGATTCCTGTGAAGTCTCGCTGACATCATCTCTATACGCCTGGTTCTCGCGAGATCCTCCTCTGTTGCGAGTATTACCATGGAAACGTCGGCCCCTCATGAAGCTCCCTCTGTCTGAAAACGATCCTCTCCATCTATACACTCTCCCACTGAGGTAATCCTGTTCATCCCTCAGGAACTTGGATCGCTTGGTTTCCTTAATCTCAGTCTCCATGATTTTGATCTTCATATCTACCTCTTTGATCATCTTATCCAGCTCATCAACGGTAAGTATTTTGCTCAGTTCACTTGTTGTTTTCAGTACTTGTTCTCTTTGTATTTCAATTTCTTTTAGCAAGTATTCCACTGTCAGGATTAGCAGATCGTATGAGCATTTGTTTAAAATAGCCTCAAACTTGTTGCAATATTCTTCATTATTTTTTTTTCAGGGAGAGGATCCTTAAACAAAAAGAAACTTACTGGATCCATAAATTAGATTGTATGTACCCTAAAGGGTTAAATAGAGAAATAGATTTCTCTGTCTTTCTCTAAATGTAACAGTAAAAATTCAAAACAAAAAACATTTTCTTCAAAAAAATTTTTTTTTTTAGTTAGTTTTGGTTTAGTTAAACACATAGGTAAAGTCACTTGTTCACTTAAACACATAGGTAAAGTTTATCAGTAAGATTGGTAAAAGGTGTCAGTAATATACTTTAGAAATATTACTATAGAAATATAAGATTGCAGTAAGACTTGTTCCTATATATTTTCTTGTTTTTAATGACACTTGTACATTCAGTGGAAACTCCTCTAGTAATTGTATTTTTGGTAACTTGAGAGTTAAATTTTATAGGATGTAGTAAAATATGACTAACACTAGAGGGAGTAATTGCTCTGTGTGAAACATTTTGTCAAATCTGTTTGTAATTAATGTTTTAATTGATCAGCCTATATACTGTGGACAGAGGCTGAAGTGTTTTGTATGCATGATTAAGGCTGTGAAGGCCGAAACGTCGCATGTAATGTGAAAATAAAGGTATTTTCTTTTACCTAATTGGTGCTGTGGATTCCATTTGTCTATGTTGCTGTAAGGGTGGCAGTAACCCTTTCTCCACGGGCATCATACAGAACTAAAACCTGCTTTAAGGAACCAACAGGTGCTGTACTCATTTACTACTTTTGTGGTATGTATCTGTGTGTACTGTGTGTGTATGTACTATCCATTTGTGTGTGTGTGTGTGTGTATCTTTGTGCATAACTGTGTATGTGTGTGTATACTGCATATGTGTTTGTGTGTGTACCTGTGCATGTGTGTAGCTGTGTGTGTACTCTGTGTGTACCTGTGTATGTGTGTGTCTGTATCTGTGTGTATGCTTCTATTTGTGTATGTCTGTACCTGTGTATGTTTGTATCTGTGTGTGCATACTGTCTGTGTATATATGTGTGTACCTTTGTATGTGTATGGATGTGCGTAGGTATCAGTATATGTATATATGTATCTGAGAGTGTGTGTACTATCCATTTGTGTGTGTGTGTATCTTTGTGTGTAGCTGTGTATGTGTGTGTATACTGCATATGTGTTTGTGTGTTTGTATGCACTGTGTGTGTACCTGTGCATGTGTGTAGCTGTGTGTATACTGCATGTGTTTGTGTGTGTGTGCTCTGTGTGTGTCTGTTTCGGTGTGTATGCTTCTATTTGTGTATGTCTGTACCTGTGTATGTTTGTAACTGTGTGTGCATACTGTCTGTGTATGGATGTGTGTAGGTATCAGTATATATGTATCTGGGAGTGTGTGTGTGTGTACTATCCATTTGTGTGTGTGTGTGTATACTGCATATGTGTTTGTGTGTGTGTGTGTGTATGCACTGTGTGTGTACCTGTGCATGTGTGTAGCTGTGTGTATACTGCATGTGTTTGTGTGTGTGTATGCTTCTATTTGTGTATGTCTGTACCTGTGTATGTTTGTATCTGTGTGTGCATACTGTCTGTGTGTACCTGTGTGTGTGTGTATGGATGTGTGTAGGTATAAGTATATGTATATATTTATCTGGGTGTGTGTGTGTGTATACATGCATGAAAATTCACAACACATTCAAGATCAAGTTTAGAATCTAGTTAGCCCCCAGAAGACCCACAAATTGATGGTCCTGTATATAAATGTGTGCCAAAAAAAGTATTTTGACTAGGGATGGGCGAATGTGTTTATATTCGAATTTGAATGTTAGAATGAATGTTATTGTAGAAATTTGATTTACATAATAGAATGTTGATAAGAACGAATATTCTTAAAATTTTGGTTTTCGAATGTCACTTTCGAATTCGAATATTACTATTATAAAACACAATTGTAGACTAGAAACACTATTTTGAATTTGAATGTCACATTCGAATTGAATATCACATTCAAATTTGAATATTACATTTATAATATACAGTATTAGACTAGAAATACTATTTTGAATTTGAATGCCACATTCAAATCAAATATCACATTCGAATTCAAATATTACATTTAAAAAACACAGTATTAAACTAGAAATACTATTTTGAATTCGAATATCACATTTCGAAATTGAATGAATAGATAGCTAAACATTCTATTATTCGAACGAATATTTTCGAATTTTATTGAAAAATTCAAAAATGAAAATTCGAAAATAGAATGTTAGAATGTTATATAAACATTCGAAATTCGATTCGAACAAATGTATCAAAATTCGTTTTAAATTTCAAATTTTTAGAAACATTCGCCCATCCCTAATTTTGACTGCCCATTGCAAGGTGTTGCTGCTCTCTCCAAAACACACACTCCAGTGTAATCAATAATATAACCAAGTCTGAAAGACAAAAGAGGCACACTTCCTTGGGTATATCAACAGGGAAACAATACAAAATTTCTCAGGGTCTGATGCCCCCAAAGACCAATGTACTCCCAAGTGGAGCAGCACCCAAATGTGCTGTTAGAGGCAGACTGGGGGATGATCTCCCGCTGACTGGAATGGTTATGCTTGTGCTTCTCACAGATGCTTTGTACAAACTATAACATATTCGTCCGGAACTGCTCGTGCAGAGTATAAGCCAATTCTTTCTAATCTATCCAGACCTCTTAACTCAGAAAACAAGCTCATTGAAGTGATTAAAATATATACAGTGGGGCAAAAAAGTATTTAGTCAGCCACCATTATGCAAGTTCTCCCACTTAAGAAGATGAGAGAGGCCTGTAATTTTCATCATGGGTATACCTCAACTATGAGAGACAAAATGTGGAAACAAATCCAGACAATCACATTGTCTGATTTGGAAATAATTTATTTGCATATTACGGTGGAAAATAAGTATTTGGTCACCTACAAACAAGCAAGATTTCTGGCTCTCACAGACCTGTATCTTCTTCTTTAAGAGGCTCCTCTGTCCTCCACTCATTACCTGTATTACTGGCACCTGTTTGAACTTGTTATCAGTATAAAAGACACCTGTCCACAACCTCAAACAGTCACACTCCAAACTCCACTATGGTGAAGACCAAAGAGCTGTTGAAGGACATCAGAAACAAAATTGTAGACCTGCACCTGGCTGGGAAGACTGAATCTGCAATAGGTAAGCAGCTTGGTGTGAAGAAATCAACTGTGAAAGCAATAATTAGAAAATGGAAGACATACAAGACCACTGATTATCTCCCTCGATCTGGGGCTCCACGCAAGATCTCACCCCGTGGGGTCAAAATGATCACAAGAACAGTGAGCAAACATCCCAGAACCACACAGGGGGACCTAGTGAATGACCTGCAGAGCTGGGACCAACGTAACAAAAGCTACCATCAGTAACACACTACGCCGCCAGGGACTCAGATCCTGCAGTGCGGGTCCGGGCCCGTCTAAAGTATGCTAGAGAGCATTTGGATGATCCAGAAGCAGATTGGGAGAATGTCATATGGTCAGATGAAACCAAAATAGAACTGTTTGGTAGAAACACAACTCGTCGTGTTTGGAGCAGAGAGAATTCTGAGTTGCCACCAAAGAACACCATACCTACTGTGAAGCATGGGGGTGGCAACATCATGCTTTGGGGCTGTTTCTCTGCAAAGGGAACAGGACGACTGATCCGTGTACATGAAAGAATGAATGGGGCCATGTATTGTGGGATTTTGAGTGCAAACCTCCTTCCATCATCAAGGGCATTGAAGATGAAACGTGGCTGGGTCTTTCAGCGTGACAATGATCCCAAACACACTGCCCAGGCAATGAAGGTGTGGCTTCTTAAGAAGCATTTCAAGGTCCTGGAGTGGCCTAGCCAGTCTCCAGATCTCAACCCCATAGAAAACCTTTGGAAGGAGTTGAAAGTCCGTGTTGCCCAGTGACAGCCCCAAAACATCACTGCTCTAGAGGAGATCTGCATGCAGGAATGGGCCAACATACCAGCAACAGTGTGTGACAACCTTGTGAAGACTTACAGAAAACGTTTGACCTCTGTCATTGCCAACAAAGGATATATAACAAAGTATTGAGATGAACTTTTGATATTGACCAAATACTTATTTTCCACCATAATTTGCAAATAAATTCTTTCCAAATCAGACAATGTGATTGTCTGGATTTGTTTCCACATTTTGTCTCTCATAGTTGAGGTATACCTATGATGAAAATTACAGGCCTCTCTCATCTTAAGTGGGAGAACTTGCACAATTGGTGGCTGACTAAATACTTTTTTGCCCCACTGTATGTGTGTGTGTGTGTATATATATATATATAATATATATATATATATATATATATATATATATATATATATATATATTATTTAAAAACACATATAAAAGTCAGTGCACTGCAAGTGCAAGAATCGGCTTATACTCTGCACAAGCGGTTCCGGACCAATATGTTGTAGTTTGTACAAAGCATCTGTGAGAAGCACAAACATCACCATTCCAGTCAGTGGGAGATAAGCGAGCTGGGGCGCTGCAAGATCCCAGTCTGCCTCTAACAGCACGTTTGGGTGCTGCTCCACTTGTGAGTGCATTGGTCTTTGGGGGGGGGATCACACCCTAAGGAATTTTATACTGTTTCCCTATTGAAACACACAACAAAGCGCCTCTCTTTTGTCTTTCAGACGTGGTTATGTTTGTGTGGCATAGTGCATTGTCCCTTTTCTTTAAAGTATTTTCTGTTTGACTAGGTAGGGGCCCTGCAGTGTCATACTGCTTAGAGCCATGCACTTGCTAGGGCTAGATCTTCCAACAGACATAGTGAAGAAGTGGGTTGTACCATCACCTGCCCTGTCTCCTGCTTCTACTGTACTACATTCATTGAGCCACAATTAGTTCCTTCTATCCTCAGAATTATTTGACCTTCGTGCTCCTGAATGGTGCACTGCATGCAGCCCCATTCGCTAATACGAGGACCACTCTGATTGGAGGAGGTACTGTTCTTAGCCGTGACATTTTCAGCTGATTACATTGGATAGCTGTGGGGGACCAATTTGGGACACTAGTGCAAAATACAGGTCTCCCAAATTGTCCCATTAAAATTAGGGACAGAGTGCTGGAAAATTCAGGATGGATGGTCACCTTGCATTTTGCTAGAAAAAGGTGAAACTTTGCAGTCTGAATGCTTAGAAAATACGAGACCTGTGAGATATCTTATGTGTCTCAGAAATTAAAGTTATACCCTTTAACAAAATACACAGCAATGAAGGTAATATCCTTGTAGCATTGATGGATTTTATTTAGCAGAACGCTATAGAGTATCAGGCTCTTATTCAGACATAACCTTAGTACACTTTGAACTCCAGTATCCTAAGATGTTAACTGTAGCTATAGTGTCCAGTTTTCACATCTGCTAAAAAGAAGAGGTGATAGTGATGGCACTAGTGAGCCTTCCCTCCTCCAGTGTCATGATATGAATCTAGTTCTCAATTCTTTCTGCCCCAAGTGTTTTGGTGTTATTGATGGGGATCTGAAGCATTTTGATCTGGTTGAAAAAATCTATATTTTCTGTCAGTTCCAGAGCAGGTAGGGATAGCGAAAGGACTGCTAGCTGTCATACTGTGCTTTAGGTTTTTGATATATGTGCCTCTTATAAGACTTTCCAGACTGCTTGTTCATTGCCTAGGAGGCAGTTGACTAGTGTTCTTTCTTTTTAGTTCACAACTCACCCGAAGAATGGTGACTCCTGTCCATATTTCGGCGCACACTTTCTGTGTCTATCTTTATTGGTGGCAGTGACTCGTGCATATACCACTACTTACTTGTTAACAAAGCATTAATTTGGTGTATTTGTGGACAGAATTATAAAAATAATAATAATAATATACATGTTCATTAACATATGCCATTTTTTTTATTATGGCCTTTTAAAAAGTGTGGTAGAAACTGATAATCCCACTGAGGACACAAATCAAATTTAATGATATAAGAAAATTTAGAATTTTTTTTTTAATTATATGCCCTATATGAATCATGAAAGTTTAATTTGGACTTGTCTATCCCTTTAAGAACAACACCATACACACTTCCATCTATCACAAACCGACAGACTGTCCCTAATATCTTAAAAGGACGGTTAACTCCAAAAATGTCATTGTTTTTCAAATGATAGATAATCTCTTTATTAACAATTCCCCAGTTTTGCATAGACAACACTGTTATATTAATATACTTTTTACCTCTGTAATTACCTTGTATCTAAACTTCTGCAGACAACCTCCTTATCTCAGATCTTTTGACAGACTTGCATTTCAGGCAATTAGTGCTGACCCTTAAATAACTCCACGGCGTAAGCACAATGTTATCTATATGGCACCCATGAACTAATGCCCTCTAGCTGTGAAAAACTATCAAACTAATTCAGATAAGAGGCAGCCTTAGAGCTAGGTTTTGCTTTCAACTAAGAATATCAAAAGAACAAAGCAAATTTGGTGGTAATAGTTAGTTGGAAAGTCATTTAAACTTACATGCCCTATCTGAATCATGAAAGTTTAATTTGGACTTTACTGTCCCTTTAAACATGACAGCTTCCACCTTCCATACAAAACACAGCAAACAAAAGAGAGAGCAGGAGGGGAAGAGAGCAAAAGAGAGGGGGGAAAGAGAGAGCAAAAGAGAGAGAGAGCAAAAGAGAGAGGGAAAAGAGAGAGCAAAAGAGAGGGGGGAAAGAGAGAGAGACAGAGAAAGCAAAAGAGAGGGGAGAGAGAGAGGGGAGAGAGAGAAATAGAGGGGGGAGAGAGCAAAAGAGAGGGGGGAGAGAGAGCAAGGGGTGGGACCGCAGTACTTAAAAAAAAAAATTGGCCCGTGTAGGACTAGTTAACTAATAAAATGTTTTCTAAGGTTGTATCAATAACCCATGCCATATAAGTGTAAACATCTACCAATAATCCTATATAAACATCTACCAATAATCCTATATATATATATATATATATATATATATATATATATATATATATATATATATATATATGTATGCTCAACCGAAATATGTAATATATTCAGCTTTAAAATGACATTAGTAATATCTGACAATTTTATTTTTAGAATTCCATAAAAACATTAACACATTTCATAGCTATACTTAAAGGGGCATGAAAAACAATTTTTTTACTTTCATGATTCAGATAGAAAATACAATTTTTAACAACTTTCTAATTTACTTCTCTAATTTGTTTCATTCTCTTGGAATAATTTGTTGAAGAAGCAGCAATGCACTAATGGTTTCTAACTGAACTCATGGGTGAGCCAGTCACAATTGATATATAATGAGCCACCAATCAACAGCTAGAACCTAGTTCTCTGCTGCTTCTGAGCTTGCTTAGATAAACCTTTCAGCAAAGGATAACAAGAGAAGGAAGCAAATTAAATAATAGAAGTAAATTGGAAAGTGGTTTAAAATTGTATTCTCTATCTGAATCATGAAAGAAAAAATTTGGGTTTCATGTTCCTTTAAGGTTACCTGCCTTATCTGGACGTTTGTCCCTCTTTTGATGAAGAATAGAGATGGCCTCACTGGAATGAATGAGCCTAACAGAGACCATTGTTTCTCCCGGCCAGAGAAGGAGGAATGAGGCTGTGTAGGTACCATTATTATGGTCAGTGATAGATCCGCTAACCCCAGCTTTCAGCTTTGTGGAGTGAAGCTTGGCTTGGAAAAAATCTCCACCATAGGTCTTTGGTCTGCCTTTGTGATCCTTGGCTATAATCCGAATCTCCAGTTTCTGCTCTATTGTGTAAGTGGGATGTGGGTTTAGCAAAACATAGGCACATGCTTTTGGGTTTGTAGAAAATTCAAAAGACCTCTGAATTGGTGGTAAAGGCCATTCAATTCGCTTTAACAGGATTTGAAGCTCCTCGTCCCCATGGTCAATAGTAGATAAACTTTGAGAAGTGATCGATGATGGTATGGATGTTGTTGAAGGATGTTGATTCACGATTATGAATAATTTCTGCCATGGCAATGTGTAAATAACCTGTAAAGACAATGCAGTGAGGTTTTAATCTAAAGAGTTAAAGGGATATGAAATCCAATTTTTTTCTTTCATGATTTAGATAGAGCAGGCACATTTCTAATTAACTCTTATTAACTATTTTTCTTTGTTCTTTTGGCATGCTTTGTTGAATGAGCAGCAATACACTACTGGTTGCTGACTGAACACATGTGTGAGCCAATGAGAATCGGTGTATATATGCAGCTACCAATCATCAGCTAGAACATAGGTTCTTTGCTGCTCCTGAGCTTTCATAGATAAACCTTTCAGCAAAGAATAACAAGAGAAGGAAGCAAATTAAATAATAGAAGTAAACTGGAAAGTTGTTTAAAATTGTAGTGTATCAGAATCATGAAAGAAAAATGTCATGTCCCTTTAAGAATGTATACATAATTGTAGCAATCGTCCAATTATATTTTCTCTGAAGACTAGGCAATAGGCATATGCAAAAAATTTTTTGTTATTCATTAGAAAATCAATTGAACAAACTTGAACTAATTTTGTCCAAAATGAATTATTAAATATACAAACTAATGAAGAAATACACACTGTGTTAATTCATTCATTTAGCTTCATCTGTCTATTAAATGGAGACTCTAAATGAATGAATGAATGAATGAATGAATGAACGTACGTACGAACAAACAAACAATCTCTCCATTTGTTCAATAGTTTGTAAAACTCATAAATAATGAGAACTAGTTCATGTCTAGTAAAAACAAATCAATCTAACAACGTTTAGGTAGAGAAAGTTCAAAGCAGAGTATAAAACAAACTCTACCTTGCATTAAATCCCTGATACAGTTAACTGAAACTCAGATCACCTCATCACAAAGCATTTAAAAAGAGCTGATTATACTGTGTGTATATATATATATATATACATACATACTGTGCATGTGTGTGTATATATGCAAATACATGTGTATTTATGTTTTTATTTATGTATATACATACATATGTTTTATTGTGTTTTAATGTAAATATTTCACATTTCAATGTTCTTCACATAGAAAATGTCCTTTGTATTTTTAAATCAATATATAGTTAATGATATATTTTATTTAAAAACTATCGCCTAGATTTAGAGTTCTGCGTTAGCCTTCAAAAGCAGCGTTAAAGGGTCCTAACGCTGCTTTTGGCCGCCCACTGGTATTTAGAGTCGGCCAGGTAAAGGTGTACCGCTCACTTTCAAGCCGCGACTTTTCCATACCGCAGATCCCCTTACCCCAATTGCGTATCCTATCTTTTCAATGGGATCTTCCTAACGCTGTTATTTAGAGTCTTGGCTGAAGTGAGCGTTACCCCTCTACCGACAAGACTCCTAACGCCCATGGAAAGGCTGTAGTTAAGAGCTTTATGGGCTAACGCCGGTATATAAAGCTCTTAACTACAGTGCTCTAAAGTACACTAACACCCATAAACTACCTATGTACTCCTAAACCGAGGTCCCCCCACATCGCCGCCACTATAATAAATATTTTTAACCCCTAATCTGCCGACCTCACATCGCCGCCACCTACATTATCCCTATGAACCCCTATAATCTGCTGCCCCTAACATCGCCAACGCCTACATAATATTTATTAACCCTTAATCTGCCCGCCCCAACGTCGCCGCCACCTAACTTCACAGCTCTAAAGTACACTAACACCCATAAACTACCTATGTACTCCTAAACCGAGGTCCCCCCACATCGCCGCCACTATAATAAATATTTTTAACCCCTAATCTGCCGACCTCACATCGCCGCCACCTACATTATCCCTATGAACCCTATAATCTGCTGCCCTAACATCGCCAACGCCTACATAATATTTATTAACCCTTAATCTGCCCGCCCCAACGTCGCCGCCACCTAACTTCAAGTATTAACCCCTAATCTGCCGACCGCACCTTGCCGCTACTATAATAAATGTATTAACCCCTAAACCTAAGTCTAACCCTAACCCTAACACCCCCTAACTTAAATATAATTTTAATCTAACAAAATAAATTAACTCTTATTAACTAAAGTATTCCTATTTAAAACTAAATACTTACCTGTAAAATAAACCCTAATATAGCTACAACATAACGAATAATTATATTGTAGTTATTTTAGGATTTATATTTATTTTACAGGCAACTTTGTATTTATTTTAACTAGGTAAAATAGCTATTAAATAGTTATTAACTATTTAATAGCTACCTAGTTAAAATTATTACAAAATTACCTGTAAAATAAATCGTAACCTAAGTTACAAATAAACCTAACACTACACTATCATTAAATAAATTAGCTACCAATACATACAATTAAATAAACTAAACTAAATTACAAAAAAACCCACTAAATTACAGAAAATAAAAAAATATTACAAGAATTTTAAACTAATTACACCTAATCTAAGCCCATTAATAAAATAATAAAAAAAAAAAATAATAAAGGTCCCTGCCCTATTCTACATTACAATTACAAAGTAATCAGCTCTTTTACCAGCCCTAAAAAGGGCTTTTTGCGGGGCATGCCCCAAAGTAATCAGCTCTTTTGCCTGTAAAAAAAAATACAACCCCCCCAACATTAAAACCCAAACCCCCCTTAAATAAACCTAACACTACCCCCTGAAGATCTCCCTACCTTGAGTCGTCTTAAGCCAGCCGGGCCGAAGTCTTCATCCGATGGGGCAGAAGAGGACATCCAGACCGGCAGAAGTCTTCATCCTATCCAGGCAGAAGAGGACATCCGGACCGGCAGACATCTTCTCCCAAGCGGCATCTTCTATCTTCATCCATGCAGAGCGGAGCCGCGGATCCATCCTCTTCAACCGACGCCTACTCGCCGAAAGAAGTTTCCTTTAAATGACGTCATCCAAGATGGCGTCCCTCGAATTCCGATTGGCTGATAGGATTCTGTTCCGATTAGCCAATAGAATGCAAGCTCAATCTGATTGGCTGATTGGATCAGCCAATCGGATTAAACTTGAATCTGATTGGCTGATTGAATCAGCCAATCAGATTTTTTCTACCTTAAGTCCGATTGGCTGATAGAATCATATCAGCCAATCGGAATTCGAGGGACGCCATCTTGGATGACGTCATTTAAAGGAAACTTCTTTCGGCGAGTAGGCATCGGTTGAAGAGGATGGATCCGCGGCTCCACTCTGCATGGATGAAGATAGAAGATGCCGCTTGGATGAAGATGTCTGCCGGTCCGGATGTCCTCTTCTGCCTGGATAGGATGAAGACTTCTGCCGGTCTGGATGTCCTCTTCTGCCCCATCGGATGAAGACTTCGGCCCAGCTGGGTGAAGACGACTCAAGGTAGGGAGATCTTCAGGGGGTAGTGTTAGGTTTATTTAAGGGGGGTTTGGGTGGGTTAGAGTAGGGGTATGTGGGTGGTGGGTTTTAATATTGGGGGGTTGTATTTTTTTTTACAGGCAAAAGAGCTGATTACTTTGGGGCATGCCCCGCAAAAAGCACTTTTAAGGGCTGGTAAAAGAGCTGATTACTTTGTAATGTAGAATAGGGTAGGGACTTTTATTTTTTTTTTTATTATTATTTTATTAGGGGGCTTAGATTAGGTGTAATTAGTTTAAAATTCTTGTAATATTTTTTATTTTCTGTAATTTTGTGTTTTTTTTTTTTTTTTGTAATTTAGTTTATTTTATTTAATTGTATTTAATTGTATGTATTTGTAGGTAATTTATTTAATTAATTTAATGATAGTGTAGTTTTAGGTTTAATTGTAACTTAGGTTAGGATTTATTTTACAGGTAATTTTGTAATTATTTTAACTAGGTAGCTATTAAATAGTTAATAACTATTTAATAGCTATTGTACCTAGTTAAAATAAATACAAAGTTGCCTGTAAAATAAATATAAATCCTAAAATAGCTACAATATAATTATTAATTATATTGTAGCTATATTAGGGTTTATTTTACAGGTAAGTATTTAGTTTTAAATAGGAATACTTTAGTTAATAAGAGTTAATTTATTTTGTTAGATTAAAATTATATTTAATTTAGGGGGATGTTAGGGTTAGGGTTAGACTTAGCTTTAGGGGTTAATACATTTATTATAGTAGCGGCGAGGTCTGGTCAGCAGATTAGGGGTTAATACTTGAAGTTAGGTGGCGGCAACGTTGAGGGGAGCAGATTAGGGGTTAATAAATATTATGTAGGTGTCGGCGATGTTGGGGGCAGCAGATTAGGGGTTCATAGGGATAATGTAGGCGGCGGCGGTGTCCGGAGCGGCAGATTAGGGGTTAATTGTGTAATACAGGTGTCAGCGATAGCGGGGTCGGCAGATTAGGGGTTAATAAGTGTAAGGTTAGGGGTGTTTAGACTCGGGGTTCATGTTAGGGTGTTAGGTGCAGACTTAGAAAGTGTTTCCCCATAGGAAACAATGGGGCTGCGTTGGGAGCTTAACTCTGCTTTTTTGCAGGTGTTAAGTTTTTTTTCAGCTCAAACTGCCCCATTGTTTCCTA